>NC_081410.1:325334118-325964118 GCF_030272615.1 Cryptomeria japonica
AAATATTGCAACCAAATAGACAACCTACATGATATTCATTCTAGTGGCAATTAAATATAATATTCCCCCAATCATAGATTTGTACTTCTAATCAACTCCTAGAGATGTATCATCTTTGCTCAGTTTACAACCAACAACCAAAGGGGTTGCAAATGATTTAGAGTTCTCCATTTAAAACTGTTTAATATCTCATTGACATATTGAGTTTGAGAAATAAAGATTCCATATTCTAATGGCATAACTTGTAGACCAAGAAAGCATGACAAATCAGCAATGATTGACAATTCAAATTCCTTCTAAATCTCTTCTATAAACTCTTTACATAGACCATTACTTCCTTTAATATCATCAACATAGACAACAACAATCAATGGCTTGTTATCTTCAATCTTAAAGTAAAGATAGATATCTATCCAATCTAGCATACCAAGATCTAGGTGCTTGTTTGAGTCCATACAATGCTTTTTTCAATCTACAAACCATATCTAGTTCTTCTGACAATTTGAATCCATTTGATTATTCAATATATACCTCTTCCTCAAGTTTTTTGTTTAGAAAAGATGACTTAACATCCATCTGATATACCTTAAAGTTATTATAAGTAAAAAAAAAGAAACATTCTTATTGCTTCCATCCTAGCTACTAGAGCAAAAGTTTGCTCAAAATAGATAACTTCAACTTGTGAATAGCCTTTACATACCAATGTCTCTTTGTACTTTGTAACATGTCCTTGTTCATTTAGCTTGTTCTGGAATACCCACTTAGTTTCTATAACATTTTTGTCCACTAGTTTGGGTACCAATTCCCATGTCTAATTCCTCTATATCTGATTTAGTTATGGTTAGAGTCAAAAGTGATTGGGGAAATGTGAACTTGTGGCTTCTTCACTTCTTTAGTAGCAACCTCTGCCAGTTTGACTGCCTATTTAGATTGGGAACCTAGCTGAGTATCTATTTTGTAAATCAGATTCTGCACATATGCAAACATTTAATCAATTTTCTTCTCTCTCCTTTTTCTATTGAAACTTGTTTTCACTTCAAGATCCTTTTCTCCTGTTGTACCGAAGTGCTCTGTTTTGTCATCCAATGGGGCATCTAATAGCATCTTTGCATAAAGCTAAAAAATACTATCATCTACCTCATATGCAAGCTTGATGATCCAAATTTTCCTAGGTTCAACTGCTTCCATGAGTATTTCATCAGTTTTCACCATGAAATATATATTAGTGGAGTACTTCTCCACAATGTTCTTAGAGATTCTTTCCCTTTGCCTCATATTCTCCTGAAATATCTTGAAATAACTCCAAATCTTTTCATCCATGCCAGTAATAAGACCGGTGATAGCCATTTTGATTTGCATACCTACTGATATGTCATGAGCCCATTGCTTCTTTCCTAAACCGGGTAGCTCATTTAGGAAATAAAGCATTAAATAGACAATTAAGTTTCCATATCTGAATGTGCCTTTCTTGGTTCCTTTGATCTTTTTAAGGTTTAACATTAACTCACTCCTCATCCATTAACATAAGTCATACTTCCCATTATTTCTCAACATTTGGTATGTGGCATGAATACATGAACTTGCAACATAATTCAATTGGTTGGATTGAGTTACCTTATATCCTATGATCATGCTTGTAAATTTTATGTCTGAGTCGGTTATTGTGCTAATCCTCATTGATTTGTTATCTGGTGTGGAACCAGTGAGTTTTTTAACCTTTGTGTTGGAGATTTTCTTACCAGGTTCTTGTCCAACCCTAGGTAAGCCGGTGATAGCGTGTATAGCTTCCTTTATGATCATGTAGGGTCTGTCTAACCATATAAATTCATTATGAACCCTTCTCAGGATGTATCTGATAACTTCATCCTTGAATTCTGGTAAATACAGAATACCGGTTAACCCTAGATCCTCAATTGCCTTAAATTCTAGTTTGATCTTTTCGATGTCTCCCAATATCACTAATTGATACATGATTTTTATGTCTTCGGTACCCAAATCCTCAAGAGTGCAGTGGTTGTATGCCCTCACATCTTCAACATACATTACTCCTTCAGGAACCCTAGAAAATGCTCCCACAGAATCTTCCTTCTTCGTAATTTTGGGAACCTCCTTAAAGACTGGCCTTAAGCTATCCTTAACTTCAATGATTATCAGATTTGTAATAAAAGTAGGAGCAGAAGATCCAGATGCAATGTTGGAAAATACCTAAGTGAATGTTGGTGGATGATTTGAGTGCTTCAGATAACTGCTCAAAATCCTCTCTCAATGATTACTTGCTCTTAGTTCGCCTTTACTTCGCTCTGATTGCTTGAATGCTCAGTGAGTGAAAATGAATTCACTTAGGTTCTTTTATCAGCAAATAAAACCCTAATTTTCTATCATTAATGCTTCACCAACAACCCTACAGATGTCGGTTTCACAATTGAGTGTCGGGGTAACCTTCATCGATGATAAACATAGTGCTCCATATCATTTTGCAGATCTCTTTAGATCTCTTTTGGGGTAATATGAAATATTTAGCAGTGACTTTGCCAACCCCTAAGGCTTATGCCTTAGTTACCGATGGAATTTTCTGTCGGTGGAGGAATACTCTGTTCTATTGGTGGATTTGTCGGTATAGATCCATCTCCACTTTCTTCTTCAGATTTTCTAACCCATCTCTTGGTATGATCTTGCTGTATTTCATCTACCTTTTTCTTCCCTTTCTCATTGTCTTTATCATTATTAGCCGGTTGAATCTTGCTTATGCAATACTTAGCAATATGACCTATTTTGTTGCATGCATAACATGTAACATTATTCTTCTGAATCACCTTGACATATCTGGTATTATTATTATTTCTTGACCTACAATGATTAGCAAAATGTCCAAACTTTCCACATGTATGACATTTAACATTCATTCTACAGTCTTCTAATTTATGACCATATTTCTTGCAGTTTGTGCATTGACCGGGAAAATAATTGTAGTTTTGATTTTCCTTATTTCTACATTGTTTAGCCATATGCCCAAATTTATTGCAAATAAAGAATCTATCATTGAATTTATAATCATTAGATTGTCCTACCAGTTTCCTCTATTCTGATGAGTTCTGCATATCGGTTGTCTGATCTTCATTAGTAGTATCGAAGCTTTCACCTTGTACAAATCCAAGTCCTCTAGAATCATCAATCTGTCTTTGTCTTTTCAATAAACCATCCAATTGTGCAGCATTGATCCTAAAAATTCTTTTATATTCACTTGTAGTAGTCAGATCATCTCTAAGAGTAGTTATTTGCCTTTCAAGTTCTTGTTCATTGTTCTGGGAGTGTGCCAAATCAGTTCTCAATAGATTATTCTCATGAGTCAATCTTCCACATTCATCAAATTTGTTCTTCAAGGATAAAGTAAGACTATCTTCCTTCTTCTTTTTGTCCTCAATATCTTTTGATAACCTCATGGTCAGATCTTGCATTTCATTCTTCATGAGCATATTTGTTTGACTTAGTTTCTGACATTGTTCCTTAAGAGCATTCTTCTCCTCATCATCCAGTTGTTGAAAAAGTTCTTTCCTCTTGGCTTGAGTAGATGACAACCTTTCTTGCAGGATAAGAATGAATTAATTTGTAGAATCCAGTTCTTCTTGCAATTTCAAGTTCTTCATCCTTTCAGCATCATAATCCTCAAGAGCCATCTCAAGTTGCCTTTCCATAGCCATATTCAAAGATTTTGGTTTTAGGATCTCCCTCTAGCTTTTAAACTTCCTCTGAGGAACCAAGCTCTGATACCAATTGTTGGGATATGAGAACACTAAGAGGGGGGGGGTGTGTGAATCAATGTTCTACCAAAATCAACAATATTTAACTTTCTAAACCATGCATGTATGTACCGGTAAACAAATAAGCATATAACAAGAAGCAAATAAACCATCCACATAAATGAACACCATAACACAGAGAATTTATACTTGGAAAACCTTAATGAGGAAAAACCACGATGGGATTTGTGACCCACAATATCAGTTCACTAGTCATATGAAAAGATATTACATAAACAGGGGCCTGTACTTGCAGGAAGGCATACTACTTAGAGCATACTGCTCATCACTAAAGAGCCTCACTAACTACAAGCTTTATGCCAAAGTAAATTACTAAAAATGAACTCAATAATGCATTTGCTATGCCAGATAGAGTTCCGGTTCTGATCCTGCTCTGTACCGGTTCACAATCTTGAACTATTACTGGTATTGCTTCTCCTCTAAGAGTATTTTTATAGCTATCTATAGATCATTGCATGATACAATGTTCGCATACAAAAATGATCTCCAAACATATATTTCACATCTCACAGTTTTGTTATATGTCTATCTCTATACCATCATCATACCATCTTCTCTATGTGTATTAAATTGACCTAGCAGACTGAATTATATACCTATTACATATGATATGCCTTATGTTGGCTTACAATGCATTTATAAAAGATATTCAATGTCAGCCTCAACAATAATTACAAATGATTTAGAAAATAAATCTTCCTTGATGTCGGCTTCCTGAAGTACTGATGTCAATGTTGGTGTAGCCCTGAATGCTTCCAATGCCGGTATCTGCTGGTATATGCCTCCTAGTGACAGTTTGTGACTTCCATCAATTCTTGTTGCCTTCTATATGATCTTGTTGCCATCAATGACAAAAAATTGAATCCAATGAGTATCAATTGCCAACAATCTCCCCCTTTGGCATTGATGGCAACACTCATGTGAAAAATGGATTCCCTGTCGGTGTGCTCCCCCTGAGCAACACACTTCATATTTCCTAATATTTTTCTTAAATGTACATACTCCCCCTTTGACATTAATGCCAAATATTGGTGAATGAATAAACAATGAAAGAATACAGTTAGAATCATTCGAGCTTAGTCATCTTTAGAATTTCTAGGTATGCTTTTTGCAGCAGCTGAAGATATGTGTCCCATCTTGATTTGAAAGTGTCTGATATTGATGCAAGTCCACTGAGTAAGTGGGAAAATGATTCCTTCTCTTGGGTATCTACCAATGTGGGCTTTGCTAGCATATCCATGCATTCTCTCTTGTGAACACACAAAGAGTCAAGTCTTGGACTCACTAGTCCTCTTAAATTTCTTCCTCTCCTTAGTATTTTATCTTTTTCTTTCTCAAATGCAAAAACTTGGTTCTCCAAGGACAAAATTTGTCCATCAATAGATGTAGTTAGTGTAGTTAGCCCATCAAAAAAATTAGCAATAGTAGCCATTTTGTCAAGTAATTCTTTCAATCTATCATTTACATTGGTTGTTAGACTTCCTATATTACAACATACTCTGTAAATATTGGTGCATTATTTCAAACAAACCTCAATAGAGATAAGTTTGTCCTCTATCTTCTTCTTCCCAGTTACTATAAGCTGATCAAAAGTTGCTCTTTTTGCAGCAGAGAAACTGTCCAAAGCCCGTCGGTCTGCAATATATCTTAAGGATTGATAGTTATTTGATATGTGTTCTGTTAAAGCTTTGAGCTTACCAGAAGGGCTTTTTCCATCCTCTATCTGACAGTCAAGCATTATGTTGTGTAATACAGAGACCGGTTTATCAATCAACCCTTTGTCTATAGTTCCTTCCTTTAACAATTTTTGAGTGGCCATCATCATTAGTTCTATTCGATTTAACTCAAAAACTGATTTCTTCTCAACTTGAGAAGTGTCAATAGCCAATACTCTTGCTGGTGAATCTTTTTTTCCTGCCGGTATGGACTTAGTTGATTTAACCTTGTACATCTCAACCTCTTTTGCACCGGTGGCTTTGCCACTTGGTGCAGTGTCAATTACTATCGATGGAGTATTATCCATAGTGTTTCCAATGTCCTGTACACTCTCTTGCTCAAAATTGGTTTGTGCTTGTATAAATTGTACACTCTTTGTGACTGTCAGTTATGGATGTGTGCCTTTAGTTGCAACTAGTTGTGATTGTGTCAAAATTGGAGTAGAACTGCCTAAAATACCATTTCCTTTTGATTTTTCAAGAATTGTAGAGGATGTTGCCTTTACAAATTCTTCATGAAATGTGAGAAAGTTTGGGTTTTTCTGAAAGAATTTTGTCCACCCCTTACTTGTCTCATTTAATACCTCATTTACTCTACCCAACATAAGACTTATTTGTCAGTTTTTACCACTAAAAATTGTCCTATTAGCAGTATCTATACATCTTTTCATCTCTTCATTATTTATAGAGCCACATTGTTACAAAAGTGTAACTTCCTTGATTTCCTTATCCCTCTTGATAGCATCAAGTCTCCTAGCTTTATGTTTATTGTATAGATATAAAGGTATCTCTTTCAAAATTGCAACTAATACCTTCTTATAGATATCTATATACAATAAAATAGCTTCCTCTAACTCATTTTGCTCACTCTCTTCAAAAACTTCATAATATTTTGAAATATTCTTTAATATCCCATCTTTTGTCACTTCATCAATAATTTCAGCATAGGTCATTGATGTCTTACTAGATCCAGTATCATCACCCTTCTACTTTTTGCTTGTTGTTGCCAGTGTGACTAGTTTCCTCTTCTACATAGGCTTCCTTACTAGTGGTGGAGGTGCAGTAGGTTGTGTTGCCTTTCTGACAAGTCTCCTCCTTGGTTCTTCCTTGTGTTTCTCTACTGGTGGTTTTACCACATACTTCCTTTTCACCCTTTTGAAAGCTAGAGGCTCATTAAATCTCCTCTTTATTTTATTTTCTAGTTGGCATTCCCTACACATAGTATCAATAGGTTTGATAATCCTTGGTAAATCTCTCACAACTTAAGTATTACTGATCTTTATCATGTTATAAAAATTAACATGTCCCATCCTTTTGTGCCATACCAACACTCACTATTGTGTGTCAAAAAACACGTACTTTGACTCTTATCCTTTATGTAGTAAACATTTCCACTTTCCCTAATACCTTTTGCTACCATTCTTCCAATTTTACCTTTTCTAATTACACATCTGGTCTTACTGAATAAAAATTCATAACCTTTATTGCAAATTTGACTAACACTCAATAAACTATGTCCCAAGCCTTCAACACAATAAATTGTTGGCAATATGTGGTTAAGTGTTGTCATTGATGTCAACACTGTATCCCGGTTGGACCTATCCCAGTTAAACTTGATCTTTGTCTTGGTTTTGGCTGTGATTCTGATCCAGTATGATCATATCCTTGGATTCAATTTTGGATGGTTATTTAGGATGGTTATGTGTATGTCATATTCTATTGATTCATGATTTGGTACTCTGGAAGCTATCGCTTATGTTCCCAGTTGATATTTCTTGGTACCAATTAGCTTTACCAGCTGGTGATACTTGATGATTTGATTAAGTGATTTTGGTCCAACTTATGGAAATGGTTTCTAATGCAATGAAGGTTTTCTTGATCATGTTCTAATTGTTTGGTTGCTTTACATTGGCTGGTGTGCTAACTTGGTGATCTTATTTGGATTTGGTTATATATTATGTGTTATTGCACTAAGGGTTTCTACTGGTTGGTGAAATGTGTTGGAGATTGGTCTGTGTGATTTCTGATGGATGTAATTATTTGGGAATTTGAATTAGGTCCATGTTATGTAATGTAAATCATAATATTGGTCTAGTGATATTGTAAGATGTAATTTTTGTAATTATGGGTTTATGGGTTTAGGGTTTAGCTGACCTTATCATTAAGGTTGATGAATTGTATTTATAGGTGATTTATTCATGTAATCTTGGTGTCGATGGTTATATTTGCATTATTAGAGAAAGGTTTATGTGTGAATGGTGATATATCATTCAAGGGAATATTGTGAAGGATTTAGTGTTGCAGGACAGACATTTGTGCTTAATCAAAACTGCATCAAGCATTAGGAGATGCTACTTCCACAGTTCATTCTTTCTGGATTGTAGTCCTATATTTTTGTAAGTCAGTGAGACTTCCTTTTGTGATGAGCAGTGCGCTCTAGGCTATTGGCCTGATTGCAAGTGCAATCCCCATTGTAATTATTTCACATACTACTATAGAAGTATTATCTGATTGTGGGTAGGGTTTTCCATCGTGGTTTTTACCTTTACTAGGTTTTCCACGTCAAAATAATGGTGTTGTGTGTACTGTGATTTCATGCTTTATCTTTCATTGTATTGGTTTCTTTGTGCTCTAGTATAAAGTTTATAATCTACATTAACTGTTATACTTGTGAGAAAACTTGATTCACCCCCCCCTCTCACTTTTCTCTCGGTATCTGAACTGTCTTACAATTGGTATCAGAGCCTCATCCTCTCTGCAAAATTTTAACCGCTTGAGGAGATCCTATAGCATTAGCATCAAGTTATACATTTAATCCCTACCAAAAGGAGAGT
Organism: Cryptomeria japonica; assembly: GCF_030272615.1. Lineage (NCBI taxonomy): Eukaryota > Viridiplantae > Streptophyta > Pinopsida > Cupressales > Cupressaceae > Cryptomeria > Cryptomeria japonica. Next base: position 325,342,486 of record NC_081410.1, read on the forward strand.
CCCATATTTGATGGTACAAATTACAAAATATGGAAGGAATAAATGAAAATTCATCTAAGATGTCATGGAGTTGAAGTTTGGGAGATAGTGGAGAAAGGGTATATACCTCATGATCCTAATTCTGGAACACCGGCACCTACTGATGAATAGAAGAGAGCTGAAAATGATGTCAAATAAAAAGAAGAATTGTTAAGTGCCCTATCTAATGAGAAGCTATTGAATGTCATAGAGTTGGAGAATGCAAAACAGATTTGGCTTAAACTTGAAACTCTTTATGAAGGTGACTAAGTAGTAAAGATTGCAAAACTTGAAGGTTTCTGGGTGAGATATGAAACTTTGAAGATGGAAGAAGATGATAAGATAAGTTCTTTCATGGATAGGGTAAATGAGATTGTCATGGGAATCAAATGATGTGGTGGATCAATTAATGAGGATGAGGTTGTGTCAAAGATTCTAAGAGTTTTTCCTTCAGCTTACAAGATGAAGGATACTACAATTAATGAACTCCAGACAATGTCAAGTACCCTTATAATTAGAGATACATTACTTGGGAAATTGACTGCTTTTGAGCTTGAGGAACTTGGAGATTAGAGTGCTACTAAGACAAAAACTACATTTAAAGCATCTTCCTCTGGTAAGAAGAAGATAGATTGTAAAGAGTTACATGCCAAATATTTGGAAGACATTGAGAGAGAAGATAGAGACCTTGAAGAGTTGGAAGCCTTAATTACTAGAAGAATCCCTAAAGGACTGATTGGAAGTAAGTATGAAGGAAAAGTATCTTTTAAATGTTTTTCATGCAATAAGATTGGCCATTTTGCTTCTAGATGTCCTGAAAAATATGCTAGGAATCATGAAAGATTTATGAGGAATTATAAGCCTAATCCGGAATATCAGAGAAGACCTAGATTTAGAAGGAATAAGGATAAATCATGTTACTATGTTGGTGATGATGATTTTGGTATTACTGATGATGATGATGATGATGATGATGATGATGATGATGATGAACCTATAAGTGGGCCTGGTAATGGAAGCTCCGGTAAAGATTGGGTCTTTATTGCTATCAAGGATGATTCTCCAGAACCTATCATTGATACAACTCATACTGAGGAGAAGGATTTAGCTGCTAAAATTGGAGAGAATGATGAATGGGTTGTAGAAAGTGGTTGCTCACATCAGATGACCAATGACAAGAGCAAATTCATAGCTCTACAAGAATTTGATGGTGGACTATTTTGATTTGGAGACAATAAGGCATGTAGGATCAAAGGCAAAGAAAAAATATCCTTGGATGGTAAAACTAATACTGATAATGTTTATTATGTTGAAGGATTGAAGCATAATCTTTTGAGTGTAGGTCAGATTGTGGATAGAGGATATCATTTGCAATTTAAAGATGAAAAATTCAAGATTATCAATAGATCTGGATTGGAGATTGCATCTAGAACTCAGACAAAATGAAATATCTTTCATTTGAACTCTTGTGAGAAGGCCTGCTTGATTGCTCAGATTGATGAAATTTGGTTATGGAATAAGAGGATGTGTCATGTAAATTTTGATTGAATAGTGAAGATCAGTTCAACACAAGCTATCAGAGATTTGCCCAAGATTGTTAAACCTCATAATTTGGTATGTAGACAATGTCAAATGGATAAGCAAGTTAGAACTTCTTTCAGAAGAATGCATGATAGATCTAATGAAATTCTTAATCTTATTCATACTGATCTTTGTAGACCAACAAGGAGTAAAAGTTTTCAAGGTGATATATACTTTATGTTGGTTATTGATGTTTATTCTAGAATGATGTGGGTTGCATTTTTGAGAGAAAAATCAGAAGCTCTTGAGAAATTTAAAATTTTCAAAGCTATGTTTGAGACAGAAATAGGATTGAAGATAAAATGTTTAAGATCAGATTAAGGCGATGAGTTTACATCAAATGAGTTCAACAAATTTTGTGAAAAGAATGGAATTAGAAGACAATTTTTTGCACCTAGAACCCCACAATAGAATGGAATAGTGGAAAGGAAGAACATAGCTATCTTGGATGCTACAAGGATAATGATGATTGAAGCCAAGTTACCTGATATCTATTGGAGAGAAGCTGTCAATACTACAATATACACTTTCAATATAATACACATAAAATGTGATACTGGTAAGACTCCTTATGAATTATGGTTTGGTCATACTCTTATTGTCAGATATTTCAGAATTTTTGGAAGTAAATTCTATATTAGAAGAGATGATGCATTAGAGAAATTTGATCCTAGAAGCGATGAAGGAATATTTTTGGGTTATTCTACTAAGAGAAAAGCATACAAATGTTATAATAAAAGATTGAATAGGATTATGGAAAGCATAAATGTCAAGGTGGATGAACAAGGTAATAAGATCAGATCATATGACTGTGGGCCAGAAGATGAATTTGTCAGATCAGAACATGCACTACAAGAATCAATTCAAAACATTAATCTAATTGCTCTAAAAACATGAAAAAATTCCACAATGATTGTTGAAGAGAAAAAGAATCAAAAATTCAAGACAATCCTAAGCCCCCCAGGTATGTGAAGCTGAATCATTTTGAAGATCAAATCATTGGAGATAAAAGGAAAGGCATGATGACAAGAAGAAGGCTAACTATTGAAGAGGTATGTTTAATTTCTCAAATTGAACCAGAATCTTTTATTGAAGAAAGTTAAGATGGGAATTGGATGAAAGCAATGGAAGAGGAACTAGATCATATATAAAAGAATAAGACTTGGGAATTGGCTCCTAGGCCTAAAGATAAGAATGTTATTGGAACTAAATGGGTTTTTCAGGAATAAATTAAATGAGGAAGGTTAAGTTGTGAGAAATAAAGCTAGTCTGGTTTGCAAAGGTTACTCACATGAAGCAGGAATTTATTATGATGAGACTTATGCTCTGGTTGCAATAATTGAAGCGGTAAAACTATTGCTTGCCCATGTTGCACACAAGAAGTACAAGGTATATCAAATGGATGTCAAATGTGCATTTCTAAATGGAGATCTTGAAGAAGAGGTCTAAATTGAGCAACCTAATGGATTTTCTTTATCAGAAGACAAAGACATGGTTTGCAAATTGAAGAAAGCTTTATATGGATTGAAACAAGCCCCTAGAGCATAGTATGATAGATTAGATAAATATCTTTCTAAGATCAGTTTTAGAAAAGGTAAAGTTGATAGTAACTTATATTATAAGATTGAGCATGATGGCATACTGATCATTGAATTCTTTTTTGATGATATCATTTTTGGAGGAGGAGAAAGTCTATGCATGAAATTTGTTGATGATGTGAAGAATGAATTTGAAATGTCTATGATTGGAGAGATAAAAAAATTATTAGGTTTACAAATTACTCAGATTGATAAAGGTATTTTCATTTGTCAAACTAAGTATGTGAAAGAATTGCCTAATAAATTCAGACGAAAATTCTAAACCTGTCAGTACTCCCATTATAATTGATTGTAAATTGTCAAAGGATGATGAATCTCCTAGAATAAATCCAAGTGGATACAAATCAATGTTTGGTGGATTACTGTACTTAACTCATACTAGACCTGATATAATGAATGTTGTTTGTATTGCTTCTAGATTTCAGTCACATCCTAGACAAACTCATGATATTGTTGTTAAAAGGATATTCAAATATTTGGTAGGTACAACAGATTATGGGTTATGGTATCCAAAGAATGATGATTTTAGATTATGTGCCTATATAGACTCTGATTAGGAAGGAGATGTGGATGACCAGAAGAGAACTATAGGTGGTGCATTCTTTCTTGGGAACAAATTGGTTTCATGGCTTAGCAAGAAACAATCATGCACTTCATTATCTACTGCTAAAGCTGAATATGCAGTTGTTGCAACTAATTGTACTCAAATTTTATGGATGAAACAAATGTTGAAGGATATAAGGGTAAGTTATGATGAGCCTATTGTTATTCACTGTGATAATATTCTTTCTATTGATATGTCAAAGAATCCAATATTTCATTCCAAATGAAACATATTTCTATAAGGTATAATTTCTTGAAAGAAAAGGTTGAAGCAAAGGAAGTTAGATTGGTTTACGTGCCTACTAAGGAACACATTGTAGATATTCTAATAAAACCATTGCCTAAAGATACTTTTAAATATCTCAGAGATCAGTTGGGGGTCACCACTCCTCTAGAAGAGACTTGGAGATGCAAGGATGCATCAATCCGATAAGCAGATTCAGACATATTTTTTGATCCGGGTTGATGAGATGATGCTGCTTCTCAAGGGGAGTAGTTAGGTGTTCAGTTCAGTATTTTTGTTTGGAGGTACCCATCCTTTTTCATTGATGTCAAAGGGGGAGATGGTTTTCATGTGAAAATCAGTTAATCAAAGGGGGAGATATATTTTAGATTAGTCTTTGGGAGATTGTTGGTATTCCTTGGCACTTGGATGATTTTCACATTCAGTGTTTCCATCAATGCCAAAGGGGGAGATTGTTGGCAATATGATGGATTTGGTTAAGTGTTGTCATTGATGTCAATAATGTATCCCTATTGGATATGGTTCTGGTATCATGGTTGGACCTATCCCAGTAAGACTTGATATTTGTCCTAGTTTTGGTTGTGATTCTAATCCGATATGATCAGATCCTTGGATTCGGTTTTGGATGTTTATTTAGGCTAGCTATATGCTTGCCATATTCAATTGATTCATGATTTGGTGCTTTGGAAGCTATCTCTTATGTTCTCGGTTGATATTTCTTGGTACTGATTAACTTTACCGGTTGGTGATACTTGATGATTTGATTAAGTGATTTTGTTCTGGCTTATGAAAATGGTTTCTAACATGCTGATGATGGTCTTGATGATGTTCTAATTGTTTGGTTTCTTTTCATTGGCTAGTGTGCTGACTTGGTGGTCTTATTTGGATCTGGTTATATGTTCTGTGTTATTGCATTTAGGGTTTCTATCGGTTGGTGAAATGTATTGGAGATTGGTCTTAGCGTGATTTTTGATGGATGTGATTGTTTGGGAATTTGAATTAGGTCCATGCTATGTAATTTAAATCATAATATTGGTCTGGTGATATCATGTGATGTAATTTTTATAATTATGGGTTTATGGGTTTAGGGTTTAGTCAACCTTATCATTAAGGTTGATGACCTGTATTTATAGGTGACTTATTCATGTAATCTCAGTGTCAATGGTTATGTTTGCATTATCAGAGAAAGGTTTATGTGTGAACAGTGATATATCATTCATTGGAAGATTGTGAAGGATTTTGTGTTGCAGGGTAGACATCTATACTTAACCAGAACTATATCAAGCATTAGGAGATGCTACTTCCACAGTTCATTCTTTTCTGATTTTAGTCTGATGTTTTTGTAAGTCAGTGAGACTTCCTTTTGTCATGAGAAGTGCGCTCTAGGTGGTTGGCCTAATTGCAAGTGCAATCCCCATTGTAATTATTTTACATACTGCTGTAGAAGTATTATCAGATTGTGGGTAGGGTTTCCCACCACGCTTTTTCCCTTTATCGAGTTTTCCATGTCAAAATATTGGTGTTGTGTGTACTGTGCTTTCATGATTTATCTTTCATTGTGTTGGTTTCTTTGTGCTCCAGTATAAATGTAATAATCTTCATTAACTTTTATACTTGTGAGAAAACTGATTCACCCCCCCTCTCAGTTTTCTCCTGGTATCTAAAATGTCTAACATAAACATCATTAGTTTTGTACTTACCATCAATAGAGATATTTCCTATTTCACTGATCCTCCATCATATTGTTGGAAATTGACACTCATCTAGGATATAGGTGTTGTCATTGATGGTAACACACTTCATGGTAGATCCAGCAATCAAGGTGGCAATCAAGGTAATCAACATTCACTTCATCGACAAAATTGGAACTGGTATTCTAAGGCCGACATAGGAAATTGATCCAACAAGCATGGAAGTGGCAATGGTCATATTGTTTGTTTATATTTTATTTGGGCCAACATGTGTCTTATCATTTGTAATATGATTGTAAGCCAACATAAGGCATTTGTGTTTATTCATGTAAATGGGTATATAAGTTAGTTTGGGCTAGGTCATTATGTGGATATGACAGATAAGAGATGTGATAGGTTATGTGATGGTATGTGAGTGAGACCTTGATCAATAGAATGTGAATGTAAAGATCTATAATTGGTCTTGATTATTTGTCTAGAGGCTTGGGAAGTGATCTAAGTTACTGGTAATGAACGTTACAATATAACTGATACAAATAGTTCTTTAACCGGAACTCATCTATCATAGAAGATGCTCATTCTAAGTTCATTTTTTGTTTGTAATCTAGTACTTTGGATTTCTATTCAGTGAGGCTCCTTTTGTGATGAGCAGTGTGCTCTAGGTAGTGTGCTTTCCTACATGTGCAGGCCCCTATTGTAATATTTATTCAGTTGGCCAGTGGATAGATATGGTGGGTCTCCAATCCCACCGTGTTTTTTCCTCTTTGAGGTTTTCCATGGATTAATCTTTGTGTTATGGTGTTGATTCATGTGGTTGCATTATTATTACTTACTATTACATTCTTTTATGAATATCAGTTAATAAGTGGATTTGTTAATAAGGCTAAAAATATTATAACCAACAGAACACTGATTCACCCCCCTCTCAATGTTCTTGGATTCTAACAAATTGTATCAGAGCTTGGTGCCTTGTAATAAGTCTAATAGCTTGAGGAAGATCTTGTATCTAGAATCCATGGAGATGAGTCTACAGAAGGAACTTAAAGTAGCACTTGAAGACTATGATGTTGAAAGGTTGAAGAACTTGAAGTTGCAAGTTGAGTTGACTTCTGCAAAGTAATTCATCCTTACCCTATAGGAGAGGTTATCATCTACTCAAGCTAAAAGGAAGGAACTTTTACAAAATATGGATGATGAAGAGAAAAATGCCCTTAAGGATTTATGTCAAAAGTTGAGTCTGGAGAATAATGTCTTGAAGAATGAAATGCAAGCCATGACCATGAGGATGTCCAAGGAGATTGAAGACCAGAAGAAGAATGAAGAAAATCTTGCCATATCTCTGAAAGATGGATCTGGGGAATGCATTAGGCTGGTGCATGAGAATGATGTTTTGAGAATTGAATTGTTACAATCACAAAACAATGAGCAAGAGTTAGAATGAATGGTGACAGTCCTAAGAAGTGATCTAGATGCTACAAATGAGTACAAATAAAAGTTCAGGGTTAGTTGTGCAAAGCTTGATGAATTACTAAAGGATCAAAGAGATACTAGAGACACTAGAGGTCTTGGATTTGAGCATGGAGAAAGCTATGGTACTGCAAATCAGGAGAATCTACCAAACAACCAAAATCTAAAATCATCGGTAAGGCAACCCAATGCACACAAATTTCATGGTAGATGCTTTGTTTGTAATAAGTTTGGTCATAGAGAAAGTCAATGTAGGAATAGAGAAAATCATAATCATAATGCAGTTCCCAGTCAGTGTTCAACTTGTAAGAAGTATGGTCATAGGACAGAAGATTATAGAATGAATGTGAGATGTCATGCATGTGGAAAGTTTGGACATATGGCTAATCAATGTAGGTCAAAGAATGGTCAAGGACTCAACAAGGCAGTTCAAAAGAACAATGTTACTTTCTATGCATGCAATAAAATAGGACACACTGCTAAATATTGCAGAAGCAAGAATACACCAAAAGGGAATGACACATCTAATGAGAAGGGAAAGAAAAAGGTTAATGAAATCCAGCAAGCTCAAGCTAAATAGTGGGTTAGGAAATATGATGACCAACCGGTGGAGGCAAATTCACCGGTTACTCAACTGACAGAGCAAAATGTTGTTGCACTAGTAGGAAACACATCTGGTAACTAAGACATTAGCCTTAGGGGGAGGAAAATTAATGACAAATTCTACATTTCCCCCGGTAGAGGTCTGAAAGCTTGTTTCAGATCTTGGTGAAGTTGGTTTGGAGGATAACCAACACTGAGATAATGGATTTTGAATTCGGTATGATATGCCAACATGCATTAACGTCAATAAGAAATTAAGGTTTTGCAGGATAAAAAGGATAAGTTGCTTCATTTCTGATCACACAACACTCAGAGAGAAGAAGAGCGAGTTTAAGGTGATCAAGGTGATTAAGGGCATTTTCCAACGATTTCCATTATTTTTTGAGCGGATTTTCAAAGGTTGTCACTGACTTAGGTTGAGAGTTGTTTTCTCTATTTTCAAGCTATTTTTTTGAAATCATGATGGCTTCCAGATCTGCTCCCGCTCTGGAAGATGTGGCTACCCTTGTTGTGGTGGACATTAAGGATCATCCATGTCTAGAATTTAAGCAATGCCCTCAAATTGAAAAGGTTGATGACTCAATCGATGCATTTTCTAGTGTTCATGATGAAGTTATTTAAGTGGAAGATGTGAGAGTATATATTCACTATACTCTGGAGGATCAGGGATCATCGAAGATTAAATCAATGTACTTGTCTACTTTTCTGAACAAGGATCGATTGATCAAACTGGAATTTCAAATTCTGAAGGATCAGGGTTTCACTGATATTCTGGAGATGCCCAAGTTTGAGGATGAGATGATTTGGTATGTGCTGAGAAGAGTCCATGGTGAGTTCATATGGCTTGAACAACTTTACAAAATCACCAAGGAGGCAATTGGTGCTATCACCGGTTTACCCTAGGTTGGATAGACACCAAGCAAGAGGAAGATTCCAAACAATGAAGTGAACAAGCTAACCGGTGCCACCTTTGACAAACGGTCGATGCAGATTAGCACCATCAAAGATAAAGATGTTCAATTTGCAAGCATGGTGATCGGAAACAAGGTAACCCAATCCAATCAGCTGAACTTTGTTTCTAGTTTCTGTATCTACTATGCTTAGAAGATGGTAAAGGAAAATGTGAAATATGATCTATGTCAATGGATGTGCGATGAATTAATTTCAAATTTGGGAAAGATTAAAGGAAAAATGAAAGGTACATTCTGGTACGGGAATCTCATTTTTTGTTTAATGCATTTCTTTTTGAATGAGATACCGGGATTTGGTAAGAGGCAATGGGCCTTTGATATACTAGTAGGAAAATAGATTAAGGGTGTCTTGAGGAATTTGGGATATGACAAATACTTCATTATGTGGGGTTAATTCAAAGCATTTCATAAAGCAATGAAGAAGAGGGAAAGGATACCTAAGCATATAGTTGACAAATGCTCTACCGAAATATGCTTCATGGTGAAGAAGGATGAAACTTTAATGGAGCAGTGAAACCTAGAACTATCTAGGTTACTAAAATGGGCTATGAGGTTGATGCACAGATCTTGGATCTTTATGCCAAGATGCTTATAGATGCCTTGGTTGATGAGAAGGATAAAAAATTTGGTACAAAAAAGCAGAAGGAATTTGAAGTGAAGATAGGTTTCGGTAAGAAGAAAAGGGAAGGACAAATAAAGAAGGTTGGACAGGCTATCCAGAAGATGTCCTCTGAGATCAAACAAATCATTGGTTTAGTAGAGACATCTCCTCCAAAAGCTATACAAGATTCTCCAAAAGTAGGAACCGGCAAGGGTATATCGAAGAGGAAGAAATCAGAGACCTTTATTGCTCCTATTGAATCTGGTTTTGAGACTGAGGATGAAACCCTAAAGATTCCTAAGATCTACATGAGGATTTAGAGGAAGAAGCCCAAGGAAGGGAAGCTATAGAAAACCAAAGTCACTCCTTTGGCAGCATAGAAGAAAATTTTGAAGGAGAGGAAGCCTACTGAGAAAAGGAAACCGGCCAAGGAGTCTGCTCCCACCCCGGTAAAAAGAAGAAATCAGATCTAGATAAAACTCTTGAATCAGGTAAAAGTGTTAAGGTTATTGGTCCTCTTTCTGTTGTTGAGCTAATTGATCAAATTACAAAGGATGGTATTTTGAGTAACATACAACACTATTATGGTGATATGGATGATAAAGAGCAAAATGAAATAGAAGAATAAGTTTTGTTATACTTAGACATATATAAGAAAGCTTTACTTGAGATTGAGAAGCAAATACTGATAGATTTATATAATAAGTTAGATGCTAGGACGTTATATGCTATTGCGGAAGACAAACACATAAAGGGTTAGGAATTATTAACTACTTGTGGTGCTATAACTAAAGAAGAGATGCAGAAGTGTCTAGATTTTGCTAATAAAATAATTTTCCAAAGTAGACACCAGCATATAAGTCTTATGGTGGGAAGAGTAAATGAGATAGTCAAGGAAACTCATGAGGCTTGGGTTAAGTTCTTTGTTGATAAACCGGGTTTCCTTACATCACCAAATACACCACCCAAGTCTGACATTCCAGACATCTCGATTGATGCTAAGGGTAAAGGTATAATAGGTGGAGATCCACCAGTTTTGGAATAGAAAATATCTAAGGACATTCCTTTGGTAGTAACACATGTAAAGGATGTTGAGATCAACATACTAGTAGAAGACAATCCTCCTTTAGTAATTGATGTTGACACAATTGAAATTCATGAGGTAGAGGCTGTAGAAATAACTGTACCAAGTGGCGAAGCCATCGGTGCTGAGGAGAAGGTAAAGGATGGAGTTGATCAGAAGGTGGAGAAAGGTCAAGTTGAACAAGTAGAAGTCAGGGTACCAACACCCTCACCAGTTGTTGGTCTCTCATTGTTGGCACTTGACTCATCAACTCAAGAAGATTTTGGTCATTTTGGGAATAAGAATATTGAACAACTGAGTAGTTTTGAATTGATATTTGTTGTGGCTCAAAAATTAAGGATGGAAGGAAGGATCAGAGGATAAACAAGTTATTGAGCAGGCTATTCCAATTTTGCAACAGCTTGCACCGGAATGCAAGATAGATCAAGTTGCTATTCCATCTGGTAAGTTAAAAGGTTTGACTGAGCACAGTGCAAAAGAGTATAAAACTCTTCAACAAGTGTCAAACTGACAGTTGGTGGAAAGGTATAATACAACTAGAAAGGTCACTTGTGATAATATGATCACATCCGACAAAGCTAAGCTGATAGAAGAGATGACAAAAAATGATGAATCTCTTCATCAATGTAGTCGCATATACCGGTCTCTCACTCACAACAAAACTTACAACAGACCTAGATAATAAATTTAAGGTGGATAAGGATAAGTTGGAACAACTTGTAGTCACTTTTGATGGTACTAAATCATTGACCAGCTCTGTTGATGGTCAAATTTTGCTTTTAGAGTCCAAAATTTCAGCCCTGGAGAAGGAAAAGGACAAATTAATTTGGCAGACCAGAGAATTGAGAGGTTTGGTAAGTCCCCGACTTAATACTTTGTTACTTCATAAGCGGGAATGTATGGACCAGATGAATTGCCCACACCAACAACCTTAACAAAAGAAGAATTGCACACTTACATTCTGAACAAGTTTGTATAAATTTTGGGAACTTGAAAATCCAGCTAGGATACTTATTTGGCATTTTTGAAGGGTGATTATCTAGATATTTTCAAGTACATTTAAATCCAGTATTCACAATTTTTCTTTGTACAAAATTTTATTCATTTCTTATTTTTTGCCTCGGCCTTTGGCATTGTTGTCAAAGGGGGAGAGGTGGATGTGAAAAATGTCAAGGGACATAAGAAGTAATGTATATCTCAAGGGGAGTAGTCTTCTGAGATCAGTTTTGGGAAGATCAGATTTTGGATAGGAATCGGTACAATACTTCAACAATCCATTTTTCACATGAGTGTTTCCATTAATGCCAAAGGGAGAGATTGTTGTCAATTGACACTCATCTAGGTTATAGGTTTTGTCATTGATAGCAATACACTTCATGGGAGATCTGAGAATCAAGGTAATTGGCATTCACTTTATCGGAAAACTTGGAACTGGTATTATAAGGCCGACATAGGAAATTGATCCGGCAAGTGTGGAAGTGACAACGGTCATACTGTTATATGTTTATATTTTGTTTGGGCCAACATGTGTCTTATCATTTGTAATATGATTGTAGGCCTCCATAAGGAATTTGTGTTTATTCATGTAAATGGGTATATAAGTCAATTCGAGTTAGGTCATTATTTGGATATGACAGATAATAGATGAGATAGGTTATGCGATGGTATGTGGCAGAGATCTTGATCGATAGAATTTGAATGCAAAGATTTGTAATCGGTCTTGATTATTTGTCTAGAGGTTTGGGAAGTGACCTAAGTTACCGATAAGGGAGGTTACAGTATAAGCAGTACAAACAGTGCTTTAACTGGAACTCATCCAACATAGTAGATGCTCATTCTGAGTTTAGTTTTTGTTTGTAATCCAGTACTTTGGATCTATAGTCAGTGAGGCTCCTTTTGTGATGAGAAGTATGCCTTCCTGCATGTGCAGGCCCCTATTCCAATATTTATTCAGTTGGCCAGTGGATAGATATCATGGATCTCAAATCCCACCATGGTTTTTCCTCTTTGAGCTTTTCTATGTATAAATATTTGTGTTATGGTGTTGATTCATTTGGTTGCATTAATATTACTTGTTGTTACTTTCTTTTATGCATACTTGTTAATAAGTGGATTTGTTAATAAGGCTAAAAATATTATAACCGGCAGAACACTGATTCACCCCCCCTCTCAATGTTCTTGGATTCCAACACATACTTCTTAAGATCAATGAACTTCTATTTATAACCAGTCATATGATTTGAACATCTAAAGTTGATGATAGAAGCTCTAGGTTCCACTTTAGCATGTAGTCTTCTCTCTTGCTCACTTCATGGTATTTTCCTTACCTTTTGGTCTTCCGAACATATGATTATTCTTCTCCTTTATATCCAAAAATAGAGATTCTTCATTTGAGTCATCACCATCTTCATCCTTGAATGAATGTGTCTCCATAGAACATAGGCTCCTTTTCCCTTTATCTCTATCATTTGTCCTTTTCTTAAAGTCATGGCTTCTATCTCTACTTTTATTCTTATAATCATCAATTTTTTTGTAATCTTATTTATACATACATTTAGAATCATAATGACTAATTCTGCCACAATTAAATCATTTAGAGGTAACTAACTATTGACATTTTTTATGTCAACCTGATCCATGCAAATAACCAATATGAGATGACCTAATGGCTAAACCTTGTATTCTTCCCAAGGGCCCTTAAACCCCAAACCCTTAAGGAATTATTTTCCTTGGTCTCCTTTCAATCTTTTTCTATTTTATTGTTGACTAGCTCAAGAGGCCATATCACTTAAGTGCCACCAATTGGAGGGTCCCCAGGTGTTCTTTCACTGGCCTTATCTTACCTACTACCGATAGGTGGAAAGTTCATTCATTGCAAGTTTGCAATAGTCAAGGTGAACCATTGGTTAACCTTGTGATGCCATGATGGACTATTGGAGGTTGTCTTTAAATGTTGGTTGCATCATCACCATGGTCAGGAACAAGTGCTATTTGAAGACATGATCTTGTGATTGGCAGCTAGTGGTTAGGTTAATGTTAGTCACATCTTCACGGATCCTATATAACCATTTTTGGCTAACTTGCGATCCCATGAGATCTTGTCACGTGTCCAGTCTATTTTGATGATGGTTTTGGCCTAGATGGTGGGACCAATGGAGTTTCACATGCATGGGATGACCATTCGATTTCATACGAAGGGAAAATCTAGTGACCAAAATTCAAACTTGGGATTAAGGTTAGTTTTCAAATGGTTTTCATGGTGGTTGCCAACTTATCAAGTCAAATTGAATGCAAGCCTCTTTAACACCCCATTTTTTATCAAATTATGTTCCAACCACCCCCAATCAACATATAATTATGGTCATTAGTCCATGGTGACTATGTAGAATTTTCCCAAGGTATCCTTGTTGGATATTGTTGAAAAGTTTTCTAGAAAGATATTTTTTCATTGATGACAACATATTCTTCTATGTATTCCAGTGTTGTAGTCAGATTAAATGAGTTGGTTTGGTCAGTATGTTGTAGATGAGCTATTGTGGTTTAATCAGTTTTGAGAGACTTATCTCTAGTTGATTCAGCAGAAGTTTCAGAGGTCTACATGATGATATGATTGATTTGTGTGATTCACTATTGTGGTTAGTTTTCAGCTATTCATGTTCTATATTTTTCTTTGTATTGCTCTAGAATTGCATTATCTTGGTTTGTAGACTTGGCAAAGTGTTTGCGACATTCAAGTGTGTCCTCAATTTAGATGGTTCATGGTTTGGAAGTCCACAAGTGAATCTTTCATTTTATCAGTTGGTTGAGTTGATTTTCTTGAGGTTTGGTATAATGATGATAAAGATTCTAGTAAGTGGTGATGTTGTGGTTGTTTTTGTTGTGATTCGCATTGCTTGTGGATGCTTATAGATCATTTTATATCTATGTTGTTGGTCTACATTAATCATTGTGAATGATATTGATCCTTTTCTTGATCTGGTGGTGTTCTTCATGTTATGCAGCATTTATGATGATTGTAGTGTGTTGCGTATATTTGAGGAAAAATTATTGCAAGTGTTTCTTGTGTGCAGTGTTGGTTTTGGTCCAGACTATGTCCTAGTCAACATTGTTTTGGTCCACATGTATTGGAGTAGCATGCGAGATTACTATTTTGAAATTTGTGTTAAGGGTTTAGCTGACCTTGAAATATAGGTTGATGAATTATATAAATACATGAAATATTCATTTGAGAGATGTTTCTATATGTGTGAACATTGTTTTGATCTTTCAGTAGTGAAGGAGAAAAGCGAAAAAAGAGTGTGAAAGAGAAGAGTTTGAGTATATGTTCTTAACTGGAATTGTAACCTGGCATGAGGAGATGCTATTTGATCAGTTCATGATCCTCTGGATGTAATCCAAATGTTTTTGTAAGCCAGTAAGCCTTCCCAAGGGTTGTAGCCCTTCATGTTCTATGATTTGAGTAGTGAGCTCTAGACAGTGTGCTTGAATGCATGTGCATTCCCCATTGTAATATTTCACTTACTCCTAAAATGGTATTATCTCATTGTGGGTAGGTTCCCACCATGGTTTTTCCCTTAACTGGGTTTTCCACGTCAAAAATCTTGGTATTATGTGTGTTATTGATGTGGTGTTGTTTTATGCTTTAACTACTAATTATCATATCTAAATTTGTGTTTAAGTTGTGTAGAGTTTGTGGGCAAACCGACTCACCCCCCCCTCAGTTTGCTGCATTGTTGCCAACAATTGGTATTATCTAGCTACCTCTGAAAGAAGATTGACCACTTGAGGAGATTGAGATGATAACCTTTTCTTTAAAGAAGGATAGTCTGAGGTTTGATGGAATGAATTACACTCTCTGGAAGAACTAGATGGAATGTCATTTGAGATGTATCGATGAAGACTATTGGAAGATTACTAGCAATGTCTACAATGCTCCTTAGAATGGTCCTACAACTCTAGATGAGATAAAGGAAGTTGAATTCAATATTAGATCTAAGGAAGCATCTCTGAGTGCCTTGTCTGATTCTGAGATGACTAATGTGATGGATTTGAAAACTACTCATGAGATCTAGAAGAAGATGGAGACTTTGTATGAAGGTGATAGTCATGTGAAAGTTGCTAAGTTGCAGAGCTTGAAGAGAAAGTATGAAATACTAAACATGGGCAAAGATGAGAATATTACCTCCTTTATGTAGAAAGTGAATGAACTGGTATTGAATATTAGATGTGTCGGTGGAGTATTGGTAGAATATGAGATTGTAGCTATGGTGTTTATATCCTTGCCTCCTTCTTATAAGCATAAGGCTGGTACTATTGAAGAGATCCAAACTATGACAGATGTGACTACGGACATGTTGATTGGAAAGCTTGTTGCTTTTGAGTTAAGAAAATTTGGTGAAGCCCCTCCTAAATCTGAATCTAAATTCAAAGCTATTGTATCCAAAAAGCAGAAATATGATCTAAGAGAAAGTTCTACAAGGGTGTCTAGATATGAAAAGGAGACGAGAGAGCTTGAAGAAGAAGAGAGAGAGAGAGTGAGAGAGAGAGAGAGAGAGAGCTTGAAGATCTTGAATCCTTGATTGCCAGAAGATTGCCTAAAGGTGTTGGTAAGTTTGAAGGAAAATTACCTCTTAAATGTTTTTCATGCAATAAGATAGGACATTTTGCCTCAAGGTGTCCGGATATAGTTTCTAAGAAGCCATTTAAGCCTTATAAGTCTAAATATCAAAAGAAGTGTTATTTTGTTGTTGATGAAGGTGTGACAAATGATGACTTTGAGAAAGAAAATTCAGCTAATGAATGGGTGTTCATTGTTATCAAGGAAGATGATCTGGTGACTACAAATTCTACTACCTATATTATTGAAGAGAAAGCTTTAGCTGCTAAAGTTGAAGAGAAAGATGAATGGGTTATTGACAGTGGTTTCTCTCATCATATGACAGGTGATAAGAGTAAGTTTGTGAATATGGAAAAATATGATGGTGTTGTAGTAAGATTTGGTGATGACAAAGCTGGTATAATGATAGAGGTTCTATTTCTCTTGATGGTAAGCATAATACTGATGATGTTTTGTATGTTGAAGGTCTAAAGAAAATTATTTTGAGTGTTGGACAGATGGTTGCTAAGGGTTATGATTTACAATTTAGGAATGGCAAATGTAAGCTCTTGAGTAGCTCTGGAATTGGTTGCATTAGGTACAAAGACTAAAGGTAATATCTTTCACTTGAATGATGATGGTAAAAGTTGTTTGATTGCTCAGACTAATGAAAGTTGGTTATGGTGTAGAAGGATGTGTCATGTAAATTTTGATTAGATGGTTAAGATAAGTTCTACTCAAGTAGTAATGTTGGTTCCCAAAACCACAGATTGGAAATCCTAAAGCTTTCCCAAATCTCTTACTGATTTATGAATCAGCCTTGGCCAATGAACAAGAATGGTCGAAGACCAAATTCCTTTGCACTTTAGGCTCCACTAGACCTAGGTGGGTATACCCCAATCTCCAAAGCATAAAGATATTTCTTTATAGTGAATTTAAACTAGGTAATCTAGATGTTTACATGAATGGTAAAAAATTTCCTGCAACTAAGCTTTATGTTGTGCTTTTAACTTATTTTAGTCTAAAATTTGAGTATAATTGGATGCAAATAAAAGTTAAAATAGAACATTGTTGGAACTAACAGTAATTATGAAAGAACAAGGCAAGTAAAAACTAATAATATATTTCTCCAGTGAGGACTTTGTGCACACCTAATCTATTCACAAGAAACCAAGAACAGACTAGTGCCTTATCTGACATTTTACATGTCACTTAATGGACAAATAATTGTAATCTTTGGAGGCAGTGTGAAGAAATAAACTATCACTACAATATCTTTAATGTATGCTATGAGAACAACAAAAATAATTCTTCTATCTCTATACCAACAGATGATAAAACATTGCAACAAATCTTCTTTAGATTTATGTAAAATATTTTAAATCATTAACATCATATGACATGAAACGATCTGAAGATAAAAATAGCGAACCTTGTATATTAATTTCTGGGAACAATTGATGTACAAAAAAATGCAGACTCACAGATACTTCATGATTACACTTGTTTGCACAAAATGAGTTTTCATTTCTATAGACTTATCTTACATAACACTATAGGTTCCAACAGACAATCTAAAAGGATAATGGTCCCCCATAGAGTACCAAATGAATCATCATATATACATGACCTAAAAGATGTGAATGAAAGGACACACACTTTCATTAGCACAAACTAAAACTAACAAAAAACTAATTGACTCCCTAAGTGATAAAAACAAAACAAAATACAAATGACACAAACTAATGGTTTTCGTCCAGCTGCTGACCACATTTCTCGACATGTCAAACATATCCTTCGTTCCTATATGTGTAGGCATTGAAAATAATATCCTTGACCGCGATCTCTATTGTAACAAAACATTTGACCTATTCCCCTATTTCATTCATGTTCAATGTATCCACACGGGAAATGCTAAGGGCTGAACTGAGTAGAGATCTGCACTCAGTAATCCATAGGTGTTTGTCCTTCATGACCCCTGTATCATCGACCATGCTTGGAAATCCATGATTAACTATCCCTTTACACTCCTCATACTCAATATTTAAATCTGTCATGAATCATTGATGAGTGTCAATTAGTTTGTTGACCTTGTTGATTCTTTTGTCACTCAGAGTCTAATCCTGCAGGAGCATGTTTAACCTATCAAGGATCCTCTGGTGCAACACTGTGTTATCCATATTTTTTTGGTAGATGGTCCAGAATTCTTTCAATATCTTCTACAGATTTTCAAATCATTTAGTCAATAAGACACATGATGTGTTTGTCCTTATACTCTATATCATTTCTTTCAATTGTTTTTTTCCTTCTGCAATTCTTCACAGTTCTATTTCAATTTGGATTCATCCACTATCTGGGGTATAGAATGTCCCCTACTTCTGAAGAGTTCCTCATATAATGCTTTATACTTTCTTGCCTCTTTCACCAGCATTTTCATTTGTGATTTATTTTGCTTCGAAATGTCAACCCCCATATTTGTTGTGACCATGGGATCAACCTCACTGACCTTTAAAATCATCATGTGTCCAAAAGATTTGTCCACATTTATGATTTTTGGCCTTTTATTTGGGGGATACAAAGCCCATAGAAGCATTTTCTCCATCATCTAGATCATACCTTGATCCAATAAAAATATCATCCACACCTTGGATATCCAATTTCAAATCCTTCTTGTCTGAATGCAATAAACTATCAAAAATGAAAGAAGCACTAAGGTCCCAGCCTAGAAAAAGAATTATTCCTGCTTCTGTTAGGAGTTTCCTTCTAATCCAAGGGATCATGCCTTCTAACTCTGCATTTATGTCTGCCTTCAATTTCTAAAGCATCTCTGTCTCATTCTCTGGTGTTACATCAAGCATGGCCTCTCTTAGCTTCTTCCCTTTGAAATGATATAAGAAGGATTTAAACTCCTTCAACCTAATGAATTGCTCTCTGCTTCTTCTTCCTCTCCCATCTCTTGCAACTGTTGTTTCTTCTCATCCAATTTCTAGTTTAAATCTTAGACTATCTGCATAACCTCCTCGGACTCCTTGTTCTAGAAGATATCCTAGGCTTCAACATACTCATGAAAGTAATCACCCAAATTTTGTTTTTTCTTGCCCTAGTGGATATAGCCCTCAAGGTCATAGTTCTTCTGACCTGTGTGCTCATAGAGGTTGTAATCTTCTATAAACCTCTTTTCAATGATCTCATATGCCTTTGTGGAGACAACTGTGAAATCAAAAAAATGTAAGGTCCTGGGCAAGAAAACTTGCTTGTGAGAACCTCCAAAATGTTGTGCATTTGAGACACTAATCTACCTTACAATCTCCTGGTAAGCGATTCTATTAGTTGCAAGCTTTGGCAGCACATAAGGAACTCCTTCAAATCCAAAAACTCTAACATAGGTGAGGTCCTGGCACACATACCAGTCACCCCAATTGTGGTTTACTCTGGTATCCCCATGATCATGGGGTCTAAGCAGTCTTTTGATTTCATCCGAAAATGACCAATCAAAACAGACTCCAAAAGCTCTAAATAAAGGTTGCACAAAATTTCTTCAAACTTGATATAGTCAGATCTCATGAAACGTGAATCCCACAGTGACCAATATAACTGTATGGGCTGCTCCTCTCCATCTTTACCACAAATATTCAACTTTATCTCCTCAGGCCACATTCCCCTGAATCGAACATAAAACAAGACAACATGCATTAACAAAGAATAAAACTTAAAAGATTTTCCAGGGTTATTATGAAGGCTTAAGAAACCCTCATGTATCTTCTCAACAAAATAATAAGCATAGTCGAATTGTCTCAGCTCATGCATCTGTGTGCCGGCAGCAAGGACCAAAGGTCCTATTCGAGCTATATCTAGGACTTCAACTCCTCCCACTTGACTGCACACCATATAGGTATACTGCATATACTATCTAGAGATATTAATATTAAATGGGGGCCCATCCTCTTCTATAAATTTTCCCTTTTCACCCTTATGAATGGCCAAATTCCACCCATTGTACATGGTATCCATCTTTGTATACTCTTCTTCTAGTTTCTCAAAAGACAAAGGAACATCAGAGTCAAAACCTAGACCAAAAATCTCCTAGATGGTGGCTACCGAGATGTGGATGAATGCATTGCCATTTGGGAATTGAATACATCTTTTTGTAGCATTGTAGGCCCTAGCCAACATTTTCATCAGTTGGACATTCACAAAGATGTTAGGGACTACAAGCTTACCCAATCCAATTGTCCATGGGTTTGAAATTAGGGTCAGCTTATTTCTCCTTGAATAATGATACAAGAACAATTTGTGACCTCTAATCCTAGTCCAGACATCACCAATTTCCTTGAAATAATCCTCTAATTGGTCACAGATGGGTAGGTTAACCTTTGATCTCCGAGATTTGGCTCCCAGTGATTTCTTTTAATCAATCATATCCTGGTTCAACTTTCATTTTTGCACACCTTCTCCCCCTTTACACTTCTTAGAAGTGCTTTCAGAGACCTCTGTGACCTTCCTCTTGCCCTTGGAACTAGAACCCTCCATATTTGAATCCTTCAATCTTTCAACAATTCGATTCTCTATAGTTTAACTTTGTTTCAATCTCTCTATTAGTTTCAAACTGTTATGCAAAATCCTTGTACCGACTCTTTATATATAGATTTGACGGATTAGAAGCATTTACTCAATTGAAATCTTTCTATGATTTGTCTCGTGTGAACACCAATCTACCTGTTCTCTAAATTTAATAATGGCAGGTTGATTTGTTTGTAATCAAACTTTACAATGGCTAGTCGGGATAACTTTTCCAATAATTCAACCAGTTGGCACCACCCGTCCTTTCGATCGGCATAAGTCTCACTGATCACTTCGCCTCCTGGTTATGTTCTACTTTCACCTTTATATCACATTAGCGTATGTCATTCTGATACACCTTCCTTGTATTCCTCTGTGGCATTCTGCCATCGAGTTTCAGCATAGCTCCAAATATGTTCCTCTGATAGAAAATGTTATTTCAATGAATCCTCCTTAGTAATTTGTATCTCATTTGTTGTATTGGGTCACTTTATCAGGTATCAGAACTGATGGACTTGAAAAGCACTGAGAAGGGGGGGTGAATTAGTGACACCACATAAAACACTACTTCAAACACTAACCAGTATATGAACTTAATTAAGCATTTAAACAAAATACATGCTATCTAAAATGATATAACAACATCCACCATAACACAAGTGTTTATACATGGAAAACCCAAATAGGTAAAAACCACGGTGAGATGGAACTCACAAGTTAACTATCTATAGTAATAAACAACTGATCGGTTAAGGTCTTACAAAGTGCTCTGCTAGGAGTGAATCATGTTAGATATCCCAAGCTTGATTAGAAGCTTATACCCTATTAAGAGTACTACCCTGTTAGGAGTAACCTCGCTGGAGGATTTGAGAATCCAAACTAATGGATCACATTGTTAGAGGATTTGTACAATGAATCTTGTTAGAGCTTACCCAGTTAGGGGATTTGATTATGTTGTAATGATTAGAAAACAACAAGAATGGTTTGATCTATTCTGAGTAGTACAATACTTTCTTGATCAGATCATTCTAAGTACATTCAACACTTCTCTTCATCATAACACTTATTGCTCTTCAACAAAAGCTTTCACCTTTTTGCATATCAGTATTCTCATAATCTCCTCTCTATCACTATATATTTCAAATTATTCACTAAGATGTCTTAATATAGACATTCAAATCTTATGTCGTCCTAAAGAAATCAAAACACAATTTCCTAGGTGTAGTGTATCTAGACAAGTAATCGTAACTCATCACAAAAATGACCGTTAAGAAGTCGATGCTGATAACTCATCACAAAATCAGATACCAGTTAGAATAGTCAATATCGGTTGGAACAAAACATGTGATCTATTGTCCTAGAATCTTCCACTTGATCTCCATCTTCATCTTCATCTTCATTTTGATGTCAACTTAGTGTAGCCACAGGTTATCTCTTAAGCACATACCGGTTGACACAGAGTACCGGTTAGAGATAAACCTTAAACATACCAGTTGACAGTGTGAACCAATTGAAGTTACACCGGTAGTCAATGTAATCATATGTGTGTGTGAGAGTGTTTCATCAATGACAACAAGTGATAAATGCATTACAATCATCATCAAGCCAATAGGAACAACTCATTTTATGTTTCTCCAATGACCCGATGACATTTACCTCATGCTTGCGCTTCTTTTTATCTCTCTGGTCTATCAGCATATGTTTTCCCGATGAAACCTCCCTCTTGTTTATCATGTTGCAAAACTTATCGGGTGTTGGGACAACCCTTCCTATGCTTCTCCGATGACCCAATGATATCAGGCTCCAACCTATTATTTTCAGGTCCATTGGCTTACTCCAACTTGCTTATTTGTTTGCAATCAGACTTCGCAATGGCTAGTTGGGATAAATTTTCCAATAATTTAACTAGTTGGTGCCACCTGTCCTTTCGGTCGGCATAAGTCTCACCGATCACTTCACCTCCTAGCTATATTCTACTTTAACCTTTATATCATATCGACATATGTCATTTTGATACACCCTCTTTTTATTCCTTCGTGGCATTTTGCCCATTAGGTTTTGGCATAGCTCCAAATATGTTCCTCTGATAGAAAATGTTATTTTGATGAATCCTCCTTAGTAATCTGTATCTCATTTGTTACATTGGGTCACTTTATTGGGTATCAGAACAACTTGTTTTATGTTTCTCCAATGACCCGATGACATTTACCTCATGCTTGCGCTTATTTTTATCTCTCTGGTCTATCAGCATATGTTTTCCTGATGAAACCTCCCTCTTGTTTACCGTGTTTCAAAACTCATCAGGTGTCGAGACAACCCTTCTTGCGCTTCTCTGATGACCTGATGATATCAGGCTCCAACCTTCTTATTTTCAGGTTCATTGGCTTATCCTTCCTCGATGAGGTATCCTAATCTGATAACCATTTCAGATTCCTCATCGGGTATTAGCGTAACTAAAAAATACCTTTCACCAATGGTTTAAGTTATCCCACTGACTTTGTATTTTCTGCTTCTTCGTATTGCCTCATCAGAGTGAGTCATGTCAATGACACCGCCTTTGCTACTTACCCATCGGGTATCGGAGTAGCATGGGATGACATTCTTTGATGACCCGATGACATCACTGACCTCTACTTTGTATTCTCCTTCATTGGTAGTAGATGTGCCAAAAATATCATCGGTTATCGACATAACATTTTTTGCATGCCACCGATGTGTGAATGTTATGCCAATAGGTTCTTTCATGGTCTATGCTAGTTGGTCTAGTCGGTGTAACTTACACCGATAGCTTAAATTTGAAAATTTTAATAATCAAGCTCCTCTTATTATATCATTTGCACTTGCAACCCTCCAAGGAAACTTCATACATTCTAATAAATGACAAAGACCATCGCATAGGCCTAGAGAATTCCCTATAAGGATCCCAATACTATTATGATGCAAATTCCTTATCTAGTCCCTATTCGATGCCAACCCTTAGCATGCCCTAGCAGTACTTGTCCAATTCTGAAAAATAGGTCGCGGTAGGGTTTTCTTGGTACTGCAACATACTTCCTACACATAAAATCCAACAATAAATGCTCTTATGATCAAAATGTACATATAAAACATCAAAGAAATAGGACATAATATTTTATAAAAATATGTGCTAACAGTGGCTCTTTCTGGGGATGTATGTTGTTTTTAGGGACATAGCAAGATCTCAGCTATCTTTGGAAAGAAGACCAAACCATAAACAAAAATAAACCACAAAGGAAAACTAAACTACTATAGTACAAGAAATACTCTCAGCTCCTTAAGAGAAAAAATGTTTGAGGTACTGAGCATGCACTGGAAATTCCTGAATTTCACCATCAACATTTTGCAAGAAGTAAGAATTTCCCCCTCTCTTTTCCATTATGGCATACGGTCCTAGCCAAAGTGCTTCAAATTTTCCATGCTTTCCCTTGTCTTGATCTTTTTCATTCCATTTGAGAACCCACTCTCCTTCCTCAAAGGTCCTAATAGATGCTTTCTTATCATGTAATTCTTTTACCATCTTCTGCTTCTATATATTTTGTTCCTGAGCCTCTCTTCTGGACTCATCTAATTCAACCAACTGTATCAACATGTCTTCCATGAAATCAACATCCTCTAAATATCTTTCTAAGACAATTTTGTATATTGGGAGCAAGTTGTTTAGGGGTAATCATGCCTCTTTACCATAAACAAGCTGATAGGGGGCAAACCCTCTGGATTTCTGGATTGTTACACTATCTGCCCATACCGCCAAATTTAACTTTGAATCCCATGCCCTTTTGTTGTCACCTAACACCCTTTTAATGATTTTTAATAAGTTTTTGTTGCTAGATTCTGCTTGTTCATTCCCTTGGGGGTGATAGGGTGATGAATATGACAATGTAATTCCATAACTTTCACAAAAGTCAACAAATTCTTTTGATCTGAAACACATCCCATTATCTACAACAATTTTATGGGGTACCCCAAATCTTGTCAATATATTTTCCAAAAGAAACTTTGTTACCACCTTACTTGTTGCTTGCCTTGTAGGAATTGCCTCTACCCACTTGGTAAAGTAATCAGTGGCTACCAAAATCCATTTGTGTCCTCCACTAGATTTGTTTGTAATTTCTCCTATAAAGTCAACACCGCACATTTGAAAAGGTTCTTTAGTTTACATAGGTTTGAGTGGAAGAGCTCCATCATATTTAAGTTTTCCTGACAATTTCTAGGAAGCCTCACATCTTCTAATATAAGTATGATAGTCCTTAAAAAATTGTGGCCAATAATAACCGGCATTGAATATTTTATGGGTAGTAGTTTTTGCTAAAAAATGTCCCCCACATACACCTTCATGTAATTCTTTTAAAATAGATTGAGCTTGATAAATTTCCAAACAAAATAAGAGGATACCATCCCTATTTTTCCAATACAAATCACCTTTAAGCAATACATACCTAGATGCCTGAAGCTAAAGTGTTCTTTTCTGACTGTCATTTGACTCCTCCGAACATTTCATGTGTTTTAAATAATAGACAACATTCTTATACCAAGGACACATCTCAATGCTTATTTGAGCCTCCTCTAACTCTATTTGATTTATCTGTGTTTCTTCCAAATTTGATTCTATCATTAGTTTAGCCAATCCTTGACCTCTTACCAATTTATTAATTTGGATATCAATGATGAATTCCTGAATTTGATTGATCCATCTGCATCTTCTCCCAATAGTTTCAGTCTGTCTGAAAATATCTTTGACTACTACATTAGGGACATATGCAATGACATTAGCTCCCACTAAATAGGGTCTAAAAGATTTTATAGATTTTACTAGGGCATATGCTTGTTTCTCATTTATATCATAATTTAACTTAGAAGCTTGTAGTGTCTTGCTAAAAAATGCCACTAGTTGTTCATGACCTTCATCATTCTTTTGTAACATAACTGTAGCAATAGTATGAAATGAAGCAAAAGAAAATACTTGAAAAGGTTTATAGAAGTCAAGAGACTTAAGTACAAGTTCTTCCTTGATGGCCCTTTTAATTTTCACAAAGGCCTCAATTTCTTCATAAGTCCATTTTATCTCTACACCCTTTTTTAACATGTTTGCAATAGGTTTGACAATTTCAGAAAAATTTGATAAAAAATTTTCTAACAAAATTAATTTGTCCAAAAAATGATTGAATAGCTTTGACTGTTTTAGGGATCTGAATTTTGTCAATAGCTGAAATTCTCTCAGGGTCAATCCTTACTCCATCTTTAGATACAATATGACCTTGCAATTTACCTTCAATGACTCCAAAGTGAGACTTTTTTGGATTTAAATAAATGCCATAATCCAATGCTTTGATGAAAATTTTCTCTAGGTTATTACAGTAGTTTTCTGCTTTCTTGGAGTATGCAGTCAAATCATCCTGGTATACAACCAAAATGTAATCAATGAGACCTTTAAAAGACACATCCATGGTCCTTTGAAAAGTAGCTCTAGCATTGGTAAGCCCGAATGGCATCCTGGCATACACATATGTGCCCCATGGTGTGGAGAAAGTTGTTTTTTATTTTTCTGATTCCTTAACCTTCACCTGATTGTAACCAAAGAACCAATCCATCATAGAATGTAATTTATTCCCTGTTACTTTTTGCAGCAAAGCTTCCATATTTGGCAGACCATAATTATCTTTCAAGGATGATATATTTAAATTTCTAAAATCCACACACAATCTGATATCACCATTTTTCTTTCTAACAGGCACCAAGTTTGACACCCATGTGGAATACCTTATAGGCTCTATAATCCCTGCATTCCTCATCTTCATCAATTATTCCTTCATCTTGGGATCCAATGTGGGATTTATGTGCCTTTTCTTTTCCCTAAATGGTTTTGTATCTGGTTTCAATGGGATTTCATGTCGGAACAAATCCTCTTTGTATGCCTTGAGATCATCATATGTCCAAGCAAAATCATGTCTGTATTTTCTTAATAGATTTATTAATGCTGTCCTAATTTTTGGTGTAATCTTCCTCCCAATGTAAACCTCTCTAGGATTGTTCTCACTTCCCAAGTTTATTTTTTCTACTTCCTCACAACTTCCAGTGTTGGGCTTGAAATTTTTCATATCCTTATTATCAAACATCCTCTCTAGTTCCACCAACCCTTTGGGAATCTTGTTTGTTTTAAGTTGTAAGATATTTTTTCCAAATAGAGATTCTTTACCACTCTCCTCTTCCACATATGCATTCCAATCCATATGACGGCCTTCATACTGATCTTCACAAAACAAAAACTTCAAAAGATCCCTATCAACATCAAATATCTGCCAATTTTTTATGTTATCTGGTATTGCAGGTCTAGTTTTTATTTCAACTTGGGTGATGTCATCAAAAGGAATATCATTATGTTTAATTGCTAAGTTAGCCATAAAATCAGCCAAAATATTGTTAGATCTTTCAATCCATGTTATAGAAAATGCATCAAAAAAATCAATTGAATCCCACACCTCATTTCTGTAATTTCAAAGCCTCATATTTCTAGTGGTGGATATTTCCCTTATTTGAGATACGACTAACTCTGAATCACCATAAACTGTTAATAATTTAATACCATATTTACTTTCCATCCTAAGGCCTAACAAGAGTGATTCATATTCAATGACATTGTTTGTACATTCAAAAGCTAACAAGAAAGAATATTTGAATGATCTTCCATTAGAAGAAATAAAATTTACACCAGCTCCATTTCCTTCTTTACTGCAAGCATCATCAAAATACATTTTCCAAATCTTATCCTCATGCAATTCAATAGTATTTTCAAACTTGTCAGTTTTGTATTGAATGGGTTTAGAAATACTTACCTGAAAATTATCTATATCTGTTTGGAAAAAACATGTTGTCTCATTAGAATCAACTTCCTCTATCAGGTAGAATGATCTCAGCTCTTTTTCAATCCTTACATTGGCCCCTTTTATTGAGATGGTGTCATATGAATGATCTAGCTGGACATTCCCTCCCACCAAATTTCACCATTACCTTGATAACAACATCCCATAATTTGGCGGAACTTGCACAATAGTGATGTTTGTTTTATATGACGTATCAAGGTATACTGGAAATCAAAACTCCACATCCTTCATAATTCCAACAACTAGGACTGATCTGTTATCCATAGCATAGCATTTCCCATAGTGATTGTCCACATGCATCACAAGTTCTTTCATGACATCTTCTGGCATTATGTTCACGACTGCACCTGAATCTATCATACAATTCTAAACCATTTTATTGTTAATCATCAAAGTTAGATAAAAAGGATCAACCTGGGTAAGATTCTCCATGATAGAAGTTCCCAAATAGACAACAAGTGGATCTTTAGCTTTTGGCTTATGATCCTCTTTATTTACTTCACCAACATTAGACAAAATCTTGATTGTTTCATGTTTGTAATCAGGAAATTTCATTACTTCAAGCAAGGGCACAGATATTTTCACCTGCGATAAAGCCTAAGACATAAATGATCCACAATTTGAGAGTGGCTTACTAATATGTTTCTTTTCAATTGTCTTTGTTAATTTCAGAGGTTCTGTTTGTTTGTCCTTTCTACTGCAACTTCCTTTTCCTTTTTAGCGATGGTGTCTTTGTTTCCACTAGCTTTAGGAACCTTTGCAAATATCCCAGATGGATTTCCTTGTTCTAGGTTCACTATTATGTTTCTTAACTGATAATTGCTTTTTGCCTAAGCTACTGCTGCAATGGTATAGTCTTTCTTTTCTTAATCTATTAAGTTCCTCAAGGAATGTATTGGTTCTTCATTATGGAACAAACTCCTCAAGGATGGGATGTCCACCTCATCATCAGTAAAAACTTGTACACTATGTTGTTGGTTCTCTCTTCTCCATTGTACATCTGATGATTGCTCACCCTCAGATGAATCCTCATCCCTACCCCAAAATGGATCTGATGAAAGTACATTTACTGTGGGCTCATATCCATTCTCATGGTCCTTCTCTTCTGCAAAACCTTGAGCAATCATACATTGTTCCGCAACATGGGGTAAATTGCAGACTTCACACCTTGGATATTCTTCCACAAAATTGTTCTCCTTCTTCAATGGATTAGGAGTTTCTTTGCTTAGATTTGCATTCACTGGTTTACCATCTTTCCAGTTTGTATTATATGGCATGTCATGCAATCTTGGTCTATTGTAACTTATAGGCTTGTTACTTCTATATGGGGGCAGCTTCTCATTGTGATTTTTCTTACCCTTCATGTCCTTTAGCATGTCCATGATTTGACCAAACTCGTCCTTTTTTGTCATTCTAGGATTATATAATTTTGGATCATCTCTCTTGCAAATTCTCCTAGTGGCCTTTCTATTATTTTCAATGGTATTAGATGTTTTAAAAGCTTGCTACAAGGTAGTAGGTTTATGAGATAAGATCTCATAATGAGTCTTGTTGTCAAAAGCACTTAAATAAAAATCAATCAAAAATGAATTAACAAGTCTAATATCTCTCGGTATCGTATTAAGTACTTTATTAAATCTCTTATTAAATTCATAGACTAATTCATTCTGATTTTTCTTTATGCTAGTCAACTCATGAGATGCAAATGAAGTATCATTATGTTCTCCAAATTCCTCCAAGAATATTGTCATGAATTATTGCCAACTACCAATGCATCTATTAGGAAGATTCCTATATCATTCTCTTGCATCCTCTATTAGAGATTGAACAAATAGTTTCATAGAAACATCTTCGTGAGAGATTTCAAACTCTTCAATGGTATTTTTTACATTTACTACATGTTCTGCAGAATCAGTTCCATTTCCTATGAATTTAGGAATAGTTGACCTTTAATCATTTGTAATCTGATTCGGATATCCAACTATCCCACTGAAATCCAACTGTTTATACCTTTCAATGGTCATAGGTGGTCCGCAACCATAGTTGTTAATCTGATAGTTTCTATTTCCTCCATTATTACCATTGTTTCCATTGTTACCTCCACCATTATTGTTATTTTTATTTTGGTTGTCCCCATTACCATTGTTGCCATAGTTTCCATTATTGCTTATGTTGTTGATCCTATCTCTATTACTCCAGTTACCAATAATTTCCCTACTGTTAGTTCTTCTTTCACCATTATGATTATTGTATTGTCTATAATTATACTGGTTTTTGTTTTCATGGTAGGGTGTATTTTTCCATTTATCCCCTTTTTCATAATTATTATCCAAAACATTAGACAATGGATTATTATAGAACTTAAATGGTTGATCCAAGTTTCTCATGTGAGGGGGACTATACCTAGGGGTTGTTAGTCTACTTGCTTCATCTTTTCCCTTCTCTTCTTCAACCCTATTTTACTTAGGGCTTTGAATGGCATCTCTTTCTAATTCGAGTTTCTGCAGTACCCAATCTAGTTGTCTCTTAAGAGCCTTTGCCATTTTAGATTCATCTCCATTTAAGTTAGCCATTCTAAGAATAATTTCATCCAACTTCCTGTCCTCCTATTCCTCAGCAGTTAGGGTTTCATCATGACCACCTTTATTATCTTTTGTATTTAAGTTATAAAAAGGATTTTCCTCTAGATTTTCAAATTTATCACTAGATGGAGAACCATCCTCTCTATGAGGAAACTTCTTATAACCCCCAAATGCCATATTTGATACTGATTTCTTTTCTTTGTTTCTTCTTTTTGGACTCAATTGAACAATATTATTTTGTCCCTTGTGCAAAGACCTTCTACCCTGCATAAATCTTATTGACAAATTCCTAGGGGTTTCCCTTACTTTCTTGACATACCAATTATTACTCATATATTAAATGTAGAGTCGTCACCTCCTAAGAGGAATTATAATTTAATTAATCTTTTGGGATCCTTCCTCCAGTAGAGTCTAAAATGAAACCACCAGAAATTTTGAACGCTTCTTGTTACAACTCCCCAACAGAGTCGCCAATTTGTTGTGTGACTCAGATGCGGAAAACAAAACTTATCAAATCTTCAATGAAAAAACACTAGAGCTTCTAGGTGAATGTCAAACTATGTATGACAACTCCCCAGTAGAGTCACCAATCTGTTGGTTCCCAAAACCATAGATTGGAAATCCTAGAGCTTTGCCAAATCTCTTACTGATTTCTCAATCAGCCTTGGCAAACAAACAAGAATGGTCAAAGACCAAATTCCTCTGCACTTTAGGCTCCACTAGACCTAGGTGGGTATACCCTAATCTCCAAAGCATAAAGAGATTTCTTTATAGTGAATTTAAACTAGTTAATCTATCTATTTACAGGAATGGCAAACAATTTCCTGCAACTATGATTTATGTTGTGCTTTTAACTTATTTTTGGAACTAAGAGTAATTATGAAAGAACAAGGCAAGTAAAAACTAGTAATATATTTCTCTAGTGAGGACTTTGTGCACACCTAATATATTCACAAGAAACCAGAAACAAACCAGTGCCTTATCTAATAGTTTACATGTCACTTAATGGATAAATACTTGTAATCTTTGGAGATAGTATGAAGAAACAAACTATCACTGCAATATCCTCAATGTATGCTATGAGAACAACAAAAACAATTATGCTATCTCTATACCAATAGATGATAAAATATTACAACAAATGTTCTTTAGATTTATTCAAAAGATTTTAAATCATTAGCATCATATGACATGAAACGATCTGAAGATGAAAATAGAGAACCTTGTATATTAATTTTTGGGAACAATTGGTGTACAAAAAAATGTAGACTCATAGATACTTCATGATTACACTTGTTTGCACAAAATGGATTTTCATTTCTACAGACTTATCTTACATAACACTATAGGTTCCAATAGACAATATAAAAGGATAATAGTCCCCCATAGAGTACCAAATGACTCATCAGATATACATGACTTAGAAGATGCGAATGAAAGGACACACCCTTTCATTAGCATAAACTAAAACTAACAAAAAACTAATTGACTCCCTAATTGTTAAAAACATAATAAAATACAAATGACATAGACTAATGCTATTGTCCATCCGCTGACCACATTTCTAGATATGTCAAAAATATCCTTCGTTCTTGTATGTGCAGGTGTTGAAAATAAGATCCCTGACAGTGATCTCTATTGTAACAAAATTTTTGACATGTTCCCCTGTTTCATTCATGTCCAATGTATCAACATGGGCAATGCTAAGGGCTAAACTGAGTAGAGATCTGCACTCAGGTATTCCATAGGTTTTTGTCCTTCATGACTCATGTATCATCAACCATGCATGGAAATACATGATTAAAGATCTCTTTACACTCCTCATACTTAATATTTAAATCTGCTATGAATCCTTGATGAGTGTCAATTAGTTTGTTGACCTTGTTGATTCTTTTGTTACTCAAAGTCTAATCCTACAGGAGCATGTTTAACCTATCAAGGATCCTCTGGTGCAACACTGTGTTATCCATATTTTTCTGGTAAACGGTTTAGAATTCTTCCAATATCTTCTATAGATTTTCAAATCGTTTAGTCAATAAGACACATGATGTGTCTATCCTTATACTCTGCATCCTTTCTTTCATTTTTTTTGTTTTCCTTGTGCAGTTCTTCACACTTCTTTTTCAATTTAGATTCATCCACTATCTGGGGTATAGGTTGTCCCCTACTTCTCAAGAGTTCCTCATATAATGCTTTATACTTTCCTTCCTCTTTCACCAATATTTTCATTTATTCTTTATTTAGCTTCAAAATGTCAACCCCCATATCTTTTGTGACCATAGAATCAACCTCATTGACCTTTAACTTCATTATGTGTCCAAAAGATTTATCCACATCTATGATTTTCGGCCTTTTATCTGGTGGATATAGAGCCCATAGAAGAATGGCCTCATTATCTGGATCATACCTTGATCCAATAAAAATATCATCCACACCTTAGATATCCAATTTGAAATCCTTCTTGTCTGAATGCAATAAACTATCGAAAATGAAAGAAGCACTAAGGTCCCAGCCTCGAAAAAGAATTATTCTTCTTCTATTAGGAGTTGCCTTCCCCTCTAAGGGATCATGCCTTCCAACTCTGCATTTATGTCTGCCTTCAGTTTTCAAAGCATCTCTTCCTCATTCTCTGGTGTTACATCAGGCATGGCCTCTCTTAGCTTCTTCCCTTTGAAATGATATAAGAATGATTTAAACTCCTTTGACCTAATGAACTCATCATCAAATACAAAAGAGGTATGCACCTCTAGCCTAACATCTATGTCCGTGTTTAGTCTTATAATAGTTAGGTAGTGTGCTTCTAGCTCTTCTTCCCTTTCAGGCCTCCTAAATCTTAAAATAGCTCCATTTTCTCCTGACTCACTCTCTGCTTATTCTTCCTCTCCCATCTCCTGCAACCATTGTTTCTTCTCATCCAATTTCCAGTTTAAATCTTGGACTATCTGCATAGCCTCCTCAGACTCCTTGTTCTTGAGATATCCCAGGCTTCAACATACTCATGAAAGTAATCACCCAGATTTTTCTTTTTCCTGCCCTAGTGGATATAGCCCTTAGGGTCATAGTTCTTCCGACCTATGTGCTCATAGAGGTTGTAATATTCTATCAACCTCTTGTCAATGATCTCATATGCCTTTGTGGAGACAATTTTTAAATCACCAAAATGTAAGGTCTCGGGCAAGAAAACTTGCTTGTGAGCACCTCCAAAAATTTTCTGCGTTTGAGACACTCATCTGCCTTACAATCTCTGGGTAAGCTTTTATGTTAGGTGCAGGCTTTGGTAGCACATAAGGAGCTCCTTTGAATCCAAAAACTCTATCATAGGTGAAGTCCTGGCACACATACCAGACACCCCAATTGTGGTTTACTCTGGTATCCCCATGATCATGGGGTCTAAGGAATCTTTTGATTTCCTCCGAAAAATGACTCATCAAAAGAGACTCCAAAAGCTCTGAATAAAGGTTGAACAAAAAATTCTTCAAACTTGATATTATGGGATCTCATGAAATGTGAATCCCACAGTGACCACCATAACTGTAGAGGCTTCTCCTCTCCATCTTTACCATGAATATTCAGCTTTAGCTCCTCAAGCCAAATTCCCTTGAATTGCCCATAAAACAAGACAACATGCATTAACAAATAATAAAACTTAAAAGATTTGTCAAGGTTATTATGAAGTCTTAAGAAACCCTCATGTATCTTCTCAATAATATAAGCAGCATAGTCAAATTGTCCCAGCTCATGCATTTATTTGTTGACAACAAGGACTATAGGTCCTATCCGAGCTATATCTAGGACTTCAACTCCTCCCACTTGACCGCACGCCATATAGGTATACTGCATATACTGCCTGAAGATATTGATATCAAATGGGGGCTCATCTTCTTCTATCAATTTTCCCTTTTTAGCCTTATGAATGGCTAAATTCCACCCATTGTTCATGGTGTCCATCTTTGTATACTCTTCTTCTAGTTTCTCAAAAGACAAAGAAACATCAGAGTCAAAACCTACACCAAAATCCTCCTGAATGGTGGCTACCAAGATGTGGATGAATGTGTCGCCATTTGGGAATTGAATATATATTTTTGTAGCATTGTAAGCCCTATCCAATGATGGTATGATGAAAGAATAAGTATCTAGTAGAATACTAAGAGGGGGGGTGAATCAGTATATTGAAAAACTGATACAAAGTTCCCAAGCTCAAAGTCAGTCAAACAAAGTAAACATATCTCAATCAAGATCAATATTCTTGGGAATACTTGACATTAACCAGTTTAACTATTATGACAACTTTTAATAGTAAACACCTTCAATCTTGTAAACATCAATAATGCTTAATGTTAACTCAACATTATCATCTCTCAATGCTTCTACTTAACATGCCTTATCAAGAGTTAACCAAATCAACAAATAAGATCACAACCACAAAAATATTCACCACTGGACACAAATGTTTATACGTGGAAAACCCAAATAGGTAAAAACCATGGTGAGATGGGACTCACAAGGATAGTTATTTGAACTCTTTCAAAGTTCGGCCTATTAGGAGCCAAATCTTGTTAGAGCTTTACAATAATTCATGTTAAGAACTAATTCCGGTTAGGAATCACCTGGTTAAGGGATTTACAAATATGCCTTGTTAGAAGCACAATACCCTATTAGGAGTAATCTCACTGGAGGATTTAAGAATCTAAGCTAATGGACCACCTTGCTAGAAGATTTAATGAGTAACCAATCTTGTTAGAGCTTACCTGGTTAAGGGATTTTACTTCTATTGTAATTATTAGAAAACAACAGGTTTTCTTGATATGTATGAGTAGAACTACATTTGCTTGATCAGATCCTTCTAAGCTTCAATTTGCCTTCACTCAAAGTGTAGATCCATTCACTAGTTGGGCAACCACACACTCAATGGGTTTTCTACCAATCTTACCAACAACCTTTACAAACAACTTCATCAACCTTAAATACAAATCAATTAGGTCGGTAACACAACAAAAACCTAATTCTTATCATTGAGATTACAAACAAGTCAGCTCAATCTTGACCATTAGAAATCATGACAAACTCTTCACATTCTTCAAGAAAATTCCAACCGCTCCATGATCACTACTCCATTGGACTTTGTAACTCATCACACATTGTGTATTAAATGAAATCCACTTTTCTCCTTCCCTAGACAATAAGCAAACGCACCAAACCAATTTGAATTTATCCTCATACAATGATCACACGTGTTTCCATCATTACAGCTCATCAGATAATAAACCAACAAACTTGATCGGTTAGGGTTTAACAGCTGATAGGGTTTACCGGTTACATTACATAGAAAGGTTTGACCCTTTACACTGGTTCACCAATTCAACTCAAAAACTTTACATACCGGTTACAACATCTTCTACAACTCTCTTCTTACTAGTTACTAGCCAATATCAAAAACAACAATATCAGCAATAAAATGAATACCTTTTATCAGTTCAATTGACATCAATGACAACATATCATTAATGCAATCTCTATGAAAAATACCAATAAACTCAAAATGCCAACAACCAACGTTTTCATCAATTGGACATTCACAAAGACGTTAGGGACTACAAGATTACCCAATCCAGTCATCCATGGGTTTGAAATTAGGGCCAACTTATTTCTCCTTGAATAATGATACAAGAACAATTCGTGGCCTCTAATCCTGGTCCAGACATCACCAATTTCCTTGAAATCGTCCTCTAACTAGTCATAGATGGGTAGGTTAACCTTTGATCTCTAGGATTTGGCTCTTGGTGAGCTTATTTGATCATCATATCCTAGTTCAAATTTCATTTTTGCACACGTTCTCCCCATTTAGACTTCTTAGAAGCACTTTCAAAGACCTTTGTGACCTTCCTCTTTCCCTTGGAACTAGAACCCTCCATATTTGAATCCTTCAAGCTTTTTGAAGTTCAATTCTCTGTAGTTTAACTTTTCTTCAATCTCTCTGTTAGTTTCAAACTGTTATGCAAAATCCTTGTACCGACTCTTCATATATAGATTTGATGGATTAGAAGCATTTACTCAATTGAAATCCTACTATGATTTGTCTTGTGCAAACACCAATCTAATCATTCTCTGCATTTAATAATGGTGGGTTGATCCATTTGCAATGAGACTTTGTAACGGCTAGTCAAGATAACTTTTCTGATAATTCAACCAGTTGTCGCCACCCATCCTTTCGGTCAGCATAAGTATCACTGATCACTTTGGCTCTTGGCTATGTTTGACTTTCCCCTTTATATCACATCGGCGTATGTCATTTCGATACACCCTCCTTTTATTCCTCTATTACATTCTACCCATCGGGTTTCGACATAGCTCCAAATATGTTCCTTTGATAGAAAAAATTATTTTGATGAATCCTCCTTAGTAATCCGTATCATTTGTTACATCAGGTTACTTTATCAGGTATTAGAACAACTCATTTTATGTTTCTTCAATGACCCGATGACATTTACCTCATGCTTGCACTTCTTTTTATCTCTCTATTCTATCGACATATGTTTTCTCGATGAAACCTCCCTCTTGTTTATCATGTTGCAAAACTTATCAGGTGTTAAGACAACCCTTCCTGCACTTCTTCGATGACTTGATGATATTAGGCTCCAGCCTACTTATTTTAAAGTTCATTGGCTTATGCTTCCTTGATGAGGTCTCCTAATATGATAACCATTTCAGATTCCTCATCGGGTATCGGCATAACTAAAAAATACCTTTCACCGATGGTTTAAGTTATCCCGATGACTTAGTATTTTTTGCTTCTTGGTATTGCCTCATCAGAGTGAGTCATGCAAATGAGACTGCCTTTGCCACTTATCCCATTGGGTATTAGAGTAGCATGCGATGACATTCTCCGATGACCCAATGACATCGCTGACCTCTACTTTGCATTCTCCTTCTTCGGTGTAAGATGTGCTGAAAATATCATTGGTTATCGGCATAACATTTTTTGCATGCCCCTGATGTGTGAATGTTATGCCGATAGGTTATTTCATGGTCTATGCTAGTAGTTCTAGTCGGAGTAACTTACACCGATAGCTTAAATTTTTCAATTTTAATAATCAAGCTCCTCTTCTTGTATCATTTGCACTTGCAACCCTCCAAGGAAACTTCATACGTGCTAATAAATGACAAAGGCCATCACATAGGCCTAGAGAATTCCCTATAAGGATCCCAATACTATTATGATGCAAATTCCTCATGTAGTCCCTATTCAGTGCCAACCCTTAGCATTCCCTAGCGGTGCTTGTCCAATTCTAAAAAATAGGTCACGGTAGGGTTTTCGTGGTACTGCAACATAGTTCCTGGACATAAAATCCAGCAATAAATGCTCTTATGATGAAAATATACATATAAAACATCAAAGAAATAGCACATAATATTTAAAAAAATTATGTGCAAACAAGTAAGACATTTTCCTAAGATTGTAAAGCATTCTAATCCTATATGTAAGGAATGTCAGTTAGGGAAGCATACAAGAGTTTCTTTCAAAAGAAAATAGTATACTTCTAATGGGATATTGGAACTTGGGCATATAGATTTGTTTGGTCCCTCTAGAGTGAGAAGCTTGCAGAGTGATAGGTATTTCATGTTGTTGATGGATGACTATTCAAGAATGATGTAAGTTACCTTCTTAAGGGAGAAGTTTGAAGCATTGGAGAAGTTCAATATTTTCAAAGCTATGGTTGAGACAGAGACTGGTCTGAAGCTGAAGTGTCTGAGATCTAACAAAGGTGATGAGTTTACTTCCGATGAGTTCAATAATTTTTTTGAAGAGCATGGGGTGAAGAAATAGTTATCTGCTCCGTGGACCCCTCAGCAGAATGGTGTTGTGGAAAGGAAGAATAGGACAATTTAGGAAGTTACTACAACCATGATGATTGAAGGAAATGTTTTGCATACCTATTAGAGAGAAGCTATGAGTACTACAGTGTATACCTTTAACCGAGTGCATATCAAAGGTGATACTAGTAAGACTCCTTATTTTTTATCATTTGGTCATGCTCCTACAGTTAGATATTCCAAAAAAATTGGGTAGTAAATGCTATATCAAAAGAGATGAAGACCTAGGGAAGTTTGATGCTATAAGTGATGAAGGAATCTTTCTTGGTTTTTCTACTAAGAGTGAGGGCTACCAGTGTTATTATAAGAGATTGAGAAAAATAGTTGAAAGTTATAATGTGAAGGTTGATGAAGGAAATGAGAGACAAATCAGATCTTGTGGATATGATTCAGATGATCAGGATGTCAGTGTAGATAAAAGAAAGCTAGTGCAGACCCGGAAACAAGTGGAGACTGATCTAAAAAATCTCAAAAAGGTGCAAATGCTAGTGCAAAAGAAAGATTTCAAGAGTTTGAGAATCAAGAAAATCCTAAGACTCTCAGGTATGCAAGGTTAAATCATTTAGAGAATCAAATAATTGGCAATAAGAATAGAGGTGTGATGACTAGGAGAATAATTTGTGAAGAGTATTTCTTAATTTCTAAGATTTCACCAAAAGATGTTGATGAAGCTTGTAAATATGAAAATTGGGTTAAAGCAATTGAAGAAGAACTGAATCAGATTGAAAAGAATAATACATAGATGCTTGTTCCGAGACATAAGGATAAGAATGTAATTGGAACTAAATGGGTGTTTGAGAATAAATTGAATGAACATGGTGAAGTTGTTGGGAATAAAGCAAAACTTGTTTGTAATGGCTATTCTCATATGGAAGGTATTGATTTTGAGGAGACTTTTGCTCTAGTAGCTAGAATTGAAGTTGTTAGATTATATCTTGCTTATGTTTCTTACAAATATTTCAAAGTTTATTAGATGGATGTCAAGTCATACTTTCTTAATGGTGAGTTGGAAGAAGTCTATATTGAGAAACCGGATGGATTTTAGTTGGAAGATCAAAAAGATACGGTTTGCAAACTAAATAAAGCACCGCATGGATTGAATAGATCTCCAAGAGCTTGGTATGCCATATTCTATAGGTATTTGATGAAGCTTGAATTCAATAATGGTACTGCTGACAGTAATTTGTACTTTAAGGTTGATAAAGATGACATCTTGATTGTTGAGGTATTTGTTGATGACATTATTTTTGGTGGAAATGATGGCTTATGAAAGAAGTTTGTTGATGATATGAAGAATGAGTTTGAGATGTCTATGATTGGTGAGATGAAATTCATTTGGGATTGCAAATTACTCCGTTGAATAAAGGTATTTTTATATCATAGTCTAAGTATGTGAAGGAATTGTTGAAGAAGTTTGGTTTGGATGATGCAAAGCCAGTTGGTACACCTATTGTGACCACATGTAAGTTGACTAAGGATGATGATTCTTCAAAATAAAATCAAACTAGATATAGATATATGATCGGTGGACTGTTATATTTAACTCAGACTAGACTAGATATAACGAATTTTTTTTGTCTTGTTGCTAGATTTCATGTTGATCCTAAGGAAACTCATATTGTTGTTGTTAAAAGAATTTTCAAATATTTGAAGGGGATAGTAGATTCTAGTTTTTGGTATCCTAGAGGTGATGATTTCACTTTGAGTTGTTTTACTGATGTTGATTGGGTAGGTGATGTTGATGACAAAAAAAGTACTAGTGGTAGTGCATTTTTCTTGGGTAAGAGATTGGTTTCATGGATGAGTAAGAAATAAAATGTTATATCTTTGTTTGCTACAAAATCTAAATGCATTGCTGCTACTAGCACTTATACTCAGGTAATATGGATAAAGTAGATGTTGAAGGATATTAGAGTTATTTTTTATGAACCTACTACTATATACTATGACAATTCAAGTGCTATTAATATTTTTAATAATTTGGTGTTGCATTCAAAGACTAAGCATATCTCAATCAAGTTTCATTTCTTGAGAGAGAAGGTGAATGAGAAGGAAGTTAGATTGGAGAATGTATCTACAAAGGAATAGATTGCATATATCTTCATGAAGCCTTTGCCTAAAGATACTTTTGAATATCTTAGAGAGAAGCTAGGGGTAATTTACCCTCCTTATGAGAACTGACATGCATGGAGTTGCATCAGCCCAATGACCTTCACAAAGATATCTTGTGATCTGGATTGATGAGTGAGGTTTCTACTCAGGGGGGTAGTTAGTGCTATAGTTTTTTGATTAAGGAAAAAGTAGGTTTTGAAGGGGCCTCGAAACCCTTTACAAGCAGAACTAAAACAACTTAAACAACTAAAGCGATGAGAAATAGAAAAGATCAAAACCACAAAAAACCAATGGATAACTAGAGAAAACCCAAAAAAGCCCCATTAAGCCAGCAGGCCTTCCACAATTCAGATTTTTTCTAGGGCTTTTGCGAGGGTGTTGCTAATTTCATGCAACTCCTTGATGTTGTCTTTGAGGTTAGGGGGATCCTTAGTAGATGTAGCCATAGCTTTCTTGATGCTGGCCCTGGTTCTCTTTGCAGTACCGCCCACCTGAGTAGCATCACCGCTTCTAGTCTGGATGGTCTCATCATCTAGGTCAAGATCCATAACCAGATTCAGAGTGCAGTATGATCAAAAACCTTGGTGATGTCCTCCAGGTTTTTAGTGACGGTAGAGAGGATACGTGGGATGATACCCATCAGATTTTTCATTGCTTCTTTTCCCTCTTCCAGCAATTTTACCTTATTCTCCATTTCCTACTTCCATTTAATCTGCTCTTTGTTTTCATCCTCCCTCTTCTCATTCGAGTTTATTCCCTTTTTTTCCAGGTTTTTTAGGCTCTCATAGGTCCATCTATCATAATCCATTCTCACCTTAGAGAGTTTATTGAGGTTATCCAAGATAAGCCCTTTATCAGCACATTCCTTATCCTCCCTATCTGTGTCCTTAGTTAGGTCCTTCTCAGAGTCTTTGTTCGTTTCCTTCTCAGAATTCACTTTGGTTTCCTTGTTATCCTTGAGATCCACTTCTTCCATCAGATGGCTATTGTCCTTACCAGGGCATTCGCTGAGGATAGGGCTTTCATGATCAGGCTCATTATCCCCACTTTCTTCCTCATTACCCAACTCCTCGTCTTTCTAGCTATCTTCACCGTTGGAGTCATCCATCTCCATTCTGCTGCTTTCCTTAACTATTTCCTCTGTTTCCTGCCCAGGAACACTTTTCCTTTTTTTGTTGGAGGATGCCTTCTCCTTACTAGTTTCTCCCTCTTCCATCTTTCTCTTGCCCAGAGAGGCAGAAATCCTCTTATTTTCCAATAGTGCAAGGGTTTTGCAATGCTCATAGATGAGCAGCAAAAGCCCACAGTGGAGAATCGGGCTGGAAGGGTTGTTCTTGTGTTTATTGAGGGACCTAGAAAGGGACTGAAACAGGTAGTAGGGCAGGGATACTTTCTTATCATGTCTGAAATGGTTTAAGAGCATGAAGTGGTAGGTGTGGGCCCTTGAGAAATGACCTTCAACCATGATGTATTCCATAATTGCATTCAGGACCCATCCCCACAGCTTCTTGATGTTTGTAGCTTCGTAGTAGCCCCCAGTAGCTTTGCCAATTTTAACCCTCTCTTTCTCTTTCTACGGGAACAGGTTGACTGCATTGTTGGAGACTTTAAGGTCTCGAAAGAAATTAAGCCTAGTATGGGGCATTCCAGTCACAGTGGATATGAGCCCAGCATCTAGCTTGAACTTAACTCCATAAATTTTAAAAGAGCTATTAGACCAATTTTTAGAAATCTTAGAAACAACTAGGTTAACCCTACCTTTGTCATAGTCCACAAGCTTCTCCATGAAACTGGTGAGGGAGCCCTTTTCCAACTTTGCCCAGACTTTTGGCATCGCTTTCCAAGTTGACATATTGTCTAGTTATTCCCACCTTAGGTCTCCTCCCATCTTCGTGAACGGGCTATCTGCTTTGTTTCTCTGCAAATTAAAACCTTCCTTCCCGATGTTGCTCAAGTTTTTGAACTGAGTAACCCACAAAGCATGTGTTAGATTATTAAAGGTTGTAGAAGATCTACCACAATGCAAAGTAATGATGGCCTTTCCAGCAAGGCATAAATGATACTTTTTACTTGTCATGATTAAATTGTCCTTCTCTCCCCATATAACAGTCCTTTCTAAGGAACTCTTTAATGTTTAAATTGAGATCCTCCTCGTGCCAAATCATTTGGGAGTCAGAGTTAACCCCAATATTTGCTAAGCAATCCACAACACTATTTTTTCTCTGAAAGCATGTTGAATAATAATTTCTTTGAAACTTGCAATGATCTCCCTAGATTTCATGATGATATTTTCAATAGACCAAGAAGGCTCCGAATCCCCCTTTAAACACTTAATGATATTAAGTGAATCTCCCTCAAGCCATAATTTATCATAATTTAGATTTTTAGCTATAATTAAGGTGTTCAAGGTGGCAAAGGCTTTGACAAAATGGCTAGTTTGATTCCCTAGTGGTCCAACCATCGCCTTAACACAACTTCTAGCAAAATTCCTGAAAATGCCCCCGTATCTAGCTTTACTTGGATTCCCTTTAGAAGCCCCATAAAATTTAGTCTTGATCCATCCCTGAGGAGGAAAGTTCTAGACTAGACCTTCTCTTCCAATCTCCTTGCAAGAAGAAGTGGTAGAAAGGTTCCATCTGTCTTTAAAGCCATCTTTAGCAGCAGGTCCTTGATTAGTGCAATAAAGGCATTCAAAAATACTCCTAAAGATTTTATCTGCAACCACTTTAGGAGTAGCCCTTTTATCCCTAAAAATCCTTTTTTTGTGCTCTTTCCAGATATTCCACATAACAATCGGCAAGGTAAGTCTCCAAGTTTCCACAATTTTATGATTAGAATTAGGGCAATGCCATTGCTGCCAAGAGTCCCCAAGGGAGTTCGGGAAAACCCAGCTCAGGTTCCACCTGGTTAGGATGATTTTCCAGATATCCTGGCTAAAAGTACATTGATTGAGAATGTGGCAAGCCATCTCTTCTTCTCTATAGTAAAGAGAACACCTATTAGGAAAAATAATACCTCTTTTATGAAGATTGTCCAAGGTTAATACCTTATTTTGGATGAAAATCCAAAAGAAGATATTGACCTTTGGAACTAGCTTCTTGTTCCAAACTTTAGCCCAGATGGGAATTTCTTCCATCGGGTCATTGTGAATAGCCACAGTAAAGGAGATAGAATAAGTCCCATCCTGGGTTTGCCTCCATATCAATCTGTCATCTTTGTTGTCTTTAGGGATATTAGCATAGAGAGCAATCTAAAGGAACTTGAGCCCTGGACACTGCTGGCTAAAATTAATCTAGTTCCCATTTATCCAGTAATCTCTGACCTTTTCCCCATACCTACTTTTGAACTGGTCTTTCCAATCTTTAAGGATTGGAATTTCCTCCAGAGGTTTATCTAGGATCCATATATCTTCCCAAAATCTTATTCTCCTCCCATCCCCAAGGTTCCAAGTTCTGCCAGCAGTAGCCCAACTTTTAGCGGATTGCATAGCATTCCATATAGCAGATCCTTCAACAATGAAAGAGTTATCAAAGAATTCTTCCTTAGAAGGCTACATATAGAGATATTTGTTTTTCCAGATAGAGTTCCATTCTCTTTCCTCCCCTTTGAATCTCCAAATTTGTTTGGCTAATAAAGCTTTGTTCATAGAACTAATGTTCCTTAAACCTAGCCCACTAGAGGCCTTAGAGGAATAGATTTTATTCCAGGAAATAAGGGGAATTCTATTTTTGACTTCCACTCCTGACCAAAGGAATTTTTTTTGGATTCTTTCAATGGCTTCTGCAAACATTGTGGGGATTTTGAACAGGCTAAGAGAATACATAGGAAGGTTTTGGACAATGGCTTTGAACAGGGTGATTTTTCCCACT
This sequence comes from Cryptomeria japonica, assembly GCF_030272615.1. NCBI lineage: Eukaryota > Viridiplantae > Streptophyta > Pinopsida > Cupressales > Cupressaceae > Cryptomeria > Cryptomeria japonica. The sequence continues at coordinate 325,386,437 of NC_081410.1, forward strand.
TGACTAAGGGCAACCCCTTTCCAGCTAGCAAGTTTCAGATTAAGTCTGTCTATCAGCTTGTTCCAGAAGGAGTCCTCAAGCTTAAGACACAGAGGAAGCCCCAGATAAGTAGAGGGAAACTCAGAGATATTGCAGCCAAGAATCCTTCCAATCCTTAGTTGCCTTTGGACTGGGGTATTGATGAAAAATAGAGAACTTTTATACCAATTGATTTTTTGGCCAGAGGTAGATTCATAATTATTTAGAATATTCTTCATATTATTAGCTTCCATGATGGTGGCTTCCCCTATAGTAATAGAGTCATCGATGAATTGTTCATGAGAACAAACAACATTGGAAGAGGAAGGTTTCAGACCCTTAAGGTTGTCATCTTCCACATTTTTGAGAATGAATCTACCCAGACATTCAACAAAAATGGTGAACAGGATAGGGGATATGGGGTCCCCCTGTCTGAGACCTCTAGAGCTTTTGAAGAAATAGGACGAGGAACCATTGACAATAACAATAGAGGAGGAAGTTTCCATAAGTTGAGAGTAGAGCTGAGTAACTTTGTAACCAAAACCAAATGCTTTCATGATCCTAAGGAGAAACTACCAATTCACTCTATCAAAAGCTTTAGCCGTGTCTAACTTTAGGAAGAATCCCTGGTTATTTGCCACTTTCAGGGAGTGGATATTTTCATGAATGGAGATAATGGAATCCAAAATCTATCTTCTGGGGACAAAGCCATTCTGCTAGACAGAGATAATCCTAGGAAGAATTTCCAACAACCTGGAAGTTAGAACCTTAGATAAAATCTTGTAAATAGAGTTACATGGGCTAATAGGTCTAAACTTGTTGAGAGAATCATCTCTAGGGATCTTTGGGATAAAGACAATGAAGGTGGCATTCAGCTCCTTAAGAAGTCTTCTGGAGCCAAAGAATTCTTTAACACCATTGCATATGTCAGCCTCCACTATGTGCCAGAAATTTTGGAAGAAAAACATAGGGAAGCCATCTGGTCTAGGGGATTTGTCACCCTGAAAGGAGAACACCACCTTTTTGATTTCCAAATTAGAGGGAATATAGGATAAAAGGTGGTTATCAACTTCCGTCAGGATATAAGGAATAGCTTGTAAAAGGGTGTTTTGATTGCTGAAATCCAAGTTATCCACTTCACTCAGCAGGGTACGAAATGCTCGAGAGCTTCCTTCCTAATGTCGCAATCCCCTATTAGGATACCTTTATTGTAGGATAGTCTAGATATTCTGTTGGCTACCTTGTTCTTAAGAGCAGTTAAGTGAAAGAAGCAGGTGTTTTTGTACCTTCCTTCAGGAACAAAGCTCTGGATCTTTGTCTCCAGAAGGACTCTTCATTAGAGATGACGGTGTGGTATTTAGATAAGAGATTATTTTCAGCCATCCTAAGATCTTCAGTCAGGCCAACCTCTTGGATTCTATCCTAAACATCCTTTATTTCAGCTTTGACTTGAATTTTGCTCTTGAATATGTCCCCAAAAATCTCTTTGTTCTAGGTTTTAATTTTAGTTTTTAGAATGTTGAGCTTTTTGGCAATTCTGAATAGAGCCTTACCCTCCACTTCAGAGTTCCACCATTCAGCAATACAAGATTCCAGAGAAGGATGGGAGAGCCAGGCTTTTTCAAATCTAAAAGGGAAGTTTCTCTTGGCTGAAAAAGAATTGGCAGTGAAGGAGATAGGGTAATGGTCAGACCCAATTTTGATAACAGAAGCCAGGGAGCAGCTATACTTAGAAAACTAGTTAGGAGAGATTAAAGATCTATCAATCTTAACTTGAATCAGATCAGCTTTGGTTCTTCTATTGGTCCAAGTGTAGTTGATACCTTGAAGCTCCATATCAATGAGAGCTTGGTCATTAATGAAGTCCATAAGGTCTTTTTTTCCATCAAGTTGTAAGGGGATACCTCCCATCTTCTCATTATCTTTGAGTGGGGTATTGAAGTCTCCCATGATAATCCAGCTTTGATCAGCAAACTAGAGTCTATCAGCTACAAGGCTTTTCCAGTATTTAGCTCTCCTAGATTTGGTATTAGGAGCATAGACATTAGATAACACCCAAACAAAGTTATCCTTAATATGCTCAAGATGAACTAAGATCCTATTAAGAGCAAAGATGATTTCCTTTCCTATTATAGTTTTTTTTTTCCAAAAAATCACAGTTGCTCTAGAAGCTCCCTCTGAGTTAGATCCTATGACACCATTTTCCTTGAAAATTTTGATCTTTTCAACTTTTTCTTTAGACATTTTGGTTTCCTGAACAAGGACCACATCTGGTTTATGATCTTTGATCATGTTTCGTAACACATCCTGCTTATGAGGGGTGTTCAACCCTCTAATATTCTAGGATATTATCTTCATACTTTAACTAGGGATAGGGCTGACTCAATGGAACACTGTGTTCCATCAGCATGGTTCTTCTAGCTTTCCTATTCCCTTTGATGTTTTAGGGATGGCCTTCCCTGCTTTTTATTCTAACTTCCAACATCTACCTTTTTCTTGATCTTGCTTCTAGTTGACATTCCTCCATTGAGTTCCTCCTTGTTCGATTTTCCTTCTCTCGAATTGGGTATTCGGAGACTCCCATCAAGCATATCCACACTTTGAGAAGGGGTTTTACATAGGAGAGGCTTTGGGCTTCCATTAGTTAAAAGTAGTAAGGGCTCAGTATCAGAAGGGTCTTGAGCTTCATTAAAGTTTTCCTCAGTCGATATAGGGAGTGAAGAGGCTAGAATGGTTTCTTCCTTCTCCTGACTAGCTAATCCATCCTCCTGGTTCGGATAGGTTTCTTTCTTCTCCTAACTAACAGATCCATTCTCCTGGTCCTCTGGGTTTTTTTAATTGTTCATCTTAGTTCCTTGCTCTGCTTCTTTAGATCTCTCTAGTAGGTCATTAGAGCAAACACAATCTTGTTTATCATTACTGCTACTCTCAGTCCTCTTGACTTCATTCATAAGATCCATTGCATCCTTTTTCTGGTTACACTCAGTTGTTGATGAGTCTCCTTTTTTATTTATCGATTGCCAAATCTTTTTGTTCTTAGTATTGCTATCAGCCTTGATTTGCTTGCATTTCTTGAGTGGACATGATTTAGCCCAATGCCCCGATTTTTTGCAATGGAAACAGGCAAATGGTAGAGATTCATATTCAATAGTTTGAGACCATTTTCCTAGTTTAGATATGATATATATGGATTGAGGCATATCTATCATTTGATTAACATTTACACAGATACAAGCAAAGACTAACCTTGATTTAGCCACCGTCATCAGGTCAATTGACAAGAGTTCTCCAAAGGATTTTGCAATGCCCTTGAAAACTTCCTCATTCCAGTATTCCAGTGGAAGACCCGGGAGGCGCGTCCAGACTAGTACAGAAACAAAGAAGGATTCATCAAGGATGAGATTCAGGGCCCATTTCTGAAGAGCCAGTGATGACTTGCCAAACATCCAGGGGCCTTTGCAGAGAGCTTTATTCATGTCTTCTTCAGAATTGAAAGAGAAAGTAAAAAACCCTCTAGGCGGAGCTGCCACTTCCACTTGTCCTTTTACAAGCCATTTTCTCCTTATGAAATTCCTAGCATCATCAATGTTAGGTCTAAAGCCAAAGAATCATCCCAATAATGTCATAAATAGTCCAGCTACAATCAAATTGACCACTTTGTCCAGAATGGAAATAACGACCTATCCAGAGGCAGGGTCTAAAATGTTTGTTACTTCCGGAAGCCCGAATTTAACCAATGGCTTCACTCCAAAGAGAGAAGACCATTTTTTGCGTTTACCTCTGTCGTGTGGGTCCCCGGGGTTCGAATATTTTTCCTCTCCCAGTTTTTCTTTTTCCTTATCCTCTTCTAACCCTTGAGATGCCTGACCTCCTGCCTGACCGATCCTAGAAGAGCTGCAATCTCTAGGAAATCCGCCTTCCCCAAGAATTTCGTGTTCCCTAGGAATTTCGCCATTTCCCAATTTGAAATTTGGGATTCCCGCTTGTTTTTGCTCCGCTCCCATATTGTTACGGTCTACTTCAGTGTTATAGTTTAGGTGTTTAGATTTGTGAGTTTTGTTCTAAGGGGAGAGATTATTATTTGCATATGTGTCTTTTGCATTGATGTTAAAGGGGGAGAGAAGCATGTGAAAAACTGCTATATCCTATGTTGATCTCAAGGGAAGATTGTTAAGAGTTATGGGTTGTTGATTTCTTTCTTTGCATTGATTGTTTTTCACATTCATATGTTGCCATCAATGCCAAAGGGGAATATTGTTGGATATTGTTGAGAAGTTTTCTGGAATGATGTTTTGTCATTGATAACAACATATTATTCTATTAAATGAGTTGGTTTGGTTAGTGTGTTGCAAATGAGATGTTGTGGTTTAATGGGTTTTGAGATACTTATCTCTAGTTGATTTAAAAAAAGTTATAGAGGTCCTCATGATGATTTGATCAAGTTGTGTGATCTAGTATTGTGGTTAGTTTTCAGTTGTTTGTGTTCTAGATTTTCCTCCATATTGCTATGGAATTTTAATATCTTTGTTTGCAGATTTGGTAGAGTGTTTGGGATGTTCAGGTGTGTCTTCAATTTAGATGGTTTGTGGTTTGGAAGTTGATAAGTGAATCTTTCATTTTATCAGTCAGTTGAGTTGATGTTCTTGAGGTTCGATATAATGATGATAAAGATTCTAGTAAGTGGTGATGTTGCGGTTATTTTTGTGGTGATTCATGTTGCTTGTGGATACTTCTAGATTGTGTTCTATCTATGTTATTGGTCTGCATTGATTATTGTGTGCAATATTGATCATTTTCTTGATCTGGTGGTGTTCTTTGCGTTATGTGACATTTATGATGATTTTAGCATGTTGCGGATGTTTGAGGCAAAATTATTGGAGGTGTTTCTTACGTGCAGTGTTGTTTTTGGTCCAAACTATGTCTTAGCCGACATTGTTTTGGTGCACGTGTATTTTTGTAGCGTGTGAGATTATTATTTTTAAATTTGTGTTAAGGGTTTGGCCAACCTTGAAATATAGGCTAATGAATTGTATAAATATATGTAATATTCATTTGATAGATGTGTTTGTGTGTGCAAACATTGTTTTGATCTTTCAATAGAAAAGAAAAAAAGTGAAGAAGTTTGAAAGAGTGTGAAATAGCATAGATTGAGTATATGTGTTTAACCGAAGTTGGAACCTGACATGAGGAGATGTTATTTCATCAGTTCATGATCCTCCAAATGTAATCCAAATGTTTTTATAAGGTAGTGAGCCTTCCCAAGGGTTGTATCCCTTCTTGTTTTATGATTTGAGTAGTGAGCTCTAGGTAGTGTGCCTGAATGCATTTGCATTCCCCATTGTAATATTTCACTTACTCCTAATAGGGTATTATCTTATTGTGGGTAGGTTCCCACCATGGTTTTTCCCTTAACCAGGTTTTCCATGTCAAAAAACTTGGTGTTATGTGTGTTACTGATGTGGTGTTCTGATTAATTAGAAAAATGGGTTTTAAGGACCTGAAACCTTTAACATAAAGATCAAAAGAAAGATCATCAAAGATCAACTAGACCAGCATAAAGACAAAAAACAAAAGACTGGCAAGAAAGCCAGCAACTTGAACGGACAACAAAAAACTAGGAATAACAAAGCAAAAAAAAGGGGAAAGAAAGACCCAAATAGCTAGCAACACCTACAAAGACTTAAGAAGTCCAACAACCTTGATGACCAACAAGTCATAATTCACAGAAGCAACTTTGAGATCTTCGATTTCCTTGTTTGGATTTTTCTCCCTCTTCTTGCCTTTGGTCCTTGTGCATGGTCCTTGCACACCTTCCACGCCCTCCATGTCAGGTTCCTGCACCAAGAATCCCTTCTCATTCTCTAGCTTACTAATCAAGATTTTGATGTTGTCAGTCGAGGCCTTCAGAATGTTATAACTGTGTTCAGCAATGCTTCTAAGACATGTATCAATTTTGTTGAGTCTATTTTCAGCTTCCACCATTCTCTGGTCCCTAACAATGTCATTGTTTTTTATTTCCTCCAGGGCCTTCTCCACTTGCTCAAACCTTGGATTGAAGGCATCCCTAATCTCCTCAGCTCTGGCTATAGTTTCTCCCAAATCATCAACATGCTTAACCATGGATTTACCTTCACCGATGCTAATAGTCTCCAGAATTTGAATGCTATGACTCAAGTTATTATTTTCCTCCACAACTTTCTTGTGATTGTTTATGAGCCAGTCGAGGGTGTCCACAAACCCCTTCAAACCCTCAACTGAAGGGTTAGAAGGGGGGATTTTTTCACCAACCTTGGCCTGATTAGTTTTGGGGTCTCCACCACTAGTATTCTATTCGGCATCACCACCAACACTCTGGTGGAAACCATCCCCAGTGATCTCCTCCTCAACGTTTTGGTCTGCATCTGAATCCTTGCTCTACTCTTTGTCCTCTGTCTCCAGCTCAAAATTGCCCTACCTTTTCTACTTTTTCCTTTTCTGAGAAGAATATTTAGGTTTCTTCTTTTGAGGGGATGGAGAGTCATCCTTTTCAAAGTCCTTAGAGACCTCCGAGGAGGAGGAAGAATGAATCTGGAAGACCTTCTCTTTTCTTTTTTTCTTGCCCTTGGAAGAGGACGGCTTAGTGCACACTTGTTTTCTTTTATTACCCAATTCAACCTCAGAGTCCTCCAGGCTCTCCTCAGTCTCACTTTTTGAATCACCGACAGAATCCTCACCCACAAAAAATTCAGAGTCTGACCCTTCCTCCTCAGATTCAGAGAGAGAAAGCTGGGGGCGAGCGATTTGATTAATATGTTCATAGATTAGAACCATTAGACCTTGGTGCATAGCAATGTCTCCCTTAGGGTTCTCTTTGGGGGATTTGATAGTGGCATTCATCAATAAAATCAGGAAATAGGGCATGTTAACTTTGTCTTCATACCTGAAGTGGTTGAGCAACATGAAATGGTAGCCGTAGACTTTGGTAAATCTGCCATCCAAAGTGATGAAGTGCATGATTGTAAACAGAACCTCCCTCCAAGGCTTAGCAAAGGCCCTGGGAGGGTAGTAGGTATTGCTAAGCTTAACCAGACACTTCTTCTCCTTAGTATTTTTCAGGGTATCGCTCGATGGCCTCCTTGCTAAGCTTTTTGTCCCTGTAGAAATTACCTCCCTCCCTCCGGAGACCCCTCACCTGAGCAATGAGGTCTTTGTTGATGGTGATAGTTTGATCTACCATTTTTAGGGTACCCTTCCTCTAATTTTTGGTGAAAAACTTAGTGATTTTAGCATCCCTCCCATGGAGTCTTTCCATGTACTTCGTTAACCTGCCCTTCTGCAAGATACTCCAGATTTCCTCCTTTTGTTTCCATTCTTTACAATTACTAGGCTCATAGTGGCTCTTGATACCTCCCATGATTTCATAGCTCAAACAAGAAACTTGAGAGTTAGAGATAGCTAATGGAAAGAAATCTCTAGATGTGGCCCTAAAAACCCAAAAAGCGTGGGAAAAGGTGGCATTCATCTTATCATTATTGGTACTGACACAATAATAATTAATATTAGTCCTCCAAGTCATGTCATTAATCAATATATAATCCATTTAAAATCTTTGAGGTGCAGTTATATCGATCCATGAAAATGATCAATCTAGCATCATTAAGAAGATCCTCTTCACCCTTCCAGGTAATCATGTTGTCATGAGTGACTGCCACGTTAGCTGCCCAATCAATGGAGCCATTTGCTTCTCGATAAATGTGAGAGATAAAATATTAATCAAAGGTTTTAATATGATCCTTAGCAGCCTTAATAATATTGTTAATAGTCCATGAGAGCTTGGTAATTCCTGTAAGGCAATTAATGATATTATTAGAGTCCCCCTCAATCCAGAGATAAGGACAGTTCCACCTTTTAGCCAGAAGGATGCCTTGGAGAGAATCCATAGCTTCCACCATATGGTTAGTCTAGAAACCTATAGGAAGAGCAATAATTTCCTTACAAATGCCATTTTCATCTCTGAGAATTGCACCACATCCCACTGGTCCAGGATCGCCTTTAGCAGCACCGTCAAAGTTGATTTTGAACCATCTAGGAGGGGGAGAGTACCACTTATATTCTAGTCTCTTACTTTGTTTAGTATCAATCATAACAACACTCTTCAGGTTCCAAGAGTTGAGGATGTGAGCTTCTAGGCAATTGATAGGAGTGCAAGATTCTCCAATGGTCCTGAGGTTATCCACTATAGCCCTTTGAATTTTCTGAAAAACAACAACCTGGGAGAGAGAAGTATCCCTGAAGATGTGGTTGTTCCTTTCTTTCCAAATCCCCCACAAGATGTGAGGAAGAGAGAGCTGCCACAAAGTTCTCAAAGAGGGATTAGAACAATGGTAGCTCCAAGAATGGAACAAGTCTTGAATAGAGTTAGGGAACACCCATACCATACAAAAAGTTATTGATGTGGTGTTGTTTTATGATTTAACTGCTAATTATCAAATCTGAATTTGTGTTTAATTTGTGTAGAGTTTGTGGGAAAGCTGATTCATGCCCCCCCTCAATTTGCTGCATTGTTGTGAACTATCCCATGCTTATTTATTGCTTGTAAGGACTTTTTCGGCATGATCATGGAAGACTTCAGGCGCCATCTCCTGTTAGGGCCAACTAAATTTTTTGTGAATTTTAATCTTCATCAACTATAGTAACACTTGAGGGATCTTCTCTAGCACTCAACATCATAACTTCCATCTGATTCATGGTCTCAATCTCTCTATTTATGCTCTCCCTATTTTCTTTTATTGAAATTCATACTTTTTGTAGACATGTAAAAATTTGTCCTCTTAAATCAATCTCAATTTTTTCCATTAATAAAGTGGTTCCCTTATTTAGTAATCCTATTTTCTATTATATCCATCCATAATATTATTCTATTTTCTCCATTATTCCATTAAATCTATTAAATCAATATATATTCTATTATTCATCCATTTAATAACATATTACATTTTATTTATTTTAAATAAAACCATTTTCCAAATCTTTTTCAAGCACTCAACATCAGATCTTCCATTTGTTTCATGATCTTAGTCTCTCTCTATAACCTAACCCTAGTTAGTTAGGGTTTCTAAACCTAATGTTCTATCTGAGTTATGTCTAACCTATAAAGGCAATTTATATGATTTTATTTGGATCCTCTACTTATTTTCTTTTATCGAAATTCATACTTTTTGTAGACATGTAAAAATTGTCCTCTTAAATCATTTTTTTCCATTAATCAAGTGGATCCATTATTTGATAATCCTATTTTCTATAATATTCATCCATAATATTATTCTTTTTTGTCCATTATTCCATTAAATTAAAAAATATTCTATTATTCATGTATTTAATAACATATATTCCATATTATCTATTTTAAATAAAACCATTTTCCAAATCTCTTTCATATCTATTTCATCTCCTATTTATCATCTCCCACTCCTGTCCATTTCATCCACCTACTGAATATGGGACGAACATATGCACTTATCTATTATCCCTCATTTGTCCTACCACTTGGATCCACCCTAAGGGTATATGTATTTAAACCTAGCCCACTTTCTCATTTGGAATCATCTAGCATTTTACTTCATCTTTGCACTCTTGCATTTCTTGTTTTCTCACACTCTAGCTTTCATATCATTTGCATTCATCACAAATATTCATTCACCAGTAGCATTCTTGAACACAAGATCTTGGTTGATAGGAGTGCAATGGAGGAAAACTTCCACTGCATGCATGTGTGTGTGTCCTAGATTAGACATTGTATTTTACATGTATGTTCATTGTAGGTACTTCATTGTTGGATGATTAATCTATCTAAATATTCTCCTATAAAATCTCAGATCTGATTTCACCATCTAGATTTAGCATGTCTGGTGGGATAGCCTTGTCCCTTCATGGATTTGATTTATGCTTGGTAAAATGCATTTGGTTCACATTTGTAGGTTGTTATCATATCATTTTATATTGTCTAATATATTTCATTGCAAGTTTGGTGAAATACATTGCAGGTCTGATTAAAACATTGCTAGTTCAATTGATATATTGTAGGTTCCTTTAACAGTAACATTTTGCATGCATTTTTTTGAGGCATTAATCAAACATTTCACATGTTTTATCTTACCTTCCAATTTTTAACTCAGCATAAGAGTAAATGTCCCTTGGCTTTTTCTCTTACTTTTTGCATCTGAAGAGACAATTAATGCACTTGGTTTATGCTATCACATTCAACACTTGTCAAAATAGCTCATTGTCTAGGTTGTTTACATTTTGCATGCATGGCTAGAGGACTACAAACCATTATGTCTTATATTCCAATAAATAATTTTATGCTTTGTTAATACTAATATATATTTGTTCATGAAAAGATCTTGTAGCCATAGAATCCCACCTCAAACATATCCTACAACCCCTTTATTTTGCTGATAAAATGCCTTGGCAAAGGAATCTTACTTGTTATTATTGTTGTTGCTTCCAACTGATTACTCCAAAGTTCCTCTATGAGAGGCCAATCTCAATATTCAAGGCCTTGGATCAATGGGCCAACTAACAGAGTGATGACTAGGGATAAGGAACCATTAAACCAAGGTGGGTATCCCTTATAGTAGCATTATTGATACCTTTAGGTTAAAGTTATGCTACAACAGATATATTCTCAAACTACTATGTGATTCAATGATATTAAAAATTCAAGGATGTGACCTTCATCCCTATACAATTCTAATCACAATGAGAACTAATTATCCTTTATGCTTGAAAATGAAAGGAAAAAGATAAAATGAAACTACTATATTGTTTGATAAAATTTTATCTTTTCTATAGTTAACAACACAATATTATGATCAGTTCCTTGTCCATTGGGCTAGATGCTAGATGAACCATTATTACAATATAAAATATGCATATTTTGTACCATCTTTTGCCTTGTATGATTGATACCTAAGATCAGTCACAACATGAAACGAATTTCTTAATTGCATCTTAATTATTGCTCTCTACATAGAACCCCTTTGAATAAATAGAACCCCTTTGAATAAAGTTATCAAATTTAATCTTCTACTTTAGAATAATTTGAAAATTACTCAAACTCATCAACACAATGAAGACATGTGAACCAAAAACCCTTTATTTTATTGATTCATATAAGATTTTGGATAACAAGCAAAGAGAAATAGCATAGAAATCATTGAATTAGATTTCCAGATGTTTATATTTGCAAAATATGTGCACATATCCTTTGCAAATTTTACTACAAGTAGGACATGACACATAATCATAACATTTCACTACAAAACTTATGAACATTGTTGCATACCATTTCACCCTTGGTGAAAAATGAATATACAAGCTTCTTTTGGAACTAAATGTGTATCTATTTGATTCAAGGAAGAAGAAGAAGAAAATAAGGATTTGATTATCATCTTATAGAAAATTGAGGATGCAACAAGCTTCAAGCCTTTTACAATACCAAAATTTAGGTAACCACCTAATAGGAAAAGGAAAAACAACTTTTTAGATCTCTTGTCAAAGACAAATATTCTTTTCCTTTGATCTACAAGTGGTAGATGCTGGAGATAATTTGGAATGATCTGGAATCCTTCTTTTCCTTGTTCAAGTTCCCTTATCATGTTGAAAAGTGTGATAACCCTACAGTCCTATTTAATACATAGTGATAGAGAGCAACTTACAAATCCATCTCAAAGATATGCAATTAATAAGGAAGATAAGGGCCAATATTTCTAGAGAAAAATAAAGCTTGTTGACTCATCCAAGAGACACATCTTCTAAAAACCTTTTACATTCGATAAAAATAAAGAAGACAACAAAATAAAGAAAAGATAGAAAACTGTAAATTTGAAAATTCAAACTTTTAGAGTTTTGAAAAACTTAAGGAAAAGAAAGAAGGAAGGAGCATAGTTCATCAAATCAATGTTGCTTGTGTTTTTGGAGGGCCCTGAGGTATTGTTGGTACTCTTTTTCTTCTATTTTTTATCTAACCACCTCCATTCTAGTCATACCACTATCAAACCTTGATAGCGCATCCATATAAGATCCTAATTTCTTCAACAGTTGTGCATCTGGTTCAGTATTGTTTTGATGCCAACCTTCCATTCTTTCTTAGATCTAAGGACCTTCCGACCCTCTATTCTACTTCTTTCTCTATCAAATAGTGTGGGCATATGACTTATCACCAAACATTGAAAGCTCCTAAGCTCATCTCCAATCCTCAGTGTATACATTTTTTGGATAGTAAAAATATGTTTGACTGCCTCAAATTTTTCTTTGAATCTTATGATCATCATACATAAGTAGTTCGGGAGAGGTTTAACTAGTGAAACTTCTAATGTTGCAATTGTCTTGCTCATATGAGACAATAAGCATGCCAAAAATCATTGCCACTTTAGATGTTCCTGAGATAGTCTTAGCAACTCTCTATATTCATCTCAAGTTGCATCTGCATGGCCCAAAATATCAATAAATTCTATACTAGAAGAAATGAGTATATTGGCAAATTTGATCCTAGAAGTGATGAAGGAATATTTCTTGGTTATTCATCTAAGAGCAAGGCATATAAATGTTTTAACAAGAGATTGCAGAAAATTGTTGAGAGAGCAAATGTGAAGATTGATGAATAGTTTAGAGGAAATTCAAGGTACATGGACTCTGAACTGGCAATAGAGATAATCACAAATGAACCTATTGTGAGTACACCGGTACAGAATGTTGATCCAGTTACACCGGCATCATCTGAGGATTCAATAGTTATTGTAGAACAATAGCAAGTAAAAACACTCCGGTATGTAAGATTGAACCACTCTGAAGATCAGATAATTGGAAACAAATTTCAAGGAGTTATGACTAGAGGAAGATTGGCAAATGAAGAGGTATGTATTATTTCTCAAATTGAACCTACATCAATTAATGAGGCATGTGAAGATAAGTATTGGATTAAAGCTATGGAAGATGAATTGGAACAAATTGAAAGAAATAACACTTGGTCATTAGTTCCCCGGCCTAAAGACAAAAATGTAATTGGAACTAAATGAGTTTTCAGAAATAAGCTTAATGAAGATGGCAAGGTAATCAGAAACAAAGCAAGATTAGTGTGTAAGGGATATTCACAAAAAGAAGGAATTGGTTACAATAAAACCTTTGCACTGGTAGCTAGAATTGAGGCAGTCAGACTTTTATTGGCTTTTACAGCACACAAGAACTATAAAGTATATCAAATGGATGTTAAATGTGCATGTTTGAATGGAGATCTTGAAGAAGAAGTTTATATTGAACAACCTAATGGATTTTATTTGATAGATAACAAAGATATGGTTTGTAGGTTAAGGAAAGCTTTATATGGACTAAAACAAGCTCTTAGAGCTTGGTATGCTAGATTGGACAAATATCTTTTGAAGCTTGGTTACATTAAAGGTAATGCTGACAGCAATCTATACTACAAAGTGACCAATGATGACATCTTGGTTATTGAAGTTTTTGTTGATGATATAATCTTTGGAGGAGAAGATGGATTATGTAAAGACTTTTCTAACAAAATGCAGCAAGAATTTGAAATGTCTATGATTGGAAAGATAAAATTCTTTTTAGGATTGCAGATTTCACAGACTTATAAAGGTATATTCCTATGTCAATCTAAGTACTTGAAGAAATTACTAAAGAAATTTGGCATGGAAAAATCTAAACCGGTAACCACACCTATGACTACAACTAATAAATTATCTTTGAAGGATGAATCAACACCTGTTAATCTGACTAGATACAAGTCTATGATAGGAGGTTTACTATATTTGACACAAACAAGACCTGATATTATGAATGCAATATGTATTGTTTCAAGATTTCAGAGTAATCCTAAAGAAAATCATGAATCTGTAGTGAAAAGGATTTCCCGGTACCTACAAGGCACTACAAATCTTTGCTTATGGTATCCTAGAGATGAAAATTTTGATTTATGTGTATACACAAATGCTAATTGGGTAGGAGATGTAGATGAAAAAAAAGCACCACCGATGGAGCATTTTTTCTTGGTAGCAGACTAATTTCATGGTTGAGCAAGAAACAAAGCTGTACATCACTATCAACGGCCGAATCAAAATATGTTGCAGCAGCTACAAATTGTACATAGGTATTATGGATCAAACAAATGTTGAAAGATATAAAGGTAAAATGCAAGGAACCTATAACTATTTACTGTGATAATATGGCAACAATTGATATATCAAAGAACCTGGTATTTCATTCAAAGACTAAACATGTTTCTATCAAATTCAATTTTCTAAAAGAGAATGTTGAAGCAAAAGAAGTCAAATTGGTTTATGTGAATACTAAAGAGCAGATTGCTAATATTTTTATTAAGCCTTTGCCTAAGGAGACTTTTGAATATCTCATAGAGAAGCTTGGAGTTCTACCCCCACCGATAGAGACTTAGACAGTTGATGTTTGTCATCAACCGACAAAATTAACAAAGAAATATTTTATTCTGGCTTTGATGAGGAGAGCTACTTCTCAGTGGGAGTAGTTGGATAAATTGGTTAATTGGTATTTTGAATTTGGTTTTGTATTGCTTTGGCATTTGATGTCAAAGGGGGAGAGATATTATGGAAAAACAATTTGGGGAGAGATATCTTTTGGGAGAAATCATTCCTAGGGGAGAGAAATTATGTATTTTGATTTCTGGTTAATGATATCTTTGGGAGATTGTTGGTTTTTGGTTTTTGGCATTTCTGTTTTGGCGCTTTAATGGTTTTTCCATCTTGTGTTGCCATCAATGCCAAAGGGGGAGATTGTTGGTATTTTGGATATGTTGATATGGTTTTGTCATTGATGTCAACACTTGTCAACACTTGTCAACACTTGTCAACCTTATCAGCACTTGGAGATCTTTGGTTATGTTCACCGGCAAGTCAGTGACATGCACAGTCACCGGTATTTGGTTCACCGGCAGGTTATATTGTTCACCGACACTTGGAATGACTTGGAGACTACCTGGTTATGTCAAAGACATTATTTGATTACTTGGTTTTGGCGATTTGGTTATTGGTCTATTTGGGTTTGCATATTTGTTGTTACCGACAAATAGGTCTAGGTTATGCATCGACAAGCATATCTATTCCAGATCAGCACGACACGTTATAGAGATGATTTCTTATTATTGTAAATGCATTGAGCCGACATGATGCATCACTTATTGATTTATTTGTAATTGATTTTATTGCAATATCTTTTAGTGAGTTGACCTATTCAATTGGTCTTAGGTTATGGTATAAATGTAAGATCTCATTTGTGAGATGGATATGCGATTGGAAAAAGGATTGTAATAGGATATATGCAAAAATAAGCAGAGCTATACTGTGAGGCCTCACCTCGACTCAGTCTGACATTCAGTGGATTTTATATTTAGACTATTATGGATACTTTATTTTGATGCTTTTTGAGACTTAGGACTTATATGATTTCAGGATTTGGGATAACATTGCTATGATTTGATGATTTTACTTATATGCTTTTGTGATAAAACACTACATGATTGTTAGATAAGATGATATTGCAATGATAGATGTCGTTATTGAATTTGCAGGACTTTACTCTGAATATAGAACTATGATGTATGTTTAGTTTATGTGAATTGGGATGAAATTGCTTATGTGAATTTGCTTGATTAAAGATGTATTCAATCTGTGCAGATGAAAATTGTATGCAAGTAATGATGTGCATTGTTATATTATTGAATTGTATTATATATGGATATTTGGAAGTACTAATGTGTAAATTGAGATGCGCAGGAAATTTACCATGTGACCATGGAAAATTACGGAGAATCAAACCTAGACTTATGTATGCTCGTAAGCCAGGGTTTGTCTATTTGGAGAGACAACACCTCGTTTGTGTTGTATTTTATTCGTAACAGTATATGCTGCATGAGTGTTAAGTGTTATTTAAAATTATTGTGTAAAAACCACAAGAGACAATTTCATGTTTTATTTTTGTAAAAGTGTTTTATTTGTGTCACTTGACACGTGTGGATTTAAATTTAAATGTTTTATTTTGTCTCTTGGTGGGAAAGTGTTTAATTATAGTTCTTCTTAAATAAAATAATGTGTTGTCATAAATACTTTGGGAATATAATATTTGGGGTGGTCAACTTATGTTTGACCCGAAAATAAACTTCAGAGGGGTTTAAAATGGGTTAAATGAACACCTAGGGGTAGTTTAATAGGGTTTCCTAAAGCCCATAAGGTATACCTAGGGGTTAGGGGTAATTTTAGGCAAGTTTCTACTTTATAATGATCTTTTCAACGCTTTAAAAATTGGCTTTTTTGAGTTGAGCGAAAATTGAAAATTAGAAGTTAAATCTAATCACGATTTTTCCTTTTGGAAGGAGAGTCTTTTTGCATTTTTGCTTTCTTTCCTTTTTGGTTTTTAGAAACCTGTGAGAACTCTGAGAGTGAGCTTCTTAAGGAAGATTTTTGAGAATTGGGGGGTAATCACCCACTCTCCATCTTTGGAGATAGAAGAAAATTTGAAAAGAAAATAATGTTATGGAATAGAAAAATTGGTTAAGGGTAGAAGGAAAAAAAAGATTTGTGGATTGGGCAACTCTTCATCAAATATCATAATACCTTTGGGCAGATTAAGGTTGGTAGCAGTTATTCTTTTAATGTCTTCTTCTTGTTTATGTCTGGAAGTTGTTGGTGTAAGAAATCTGTGTTCTTGAAAATTTATGTTAGAAAATCTTTTGGTATTTTTGCATTATGATTTGTTTGTGTTTTGGGAGTTTTCTCAAGACCTCTTGCTCTTGGGAGAGAAGAGGATCTTGAGGGTGGTAGCAGTGACAACCCTCGAGTGAGAGACTCTCTTTGAGAGCGATCACAAGAGATCTTTGTTGTGACCCTTGCTGCATGGCCTGTTTGTGCAATGGGGGTCATAAGGAGGGATATAAGGCTAGAATGCCTATGGGGGGCATAAAGAATAAGGGGTTGAGATTCTTGATATTATTATTGTGCCATGAGGTGGCTTCTGGTTTATTAATACTTGTAGTTCTCCTCAGGGTATTGGTCCACTACCACCCTTTGAAAATGTTCATCACCAAAGTGTGGTACTGTGAAAGCCAAGTTGGGAATGTGTCTGGAAAATCTGTGTGTATTTGTCTTTATGTGTTTGCTTGTTTGTTACCCGTCTAGGAATTGGTTCTCCGAGCTCGGGGGTGGCTACCAGTTAGCCTAGGCTAGGAGGTGAGCACTCCGTGGTCATATTTGTGTTTCTATTATGCAGGAAAGTCAGGAGAAGAGGATAGGTGCTATGAAAAGATGCAGAAGATTATTGTTGAAGATACTTTATTTCATTTGCAAATATTTGTTTAAAGTTGTTACAGAAGTAAGCCCTCATTCTTAGAAATGAGAGGCAAGTTGTAATTCTTGAGATTTGACTTGGGGTTATTGTTGTAGCTAAACAAAGAAACATCCTGTAAAATTTGCAGAATATCTTAGAGTTGTAAAAAGAAAAGCTTGTTTTATGTCTACTTCTGATTTTAAAAAAAAAGAAAAGTCATTTTGAGTTGCATGCAAAAGCTTCCTTGTATTATGAAAAAAATTAGTTTACAACTAAATGTTATCTATATTCTACTTGTTGAAGATATGAGTTTATTTTTGCTGGAAGATCTTATGTATTAAAAAAAAAAAAAGTTTTAAGTTATTGCTTAAATTGTTGAAAAATCAATGAATATATTTATTAGGAGAAGTATATTGTTTTCCTGAAAAGTATTTCTAGATTGTATTTCTAATTAGTGTTGGTTAAAAAGCTTAACAATTGATTTTGCTTCATTCCTCTATCAGCAATTAGAAACAAATAAATTAAAAGGAAACTTAAGTCTATATAAATATATATATATTTAAATATATATATATATATATATATATTTATATATATTTTTTGAATTAGCATAATGTTTTTTTCCTTTATTAGGATTGTTTAAAAATTTGCATGTAAATCTTTTTAAAATATATATATATATATACATTGGTATATTTTTTTTCCCCCTTATAACTTATTGATTTAAATTTATGTAAATATATATATATATATATATATATATATATATATATATATATATATATATAATATATTTAAAAAAAAGAAGTAAATTAATTAAAAAAAAGAAAAGGAATTTTTTTTGGGGCCCGCGGTGTGTATGCATAGTGAGGGCCGCGCGGCGCCCACTGTGTGCACACACAGTGCGGCCGCTTCGGCTCCCACTGTGTGGACACACAGTGGATGGCTGCGGCTGCCACTGTGTGGCCACACAGTGGGGGAGCCGCTAGCGGCGCCCACTGTGTGGACACACAGTGGTGCCGCGACGCCCACTGTGCGCCCACACAGTGGCATCTCGGCCCTTTCCCCAGTCGCCCTCCCCGTCACCTTCATCGACCTGCAATAAAAAAAATGGCCGCCATGGGGTTTTAGCCCTGCTAAAAGGAATACACAGTGTTTAAAAAAAAAAAAAGAATTAAACCCTAGCTCGGGTAGGGCTAGGGTAAAAGAATTAAAATAATAGATTAGTTTCATAGTTAGTAATATATTTATATATAAAATAATAATAATAATAATATGAAACCCTATTTAGGGTTGGAGAGGAAATTAACTATTATTTTGGGGAGACAATTTTAAAAGGATTAAAATATAATATATATATATATATATTATATATATTTAAATATATATATATATATATATATTATATATATTTAAATATATATATATATATATATATATATATTCTGGTTATAAATTGGAGTAAGTATATAATAAAGTATATAATAAAGTTTAAAATATTTAAAAGTATTTAATGGAGTTTTTTTTTAAATAGTTAAATACCTCCGTATGAATACTCATAAGAAGTAAAAGAAAAGTGAAATAAATAAATTATCAGAAGTAAGCCTAGCTTTTATAGTTTTAAATGTATTTAATGTAATAAATACTTAATATTGTCCCATGTAATTTAATTAGAGTAGTTAGATTTTAAATTGGATGTTTAGACTATATGTCTTAATGGGAATTGAAATAAATTTCCTCTCCTATTTTTCTTTAATGTGATTGATTTAATAAACCTAATGACTAGGTATCTCGTGGAGATAAAATTAAACCAGTTAGTTTTTCGCAAATAATATTTAACGAATTATCGATGCTTAGTTCGTTTCAGAATTAGCTCGAACATAATTATGAAAATTTCAATAACGCTTATCGTGAGAGTGAACTTGTTAATTAAATTAGTATTTTTAAAAAAAAATTTGTTCCGATTTTGCCCTAAATTTTGGGCATGACATATACACACAGACATCATTTGAAGGTTGAAGGAAGGTTTTTGTGAAGGCAATCAAAACTAAACCGGTAATGAATCCAGCATATGAAGATGTTATTTTAAGTAGTACATTATCATTGAATTTAACCTTCCAATTGTAGTCAGTGTGACTCCCATTTTGTGATTGAGCAGTGAGCTCTAGGTAGCTGGCCTTTCTGCATGTGCAGACTCGATATTGTACACACATACTATATGCAGTAGTATCATTTGATTGTGGGTAAGGCTTCCCACCGTGGTTTTTCCCCTTACAGGGTTTCCACGTACAAATATTTGTGTTATGTGTTGTGGATGTTATTATCTTTTTGTTTCTTGCATTAATCTTTACCGATACTGCAATTAACTGATAAAACTGTCTATCAACATTAAGCATTAATTTTTGGTTAAGTTAATTTTGGTTGAATTTATTGGACAACTAATTCACCCCCCCTCTCAGTTGTCTCTAGGACCTAACAATGCTATCTTTGTAGTTCATTCATATCTCCGGATTGTAGTCTAGATTTCTATGTAGTCAATGAGACTCCTTTTGTGATGAGCAGTGCGCTCTAGACTGTTGGCCTTCCTGCAAGTGCAAGCCCCTCAATTGTAATTCACATACTTACTCTAGAAGTATTATCTGACTGTGGGTAGGCTTCCCACCATGGTTTTTCCCTTTACTGGGTTTTCCACGTATAAAGCTTGGTGCCATGTGGATGGTATTTATTTTCTGATTATTGTTTATGCTTATTTGGTTTATCTCCTATTTTGGTATTTGGTTTATGCATTCCAGTATTAAAGTTTTAATTGCTTAAGGTTTCGGTAATCTAGTGATAACTGATTCACCCCCCTCTCAGTTGTCTTTCGATTATTTGAACTATCTAACAATCCACTTGGAATGATATGAATATATTTTACAAATAAATAGTTACACAATCTTTTACATCATTTTAGGAAGATATATTACAAATAATAATATAATGGTAAATCATTTGACAATTGAAATATGAAGATATTGAAAAGCACAATCCAGCCACACATGAACAAGTCCACCAAATATATTCCCAATGGGTGAAAAAGCAATGCCACCCTACCATGTGGAACCCGTAGGCTCGCCCCCCGTGCTAGGAGATAGACACAAGGCCCCAATAAAGAAACAAGAAGGCTAGGGATATCAAAAACAACCAAACTCACAACCAAGACACATACAAACCACTTCACAGATAAAAAGATCAAGGTAACAACCAAAAGACCATTTAAAGAAACATCCAAAGAAAGGATAATAATTCAACCTTCAAAAGAACTCATAAAAGGCTTCCCAAAAGGATTATCAACCAAAATTTCCAAAAGAAAATTCTATAAATAAACAAATCAAAAGACTCCCAGAGGCTTCCGTAAACAAAGGGCTCAATAGGATACTAGGATACATAAGGCAAGAGTGTCATCACGTAGCCTCTCATAGATTACCCTGGCAATTTGACTCTTCTCATTTTTTTTTTAACTGGCTTGCATGCACTTTTCGCCTTTGCAATAGCTTAAACATGCATTCCTCTTTCCTTTTTAAGAGTTGCATGGTCTTTACACTAAACCCGTATTTCACACATTTCCATTCCATTGAACATCTCATGAATTTTCTACTGATTATATAAAAAAATTATTCATGGTCTTACCTATCATTCAAATAAAAGAAAAGTTATATAAACTATTATATCTTTGTTCTTTCATAAGATAAGAAATATGCAAGTCAAGAATTTTACTCACAGAAGGATATTATAAAGTAAGTAGACGCTCTTTTTAATAGAAGAGAATAATTCAAGTAGTGACTAGATTTCTATTGGTGATATAATATTTGAGGTTTAAAAAAACAACACTTAGCATGGTTTATTAAAGACTTAGAGATTTTACATAGTATTACCTTTTCAAGTAGAATAATAAAAAGGAAAGAGTTTTATTTAATTAAGTATAAATATATATATTATTATTATCTTTAGTCTATTCATAAGATTAACCAATTTTAGTTTGAAAATATCTTTTAAAGAATAGAAGTATATGTTATATAATTAGTTTGGTTGTTTTTGGTTTAGATTTATTTTTAATGAAATTAATTTTAGCATGAGTTATATTTAGCATGGTCAATATTGTTTTATTACGTGCATATCTTTAAGGGAAATTAAAAGGATGAAAATAATATAATGTCACTAAAATAGTTTCTTTTGGTTATGATGTCCATGTTTAAACTAGTCTTTTTGATGCAATATTTCATCCTTAAGTACATTTGATATGTATTAAATCATTTTTTTAAAAGCTTTATAACTCAGGACATTTTATTGCTTAAATATATTTTTGCATCATGGGGTCAAAATTGTATATCATGAACATCCTCAAGACTATGATAATTATTCTTGCTTAAATAAATAAAGAAAAGGGGATTAAAATATTATCATTCACTTGAAAATAAGAAAATTTGAATATTGGGGCAAGTTCTTATACTACAAAAGCTAATAAAATCTCATTCTTCTCTTGTATAAGACATACAATATTTATTAGATTCTTAGTAGATGACCTACGTGTAAGATTGTTATTGCCTTATCTTTGTTAATTAGTCAAATCAATTAGTTAGATGAAGTTAACCATTTTTGCCATCCTTGCTAATATTTAACTTATGATTCATGAAATATTTTAGAATAATTGTGATTTAAATTCTTATCTAAGATTAGGCATGTTTTTGTGAGCTTATATTTGTGACTGATAGATTTTGTACTATACATGTCATGTTGTTGTTTGTAGGCTTCCAAGATTAAGCCTAGGTCAATGGGGGGAGGACGTAATGCCCCTCCATGCCTTGCACTTGAGACTTGCTACTTTGTTTGGATAGAATATGTTTTGAAACTTTAAGTGTGGTATATTTTTTTGTTTTGTGTTTCTGGATACATTTATGTGATTAATGTTATTGTCCACTATTATATTTCTGAATATGTTTACTATTTATTTCATTTGAGATAAACATATTGATGTTATGGATTTTATGTGTAGAATAGATCTTTGTTGTATTGTTTTCTTGGGGTAGGGTGAAAGGAATGATTTCGTATTACTCATTCATGAGCTCCATATGATGTCATGATTTTCTTTCACTAGATGGGATTAGATATAAATATATACATGCATGTTTGTGTACAACACATTTTTGGTGCAAGATTGTAGGTACTAGACATTGACTCCACCTAGTTCCACAGGTCTAAGCATGTCTTTATAATTCCCAATGGTTGTACAGGAGATAGTACAAGGCCCAAAATGTATCTAGCCCTAGCCACTATCCTAATTTGGGGACAATTAAATAATTTTTATTTTATCCCAGTAGATTTGTCTTGTCGATAATATCTGATCACCTAATTGTTAGTGGTATGTCTTGTTTTGATGTTGGCATTATTTTATGGTTTATTCGAATGTGTTGGGTTTTATGTTATTTTAATTATTATTATAAATATTATTTATTTATTTATTGATAAAAATGGCAAAGCCATTAAACTTTTATTAATATTAAGTTATATACAACTGGATTCAAAAGGGCATACTGGCAGGAAAGAATCCGGAAGAAAACCTCTGGTTGTAGCCCATGAAAACAAAAGCCTAACGCTACCCAAAATGCAAAAAAAACCCATTATATATGAGAGGCCCCACAAGTCAAGATACAAAAATTCCCCTAATACATATAGAAGCTAAATACATGTAGATCATTACCAACCCGAAACAAGTAACCATCGAGTACAAAAAGCATCAACCATGCAGATGCAACCCAAAATGGAGACCCAATTAACCCAACAGTCAAGAAGCCAAAAACTAGGAGCTTGAGCTCTCAAGAGGAGGATCCCCAACATCTAAAGAGGGGGAGATAATCTATAACAGAATAACAAATTGAGGAGCATCCAACTAAGCAGCCCAAACAACCAAAAGAGAGTGATTACCCGTGAAAGCATCCAAGAGCAGGGTTCAAGAGAGACTATGGAACTAAATCAATGAGCCTCTCAAACCACAATGTAGTGTCATCATACTCATCACAAATAAGGCCACACCCGATCATAGAAATAAGCTCTCCACACTAGCCATTAGCCAATAACTTATCAAGAGACATGAAGCCACCATAAGGAAAATCAACAAAACCAAAAGAGTAATCAAACAAATCAATATCCAAAGCAAGAGAATTATAGAGGGAGGGCACCAAAAATGTATCAGCCAAGGCCCGCACCAGATGAGCATCCAGAAGCAAATCCATACAAATAGTAACGAAACAAGACACCATCTCATGAATAGAACAATTCATATTTTCCACCAACCAATTAATAGTAACCACCTATATGATCGAATGAGAAGCCTCAGAAGAGGAGAGATTAAAAATTTTACCAATCTTTTCATCATAAAAAGAATGGCCATCCTGGAAATCACCAAATCTCGACGGAACAAGAATTTTTGGGTGCATAGAGATAATATTATGAGACATAGATGCAAATAAAATCACAACCAACAACTTAAACACAAAACATTGAATAATATGAGGCCATAAGATATCATATAAATAATACGAAGGTGCCATAATTACTCGAACAACCAATGCCAAGAAGAATATGCAAATAATCTTCCATAAAAAAATCACCAACAAAAGGAATTAATATCCAAATGCCACAATACCATAAAAATATTAGTGGAAATAAATGTTTCACACATATGAGGAGCCAAATATGTGCCAAAGTAGAGCTACAAATTACATCAAGTAATAAAATGTAATACTTCATGATGATAGAGATCATAAAGGACTGTCCTGTCACATCAAAACAAAATCAATGAAATAAAAGGAAGGGCCGAGCAAAGAAATTTGTCGTACCCCACCAATATCCTCGCATGTGCAAGTACAACCAGTAGTGGTGAACAGAGGAGGGAAAAATGATTATCCAAATCATAACCAAAAACACAACATATCTAAATCACCATACAACCATGTAAGCAACAAGAAGTGACAACTTAACATAGATAAGAGACAATCAACACCCCTATACATAAGACATACATAATACACACCTCATAGTGAAAGCTCAACGCATGAGATGTATACCATAAATGCCTCATATCAGGGAAGTGCACTGCCTACCATGTAATCCAAGAGTGACCACATTGCCATGAGAAATAAAATAATTCAGATTCAGAATATGAGTCGATAGAAAAGAACTAGGAGAAAACCATCAATAATAAATATCAATAAAGATAAACCCATAACCAAAACTAAGAACCAATGTGCTTTCCCTTGGTCATGAAATTAATCAAATAACATTGGAGCATATTCCTTTGCAAACATTGGAAGGAATATCTGAAGCTAAAACCTCCAAATGATTTGCTTGAACATTATGGTCATATTAGCCAAAAAATATGCAATTTTATTAATCTCTCTGAAGCAATGAGATATTGTGAAAGATGTAAAAATGGAGAGTTGATGTAATATTTTATCCAACAAATACTGTAAATGCCAAGCATGACATCTCCCATTAGCAACCGATAAAAATACTACCATAGAATCACCCTTGTGTGTGTGAAAAAGTGAACTTGTAGCTGCAAGCACAACACTTCAATTAAGTCATTATATGCATGGTTAGTAATAAATAATCAATAAGTAATAAACCATAGCAAAGTGACTAATTGCCTTCTAAAAGATGTGAGCATAAGATTGCTCTCAGATTTTTATAAGCAATACCAGTGACTAGACTACACCAAGACGAAGGATTTAATCTATATGATATTAAGCTATATGGATGCAAGATGGATGAATAATTCAAGCAAATAATCAATTCAAGCAATAATGGATGTAAAATGGATGCAAATAATCTAAAAAGCACAATAATCTTCAATGACTCCAGAGCAAAATTAGCGTGATAATAATCTCCAAGCGTGTTCTCAAAAATCTCTGAGGTGAATTGGAATGAGAGCTGAAGACTGAATTTATAGAGAATCACAAGAGAAAAAGCTCAATTTAGGATTAATTGAAAATAATTGAGAAATCAAATTCAGTTAACCTTGAGATAGATTCCAATTATAGTTTAATTGAAATGCATTCAAATTAGAAGTTCAAGTTGGACTGGAAAATAATAATAAATTAATTCCATGCATATATTTGATTTATTCAAGAAAAAAGCTCTTTTCAATGCAACTAAACTTCTTTTTCTGAAAAGCTTTGAGTTCCAATTTTAGAGAATAATTCAATAATTCAATTAAATTGCTTTTCTGATTTCAAGTTCTAAATTTAGAAAAAGAAATAATATCTCAAGTTTGATTTCTCTCTCAATTCAATTCTTTTTGTTTTATTTTCAATTCAACTCTTTGTAATAAATTAATTCATCTTTTGTAATAAATTAATCCTTTTTGCATGATTGAATGGCAAATTTATTAATTAATTAAATATGCTAGGATATTTAATAAATTAAAATGGGATAATTGATCAAAACGATATTATTGGAAATGATTCAATTAATTAAATAAATATTTAATTAATATTGAGTAATTGATTTGCCATGTGATATTTGATGATTAAAGAATTAATAATGTGCTCAAGATTGATTTAATTGTCTTTGGTTAGGACCTTGGTGATGTTGTCAAGATTAGGGGCCCATGGTTTAGATGACCAATTTTAGGGTATTACATTTGCCCCTTTTTGAATTAATGTGCGAGCAGCGTGTTGGTTCAAAGAATGTGTAATGTCTAGGAGATGCCAGTTCTGAACTTGATTGTTCATGAACTAGATGAAAAGCAAGGTGTTTAGCTTGATTCGAAGTGACAAAGCTGAATGAAGTCTGATTAAATTGATACCGATCCCGAACTTGATTGAACTAAGGAACGATAGAAAACAAAGATACCAAACTTGAACTTGATTGATCAAGAAGTGAATCTTACTGATCTAGAACTTGATTGATCTTAGATACAGTGAGTGATGATAAAAATCAATCTTGAACTTGATTGATCAAGACACGATGAGAGAAGAATGAACCGTTCAGCTTGATCAAGAAATGAATATTGAACACCTACTTAAATTTAGCGTGATCAAAGATACTCTTGAAAATTTTGATTAAGCTTAAATGAATAATCAGTTTGATTTGAAGCGATGAAACTGATTAACGTTAAGAGATTAATTTAGATGAAAGACAAATATCAGCTTGATTTGAAGCAATGAAACTGATATGCCCCTAGCGATTGATTCAATTTAGATGATCGAGAGATCTCAACTTGATGTGAAGCGATGAAGATGAGATGCCCCTTAGCAATAAGGATTGATTTTCTTTAATTGAAAAGATTTTGCTCGACTTTTGATGAAGATTTGAAAAATTTCCTCAACTTGTGAGATGTGAAGTCATAAGGTCACAAATATGCCCCCTTGGGAGTGAAATCGAAAGATAACGAGGGATTGATTATAGGCAATTGTTTGGCGAAAATAAGTTATTTGAGCACAAATTGATTCTGAGGATATTTTCAGAAATTTCGGCATTGATTGATGAGAAATTGAGCGCAATTTTGAAGAAAGAATGAGCATTTAATGAAAAGAGCGCTAAGTGGTCAAAATTGTGAAATTGACTACCAAAATGATCTCGAATTTCGATTTCGATCCCAAAAATGGAATCAGAGCAGGCAAATTAGCTAAGGGTACAATTTTCATAACCATCGAAGCAAGTTGAAAAATTAGGTTTTAGGCTATATATGGGACGAAAGTGTCATTTTCAAATCATTTTAACCCTTGAAGTTTGAAAATTCAAAAAGCCCTCTGCGAGAAAAATGGTGGTCCCTACGCGTTAGCATTGATTTGGGTGCCAGAGACGTCACAATTGACCCCAAAACTACGAGCCAGCGGTAAGTGATCGATCTTAAGCCTCTTTATGTTTCCAATTTTGAATTTTTTTATGCGTTTTTGAATTTTTTCACGGGTTTTGGATCGGGTGTCTCGGTTTATCGTGTGAGACAGGATCCTGTCTCGTACGAGAAACTGGTAAAAAATCTTATTTCGTTTGGGCCTACTAGTTTTGTCGTACGGGGTCCACCCTTGTGTCATATGACAGGTCTGTTAAAAGACCATTTTGTCGTGCGATATGTAAAAGTTTATTGTTTGAGGCTGTTTTCTCATATGAGAGCCACTCCTGACTCGTACGAGATGCTGCTTGACTATGTTTTGTCATTTGAAAGACAGTGAATTTTTGAAAGTGTAAACACGAAATTTTGGTTTTGCATTTGAATTATTTGGATTTGCGTGATGTTTAACTTCTCTTGTAGGCTCATTTGGAATGTTTTCTGATGATTGTTGTTGGGTTTTTACAAGTTCGATTACCTCATGTGCTCTTCAGATGTGTATATCCACCTACGATGGCATTAGTTCGTCATCTATCTAAGGTTGAGCAGGCTCATGTTGATTTATCTAGCTTGACTCATTTATTGTGATTACCTAATATCCGTGTAAACCACGGGATGCTCACAACATTAGTTGAGCATTTTCATTCGGAGTAGAATAAATTTCATTTGCCAGTTGGGGAGTTGACTATCACTCCTGAGGATGTGTACAGGATCCTTCATATCCCTTTTTCTAGGGATAAGGTGGATTATGATACCACATTGTTACCTGGACTACAGGCTCTTAGGAACATATTCAGGGATCCTGACATTTTGACTCGTTCCATGAGTTGGGACATACTTATGAGTAGGAATAGTGAGGAGTATCCCCTGGCATGTGTTCTAGTAGGGTTCATTGGTTGCTTCTTGATGCCAGATAGATGGCAGGAGGGTTTCCAGAGTAGAGGGGGCCGGATGCTAGAGAGGTTGATAGAGACCCCTCAGAGACTTGGCTGGGGCTCTTGTTTGTTGGCCCACATGTATCGAGAGATGCATGAGATTGTTTATAGAGATGCGCAGAGCATGGCTGTGGGTGTATACATTTTACAGGTGTGGGCTTGGGAGTGCCTTCCTATTTATTGGCCGATTGTAGATGACAATAGAGAGATAGGGCAATCGATTATTTATAAGTATGCCAGATATATTACGCAGCCCCATCTGGGCAAGACAGATTTTTGGCGATGACCTTATAGCAGTTGTCTGCAAACCATATAGAGGATTAGAGTTGTGGGATGACTGGTGGAGGGTTCACAAGGACCTTTTTCTGACACGCCCACTGATCAGGAGATCACAAACTGTTGTGGAGCGATTCATCATTTCATGAGTGATGAGGCAGTATGACCGACCTCAGGGGATCTCGTAGGAGTATACAATGTATTCTTGCTATGCTGATGAGGAGAGGTAGGGATGGTCTTCATGGTTGTTGTATGATTTGGCTATTGTAGGACCTAACAGGTTTACATCATTTGAGATGGGATTACCTGGAGGATGTAGCAGATGCGAGGGTATTGCCCCAGTATAGGGATTACTTTCAGCAGCATCTGTTCCCTCGATTTACAGATCTGGGAGAGCAGGCTCCTCATATTGAGGATGTGGAGGATGATTCCCCCGCACTGGCAGAGGGATAGGGCCATAGGTAGGGACAGGCATAGAGATCAGAGGCTCCATGAAGGACTGGTGGTGATCCTGGTGCTAGTAGCAGTGGGGTGCTAGCTGATATTGGATAGTAGAGGGGTGAGGGTGGATCCCTTGGGAGAGTAGGAGTGAGGTTGGGCGGTGGAGAGGAGGAGCGAGCAGCTCTGAGGCAAGTCCGGTAGTAGCAGGATAAGCAGGGTGGAGCCACAGGTGGAGATGGTGGTGGAGAGCCTGCGAGAGAGCAGGGGGCTGACATGGGATGGTCAATGAGAGCATGTCTTGCAGAGCTGCAATCACAGTTGATAGTGGCTCAAAATCAGCTGGTAGAGTGAGACTGACAGCTAGTCGAGGTGAGGGTTGAGCGTGATCGTCAAATCACAACATTGAGAGCAGAGTCAAGAGCAGAGATAGAGTCTCTATGATAGGAGGTGCTTCTCCAGAGCAGTAGAGCAACATATTATGTGGTGGCATATAGTGTCGCAGGTCCTGTTGCATAGCAGGTGCAACCCTATTCACAGTATATGGCTAGATCAGAGGAAGCACGAGCACCTCAATAGGATCCTGGGAATCAAGCTCCTGCTCCTCCACCAGGTGATGAGGGAGAGGGCACCAACTAGATGATTCATTTTTTTGTAGCTCGGATATATTATTTTTGGTGTAGACACACCAATTTTTTGTAGCCTATATGATTCTTGCTCCGATGGAAGTTTTTATATGTCATTGGACATTATTTTGTACTCTTATACTTGACATTTTATATATACGAGATCTGATTTGACTTCATCATACTTGTGCTGATTCACTTATGAGATGTCTCTTATATGCTTTATTCTATATGTATGCATTTCTTTTCCATATGAATGTATGTAATGCAAATGATTATGAATGTATATTTTTGTTTCTTTTATATGCAAATAAATGATAATGCAAATGAGTAATAATGAAATGTATAAAGCTATATGAAATGTTATGTATGCAGCTAAACATCTCAAAACACAAGTACTTGATTAGAGAAATAATGATAAAAGACCACTTAGCTTAAGAAATGATGATGCTTTCAGCTCTCCTTCAGAAGATAAAGAAATTATTACCATACCGAAATCACTCTAGATTCACAAAAATGTAGAATGAAATGCAAAATAATATGCGAAATGCAACCTAAACCTAGTCACTGGATTTAAAATATTTAAGATTCATCACTGAGCATAACGAACACAACAGGCATGTTAGGGTTCCTTTTTTTGCAATGTGCAATATTAACTATCTTGTCCGCAATGACCCTTTTTTCGTTCATATCCTTGGACAGATTTCACAGGGACCCGAATTACATCATAAAAAAATTCCCTCAAAACAAACAAAGAAATGATACGAACCTCCCTGTAGCATACAAATAAGTGGAGTCGAGGTATGTGAGGCGATTTCACCTTGATGTGAAGGCTCTTATCACAGACACCCAGCTAATTTATATGCTTCCAGATCATCGGGATCATTCCTACAAGCAGAAAACAAAGAAAATATTATGCCCCCAATCCTTGCTCCTCTTAGTCACAATAGACTTCCTCAAGTTACTCAAAGGGACAATAATCGAAAATCAATATAAAAGACAACATAAAAAGAAAATTTTCATTCATAGCTCAAACTATTTAGTGATTGTTTTCCATTATGTTGTTTTGCTTGTGAACTCAGTGATAAACTCTTTGGTAGTTAGGAGACAGGTGACTGACTCAGAGTGGACGACCAGGTTTCACTGACGGAAGAATGACTTGGTTGACACTACTTAGGATATGTAATATGCTTTGTCGAGTAACCTAAGACTAGGATGTTGATTAGTTTCAAGTCATGAGGGTTCCAACAAACCAGAATGTCACAAAAGTGACTAAAAATATGTACAAGCGAAAGCAAAAGATGCATGAAAGTGAGAAATGCCAACGTTGCATTGATAGATGGAGCGCTTGAGTACAAGAAGTGCTTGTTTGCCAGGTTTTCACCTACTTGGCAGAGATTCATTTTTTTTTTTTACCAAGGTGCTTGTTTACTAGGTTTTCACCAGGGCAATTTCTCTCTTTATATATATATTTTTTTTCTTCTCCTTTTTTTTTTTGATTTCTTCAAGATTTTTTCTGATTTTTAGGATTTTTTTCAGAACTTTTTTCAGCTGTACATTTTTGCTGGAGCAGAGAGTGCTAAGCGAATAATTTCTTCAAGTGGATGGTGTTAATCGGTTCTTGGAGTTGTTCTCCTTCCGAGTTTGAGAGTTGATAGGCACCAGAGTCGTATGTTGCAGTAACAATGTAGGGACCCAGCCAGTTGGGTTCAAACTTCCCTTTATTGTCGCGAAACTGTTGATTTTTTGGATTTTCTCTCAGAACTAGGTCACCAACTTGAAATTCTCTTTGTCAAACCTTCTTGTTATATCCTCTGGATATTCTCTTCTGATACACTCTGAGATGATCAAACACCACTTGTCGATGCTCATCCAGCAATTTGAGTTCTTGCAATCTAGATATTCTATGATCTTCATCAGTAATAAGACCTTGCAATGAAACTCTTAGAAATGGTATTTCTACTTCAATAGGTAATACTGCTTCGGACCCATACACCAAAGAGAAAGGTGTAGCCCCAATAGGTGTTCTGATACTTGTTCTATAAGCCCATAGTGCAGGATTGAGCTGCAGATACCAATCCTTCCCAGACTTGTTCATTGTTCTATGCAAGATAGTCAGTAGGTTTTTGTTAGATGCCTGAGTTTGTCCATTACCTTGAGGGTAATATACTGATGACCAGTGTTGCTTTATTTTGAATTTCTCACAAAGCTCATCCAGATCTTTATTCTTGAATTGTCCTCCATTATCAGTCACGATGGATGAAGGTATCCCGTACTTGCAAATCATATAATTTAGGATGAATAAGGCGACTTGTTTACCAGTTGCTTTGATAAGCAGAACTGTCTCTACCCACTTGGTGAAATACTCAATGGCGGTTATGATGAATTTATGTCTGTTGGATGAAGCCAGATATATCTGACCAATGAGATCAAAGGCCCATTGCTGAAAAGGCCAGTGTGTTATAAATGGTATGAGGTCCCTTGTCGGGGTATTATGAGATTTCCATGAAGCTAAAATTTCTCACAAGTCTTAGCAAAATTTATGGCATCTTTTTTCCATATTTGGCCAGTAGTAGCCAACCTGTAATAGTTTTTGAGCTAAAGTAAAACCATTCGAATGAGATCCACAAATACCTTCATGGACTTCTGATAATGCACGTTTAGATTCTTCAGTTTCTAGACATCTAAGCAATGTACCATCCAAACCTCGTCTAAATAAATTGTTAGCTATGATAACATATCGTGAAGCATTGCGAGTTAGGTTTCTTTTCTTGTTACGAGTAAGGTTTTCAGGGATAATTTGATCACATAGATAGGAATAAATGTGGCTGTATCAGGATGAGTCATGTCCAATAATAGAACAAACTATTTGGGTCTCAGGAGAATCATAAGCAGGGTAATATAACTCTTCCACCAGGAAATCAAAGTGAAAATTGGACTCCTGTAATCAGGTATAGATGCCAAGGTGGCCATAGCATTTGCTGCTCTATTCATTGATCTAGGAATATGTTGGAATGATACAAAAGCAAAGTACTTCTTGATATCATCCACCATCCTCTTGTAAGGCATCAATTTCTCATCTTGAGTCTGATATGTATCATTGATCTAATTGATAACTAGTTAAAAATCTCCATAGATATGTAATTCAGCAACCTTCCATTTAATGGCTAATTTTATCCCATCCACCAAAGCTTCATATTCTGCAATGTTGTTTATGTTGTTCACCAAAAGTGATAACCCAAGAACACCTGCAATCCTTCTATGAAATGGCCAATTTCAGTCTACGAAACACATCAGGGCTTGGACAACATAACATAGGACCCTAATTGATCCTCTTGCACTTCAAGTTCTGCTATACCTAGGGGGGGACACCCTTTTGATGCATTAAATACAATGATTACAGACACATAACTACATCAACACTAAACAAATAGATCATTTCACAAGCTCAATAGGTTAGGAAACACTACAGATTGGCTAGATTTGTACAAACAATAAGATGGAGTAGAGGTTGGAAAGAATGGAACACACACCCCTAAACATGAAGGGAAATTAGATTCTCTTTTAAAATGTGTATCTAAAAACATCCCCAAACTTGCAAGACCAGTGCCTTGTTCATTGGGCAACAGAGTCTCACACAAAATTGTAAATATGTCAATCACAGTTGCAAATTTGTTTTCCTTATAGATATCCCTGCATTAACACCTTATATT
Organism: Cryptomeria japonica; assembly: GCF_030272615.1. NCBI lineage: Eukaryota > Viridiplantae > Streptophyta > Pinopsida > Cupressales > Cupressaceae > Cryptomeria > Cryptomeria japonica. The sequence goes on from NC_081410.1 coordinate 325,419,666, forward strand.
AATGCATTACTCAGATCCATTCACAACATTATCAAATCTGGGACATATTCCATTATTCATGATTGATTACAAAATTTAAAACCTTCATTGAAGGATACCCACAAACAATCACACAACTTCCTTGAAATTGACAAATTTCATCCTCCTTGAGGATTGAATTCATAATACTAAAATGCATACACAAAGACAATATGGTGGGAAATTACTCATGCCTGACACAAGTAAAGCCTGCAACTAGAAAACACATCTTGAATGCTGCACTCAAATCCTCTGTACCCTGAAACCAAACAAAAGCATTTACAAACTTGGGTCAAGATATTTTGAAAATGGAAGCCATCAAATCTAGAGCATTTCTCCAAATTTGTGGAACCCTTACAAATGAGAAGCATTAAGAATAAGAAGACGAGGGAAAGATCAGATCTGCAATCGAAATTGCCAAGTGTCTATTTTCTCTAACTGAAATTCTTTACCTTCTTCTTTCCCATGGAAACTACTCTCAAACTATCCCATATTTGGTAAAATTAATTACTTGATCGGATTTCTCACTCCGAGAGCTTTCCAAAAACATATAATACTTCATATTTTGGCCTAAAATAGAACCCTGGGCGAATTAATCATTTATGTGTGCACATCATTTAAATTTTTCATTTATTCATATAGTTTGAACTGTATAATTAACATGCATTTAACTTTGATTTTTTCTCTAATTGTGCCCTGATACCTTGCCACGTGGTAGGACCTAATTGGTCAATAGGGTTGACTGGATGCCACCTAGGATGACACCTCATCACTGCCATGTGTATGCCACATCACCACCACTTGTGTGTCCACCTGTCACCATCTGTGCGCCACATCATCACCACCTAGGCCCCATCGAGATGTGACCCGCCTACTGGATATCTGAGTGTACCTACCACCTGAGCACCACCTGGCTTTCACCATTTCATGGCCTCTAATGAGTGAGCATCTCACCTTTGCGAAGTAGCGTGGATCGTCCGATCTCCTAAAACATGCACAATCTTTACCGTGCTCAATTTTTGAAAATGCTTTTCACCATTTCGTGGCCTCTAACGTTCGTGCATCTCGCCTTTGCAAAGTCGCATCAACCGTCGATCCTCTCCAAACCTTCTCGCTGGTTAAGTCGGCCTTTCTTTGCAAAATTCGCCCTCTTGCCTCAAGAAGCATACCTGCGTGGAGTCCACTTGTCGCCACTCATTCAGCTTTCTCCGATCGCCTTGGAAACCACACCCATGTGCGTGGGGTTCACCTTGGGTGCCCAATGGGCACCGTCTGTCAAAAGCCCAGAGGCTTTGACATTATGTATGTCCGGAGTATTTGTTATAAACATCAAAAGATTCCCCTCCACAGTGAATGTGGGATAATGTTATTCTGCTTGGAACTTCATTTTTTAAGCTTTCTCTACAACTTTAATGGCACTTTTATCATTTTCCTGAGCTAAAGACGTCTTCCTCTATTTCCACGCAGGGGAGGATGCTATTACATTTGGCATTATTCCATGTTTCAATGGCCTCTATCACCAATCATGTGGGAGAGGACTTGCTGTTTTATTCATGCTGAAGGAGATAAGACACCACATGATCATTTGGAACTACAAGCTACCATACACCATCACATTGCATTTGCCCTTTCACTGACCAGAGACTTTCACGTGGGGAAGGAGGTTATACACCCAACAAACCGCATTTTGTTTTCTAAAATGCTCTATCCTCTCACATGGCACGCAAGAGGAGAACAACATTCTGACTTGGCAATGCCTCTACTTTGAGACTTCAATGCTGCCTTTATGGCCATCCACACCCAGGGGATGTCTGTGGCATCTTACCTTGCCAAATATCATTTGCATAAACTTGCTTTAATGCCCCTTTTCAATAGACCTGCCAAAACACAAGGTAGCACTCTAAAACGTAGAATTAAAAAGTCCGCAATGATTACCACTATAATATGGATAAAGTGAAAGCGACTCTTGTCAATGCTGTAGGCCCTAGAATTTTCAAACGTCTCTTTGCTCACCACTCCTTATATTTGGCTGCAATCGGTCATAACTATGTGGCAATAGAGTTGTAAAGGCCATTATAGATGGAAGATGATGGAATACACCAGCCATAAACTCTGTTCTTGCCATCCTTCCATAAACTTAAATGTACCTCGCAACTAGAACCAATATCCATCGAGAAGTACTTGGGAAGGAAAGTTGCACGTAGAGACTTTTTGGTTGCTATTGCCCTTACAGATTCTCGTAGGAAGACTAAATTGTCAGCAATACATACACAAGAAGAATACCCCAATGCTACTTCAAATTGACCATCTCCTACCTCTGCGTGTAGCTACTCTACAAAAATATGCATGCTTTGAAGAGCTTTAAGAACTTCTAATAGAACAAGTGATGCACCATCAAAGGCTGCAGCTGAGTAGTACGATGTGGAATCAGTTGCAATCCAATTGTTGTTATCTTCCCTTCTTAGAAGATAAAATTCACTCTCAAAATCAGTACTTACAACCAAACCAAATTCTTCTTCCAATTTAGTTGCAATTCTTCTCAAAGTTGTCCTTGGACAATAGTCTCAAGGTTGGCCGGGTGATGAATGCATATCAACCAATACCATTTTCTCTTGGTCAGCCCAGAGGATTCAACACAGTGTTGATATATCAGGCATTAGTTGGATCTCACCCACAACAGTCAGATGAGAACCTTGAGCAGGGCTATCTATAAACAAAGTCATTTACTAAGAACAATTTTGCTATAAAAATAATGCACGGGCCTGAGCCAGGTCGGGCCCCAAAGTGGGCTCGACTGAATTTTTTTTTGTTTTCATGCAACTGACCTCTAAAAAGCTTCAAGAACCTCACACACACCTCTGAAAATGATCGGCATCATTTTCGGATCATCAGACTGAATTTTGCAACATTTAGGCAATTACGCCACATTTTTCACATTTAATCGCGAAGACGTAATTTTCAAGCCTATTAAAACATCTTTCTAGACCTCATCATCTAACAGGCATGTACTCTGATATATAAGGATGAATTCTACCAAATGGTTTCTCAAGATGAGCCCCGAGCAAAGAGATATTAAATGGCGAAAATGACCAATTGGCTTTGTCGACACTGCGGACCTGATGAAGTCAATGTTTTGGCAACACATGACACCTTAAAAATATCAAACGACCTCCATAGGCCCTCAAATTTGAAACATAAGTACCTTGAAGTACATATTAAAACTTAGAAATCTCAGTTTGACCAAAAGCCTAACTAAATGCAAATGGCATGCTCATAACAATAGCTACTTTAACTAATATAGCACTGAAAGTACGGAAGACTGAAAACGATGGCTAAATGAACCCTTTTGAAAACTGATCAAATGGATTAGCAGAGGCTTGAAACTTGAAACATAGCTCATAATTTATACCAACATTATCCCCGAAAAAACATTATTTCATGACTGAGGCAACTTTTACACTTATGCAAAACAAGGCTATGACTAGCTGTCGAAACAGAGACTTGTCAAAACATGCAAACTGCAAAAGGATTTGGCTCTGAAAACTGAGCAAATGGATTCATTAGGACTTGAAATATTGCAAGATAACTTAAATTTATGCATAGAATCCAATCAATTTTGAAATTATTTATGACAATCAACAGGGCAAAAGATGTAATCGCTCAAAGTAGGCTACTCAATAAAATTTGCATTTGTGCCTAAAATGCACTTTCAGCTCACCCCTCGAAATGGGTACCTGGTAAACTTATCCAAACTGAATTCTAAAAGTTTCACATCACTGCATAGGCCAAATGAAAGGTGTAAGACATGATTCAAAGATTTACCTCTTCATGATTAACTGAGCTCCATTTCACCCCCTCTCTAACTAGGCCATTCAAACTGACTCATTTAGGTACTTTTCTGACATGCAGAGCAAAATTTTGAAATGGGCCTCTAAAATTGACTCAATTTTAATGGGTCCCAATAGTGGCTCTGACTAGAGATGGTTGATTGCAAGATCAACACAAGAATCCACATATCTATGGTTAAGCAGACCACCCAAAAAATGGATCATTCCTCATTTCTTCTCATCTCAAAAACAGGGCTTCCTTATTCTACCCAAATAGCAGGGCACTTTATTGAAAACCACACAACTAAAGCAAAGCAACTACAAGAGATAAAAACATACTTAAAACTGAATATAAGCTGCTCAATCAATCTTAGCATTTACCTCTATCAAAAATATGATTCTCATCACTTGATACCATGATCCAAACAAAGGCACCTTTCAATAACAACTGAGCATAACTTTTATAATCCACCTCTTTTGTCTAATCACTGTAATAGCTGGTGTGCATACCTCTGGTCTGATTCTAAACTTTGTAACCACACACTATCTCAACAAAAGTAAAACCATGAGACAACTCACTATAGAGGCCTTCCCACAAGCTGCAATACACTTCACTATCCCAATCAATTCTACCATTTGCAAAGGCATCATCATGCTGAACTTCAAAAATAAAGCATTCAATCTCAACACTATAATTCCCATCAGCACATACCTTATTATCATTTAAATCAATAGAATGAGGGACACTACTAACCAATTGATGCAAACAAGGAGCGTAAATGTATTGGTTCAGATGTGATACTTCCCTATGTTGATCACACTTTATACTCTCCTTGTTTATCAAACCCAAAACTTCTGCATTCTCTTCCAGGCTAAGTCTTTCTCTTCCAGGCTTACATCCACCTGAAACACTTTCATTTGTGGTTTTAAATAATCACCACACAACCCCTGCCTCTTACCTTCATCATGAAATAATTTTTTACATCCTATGCTATTGTTGTTCGGAATTTCATTAGTATGATGGACTAGTTCATCATTTACAACATCTGGCTGATTAGTTATTTCTTCATACAAAGGGTTAGAAACAAAATGAAGAATCCCCTTATGAACATTATGACACTGAAGTGGCTGGTCCGTATCTATATCAGCATTGAATAAAGCATTAGTAAAATTGTTAAAGACACCATCCATTTGATCATCATAATCATCTTCATCAGGCAAAGAAGAAATTGAAACTTGGCTGGAACAATCCTCAGTGTTCCATGTTTCACATCCATAAGATTTTATCCTATGACCATCATTCTGAGAATCAAGATAATCATACTTATCTTGCCACAATTGATCTTCTTCGCGAATAGAACACTCATCATCAACCAAAGAACAAAGATGAATATCACTGCTATTTACTTCATCTGATAAGTTTTCAGCATGTTCACAAAAAAATTTTGTCATAAAACCATCTGTTAGATCAGCATGTTGTTCATCAAGTGTACAAGCATTCAATTCATAGTCCTTTTTCGAAGAATCTTCTTCACTATATTGCAGAAGGTCTTCATCAACAGCTCAAAGGCTCTCCAATATCTGAACCTTCTTATCCACAACCTCAAGAGCTTTCTTAAGTTCTACAATCTTCTGGACTTGCATTGCACTTTGTTGTTCCATGTGAGATTCCGTAAAAATTTATCCATCCATGTGTGCTATATTTTCATTGCAATCATGTGTACCATTGAGATTTTCTAAATGAAATTTGTGCATAACTTTCAAAATAGAAAGATTATCAACATGATTATAAGAAGTGAAATCTGAAGTGAAAGCTGAAAATACATTTACTTCATCCTCAACACAAGTGACATTATCAATGTTTAAGTGAGGGTCAACTATTGTTTGCACCAAACAATTTTGATTTTCATCATATGGCACATTTTCACTTGCACAAACATCAACACTTAGCAATCCCTCTGTATTTGGTATTTCAACATCAAATACATCAGCAGCATGTAAAGATTGACAGTCATCACCATCATTATTTTCATTAATATTATCCTAGAGAGATGCATGATTCACTTGGTAGTTGGCAGCCATATAATCAGCATAACCGACATACAAATCAAATGGTACATATCCCTTGTATATATCTATCTCTGTATCAACATTTTCACAACACTTCCCATTGATCATTCCATCATTACTGTGAGAGACAACCGACATTAACAGTAGAGGCTCATGACTCTCATTTAAATCTGAAACACATGCATCAACAAAACCATTCAGAACTGCAAAGCTTGATGCACCTAGACACGAAATGACTTGCTCAGCTTCACATGGTATTTCACCATTGAAGGTGCTTTGACAAGAAATTACAGCAGACACAAATTTCTTGGCTATCCCAAATTTCAAATTATTTTCGATGTCCCTAGCTGTGTTAAAAACTTTATACAAGGTTTTGGGTTCTTTGTTTCTCAATAAGAAACCCATCTTCTTACCAAATGCACTCATATAAACATCCAGACATACTTTATCATCAAGCTTATACTTTCTGGAAATTTTAGACAAAGCTTGTGAAAATCTGATATTGAATGTTGGTACCAATTCATCTTCCTTGATTTGTATATAAGTGAATTCTTTCAGCAAGTCATAATCACTCACTTTTTCATCAAATTGGTCTATGAAATCTGAAACTAATTCTTCCCATGAGGAAATACAATCTACCGGCAAAAAAGAGAACCAATCCCTTGCATCATCTTTCAATGACTGAACAAACAACTGCATGCATATATCTTCCTGACAAATTTCAAACTCTCCTATCAAATCTGAAAATCTTTTAACATGTTGACATGCTGATTCTGATTTCTTCCCACAAAAAATTGGCAAATACTTTCTAATTTATGTGGGTATGGGATTTGGGTAACCTGGAATATCTCTGAAATTTAGAGCAGCATAGTGCTTCATACTAAAACTTTTCCTATTACATGATTGTGACATTTCACTAGGTATGGCTCTATGTGGAAATACACAAGGCTGAAAAACTTCACTATTCATTTCTTCTTACTCCCACAAATGATTATACAATCTTGGATAAAAACTTCAAACACATATCCTTATACTGAAACTATTTCACAACATTGCTTGACACAAAGCTCCTCCTAAATTTTCATACTACAGAAGATCATAAACACTGGATATTTTAGCAGCATAGATATGCAAATTAATTTTTTGTGATTCCTCGCTTTCCCTCTTTACTAGTGTTGTTCACTAAATGGGAAAACAACATTACACATTCAAAATTTTAGAACAAACATCTTTGCATTTGAAACCTCTGAAAAATACCTGGAGATTTGCAGTTGTAAGACTTGTAGATCTGAAGATTTACCTCACATTTTAGCACTATCTTTTACCTTAGAGTCACCACCTCTTGCACAGAGGACATTTTGAATAGTGGGATACCATTCAACACTTAATTAATTCTTTGTTTACTTCTTCAATCTTGCTGCAACCAATTCACTCCAAGCTATAAACACAAATCTGGAAAATACATCAGATTCATGTGTGAACTGAAATCTTTTACTACACTTTTCTTCTCAAGCTTTTATGATGAAAATATCATGTCTGAGCATACAACTAATTTAATCATCTGCATCTTAATATGAGTCATCAGGTTATCTACTAATCTTGTGAAAATATTGGAATAAAAACTTCCTGCAAGCACCGATACAGAGACTAGAGTCACCACCCAATTATGACATTGGGGAGAATTCATAAACAGCTCTAAGAACTTCTTATAACTCTCAACAATGTATATTTTCTCTAATTATTCACAAAAAAAATTCTCTGATAGCAGACAATACCATTACAACCTCAAAACATATTACTAAATCCCTCAACCATAAAAGACATTTTTAACTCTGTGCATTCTCAATGGACTGACTAACTAGATGAAATTATGCAATTTTTATTCAGACTCCCCAGTAGAGTCGCCATTTTTCTTGTTCACCAAAAGTGATAACCCAAGAACACCTGCAATCCTTCTATGAAATGGCCAATTTCAGTTTACGAAACACATCAGGGCTTGGACAACATAACATAGGACCCTAATTGATCCTCCTACACTTCAGGTTCTACTAGACCTAGGGGGGGACACCCTTTTGATGCATTAAATACAACGATTACAGACACATAACTGCATCAACACTAAGCAGATAGATCATTTCACAAGCTCAACAGGTTAGGAAACACTATAGATTGGCTATATTTGTACAAACAATAAGATGGAATAGAGGTTGGAAAGAATGGAACACACACCCCTAAACATGAAGGGAAATTAGATTCTCTTTTAAAATGTGTATCTGAAAACATCCCCAAACTTGCAAGACCAGTGCCTTGTTCATTGGGCAACAGAGTCTCACACATTATTGCAAATATGTCAATCACATCTACAAATTTTTTTTCCTTATAGAATATCCCTACATTAACACCTTATATTAATGCATTACTCAGATCCATTCACAATATTATCAAATCTGGGACACATTCCATTATTCATGATTGATTATAGAATTTAAAACCTTCATTGAAGGATACCCACAAACAATCACACAACTTCCTTGAAATTGAAAAATTTCATCCTCCTTGAGGATTGAATTCATAATACTGAAATGCATACATAGAGACAATATGGTGGGAAATTACTCATGTCTGACACAAGTAAAACCTGCAACTAGAAAACACATCTTGAATGCTACACTCAAATCCTCTGTACCCTGAAACCAAACAAAAGCATTTATAAACTTGGGTCAAGATATTTTGAAAATGGAAGTCATCAAATCTGGAGCATTTCTCCAAATTTGTGGAACCCTTACAAATGAGAAGAATTGAGAATAAGAAGAGGAGGGAGAAATCAGATCTGCAATCGAAATTGCCAAGTGTCTATTTTCTCTAACTGAAATTATTTACCTTCTTCTTTCTTGTGGAAACTGCTCTCAAAATATCCCATATTTGTTAAAATTAACTACTTTATCAGATTGCTCACTCTGAGAGCTTTCCGGAAACATATAATACTTCATATTTTGGCCAAAAATACAACCCTGGACGAATTAATCATTTATGTGTGCACATCATTTAAATTTTTCATTTATTCATATAGTCTGAACTATATAATTAACACGCATTTAACTTTGATTTTTGCTCTGATTGTGCCCTGATGCCTTGCCATGTGACGGGACTTGATTGGTCGATAGGGTTGACTAGACACCACCTGGGATGACACCTCATCACCACCATGTGTATGCCACATCACCGCCACTTGTCTGCCCACCTATCACCATCTGTGCGCCACATCATTGCCACCTAGGCACCATCAGGATGGGACCCACCTGCTAGATATATGACTGTACCTACCACCTGAGCACCACCTGGCTTTCGCCATTTCGCATTTCACCTTTTGCCTAACGGCCTCTAACGAGTGAGCATCTCACCTTCGCGAAGCAGCGCGGATCGTCTGATCTCTTGAAACATGCACGATCTTTACCCTGCACAATTTTTGGAAATGCTTTTCGCCATTTCACGGCCTCTAACGTTCATGCATGTCACCTTCGTGAAGTCGTGCCAACCGTCGATCCTCTCCAAACCTGCTCGTTGGTTAAGTCGGCCTTTCTCTGCAAAATTTGCCCTCTTGCCTCGAGAAGCATGCCTACGTGGGGTCCACCTGTCGCCACTCATTCAGCTTTCTCCGGTTGCCTTGGAATTCATGCCCATGCATGTGGGGTCAACCTTGGCCGCCCAACAGGCATCATCCATCAAAAGCCTAGAGGCTTTGACATTATGTATGTGTGGCATATTTGTTATAAACATCAAAAGATTCCCCTCTACAGTGAATGTGTGATAATGTTATTCTACCTGGAACTTCATTTTTTAAGCTTTCTTTGCAGCTTTAATGGCATTTTTATCATTTTCTTGAGATAAAGATGCCTTCCTCTATTTCCACGCAGGGGAGGATGCTATTACATTTGGCATTATTCCATGTTTCAATGGCCTCTATCACCAATCACATGGGAGGGGACTTGCTGTTTTATTCATGCTAAAGGAGAGAAGACACCACGTGATCATTTGGAACTGCAGGCTGGCATACACCATCACATTGCATTTGCCCTTTCACTGACCAGAGACTTTCATGTGGGGAAGGAGGTTTTACACCCAGCAAACTGCATTGTTTTCTAAAAAACTCTATCCTTCTCACATGGCATGCAGGAGGAGAACAACATTCTAACTTGGCAATGCCTCTACTTTGAGACTTCAATGCTGCCTTTATGGCCATCCACGCCGAGGGGAAGTCTGTGGCATCTTACCTTGCTAAATATCATTTGCATAAACTTTCTTTAATGCCCCTTTTCAACAGACCTTCCAAAACACAGGGTAGCACTCTAAAATGTAGTATTAAAGAGTCCACAATGATTACCACTGCAATATGGATAAAGTGAAAGCGACTCTTGTCAATGTTGTAGGCCCTAGACTTTTCAAATGTCTCTTTGCTCACCACTCCTTGTATTTGGCTGCAATCGGTCCTAACTATGTGGCAATGGAGTTGTAAAGGCCATTATAGATGGAAGATGATGGAAGACACCAGCCATAAACTCTGTTCTTGCCATCCTTCCATAAACTTAAATGTACCTGGCAACCAGAACCAATATCCATCAGGAAGTACTTGGGAAGGAAAGTTGCACGTAGAGACTTTTTGGTTGCTATTGCCCTTACACATTCTTGTAGGAAGACTAAATTGTCAGCAACACATACACAAGAAGAATACCCCAATGCTACTTCAAACTGACCATCTCCTGCCTCTGCGTGTACCTTCTCTAAAGAAATATGCATGCTTTGAAGAGCTTTAAGAACTTCTAACGGAACAAGTGATGCACCATCAAAGGCTGCAGCTAAGCAGTATGATGTGGAATCAATTGCAATCCAATTGTTGTTATCTTCCCTTCTTAGAAGATAAAATTCGCTCTCAAAATCAGTACTTACAACCAAACCAAATTCTTCTTCCAATTTAGTTGCAATTCTTCTCAAAGTTGTCCTTGGACAATAGTCCCAAGGTTGGCTAGGTGTTGAATGCATATCAACCAATACCATTTTCTCTTGGTCGGACCAGGGGATACAACACAGTGTTGATATATCAGGCATTAGTCGGATCTCACCCACAACAGTCAGATGGGAACCTTGAGCAGGGCTATCTGTAAACAAAGTCATTTACTAAGAACAATTTTGCTGTAAAAATAATGCACGAGCTTGAGCCGGGTCGGGCCCCAAAGTGGGCTCGACTAAAAAAATTTTTGTTTTCATGCAACTGACCTCTAAAAAGCTTCAAGAACCTCACAGACACCTCTAGAAATGATCGGCATCATTTTCGGATCATCGGACTCAATTTTGCAACCTTTAGGCAATTATGCTACATTTTCGCATTTAATCGTGAAGACGTAACTTTCAAGTTTGCCAAAACATCTTTCTAGACCTCGCCATCTGACAGGCATGTACTCTCATATACAAGGATGAATTCTATGAAATGGTTACTCAAGATGAGCCTCGAGCAAAGAGATATTAAATGGTGAAAATGACCAACTGGCTTTGTTGACACTACGGACCTGATGAAGTCAATGTTCTGGCAACACATGACGCCTTTCTTAAAAATATCAAATGACCTCCGTAGGCCCTCAAATTTGAAACATAGCTACCTTGAAGTACATATTAAAACATAGCCTGACTAGATGCAAATGGCATGCTCATAAAAATAGCTAGTTTAACTAATATAGCACTGAAAGTACGGAAGACTGAAAACGATGGCTAAATGAACCCTTTTGAAAACTGATCAAACGGATTTGCAGAGGCTTGAAACTTGAAACATAGCTCATCATTTATACCAAAATTAGCTCAGAAAAAACATTATGTCATGATGCTTATTGAGGCAACTTTTACACTTATGCAAAATAGGGCTCCGACTAGCTGTCGAAATAGGGACTTGTCAAAACATGCAAACTGCAAACGAATTTGGCTCTAAAAACTAAGCAAATGGATTTGTTAGGACTTGAAATTTTGCAAGCTAACTCACATTTATGCATAGAATCCAATCAATTTTGAAATTCTTTATGACAATCAATAGGGCAAAAGATGTAATCTCTCAAAGTAGGCTACTCAATAAAATTTGCATTTGTGCCTAAAATGCACTTTCAACTCACCCCTCGAAATGGGTACCTGGTAAACTTATCGAAACTGAATTCTAAAAGTTTCACATCACTGCATAGGCCAAATAAAAGGTGTAAGACATGATTCAAAGCTTTACCTCTTCATGATTAACTGAGCTCCATTTCACCCCCTCTCTAACTAGGCCATTCAAAATGACTCATTTAGGTACTTTTCTGACATGCAGAGCAAAATTTTGAAATGGGCCTCTAAAATTGACTCAATTTTAATGGGTCCCAATAGTTTGTGCAAGGGAATAGAACCTCATAAGACTTTGGGATTGAATTCTTCTAAGGAGTAATGAATAGTATGCCAGCACCTGAACCATTTTGAGTAAAGGAACCATCGAAGAACATCTTCCAGGGTTGTCAAGTAAGATGCATTATTGATTCATCTGGGAACTCGATGTGTAGTAGTTGAGTATCCTCAAGTGGAGCTTCAGAAAGTTGATCAGCAATTACTTGTCCTTTTATGGCTTTGCATTCCACATATTCAATGTCAAACTCTTTAAGGATCATAACCCATTTCGCCAATCTTCCAGTGAGTGTTGCTTTATTAAGAAGATACTTGAGTGGATCAATTTTGGCCACCAACTTGACTGAATGTGCTAGCATAAAGTGCCTCAGTTTCTATGATGCAAAGACTAATGCCAAGCATGCTTTTTCTATTATACTGTAGCTCATTTCATAAGACACCAATGTCCTGTTGATGTAATAAATAGGTATTTCCTTTTTGTTGTCATCTTGTTGCACCAGAAGTGCCCCCAATGATGAATCGGTTACTGATATATATAAGATTAGTGGCTTACCCTGAATAGGTGGAATCAATATCGGTGGATTAGATAGGTACTCTTTTATTTGCTGAAGATGTTCACACTGTTGATCCCAGTTGTATATTATTCCTTTTCTCAATACTTTTGTAAAAGGTTGAGCCTTGTCTGCTAGTTGAGAAATGAATCTTCTAATGGATTGGAGACATCCCTGTAGACTTCTCATTTAACTGATGTTCATTGGAGGTGGCATTTCCATTATAGCTTGGACCTTCTTAGGATCAACCTCGATTCCCTTCTTTGAAATGATGTAGCCAAGTAGTTTACCAGATGTCACCCCGAATGTACACTTCTTTGGATTTAATCAGAGCTTGAATTTTTCCATTCTGTCAAGTATAGGACCTAACTCTTGAATATGCATTGATCTTTTCATAGTCTTCACTAAGGTGTCATCAACATAATCTTCCATATTCTTATGCATCATGTCATGAAAGATAGTTGTAACTGCTCTTTGATAGGTCGCCCCTACGTCCTTTAACCCAAATGGCATAACGTTCCAGAAAAAGGTTCCCCATGCACAGGTGAAAGCTATCTTTTCTTGATCTCCAAGAGCGATTTTAATCTGATTGTAGCCATAAAATCTATCCATTAGTGAGTACATCTCATACCCAGCTATCATGTCGACTATCATATCAATATTTGGCAAGGGAAAGTCATCTTTTGGACATTCTTTATTGAGATCTCTAAAACCTGTACAAACTCTAATAGATTTATCTGCCTTCGACATAGGCACTATGTTGGAAATCCATTCAGCATAATCTATTACTCTGATAAATACAACTTTGAGCAGTTTCTCTAGTTCAGCTTTGACCAATAGTGCTACATATGGGTGGATCTTATGGAGTTTTTGCTTAACTGGTTTTACTCCTGGCATGATTGAGAGATGGTGCATAATGAGATCAGGATCCAAGCCTGGCATATCAGAGTACATCCATGCAAAGTTTATTTTTCTTTTCTGAGAATAGCTGAGCGAACTCCTTCAATTCTTCTATTGATAGTGATTGAGCTACGTGAATGATTTGTGGTGTCTCTTGATTCCCTATATTCACTGGTTGAGTTGGCTCAATCAATATGGAAGACCGCTCTTGAAAATGACTGGGCAGTATACCAAGTATCTCACCTTCAGGCCCTCAAAGAGGTTTTTACCTTTAGGTACATCCTTTATTTTCTCTTTTTTAGATTCTGACACCACCACAATATGGTTTTCGCCATCAGATCTTTTATTTTTATTTTTCTTGTTTTTGCGACTAAGATACTTGATATCCGCTTCAGTCATATTTTCACTCGGTTCACTAGTGGAAGAGTTTATAGGTTCTATTGCATTGAGATAATAGGATAATGTATAATCATTGGCAAAAGTAGGTATATCCATGGGTTGATTCTCTAAAGTATAGTCAATCAATTCGGGATGTACTAAGGACAAATTTTGGATAGGTTCGAGAGCGTTCATGGTATTGTTATCACAGCCGCGGATCGAAAAGTTGAGTTCCAGAATGATACCTTGCGTAAGTGTCTAGAGACTAGGAAGAGTCAAATCATGATTATTAAAGTTCACATTAATATTTAATCGATCTAATCCAATAGACATACTTGTAACGTCGTTTACTACGCCGGACTGGATGTCATATCATGGTTTAACAGCAATAAGACTAGTAGGCAACTTTTCATTGTTTGTATCAGATGATTCAGAATTTGAGGCTGAGTGGATATCATCATGAATAGGACTATCATCAGAGTCATCAGAGTCATCAGATGAAGTTTCCAAGTCTCTTTCAAGTGATTTAGTAAGCATATGTATGGTATCAATACTAACATCTTTAATGCTACAAGTTCCTTCATGTTGTGGTTCATTTGTCATTTGTATCTGACACACCTATTGACATGATCTCATTGTTTCTGTGATGTGTTGTCATCTACTCCATTCAGCTTCTTCTGGACTGATGACTGGTTCTTGTTCTATAGCTTCCAACTCTTCCTATGTAGTGCTATAACTGATTTGTTCTATTTTAGGATAAGGGCACATAGATGAGAATCTTTCTGGTATTCTTCCTTCTTTCTATCCTTGTTCATAATTTGCTTGCCTCTTTTGTCTAATTTATTGTTTTTCCTTCTCTAGTTTTATGTGCATCAGCTCTTAAGTATCATCTATGACACCACTAGATTCTTCTAGAGTTTCTGTAGTGGATGTGTCTGAAAGATAGTCAGTACCCCATTCATACTCGTTTAAATCAGTCTCTGAATCATTTACTTGTTGCCTACCAGTATATGTGACTGGAACTTTTAATGGTGCAAACAATTCTCTGATTCTTACTATAGCTAGGAAATCGGAAATCATCAAAGCAATTCAATATTAATCATATCTCAATCACAAAAGCACAAATGCAATGATCAATCCTAATTACATCCAATAGAGACATGAAAGCAAAACATTCAAGATTAAAAACTAAGAAAACCAAATGCAGATCTGAATATCTCCTTCATGTGGCTCCATTGTCCTTCTTTCTTCTTCAAATAGCTTTGTTTGTGGATCTCACCTACAAGTGCATACACATGAGATGAAAGCAAGTAGACAAGATAGTAGCGCAAGAATACTCGAAGCGTGATTGATTCGACAAAGTGATTAGATCGATAATGAGATTAGTTCGATAATGTGATTAGCTGGGATTGAAGAAATTCATCCAATTTATAGATAAATTGGAGAAAAGACAAGATTAGCATGAAGATATTTGAATGGAAATTGCAAACCAAGAATGACAAATTATGACAAATTTGCACTTTCTATGCAAAATTGATTGATTGTCAATTATGACAAAATTATGACAAATGGCTATGCAAGGATTTATGACAAGAATTTGAAATAGAAATAGACATTAGAAGAAATTAGAAAATTAAGTTAGAAATGATGACTTGGAATTTAGGAAATTGATGAAAATTAGGTAAATTAATTAATAATTTCTCATTCATTAATTAATTCACAAAAAGAGGAATAATTAGTTAGCCAATTAAATAAACATTTAATTGTGACAAGAAAACTTAGGATAAATAAATAAATTATTTATCCTAAAATGACAAACAAGGTTAAATGAATAAATCATGAAACCCTAGAAGATGAATTAGAAATGCAAGGATGACAATTAGGTCTTGATGTAAAATTGATTTGATGTCGATTCGATCATGATTTTGAATTGATAGATGATTTGATTGATAAATGCGCCAATTAATGAGGAACAATGAAAAATTGACCCAAATTGACATGATTGAGAAGGACAACGATCGATGACAAATTGATCGCAAAATGACAAGATTGATAAGAGGACAAAACCCTAATTCCATCATCGATTAGGATTGATGATGTCAAAATATGCCAAATGAGCACGTACATTGATGCGATAGGATAAGATCGACCAAAATCATGACTGAAGATTGTTATCGACAAGACCAAATTTGAAAGCGAGACAACTGAAGAATGCAGAAGAAGGACTAGATGCTCGCAAATGATAAAGACCAAGTGCGAATCATAGGAGAAATGTTAATGCAATGCAAGAACCCTAAAATAAGGCAATGCGCAAATGTTAAAGTATGACTCCGCAAGCGTTGACCATTTTTAGACGTCTACACTTACAACTTCATCTCTTATATCCTCATGAACCTCAACTTCTTGTATTATCATAGCTGATACCATCGAAGCCTGGGCACTGACTATTTCTTCTTTCTTGAATGTTTATTCCTCTTTCTCTTTTCTACACTCTACTTTTGTTTGTTTAGTGTCTGCTTCATGTAATGTTAAAGGCGATATCTTTTTTGAACACTTAGACTTAGAAACATGTTTTTGGTCTGATGTCTTTTTCGGATTGTATCCTAGTCCAGCCTTATCATGTGTGGATTTGGTTTGTAGCTGAATTGGTTCAGTAATACCTTCTTTTTGTTTGCCCAAAGGACCAGTACCTGAGTACCCCATGCGCTGAATCATTTTGTAACCATGACCATATTGGTTTGAGGAAATCTCACAATGTCATACCTCCTCATTTGGACTATCTTCCTTAAAGAGCTAGTTAAGCACAACATCCTCTTCTATTTCATCTGCCAAGGAGGTAGAAGACTGTACAAAGAGACCATCATATATGGTATTCAGAGCCGAAGTTTGTGTTCTCATAGCCTCTGATGGCTTGCCCAACTATTTTGGTGATGGAGGGAGAGAAACTAATGATAGTACCAGTTCTATCTTGTAGCCATCCATGCCAGTATCTGTAATCTTCAATCTCTTTTCTAAGTCTTTCATCAATGTTTCTCAATCTTCATTTGGAGAGGCTGCCCTATTATGAGGCACAAAAGTATCTGCACCTTTTGTCAAAGCATTACAGATGACATTTGTATCAGCAAGAATACTGACTTCAGCTCCGTTATAAGGAAACTTTAAGCATTGGTGATATGTTGATGGTACTATCTTCATTTCATGAATCCACGGCCTGCCCAGTAAAATATTGTATGACAATAGAATATCAAGAACCTGGAAAAGGACTTCTCTCTCTACCGGTCCCACTCTAATTGGTAATGATATTAGACCTTTGGAGGTCCTCTCCTCCTCATCATAGGCTTTAATTGTTATTTTCTTGCCTGGATCAATGACATTTTCAGAGAATCCTAGTTGTGTAAGTAGATGATAATTACAAATATTCAACCCTGTGCCTCCATCTATCAAAACACGTTTAACTCTATGTTTGTGGATCATGGCTTCAATATGCAATGGCTGGTTATGTGGATGATTTAACAAATTGTCATCTTCTTTAGAGAAGGTCAAATAGTGAGGTGAAGTCAGATGACCCACCATAGACTGAAACCGATCAATGTCTAAATCTTTTGGAATGTTGGTAGTGAGCAATGCTTTGTCTAGAATTTCCTTGTGAGCAAATGAGATTTGTAGCAATTCAAAAATTGAAATTTGAGCATTTGTCCTTTTTAACTGTTCAATTACGCTGTATCCAGAGGATGATGATGAAGTTAACCTTTTAAATTTGTCCAAGGTTGATTCCTTTTGTTTGTTTGGCAAGCCTGTTGGATTTGATGTTTCTTGAGTCAGGTTGGAAGAACTAGCTCCTTGGAGGGTAACTTTCTTTTGAGATCAGATCAGAGCTCTTGTATATTGTGATTCATTTGGTTTATCTTGAACTATAATCACATTGCAATATTTTGAGTGTGAAGGCTCAATCATGTTGATAACGTTGTCCTGGTTGGCATAAGTATAATTTACCTTGGCACCTCCTTTGGTCTTTGAGGAATCACCTTGTTCATAAGCAGGCAAAGGGTCTTTAAATGCTTTATGATCAGCATTGGTTGGATGATTCCCAACAACAACTTTACCAGCGTCTATGAGATCTTGAATCTCATGTTTTAGCTTCATGCAATTGCTTATGTTATGACCCTTATTCTGATGGAAGTCACAGTATTCATTTTCTCTCCACCATCTTGGTTTGACATCTGGATCATATGGTCTGGAGTTATTTGGTAGTGTTATCAAGTTGTTTGCCAATAGAGTTTTGAAAGTGGATTCATATGATTCTTCAAGAGGAGTAAAATCATGCTTAGGTTTGGAAAGCCAAGGCTTTTCTTTGAACCATTCCTTTGTTTTCTTTGGCAGATTCTCTGCTGCAATCTCAACAGCTTTAAGTGCTTGTGTACCACTAGCCAAGTTGAATATTGTGGATTTTGATTTGGTTTTGATAGTGTCTACTACTCCATCATTAACAACATTCTTGTTGTTATCTTTGGAAAATTTCCAATACTTGTTCTTCTCTTTAGAGCTAGATCTTTTTTGTGTTTCTTTCCAAGGTGTGATATCCCCCTTCTTTATGAGCACATCTTCCATTTTAATGGCATTATCTACCATTTTGTTAAATGATGGGTGTACTTTCATTTGTACGCTATATTTCAGTTCGAGGACCAAGTTATTGACAAATATATCCATTTTCTCAGAGTCTAGAATAGGTCATGGGTACCTAGAGAACATCTTTCTCCAGCATTGGAGAAAAGTAAGAAGAGGTTCCCCTATTTTCTATTGAGTATTACAAAGATCGATCATAGTTACAGGATATCGAATGTTGTATGAGTATTGTTGTAAAAATAGTTGGATTAGTTCTTCGAATGTTTTTATTTCTTTGGGTAGACTTGAGAACCATTCCATTGCTTGACCCCCTAAACTCCTTGGGAAGAGACGCATGAGGTACATTTGATTGTGCATGAACTCCATACAAGAAGCACTAAATTCCCTAACATGATCTTGAGGATCTGAGGTACCATCATATTTGTCAAATTTTGAGATTTCCACTCGTGAAGGAAATGGAGGCATGTGTAAATTCTTGTCAAATGGAAAGGGACATATTGTTTCCAGAGAATATTGTTTTGGGGACTTGTCCTTATTCTTCAGTTTTGTGACCTCCATCTGCAAAGCTAGTAACTGTTTGTGTACCATGAGTATAGGCGAGTCTTCCCTTTTAGTAACAAGTGTCTGAACATCATATCCAATAGGAAGTTTGGCACCTTGTTTTGCTAGTTCTAAGAAATAGTCTTCCTTCTCTTAGGTCATGATAGTTTTCATCATTTTTCTAAACTCTTTGTCTTTCTGACAGTCAAGGATTTATTTTTCTCGAGGTTCAGCGTCTTCGTCAATCTCACTTGATGATGAGGAGTCATTATGATTTTTGGGAATATTACGGTCATTTTTGTTTCCATCATTGTATTATGTCTCATGTATGGTGGGAGATTCAGTTTCATCAAAAATTGGTCTTCTTGATGACAATGGCATGTCAGTGAGTGGATCCTTCACGTAGAATGGATTATCTTGATATTTGAAGGGTTGTTCTTTTCCTTTGGCTTCTTTCTTACAAGAACTCTTGGTTTGAATAGGAATCTTTATGGATTTGTGTGACCTAAATTTGTTTGTAATGTAGAGGTCAAGATCAATTTCAGAGCTAGTTGTTCTATTTAGAGTATTGTTTAGGAGAAACAACTGAGATTTAGTCTGATTTCAAGAATGATCTATCCTGTCTAAGATGATATCTAAGTTGATTCTAAGCATAGTGTAAGATTCAGTCTAGTTTCAAGAATGATCTATCCTATATAAGACATTATCTAAGTGACTAAAATTTGATAGGTAGTTGATTGAACTAGCTGAAAGATGATTGACCAAATTGTGCAACACAAATGGTAGAGGTGCACTAACTTGATCTGTTTATGCTCAGGAAAATCATAACCAGTATTATGTTTGTTGTAAGCTATTTTTAGGCAAGTTTGACTGTTCTATTCTGACAAAACCAGAGACTCGTACGATAGTATTTTCTAGATCGGATGACAATTTAGCAGCTACAGGATGACAATAGTTCTGTTTCATATGAGTTGCTGCCTCGTACCATATGACAAATGGGCATGTGCAGGATGACAAAAGACTGAAGGCAATTCTATTTCGTACGAGACAGGATATAGTGCAAGACGATAAATGACTCAGACTCGTACGACAGATAATCTGGTATAGGACGACAAATCAGTAGACTCGTACGACATAGGACCTAGTGCAGCACGATGGATTATCAGACTCGTATGACTGTTCATAGGAAAGCGCCTAGAAATTTTGAGTTTTTTCGGTTGCTGAGTATGATCATTGAGTATGACTAATTCTAAGATGGACTGATTTTTTACGAGGATAAACTAGTTTCTGACTCAAACAGATTTTTGACTTAAAATGGACTAGTTTCTGACATGAACAGAGTTTTGACTTAGGATAGACTAGTTCTTGACATGGACAGAGTTTTGACTTAGGATGGACTAGTTTCTGACATGGACAGAGTTTTGACTCACTAAGTTGTTTCTGGTCTTCACCAATTTTTGGTATTTCAGTTTTTGTTTCAGGGATGAAAACACAAAAAACAAGTAGTATGTATAGTGACTCCAAACACAACATGCAAACCCTAAGGAATTTGGTGAGGAAAGAAAACCTTTGCTTGTAGACTTAGGTACACACCCAATAGCTAATCAAAATACGGCCACTGAGTCTCATGCAATGGATTCTCAATGCAGTATTATCTGACTCCAAACGCTAATGGGGGCACAAAATGACAAGTATCTTGGGAGAGTTACTATCTCTCTTGCACAAAGATTATCCCCCTTTTGGAGATGAACCGAGTAGCTTCTAATTTTAAATTGGATTTATTCAAGGATCCGTTTAGTGCGTTGAGGTATAAACTCAATTAAGAGGTCTCCCAGCCTTGAAAACCAAGGTTTAATATACCCGAAGGTACAGAGGAGAGCTATTACCGAGCACTATCGTTGACTTGATTTCATCAAATCATGTTTATTTTATAGTGGGTTGGAGTACTTAGCATCTAGCCGTTCCCACTTAGGTCGTTCCCCTCACACCAGCCATAATGGCTTTAAGAGTTTTTCAACCCCTCAGGAGGGCAAGCCTGCTAAAGATGTACAAATCTCAAACAAAGAAAAAGATTCAAGGGTCTAGATTTTTGATTGTCTAGAAAAAGACAAGAGCATACTCTCCTACCTCTCAGAATCTTATAAAAGCATGAAAGACAAATTTGTTCTTTAACCAGATAGCAAGTTAGGTTCCTAAAAATGAATTTAAAGAATACATGATGTTTAGTCGATTCTCCTTAGGCAACCTGCAAAGACAATGAATCAATAGTCATATTATCTTTGTGTGACAAGCGTTATGCAAAAACTAGTTAGGCTATGAAAAACTCTGAGATAGACAGATAAACAGTCAAGGTCAGTAGTCAGAATAATCAATCAGAAATGAAAAAATTATGAAATTTGCCTCTTTTACCAGAAAATACAAAATCGTACGACAAGCACTTGACTCGTATGAGACAGGATTCAGTATTGTATGAAAGAAGATTGCTGATGATGGATTTCTACTCGTACGATAAGATATTTGCAATTCGTGCGACACCTGCAGTTTTTCATTTCAACCTATAAAAATTGTCATACAAGATGTACAAACAAAAAAAACCAAAAAATCTGAAATCTGGAAAATAACAAAAAAAAGTGGTCAGTCTTGGAGGCCAAAAAAATGTAGTCTTCTCGCCCCACGGTGGGCGCCAAAGATGGGTGTGTGAAAAAGTGAACCTGTAGCTGCAAGCACAACACTTCAATTAAGTCATTATATGCATGGTTAGTAATAAATAATCAATAAGTAATAAACCATAGCAAAATGACTAATTGCCTTCTAAAAGATGCGAGTATAAGATTGCTCTCAGATTTTTATAAGCAATACTAGTGACTAGACTACACCAAGATGAAGAATTTAATCTATATGATATTAAGCTATATGGATGCAAGATGGATGAATAATTCAAGCAAATAATCAATTCAAGCAACAATGGATGCAAGCAATAATGGATGTAAAATGGATGCAAATAATCTAAAAAGCACAATAATCTTCAATGACTCCAGAGTGAAATTAGCGTGATAATAATCTCCAAGGATGTTCTCAAAAATATCTGGAGTGAATTGGAATGAGAGCTGAAGACTGAATTTATAGAGAATCACAAGAGAAAAAGCTCAATTTAGGATTAATTGAAAATAATTGAGAAATCAGATTCAGTTAACCTTGAAGTTCAAGTTGCATTGGAAAATAATAATAAATTAATTCCATGCATATATTTGATTTATTCAAGAGAAAGGTCTTTTCAATGCAACTGAACTTCTTTTTCTTAAAAGCTTTGAGTTCCAATTTTAGAGAATAATTCAATAATTCAATTAAATTGCTTTTCTGATTTCAAGTTCTAAATTTAGAAAAAGAAATAATATCTCAAGTTTGATTTCTCTCTCAATTCAATTCTTTTTGTTTTATTTTCAATTCAACTCTTTGTAATAAATTAATTCATCTTTTGTAATAAATTAATCCTTTTTGCATGATTGAATGGCAAATTTATTAATTAATTAAATATGCAAGGATATTTAATAAATTAAAATGGGATAATTGATCAAAATGATATTATTGGAAATGATTCAATTAATTAAATAAATATTTAATTGATATTGAGTAATTGATTTGCCATGTGATATTTGATGATTAAAGAATTAATAATGTGCTCAAGATTGATTTAATTGCCTTTGGTTAGGACCTTGGTGATGTTGTCGAGATTAGGGGCCCATGGTTTAGATGACCAATTTTAGGGTATTACAAACCTCAATTATAATCTCTTTGATACTCAAGGAGATATCCATATTCATACCAAGGGACAAAGCTTAAAATTCAGCATGATTATTAGTTTCAATTCCAACATCATGGCAACCCGCCTTTACAATCTTAGCCTCATGATAAAAAATGACAAAACTAGTACCAACCCTGCTAGGGTTACCCCTAGTAGCACCATTATAATTAAGCTTGAACTTAGGAAGGGGAGGAGGACAACACTTAGCTTTTTTCCTTTTAATGGCCAAAATGTCATGATTAAGCATAGAGCCATGAAGGGGGGGAGACTTAAGGGCATGCCAAGAATGATAAATCTTAATGTTCCAATGAGAAAAAGAATTTAAATGTTCAAGATTCTTATAAACATATGATAAAACAACCTCAGAGATTGATACCTCAATTTTATTAATGACTTTCAGGAAGGAGGAAGACTTCTTTCTAAAAATCCTACTATTTCTTTCAGGCCAAATATTCCATATGAGAATAGAAGGGGCAGCTAACTAGAGACATGCATAAAAGGAAGAAGGAAACAATAAAGGCTAAGCCCTAAACTAAGATAAAAGGTCCGGACAAATGGCAGAAGACCAACCCAATTTATAAAAAATCCAATACCAACACTGTGAAGCAAATTCATAATGCAAAAAAAGGTGAGAAGAAGATTCCAAAAATTTCCCACAAAGAACACAAGGGAAAACCACAACAATCCCAAGACTATCTAATCTCATTCCAGTAAGAACCCTGTAATGAACAAACAACCAAGCGAAAGCACCTGCTTTAGGTAAACAAGCAACATGCCAAAATAGTTTAGAGGGCCAAGGGGAATCAAGGGAAGGGGCCATAATAGACCTATAACCATCCTTAACAATATAAGAGCCATAAGAATTACCAACCCAAATTAGCTCATTTTCCAAATCTTGAAAAACAAGTGGCCTATTCTGCAACTCTTTGGCATATGCAAGTTTTAAAAAATTGTCAACATGGAGAAAAGAAATATATTTCCACTTAGGTATGGGATAAGGACTTGATGAGTCCAAGATAAAATAATCTCCAATATTCACACTCCAGACCTCAATAAGAAGATTATGAATAGGAGACCACTCCCTAATGCTAGTAAAAGAAGGATGACCATTCCACACATCATCCCAGAATCTAGGTTTAGAACCATTATGAACAACCCAGGAAAGATGAGGGAGAAAGATAGACCTACATTTAGCAATGAAGTTCCAGACTGAAGACCCCTTGGGAAGAGAGGAATAAATAAATATACTCTCCCTAGAGCCCCGAGATATATATTTAGCAAACATAATTTGAGCCAAAGGATTATTAGGTTCCTTATACAACTTCCAAACAAGCTTAGCACCTAAGACAAGATTTTGTTTAGACAAGTCCCTAATACCTGCACCCCTCCATCCTTAGGAAGGAAAAATTTATCCCAAGCTAACAAAGGAATTCTAGGTGTATCCCCCTTATTATCATTCCACAAAAAAAATCTAACAATGGACTACAATTTATCAATTGAGATTTTAGGAGTTTTAAGAACCAACATTAAATAAATAAGAACTACATTCAAGAAAAATTTGATCAGAAGTATTTTACTAGGGAGAGTTAACCATTTATGTTTCCAAGAAAGGATCTAGGAAGATACCGAAGAGTCAATCCTATCCCAAAAACCATGTTTTTCAGGTCCAACAAAGAACAAAACTCCTAAATACTTACAAGGGAAAGTCTCAATGTCATAACCCTAAAAGGCCTACAATTTCTTTTGGACCAAGGGAGAAGTATTGAGAAAAAACACTTTTGATTTTGAACTATTGACCCTCTGACCTGAGAAGGCAAAATACCTAGAGATAATTTCCTTAATCACCTTGGCTTCAGAAAAAGAAGCTTGGCCAAACAATAAAGTGTCATCTGCAAATAAGCAATGAGAATACGGTTCAGACATATTGACAACAGTAATACCCTTCCAGAGATGAACAACCCTAGAAGAATGGATAGCCTGACTAAAGGCTTCAACTAAGATGATAAACAAAAAAGGAGATAATGGATCCCCTTGCTGAACCCCATGAAAAGAATTAAAAAAACCACAAGGGGATCTGTTCAACAAAACTAAAAGCCTAGTAGATGAAATGCAAGAATAAATCCACCTAACACATTTTCTATGAGAGCCAAATTTAAAAAGAACATAGACAAGGGCACCCCACTCAACCCTATCATAAGCCTTCATCATATCCAATTTCAAAGTCATAGCAGGAACTTTCTAAATCATAATAGAATGAAGGATTTCATGGGAAACAATAGCCCCATCCAAAGTTTCATGCCCCAGAACAAAGCCCCCCTATTCCAAAAAGATGATTTTAGGAATAATATTAGCAAGCTGGACATATATAGCCTTGGTAAAGATTTTATACAAAGTGTTACAAAGAGAAATAGGGCGAAAAATCAGCAAATGATTTTAGATTCTCAATTTTGGGAATGATAGCAATAAAAGTAGTATTCAATTCTTTTAGGATAATATTATTCCTTCTAGATTCCTCTAAATCAAGAAGAACATCATTTCCCACAAAATCCCAACATTTCTAAAAAAATAGAGCAGTAAAACTATCAGGCCCGGGGGATTTATTTGGACCCATGAAAAAAAACAACCTCTTAATTCAAATAAAGGGAAGGGGCCCATGACCATTTTATTATCCAAATCCGAGATGAGATGAGGAATAGCCTTAAGGAAAGAATCATTAGGAACAACAGGCTTAGCCAAAAGTAAAGAACTAAAAAATCTAGTGGCCTCGACAACAATATCCCCTTCCTCAGAAAGAAGAGAGCCATTAGAATATTGAATACAAGAGATTTTGTTATGCCACCTCTTCATTTTGGTAGATAAGTGAAAAAATTTAGTATTTCTATCCCCCTCTGAAAGCCACAAATCTCTAGACTTCCGTCTCCAATATATTTCTTCTCTAGACAAGATTTCCTCTAATTGTGCCTTAAGAAATTTATGCTCATCAAAAGAGGCAGGAGTCATGCCATGCTTTAAAACAAAATCATTTAAGGACTCTATAGCACTCTGAATACGAGCTTTTTCCACAAAAAAATTCTTAAAGTGAGTAGTATTCCAACTTTTAATTTTAGATTTAAGAAAGGCCAATTTCTTAGAAATCTGAAACATCCTAGAACCCTCAACAAAGGGAGAAGAAGACCACCACTCCTTAAGTAAAGGTAAAAAGGAAGGATCCCTAAACCACATGGATTCAAACTTAAAAGGAATCTTATGAGAAGACCTATCCACAAAGATGGAAAAAGAGATAGGGAAATCATCAGAGCCTACATAAGGTAAGACCATAGAGGAGAAATATAATTCTGAATCCATCCAATTCTTAGAAACAAGAAACCGGTCAAGTCTTTCAGCTATTTGAGAGAAATATTTCTGCATATTAGTGTTGGCACTATGAATATATGTGGCGTTGATGTTTTTTCATTGATGTCAACACTAGTTGTTACCGACAGACAAATTTACACTGGCTAATATGGATGGTTACCGGCAGACAGGGTACCAGTATAAGATCTAGTGTTATCGGCAGAAGAGATTATCTAGTTAGCACTTTCGACATGTTTGGATCAGTAAAGTATATTGGATTTCACATGTTATATGCTCCATAAACATGTTTTGGTCAGTTGGTATTGGCTTGATAATTGGATGTTATCATACACACTAGTAAGGCCTTATCGATACTATTTTAAGGCTTTACCGATAGAGCTTTCATTGAGGAATCATGAAAAGATGCACAATTAGTGTTGGTGCAACTTGTTCAAGGATTTCATTGAGGAATCATGAAAAGATGCACAATTGTAATATCTTTAGGTGTCTGACCTAATTGGTTTAGGGCTTAGGGTTTGTATAAATAAGAGGTATAAACTATTTGTAGAGTATGATGGCTATTAAAAAGGTCATGGTCATGGAATGTAATGTGTGAATATTGTAATATCATTAAGGTAGAGGAGTTGATTGATCATTGGTGATCGGATTGGTTTTAGAAGAGGATTTAATCCTCCAACATTGAGCTTAACTGGGACTATAATCAGGCATAATAGATGCTATTTCTAGCAGTTCACTCTATTGGATTGGTGTCCATTTATCTTGAGAAGGTTGTAGCCTCTTTGTAGTCAGTGTGACTCTTTTGTAATGAGTAGTACGCTCTAGGCAATGTGCCTTCTTGCAAGTGTAGGCCCCTCATTGTAACACATACTTTCTGCAGAAGTATCATCTAACTGTAGGTAGGCTTCCCACCATGGTTTTTCCCTTTCTGGGTTTTCCACGTATAAATCATGGTGTTATGTGGTATGATTTCTTTG
Organism: Cryptomeria japonica; assembly: GCF_030272615.1. NCBI lineage: Eukaryota > Viridiplantae > Streptophyta > Pinopsida > Cupressales > Cupressaceae > Cryptomeria > Cryptomeria japonica. Next base: position 325,447,114 of record NC_081410.1, read on the forward strand.
CATTGATTATCTAGTTAACTATTAAGTTGTATTGTTTATTGGTATCTGTTCCTACCGTCATTTGTCTGTACCGGTACTTGATTAGTTTAAGGTTGTATTGTGGATTAAAAGTTATAATATGTTAACAACTGATTCACACCCCTCCTCTCAATTGTTCACCAGTTATCCTAACAATTGGTATTAGAGCTTTGATCCTCTTTTGCAGAAGCTTAACTGCTTGAGGTAGATCCTATGGCAGCTAATACTTCTAATCCACCGATAGCTATTTTCAGAAGAGAAATCCCTAAGCTTGATGGAACAAATTATGGGATATGGAAAATTTGAATGGAGACTCATCTTAGATGTCTTGGCAAGGATATTTGGGAGATCACTAAGAAAGGATACACACCTTATGATCTGACATCTGGCAATCCTGCTCTTGCTGACTTGGACAAGAATATTGAAATTGATTGCAGAGCTAGAGAAGCTCTCTTGTGTGCACTTATCGATCAACAAATCATGGGATTGACTGAAAAATCATTGGCTAAGGTTATATGGGAAAAATTGCAAACTCAAGGTGACCCTACTATCAAAATTGATAAACTTGATGGTTACCGGGTAAGGTATGAAAACTTTAAAATGGAAGAAAATGAAAGAATTGTTGTGTTTATGCAAAGAGTAAATGAGATTGTTGTAGGAATTCAATGTTGTGGAGGATTTCTAAGTGAAGATGAAATAGTTTCCAAAGTCTTGAGAGCCCTTCCATCGGCTTACAAGATGAAGGCAACTGCAATTAATGAGTTAAGAATAATGGCAAACACTTCGGTCAACATAGACATTCTGATTGGGAAATTATCTACTTTTGAGCTTGAAGAATTTGGATCCTCTGGATTTGTAAAGTCTAAACCTTCTTTTCATGCATCATCATCAACATCTACTAGCAAAAGTGATTGGAGATCCCTATATGCAAAATAATTGGAAGACATGAGGAAATAAGATGAAGAGCTTGAGCAACTTCAATCCTTATTTGTTAGAAGAGTACCTAAAGGTCCAATTGGAAGTAAGTATGAAGGAAAAGCACCTTTTAAATGTTTTGCATGTAATAAGATTAGTCATTTTGCATCTAGATGTCCTAAAAGGAATGCAAGGTTTGAGGAAAGAGTTAAGAAAACTTTTAAGCCTAACCCAAACAGATATAGATTCAAGAAAAACAAACATTGCTACATAGTAGATGAGGAAGGAGTAACTGATGACTCTGGAGATGAACCGATAGAAGAATCAGCTAGTGGATCTAGAAATGGAAAGGAATGGGTGTTTTATGCTTTGAAAGAAGATGAACTAGAACCAACTATCAAAAATGAAGAGAAGGCCCTGGCAGAAAAAGTTGAAGATAAGGATGAATGGGTAATTGATAGTGGATTCTCACATCACATGACTAGAGATAAAAGGAAATTTCTGTCCCTACAAGAATACAATGGTGGTCAAGTCAGATTTGGAGATGATAAGGAATGTATGATCAAAGGTAGAGGTATTATTTCTTTGGATGGCAAGCATAACACTGATAATGTCTATTATGTAGAAGGTTTAAGGCATAATATTTTGAGTGTTGGTCAATTAGTTGATAAGGATTTTCAAATTCAGTTTAAAGATAGAAAATACAAAATCATTAACAAGATTGGTTTGGATATTGCAATCGGTATTCAGACAGGAAGTAACATCTTTCACTTGAACACTGGTAATAAGACATGTTTGATTGCTCATATTGATGAGAGTTGGCTATGGCATAAGAGGTTGTGTCATGTTAATTTTGATTGTATTGTTAAGATCAGTTCAAATAAAGCAGTCAACGATATACCTAAGATTATGAAGCCTCATGATCCAGTTTATAAGGAATGTCAATTGGGTAAGCAAGATAGAAGTTCTTTTAAAAGAATACATGATAAATCTAATGAAGTACTTGATTTGATTCACACTGACTTATGTGGTCCAGCAAGGACTAGAAGCTTTCAAGGTGATAGGTATTTCATGTTGATTATTGATGACTATTCTAGAATGACGTGGGTGACCTTTTTGAGGGAGAAGTCTGAATCTTTTGAGAAATTCAAGATATTTAAAGCGAAGGTTGAAATAGAAACTGGACTGAAAATCAAATGTCTAAGATCAGATCATGGCGATGAGTTCACTTCTCATGAATTTTATAGTTATTGTGAGACAAATGGAATCAGGAGACAACTATCTGCACCTAGGACTCCTCAGCAAAATGGAGTAGTTGAAAGAAAGAACATAACCATTTTGAATGCAGCTAGATCTATAATGATGGAATCCAAATTGCCTCATATCTACTAGAGAGAAGCAATGAGTACAATAGTCTACACACAACAAAGTTCACATTAAAGGTGAAACCGGTAAGACCCCTTATGAACTATGGTTTGGACATACACCTACTGTTAAGTAATTCAGAATTTTTGGAAGTAAATGCTATATCAAAAGAGATGATTCAATTGAAAAGTTTGATCCTAGATGTGATGAAGGGATATTTATTGGTCATTCAATTTAGAGAAAAAAATATAGATGTTATAACAAAAGATTGCAGAAAATTGTGGAAAGTGCTAATGTGAAAGTGGATGAATAGTACATAAATCATTCTATATCATATGATAGGGAACCAGTAGTGGAAATGATCATAACTGAACCAACAATGCCTCAACCATTACAGGAAGCTGAAATAGTTACACCGGCACAATCAGAAAATTCAACTGTGATTGATCATCAGAGTGGTGAACCTGAAGTTCAAAAGATTCCAAGGTATGTATGATTAAATCATTTTGAAGATCAAATTATTGGAGATAGGAACAAGGGAGTAATGACAAGAAGAATACTAGAAAATGAAGAGGTATATCTTATTTCTCAAATTGAACTAGCAACTGTTATTGAAGCTTGTAAGTATAAACATTGGTTAAAGGCTATGGAAGATGAATTAGATCAAATAGAGAGGAATGAAACTTGGTCTTTAGTTTCTCAGCCTAAAAATAAGAATGTTATTGGAACTAAATGGGTTTTTAGAAATAAACTGAATTAGGATGGTCAAGTTATAAGGAACACGACTAGATTGGTTTGTAAAGGATATTCTCAAATGGAAGGAATTGATTATGGTGAGACATTTGCACCTGTAGCTAGAATTGAAGTTGTTAGACTATTTCTTGCCTATGCAACTTATAAGAACTATAAGGTTTATCAAATGGATGTCAAATTTGTATTTTTGAATGGTGAGCTTGAGGAAGAAGTTTACATTGAGAAGCCTGATGGATTTACATTGACAGATGACAAAGACATGGTTTGCAGATTGAAGGAAGCTTTATATGGTTTGAACTAGGCTCCTAGAGATTGGTATGCAATGTTGGATAAATATCTTTTGAAGCTTGGTTTTACTAAAGGCAATGCTGATAGTAATCTATATTATAAGATCACTGATAATGATATTCTGGTTATTGAAGTTTTTGTTGATGATATCATTTTTGGAGGAGAAGATAAACTGTGCATGGAATTTGCTAACAACATGAAAAATGAATTTGAAATGTCCATGATTGGTGAGATGAAATTTTTCGTAGGTTTATAGATTACTCAAACTGACAAAGGAATTTTTATCTGTCAAACTAAGTATTTGAGGGAATTGTTGAAAATTTTTGGTATGGAGAATTCCAAACTGGTAAGTACTCCTATGACTACAAGTAATCCTAAATAAAATCATGAATGTGCAATAAAGAGGGTATTCCAATATTTGAAAGGAACAATAGAATATGGCTTATGGTATTCCAGAAATGATGATTTCACTTTATGTGCATATACTGACTCAGATTGGGCAGGTGATACTGATGATAGGAAAAGCACTTCTAGTGGAGCTTTCTTTCTTGGAAAGAAATTGGTTTCAGGGATAAGAAAAAAATAGTCATGAATTTCTTTATCTACTGTAGAAGTTGAGTATGTCGCAGTAGCAACTAATTGCACTCAAGTTTTGTGGATGAAGAAAATGTTGAAGGATATCAGGGTAAATTGTAGTGAATAGGTAGTTATCTACTATGATAACTCTGCATCTATTGACATGTCCAAGAATCCGGTATTTCACTCTAAGACTAAGCATATTTCAATAAAGTATAACTTTCTGAAGGACATGGTAGAAGAAAAGGAAGTCAAATTGGTTTATGTGAACACTAAAGAATAGATTGCAGACATATTCACTAAACCACTATCTAAGGAATCATTTGAATACTTGAGAGATAGGTTAGGGGTTTCTGCCCCTCTGATAAAGACTTGATTGATGAAGTTTGTCATCAATCCGGTATGCATGATCATAAATATTATCCATTCCGGCACTGATGAATGGTGCTACTACTCATGGGGAGTAGTCAGCTTTGAGATTCAGAGGTTTATATCATTGATTTGATATTTTTGTCAGGTTTATAGCATTGATGTCAAAAGGGGAGAGATATTGATGTGAAAATGAAAGAAAAGTTGTATACATTGGGGAGAGAGATTTGTTCAAAACCTTACAAAGATATCATTCACTAGGGAAGAGCTACTGATTGTTGGTTGTCTTCCACAAGGGGAGACTTGTTTGGCATTTTGTGGTACTTAGATGTTTTTCACATCTAGTGTTGCCATCAATGCCAAAGGGAGATATTGTTAGCACTATGGATATGTGTGGCATTGATGTCAAAACTAGTAGTTACCGACAAACAAATTTACATTGGCTGATGTGGATGGTTACCGACAGATAGGTTACCGGTATAAGATCTAGTGTTACCGGTAGAAGAGATTATCTAGTTGGCACTTCCGACATTTTTAGATCAGTAAAGTATATTGGATTTCATGTTTTATATGCTCCATAAGCATGTTTTGGTCAGTTGGTATTGTCTTGATAATTGGATGTTATTATACACACTAGTAAACCCTTACTGGCACTGGTTTAAGGCTTTATCGATAGAGCTTTCATTAAGGATCATGACAGGATGCACAATTGGTCTTGGTGCAGCTTCTTCAAGGATTTCAAGATGCCGAAGATGTTCATTGATCATGCTTCAATTGCTTGAAGACATTGCTTTGGCATGGTGGACCCAGAATAGGTCTGGTACCTATCTAGGTTATGGATCGGTATCATGCTAGCATGTACTCTACATGTTACTTGGATGTTTTGAGATGTTTTATGGATTTGATATTATTGTTTTGGTCTTAAGCTGACATGCTATATCATTGTAATAAGGAATTATGTGATGATATTATTGTAATATCTTTAGGTGGCCGACCTAATTGGTTTAGGCCTTAGGGTTTGTATAAATAAGAGGTAGAAACTCTTTGTAAAGTATCATGGTTATTAGAAAGGTCATGGTCATGGAATGTAATGTGCAAATATTGTAATATCATTTAGGCAGAGGAGTTGATCGAACATTGGTGATCGGATTGGTTTCAAAAGAGGATTTAGTGCTCTGGCATTGAGCTTAACTGGGACTGTAATTAGGCATAGTAGATGTTATTTCCAGTAGTTCACTCTATTGGATTGTTGTCCATTTATCTTGAGAAGGCTATAGCCTCTGTGTAGTCAGTGAGACTCTTTTATAATGAGCAGTACACTCTAGGCAATGTGCTTTCCTGCAAGTGCAGGCCCCTCATTGTAACACATACTTTCTGCAGAAGTATCATTTGACTGTGGGTAGGCTTCCCACCATGGTTTTTTCCCTTTCTGGGTTTTCAATGTACAAAACATGGTGTTATGTGGTATGATTGATTTGCATTAATTATCTAGTTAATTGTTAAGTTGTATTGTTTACTGGTATCTGTTCCTACCGACATCTGTCTGTACCAGTACTTGATTAGTTTAAGGTTGTATTATGGATTAAAAGTTATAATCTAATAATAATTGATTCACCCCCCCCCCCTCTTAGTTGTTCACCAGTTATCCTAACAATTAGTCCAAGTGAAAGGACCATTTTGAGGCTTACAATCAATCAATTTCATAGACCGAACAAAGGAGCATAAGTCATCTATAATCTTACTATTTGGAAGAATACCATTAGAAATCTCATCCAAAATCATTATAGCATTAAAGTGTCCACCTAACAATAAGAAACAATTATTAAGAGGAGAAGATACATGCATTAAATCACCCCATAACTTCCTCTTTTCCAAGATACTCATAGGGTCATATATATTGAAAAGCCAAAACTTAAAATTTGAAGATCTATATTCAACAAGAGCAAGAATCCAATTTTTAGAGGAGGCCACCAAGGACAAGTCCACATATGAATCATTCCAAAGGAAGGTGAGGCCTTTCGAAGCCCCCAAAGAAGGAGAAACACAAAACTTCCAACTCTTCCAAGTAGAAAATAAATGATCAATAGAGGACTCATTAAGCTTAGTCTCTTGCAACATGAAAATATCATACTTCATTAAATCCAATTGCGCCTAAGGGGAGGCAGAGGATCCTCTCTTCTCTTGGTTAGTTTTTTAGGAATAAATGCCCCTCAATGAATATCTTGTTTAAATTCCTCGTTTTAGTAATAGATTGAATAATAGGTGGACTAATTAACAACCTTTTTTTCTTCAATTTAGAAGAGGAAACAGAGGAACAAAACAACATGGATTGAAAACTAGTAGAAATTGCCTATTGTGTTTTAATATACTTTGGTTTATGACCTCTTCTAGAAGAAGAGGTAAGAGGAGACCCCAGGGATAGAGGAGTCTCAGTAATCAGGTGATTGTTACCTAGGTCCAAAGTTACACCATAATCTAGAGGAGGCAAGTTCTCCTTATCCTCCATATTCCCACCAGCTAAAACATCAAAAGGGTTAGAAGTGGGAGCAATAGGTAGAAACTTTTGAAGAACATCTAAATCTTGATCAATGGAATCAATAAAATGATCAGTCGTAATTGAATCCAAGACAACATTATTTTTCGTAACCATATTTTGCACATTTTCATTTAATTGTTCATCCAGAACAATCACTAGAACATCAACATCAGGGATACCCAAAGAAGAATCTTTAAGACCCCCGAAGACATTGTCCCTATCTAACCCAAGACCATGGCCTATCAAAATGACATTGCCAATAACTGAGGGAGGCACCTCATCTTCCACAGGATTACCCTTACCATCCCAAGTCCCATATCAAAGGAATGATGAAATCATCCATGCTTAGACAGAGCCCCAAAATCAAGCCCATTTTAGATCAAAATATTATGCATGTCTTGCCAAGATAAATTATCCAAATTTTGACACCCCGTATCTGAGGTTTGTGAACCCGCTATAAAATCTTTCGAATATTTTATAAAATAGATCCCCTTAAGATTTGAAAACCAAGGGGAGTCCATAAATAAAGTTTCTTTACCAAAGGGTTTGTAATATTCAACAATCGTTTGATGCCAAATACCATCAATGGACTTGATATTACAAGTCCAAGGAAATTTATTATTCAGATTAACCGCAAGGTAGATATTAACCAAAAAAAATCCTTTTCTAAGACTAAATGAGAAGTGAGAAAAGTACCAAAGGAATACCCTATCAATTTCAAAATTTTGGCTTCAACAAATTCAAAAGGAAGCTTAGGTAAACAAAACTAGGTGGGATTCTTTTTAGGGTTAGCCAATGATGGAACAAAAAAGGGTTTCCATGATTCTGCAAAAAATAAATTCTTTCCAAAGACAGTAGGATCCAAAATCCTAGCCATGGCATCAATTGAATAAAAAAAAATGATAAAAGAGTTCACCGACATAACCTGAAAACAAATAATACCAAACCATAGATCATGCAATTTCTGATGTAATTTTGATAAATTAATATCTTCTCCCCATACCTAAATAATAATTGCACGAGAATGCAAATCTCACACCTTCTTGGCTAAAGGACTATCAACTATATCAATGAAGGGGATAGGAGCCCAAAGCTTATGAGAATCCACATTACCTCCATCAATATCAAGAGCCCTACCCAAAGCTTGAATCCCATCTGAAGGAACCCCAACATCTAAGGTCATCCCCGTAATAGTCATATTGGCCCTAGCAGACACAAGAGCATCCTTAGAATTTGATGACTGTACCACATCCTTCCAGGATCTATCCATATCCTTACTTTTCCTCCCATGCCCTCAATACAAAACCCTTTCCTCCTTAGGATGACAATTACCCATACCAGGGTTCCCTTTGGACCGCTTAAAACTACGTTTTTCACTAAAAAAGCCCTGAAAAATATTTAGAAACTGGCATAAGACGAGTATTTGATGAAATACCATCAATTTTTTTGTGTCCTGAAATTGCCATGTCCACCCAATTGCCATTATGAAACACCCACCATGAGACATGATCCGAATGCAATCCAAATAGATCCGATGGTGGAGGCGGATCCCAAAAAGCATCATCCCCCAACTCCATGCCTTTTTCCTCTCGCTTGCCAATGTCCTGAAATGCTTTCCAATGATGGAGTCAAGAGTTACCTTAGTTTTTTCAATGGAATTTAGCTCCTCAATGGATTTGACTCGGATAGCATAGACTAGTAGTAGGGTTCTTAGTACCATACTGATCACTATGGCATCTTCCACTTTACCTCCCACACTCTTAATTTCACCAACTATCTCTTTTATCCTTTGACCATACTACTAGATATTCTCACCTTCAGTCATCCACATGTCATCAAACTTTCCTCTTAGACTCTCTTCTTTAGCAATCTTAACATGTTCATCACCGCTATAGATCTCTTCAATTTTTTTCCATACCTCATATGCAGTCTCTAGACCATGAACATCTACATATTTTGCATCAGACAAAGAACTGATAATGACCTCTAATGCTTGATGATTTTCTTATTTCTTTTTCTTCTGATCATCAGTCAAAATCCTAGTAGGTACAACATATTGAGTATTGACATGTTCCCAATACTGGCTTCCTAGACTCTTGATATAAATTTTCATTCTGTCACTCCATATCCTATAATTCTCTCTTTTAAACTTTAGACCTTCCTTCTTCATCATGATCTGGAAGAGCTTTACCTCAAGCTATTAGGCTTAGACCTTAGAGGACCTGATAAGCTCTGATACCAATTGATGGTGTGATGAAAGAATAAGAATCTGGTCAACTACAGAGAGGGGGGTTGAATCAGTAGATAGAAAAATTGATACTAACTTCACCAATCTCAAAAATAATCTCTCAAAGTAAACTATCAATGCAATATCACTATCAAGATAAAAACTCATAAGCTAAACCGGTTGACTGTTACAACAAACTAACAGTAAATAGCTTCAAACTCATAAACTTCCAAATAAGTTTTCATATGTCAACAGACTTCATTTCTCAATGCTTCTGGTTATCATGACTTATCAAAGTAGTTAAGTAGTTAAGCAAATCAACCATAAGAACATAACCACAAAAAACATTCACCACTTGACACAAATATTTTTGACGTGGAAACCCAAATGGAAAAAACCATGGTGAGATGAGACTCACAAGATAATTATCTGAACTCTTCCGAAGTTCACCTTGTTAGGAGCCTAGCCTATTAAAGCTTTAAAAAAGTCCTATTAAGAACAAATCATATTAGGGACCACCCAGTTAAGGGATTGACTACAATGCCTTGCTAGAAGCAATACCCGGTAAGGAGTAACCTTGGTAGAGGATTTGAAAATCCAAGATAATGGATCACCTAGTTAGAGGATTTGAATATCACCAAGCTTGTTAGAGCTTGCCTAGTTAGGGGATTTCAATTTTGTTGTAATTATTAGAAACAACAAGAGTTTACTGATCTGTCTGAATAGCACTACACTTGCTTGATCAGATCCTTTTCATGTTCCTATCTACCTTTACTCAAACTGCAGATACATCATCTGGTTTGGCAACTACACACTCAACTGATCTTTGCCAACATTGATACTAAACAACTCATCATACTTATAAACAAATCAATTAGGTTGGTAACACAACAAAAACCTAATTCTCATAAGGATTACAAACAAGTTGGTTCAAGTATGATTGCTAGATTACATAGCAATCTCTACACTTCAATCAAGAAAACCTCGATCGCTCCTTAATCACCGCTTCATTGAACTTAGTAACTCATCACGCGCTTTGCATTATATGCAATATACTTTCTCATTCCCTAGACAAAAACTATTACATCAATGCTCCAAAATCACTTGAAATTATCTTCATACAATAATCATACGTGTCATAATCATTACTGCTCATCATCATATTGTAAACCAATATAACCAATTCACCAAACTTAATCGATTAGGTTTTATCAAAAACAATAAGTAGGGTTTACCGGTTACCAGTTCAACTCTCTAATATATAGCAATACCAGTTCACTCCACAAATTCTTCCTACCGGTTATAGTTTCGTTCACTAGCTCATCCTACCAGTTACAAAACAATATTACAACAATATCAACAATATCATTATCGGTCAATTGACATCAACAAAAACATAACATATCATTAATGCAATCTTCATGCAAATACCAACAATCGCCCCCTTTGGAATTGATGGCAATACAAATATCAATACCATTGATTGTTGTTATTGTGAATAGGAATCCTAGTTTACATTACTAAGTATTCACCATGCTCTCCATGCCTTCAGTTTGTCACTGGTTCTTCTCCCCCTTTGACAACAATGCCAAATTGAAAGTAAAACATGTAATGTCAAATTTCACTGTACAACATCAACAACCTGCAACTTGATGCTCCCCCTATTGAATAACTCCACTTCTACACCAATCCTTATGTAAAATTCTGCAAGTAGCTCTGGGATTGATGTAATCTACATCATGCTTAACTGACCTCATGAAGGGGTACAACCCCTAGCTGACTTCTAAGATACTCAAAAGTAGTCTTAGGTAGAGGTTTAGTATAGATATCTGCAAGCTACTCCTTGGTAGAAACATGCTCCAAGATCACATCTTTACTCTGCACTTTTTCCCTTAAGAAATAATACTTCAATTCAATATGCTTGGTTCGTGCATGCAAAACAGAGTTCATGGAAATATTTATGGCACTTGTATTATCATATAAGATCTTTACAGGTTTTGTAATCTTCATCTTAAAACCTTCCAAAATATGCCTCATCTAGATAGCCTGAGTACAATTCATGTAAGATGCAACATACTCAGCTTCAGCAGTAGATTGTGATGTAAAACTCTGCTTCTTACTACTCCATGAAACAAGTCTTCCTCCAAGAAAAAATGCTCCATCAGTTGTTCTTTTTCGGTCATCAACATTTCCTACCCAATTTGCATCTGTGTACACCTTCAAGTCAAAATTTCCTCCATATGGATACCATAATCCATAGTCAACAGTACCTTTCAAGTATCTAAAAATCCTCTTGGTTGCTATCAGATGTGTTTCCTTAGGATTCTTCTGGAATCTAGAAACTAGCCCAAATACATGAGCTGTATCTGGTCTGCTGTGAACAACATAGTGCAATTTTCCAATCATTGACCTATATTCCTTCTCATCAATAGATGTGGATTAATCTTCCTTAGACAACTTACAACCTATAACCATTTGTGTCCCAACTGGTTTACAATCACTCATACCAAATATCTTCAAGACCTCTTTCACATACTTAGACTGTGTGATGAAAATACCATTCTTCATTTGTTGTATTTGCAAGCCTATGAACTTTTTTATTTCTCCCACTAGAGACATTTCAAACTCATTTTTAATTTCATCTGCAAAATCATTGCTCATGTCATCATTACCTCCAAATATGATATCATCTACAAAAACTTCGCTGACTAGTATTTTATCTCCTTCAGATTTGAGATATATGTTATTATCATCACTAGTTCTCAAAAAGCCTATCTTCATCAGATGTGTATGAAGCCTTTCATACCATGCTCTTGGTGCCTGCTTTAATCCATATAAATCCTTATGCACAAAGAGTTTTTTAGTGGTGAATCTTCGCCAATTGGCAAATTCCGCATATTTATTTTTGAGAAAATGGTGAATAGTCTGGGGCAACATAGTGGTCAAATCGCCCAAAATTTTGGCGTTAACGATACACTGTATTCTGGCTTCGCCATTGATCACACATCGTTCAACGTGCATGCCCATAATGTTCACCTGGAATCACTTGAATGTGGGTATTAGATCACCTCCATTATTCACCAGAAATAGTAAAACGACCACGTACCCAGGACCTAATTCACGAACGGTAAATTAAATGTTCATTGCACGCGTCGACCAAATTCGCCAATATCAATTAAGACATTATAAGATTTCAAGGACCCATTTTGCCCCACTTAAATCAAGATGCATTTTGAAATTCCCACACAATTCACCAAAAATGCAATCATGGATTGATATAAATACACTCTTTCTTACAATTTGTTCGTGTTTGATTTGTAAATTTGGGAGCTCTCTCTATTCAAATTCCACAATTTGAGTTGGAACGTCAAAGCTCATTGTAGGGTGGAGGGCCAGAGGTACAATCCTGCAACACAGGCCCAGGCATTCCTGATTTCTGATTCAGAGAATTGAGAACGCATAAAGGTGAGTAATCTTTTCTTCATACTTGATAGTATTAGTTTTAACTTTTAATTAGTAGTGAGAGGTCAAGACTCAAGATGTCACAGTCAGACATGGGTGCAAGTCCTCAGGGTGGTGAAGGGACTGAGATGTCAGACAAGGGTGAGACTGAGACTCCTCAGGGTGGTGAAGGGATTGGGATTTCAGACAAGGGTAAGACTCCTCAGGGCAGTGAAAATGAAGGGATTGGGAGGCCATCAAAATGCCCAAAACTTAAACTTAAAGATACTACCATAAAGTATTTCTTTGGAATTGGCAAAGTTTCTGGTCAATCAACTTCTGCAGTTGCAGAAGCCATTCACATTAGCTCACCACCACCACAAGGTGTGATTGTCATTGAGTTAAATGTGTCAAATGAGGATGACAATACCGACATGGTAGAAGATGTTCTAAGGGATACACACAATGAGATAATTCACTCGGATGCAAATTCTAGTACCGAAGATGATGTTGGTAGGAAGAAAAGAAAAAAGAAAGTAAAACTGGGGTGAGAGTGGGAGATGACAAGGATTTTTAAGATTGATTGGGTAGAAAATTACCCATTCATTGAACCAGTCCCAAACAATGATGAACAACCAAAAGAATGTAGGTATAAGATTTGCAGATAGAAAACTAAAAGAGAGAAGAAGATGCAGCTAAAGCTTGACACCATAGAAAAGCATATTGGTAAGGTTTATGGAAAATAGATCATAGACAAAAAGGAAACACCAGTAGTAAGATGGAAATCAAAGGAAAAATATCTTCATGTTAAGTATGCCATAGAATATGAAGAGCATAACCACAAAATGACGTTGATTGGTAATAGTGGATTTGGAAATACAATCAAGGCTGGGCTTGAACATGCAGCAAAAGATGCAAACCTAGAAAAGACTATTCAAATGAGTGTTATTTTTCATATTCTATCGAGAGGGCGCCCTATGAAATATTTCACAGAATATAGTAATTTATTATCTTTTTTGAATGTTCCTCACTATCCTATGTCACATTGATCAATAAATGCTGGATCAGAAATGGCAAACTGTCTCGCTGAGGTGGAAAAGAAAAATTTATAAGAGTGTAAAAGAGTCAAATTTCATTTCATTATCCATAGATGAAGTTACTACGATAGATAATACTACTTGGGTTTGTATGCATGTGTATACTATAAAAGAACACATCCATCAAGCTCATCTACTCTATGATCATAAAATGAGGGGCAATTCAATAGCAGAAAATTTATATTTGGAAGTTAAGAAATCTTTGAATGAAATTGTTGGTATGGATGACTTGACAATTGCCAAGAAGTTGGTGTGTGTTGGAGCTGATGGAGTTGTAGTTATGTAAGGTCAAAGGACTGGTCTTTGCGCAAGATTACAAACTAGTATTGCACCATACATGGTTGGCATTCACTGCATGGCCCATCAAATGAATTTAGCATATAGAATTGTAAGCAATTTCCCTACAGTGTCAAAAGTTGAAGATCTGGTCCACAAGCTCCACTCATACTTCTGCCGAAGTCCTAAACGTTTTGTAGAATTTTAGATTTTTACTGAGGGAGTAACAATAGGAAACAAGATTCTTAGGGATGTTGAGACCAGATGGATCTCCTTGCATGGACCAACAGAATGAGTTCTAATAGAATATCAATCCTTGATCAGACTAATGTATGAGAAATGCCTCATAGTAGACAAAGCTCCCAATCTCTTACATACGTTAAGTGATATAGAGACTCTATTAAATTTAGCTAGTCTTCTCCCCATGCTAGATTCAATGAAAAAACTTGTTAAGAAATCCCAAGACAAGACTATGTATATCATTGAGTATAGAACTCTATGTAAAATGACATGCTTGAGCCTGGATGGTCTATGTTCAGATCTAACAGGGCAAAGGCCAAATTTTTTTAGGTGGTAGATAATTTCAGATTTGAATCATGCTGAAATTTTTTTACATTTCAATACAAAAAATGAGTTATGTATCTTTGTAAAAGGATTTCAGATACCAATGCACCAATATAAGATGGGAAAGCGAGGCAGAGCACTAAAAGTTAAAAAGGAAGATTTTGACAGGATTGTTAAATCTGTTAGTGATAATTTGAAGTCTATTGCATATGAACTTTCAACTGAGATTCATGAAAGATTCCCTAGAGAAGAAATAATTGAAGCCATGGGTTGTGTGTATCCTCAATTTTGGCATTCAATTAGAGATAATCCAAATGACGCAAAGGTGTTTCATAAAAAAACTAGAGGAATTGATATTGACATTTTCAAAAGATGCATTAATGGATAGCCAATAGAAGGAATTTTAAATTCAAGTCATCTTAAAAAATAATGTAAATGCTTTGCATTGACTATGAAACAACAGTTGGTTGACTTGGAGAATCCATTTGAACCTAGATTCAATCACAAGGCTTTGGAAAATCATAGATCAAAGTGACGTATTGCGTATTGCAATACCAGAATATTTGAAACTTGTTGATTTATGTCAAACAATGATATTGTGGTTGGTGGAAGATGAGAGAGTTTTCAATGCATTAGGGATTTTGAAATCAAAGATTAGAAATAAATTAGACAAAAAATTGGAACTTGCTTGAGTTTGTTTGTAACTTAGTATAATGTTAGAGATTTTCTATATGATAGGGCACTAGCAATCTAGAATTCCATTCATGAAAAACAAGGGTTGTACAACACTTTAAAAGCTAGTAGTGCTACTGCTAGTTCTAGTGTTGAGACAAATGATGGATCATAGACTCAGAGTCAGCATGAAGATGAAGAAATTTTTGAATACCCGACTCAGAATGAAGATGAACCTGTTAGTACTAGTCAGTTTCTGGATCTTGAGTCCATTTAGGATATAGAAGCCTCACACTAAGTCACTGAAGTGAATTAGCAGTTAGTTTATAGGTATTTATAATTATACTACAGTTCTTGAGTCATATTGTAATTTCAATTTGCAATACTATAGTTGTCATTGATGAATTTTGATATTGTATTCCTTGAATTTGTCAATCAGAATGGATACTTATTTCATATTTTTAATTGTGAATTTGAATTATTAGTAAACAATTAGAATTTATTTTCTGAATTATTAGTAAACAATTGAATTATTAGTAAATTGGTTCCACATTATGTTGAACATGAAATGCAACAATTTGTGTTACAAGATCCATAAAATTATTGATATTGCATAACTATTAGAACCTTTCTATTGTTCTACATTAAATGCTTAACATGATGTTCATGGCGATTAGGGTTTTGTGTTTGTTTTTTGTCTTAGTTGGCTAGTAAACCAAAGTTGTCGTGCATTGAAAATATGAGTTGTCCTCTCTTTATTTGTCCATGTCAATGTCAAGTGTGGTCAAATGGTTGGTCAGACAATGAGACATGTTTAATGTTTCATCTCTAACTTGCAGATAAATTTCATGTTCAACAATTTAAGTGGCGAGTTAGCGAGTGTTGGTTTGGGTTTAAATCACAAGGTCTAGTTTGTTGGGTGTTAGCATTTTATGTTAGCGAGATGGAGATTATTAATGAAATTGCTTTGGTCGAGAGGTCTTGAATTGTTTTGATGCCATGCATTATATCTGCGAGAGTTAGCGAGTAAGTCATTAATGGTCTATGTGCTACTGCTCATGCCTGTTTATGAAGGTAAAGAACATAAAACATCGATTTTCGTTGGTACTCGCTGGGTTGCTGCGGTCAAGAGATAAATAGTTTTGAGATTTTATGGTTATCGCTAGCTTGCAGGTCCTTTATCATCAAGTTAGTTTAAGTCATGAGCTTACGAGTACTGGGAGATTTTAGTTGTCACTACCTCGCAAGATGTTTTGCACTTGACCATTTTATGTTGCGAGGTTGCGACTGGGTGTGATTTTATGTTATCGTAAGGTCACGAGGTGTTCGTGGTTAAGTCATTTTAATTTGCGATCATGCGATGTGGTTGGTATTGCAGCTTAGTTGGTTTCATCACTTGCTCGCAGGTTTTGAAGTTGTTTAGCATTTTATGTTGCGATCTGGTGACAAGTAAGTTTTGGTCTGATTTTGTGGTCATTGCATGCTCGCGGATTTGTAAGTCTTAAGTCAAAAAGTGTTGCGAGCATGTGATGGCAGTTAAGTGTCTTTTTGTCATGGGATCGCAAGTGTTTAAGTCAAGTTTCGAGTTGCGAGCTTGTGATGAAATAAGCTGTTTTGTTAGATTTGCAGTGGTTGCTAGCTTGCAGGTAAAGAAAGAATATTAGAAATGTTGTTGCAAGGTTGCGACTGAAGGGCTTGATGAAGATCAATAGCTGTCGCTCACTCGCGAGATTCTTTGAGGATTTGTAAAAGGGGTTGCAAGCTTGCGATTAAGAGGATTTGGTAGCATTGTCGCTAACTTGCCAGTTACTTTCCAAATTGTTATAACCAGTTGCGAGTGTGCGATTAAAGATGGGGATTGACACATGGACTTGTTTGTCGGGTTCTGTAAAGTTTTTGAATGGCAATCGCCAATCAAATAGAAGGGCATGAATTCAAATTTCCCTTGAGTACTTTAGCCATTTTGTTAGATGTCATGGGTCCCATGACTTCTACCATTGTTTGGGCACGTCACCATACTCTTGTCACTTTTTGGGACTTTTTTAAAGTCTGTTTAATCATTTTAAACTTCTGCCCAGAAAATAGCTTTATAGACTTAATTATATTTAATTAAATTTAAAAAGTTCAATTCCAGGTGAAGTTCTCACAAATGTGTTCACTTCCCACATTCGGGCCAAAATCCACCCTAAGCCATTGATCTTTGCTCATCCAATGGATGATGGTACCTATTGTCAGATATTGTGGGTCCCATGACTTCTGCCATTTTTCGGGCACATCACCAATGATCATACTCATGTCACTTTTCGGGTATGTTTTTTGTCTGTTTAATCATTTTAAACTTCTACCCGAAAAAAGAGCTTTATAGACTTAATTATATTTAATTAAATTTAAAATGTTCTATTCTAGGCTCTCTCATGAGGTAAAATGTATGAAGACGTGATCAAGCCACGAGCTGGCGACAAGTTGGTTTGGGTTTACATCGCGAGGTTTCTAGCTTTTTGGGTGTTCGCATTTTATGTTAGTGAGCTGGAGATTGTTAATGAAATTTCTTTGGTCGCGAGGTCTCGAGTTGGTCTGATGTCATACATTATAGCCGTGAGAGTTAGCGAGTAACTCATTTCACATAGTTGTCGCTATCTCTCATGTTTGTTTAATGTTAGCATTTTTAGGTCGCGAGCTAGCGAGTAGACAATTTGTGGTTAAGTTTTATGGTTATCGCTAGCTCGCGAAGTTAAATGTCTGAAGACCTGATCAAGCCGCGAGCTTGTGAGTGAAGTTCTAGTGGTTAAGAGATAAACAGTTTTATGTTGGTGAGTACGCAACAAGGGTTAAAGTTACCACTATCTCCAAGTCGCTACGGTGACAAGGACTTAACATTTTTTGGTCGAGAATTGGTGAGTGACGGTTCAGTTTCCATTAGTCGCTAGATCTTGAGGTTATGAAGGCTTAGCATTTTCAGCTTGCGAGTTGGAGATAGAGTTGTAAGGGCTTGTCGCTAAGTCACGATATTTTCTAATGGGCAGTCTTTCAGGCAGAGAGTTGACGACTGTGTGGCACATGTTTTAATGACTTGATGGGGACTGTTAAGGTGCCAATATTTTTTTTTTATGTTTTGGAAAAAGGTTCAAATTACCAATATTTTTTTTTTATGGTTTGAAAATATCTTGAAATCACCAATATATTTTTCTTATGGTTTGAAAATAGGTTGAAATCACCAATATATTTTTTTAATGGTTTGAAAATAGGTTGAAATCACCAATATTTTTTTTTATGGTTTGAAAATAGGTTGAAATCACCAATGCAAATATATTTTCTAGTTTTAAAATCATTACAATTCACCCATGCAAATATTTTTTGGTTTTAAAAACATTACGATTCGCCTGGATTTTTCACAAACTTTGAGCGATCATGAATGATTCGCCAATGGGGATTATTATTTTTTCTCTTTAAACCGCAAAATTTTGCCAGTAAAATTAAAATTTTCCTCTGCAATTATACACCTTTCGCTAGCTTTTTACACCTTGTTCGAGGGGGGGTTTATTAAATTTTTCCCTGGATGCAATGTACATACCATGTCTTTCTCATCAGTCAAAGCATAACCATCTGGCTGCTCAATGTATACTTCTTCTTCCAGTATCCCATTCAAAAATACTAACTTAACATCCATCTAGTATACCTTGAATTTCTTATATGCTGCAAATGCAAGTAAAGTTCTGACACCTTCCAGTCTTGCCACTGGTGCAAAAATCTCACCATAATCTTCTCCATCCTCTTGTGCATAACCTTTGCAAACCAACCTAGCTTTATTATGAACTACAACACCATCTTCATTCAACTTGTTCCTAAATACCCACTTAGTGCCTATTACATTTTTATTTATCGGTCAGGGTACTAGGGTCAATGTGTTGTTCTTCTCAATTTGATCTAATTCCTCCTCCATAGCTTTAACCCAATGATCATCACAAAATGCTTCCTTAGCAGTTCTTGGTTAAATAGTGGAGATCATGTAGGAATTCTCTTTGATTATTCTTCTCGTTAGTAATCCAACATCCTTATCCCCAATAATCTATTCAGGATTGTGATTGAGTCTCAGGTTCAGCTTCTTCATTATCTTCTTCTGAATTTATCTATTCCGATTGAACTAGTACATCAGTATTTGCTCTGCCGATTTCAGATTTCATAGTTTCTGGTTCCAAAAATAAAATGCAAGGATCTTCATCCTTTTTCTCCAAACTGGTTTCCTCCGAGAATTCAGGATATTCATCCACTCGAACATCAACACTCTCAATAATTCTCTATGTTTGGTTGTTAAAACACTTGTAGGCCTTAATCTTGGTGGAATAGCCAAGAAATATACCTTCATCACTTTTAGCCTCAAATTTGATAATATAATCACCTCTCGTAATAAAAAATTTGCTTCCAAATATCTTGAAATAACTAACATCAGGTGATCTTCCATACAAGTATTCATAAGGAGTCTTGTCCTTGCCTCTCTTTATTAGAATCTGGTTCATAGTGTAGATAGCTATGTTGACAGCTTCTCTCCAAAAAAATTTCGCTACACCTCCTTGTATCAACATCATCCTAGAGAAATGGAGCAGAGCGGGAAGGCGAAGGGGAGCAGTCAGGCCCAAAATTCAAATTTTTTGGGTAGGAGAACTGATTCAATAGTAGGACACAATGCAACATGAGATTCAGGGAGCCTTATAGAAGGGGAGAGTTCAGATGGTAAGGAACCCAATGCTCCTTTGGACTTGGGGGATCCAGGAGGGGGTCCTAGATCACATGAGGAGAAGGTAGCAGCAGGCAAGGGTAACGGTTAGGTTAAAAATTTAAATTTGGGAGATGGTAAACCTGAAGAAATTCTAGGATGCAAGCGGTTTAGAGGACACAGTGGAAGGAAAAGAATCTAATGGGAAGGATCTTGAGAACCTGCTGATTTCAGGGGATCTAAAGGGGGGGCCTAGATTGATTGGACACATTGGTAAATGGTCCTCTTTGTTTGAGGTCAAACCTAAAGGTAAGTCTTCCTTGCCCCTGGTCAAAAATACCTCGAGTGTGTCTCAGGGTAAGTTTGCCATTTCTGTTCCTGACCAAATTATAGATCATAACATTGCTCGAATGGAAAATACTTTGATTGGCAAATTTTTTGGGACGAGACCGAACATTAAGGTCATTCATGGGTTTGTTAAGAGGAAATGGAACTTGAAAGGTTAGGTAGATGTGGTTGCTATGAACAAAGGATGCATTTCCTTTTCTTTCTCTTGTGAGGAGGATCGCAGAAATATCCTTTGCAATGGTACTTGGGTGGTAGGCAAATATTTAATGTATATCCAGAAATGGTACCCGAATGTGGGAAGAGAGAAAAATTTTGTGGTCCAAGTTCCAGTTTGGATAAAGTTACCTGGGCTCCCAATGGAATATTGGGAGGAAGATGTGTTTGCAAGAATAACCAATGCCTTCGAGGAGCTTATTGCCATTGATCCAGTCATGACATTGAGAAGAAGACTTATTTATGCCACAATCTGTGTAGGAGTTGGGCCCAAAATGGATATGCCAAAGGAAATAGAGATAGAATCAAAACTAGGTAAATGTAAGCAAAATATTGTTTATGAAACAATCCCTTTTGCATGCTTTCACTATAAGAAAGTAGGGCACTGGGCTAAAAAATGCCCAAGTACTATGGTCAAATCTCAATCCCAAACTAAAGTATGGAAAAAGGTGGACAACTCTTTGAAAGCATCGCATTCTGATGATTTGGATTAGGAAAAACAGTCCCAGGTTGGAAGGACAGAGGAAGTGTTAGTCAGAGAGTTCGGAAATGAAACGAAGAAAGGAGATAATGAAAAGATCACCCATTAGGAAAGGAGCAGAATGGCAAGGATTCAGATGATGGAGAAAGAGAGTCACAAGTCAGTAGCCAAAATGAGGAAAAGGAAAAGGATAACATAGAACAAAACTCATATAAGAGTAAGAATAGAAATAATGGTCAAAAGAATAAGGGAGACAATAAATCCAAAGACAATAAAGAGGAAGGAGACAATTTTAATTTAGTATCAAATTCATTTGAGTCAGAAAATGGAGCAGGTTGGATCCAAGATGCACAACCTGATAACATCCTTGATCAAGGGTTGTTGGGGATTTCATTAGCCTCTCTAGCTAAGGTAAAGTTGAATTTTCCAGAGGAAAATGAGCCAAAATGGGGATATGAGGAAGACATCAAAAAGGCATTGGGAAAGAGTGAGTCAAAGCAAGAAGAAGAAGAAGTAATGGAGGATAAAAGAAAGATTAAGAACAAAAAAAAGAATAACAACAACAACAAAAATAATACAACAACCAGAAATACCAGAAGTAGACTTGGGGATGTGGGAGCTCAACATACTTCTCTAGGAAGATATTCAAATGCAAAGAAGAGGACTATGGAAACAAGCAAGAACATAGAAGATGGGACTCAAAGAACCATCTTTGAGCCAGGTATTTCTAAAAAACCATGAAGATCATCTCTTGGAATATTCAAGGATTGAATAATCCTCACAAACATAATTTAATTAAAAGTATGATTAGAGACAAAAACTCGAATATTTTTTTGATTCAAGAAACGAAAATGTCAAAGGAAAGGGTAGAAGGATTGAAAATTTTTAGTAATGGAGGAGTTAGCGGTGGTAGTTCAAAAGGAGCCTCAGGAGGTATTGTTACTTTCTAGAATAAAAACACTATAGAGGAAGAAGTTTTGATTCAAGACAACAATCTAGCTTGTATTAGAATTAAGCATTTGAAAGAGAGCACCTCATGGGTCTTAACTAATGTGTATGCTCCTAACACCAAGACTGGCAGAAGTGATTTTTGGAAAAAATTAACTTGTTAAGAAGTAGGTTTACTAAAGATGGGTGGATGATTATGGGGGACTTCAATACCCCTTTGAAGGAAAACAAGAAAAAGGGAGGGAGCCAAACCAATCTAGATAGTAGATTGGATTTAATGGATTTCATCAATAATAATGCTCTCCATGACCTAGATTTACAAGGAGTTAAATACACTTGGACTAATAGAAGGAGCAGTGAGGAATTAATTTAGGTCAGACTTGATAGAGCTCTTATCTCTCTGGATTGGTTTAATCTTTACTTTGTTCTTTATCTGCTCACATAAGGGCAAGATAAGATCACTATCATATATCCTTTATGGCTGATGCTAAGAATAGAAGAAGACACTTCCCTTATAGATTTGAGAGAATGTGGACTAAACACCTGGATATGAAAAGAAAAATCAAGGAATGGTGGTAGGTCATAATTGAAGGTAATGCTATGTATAAAGTGGTTAAAAAGTTGAAGTTTGTGAAAGAAAATGTTAAAAGGTGGAATAAGGAATGCTTCAAGAGCATCTTTGCTTCAAAAGCCACTATTCTTTTAGATCTAAAAGATATTTAGGATGAGATTCAAAATAATGGATATACTAATACTTCAAGAGACGCTGAAGATGAAATTCTTATGAGATATCATGACATAATAGCAAAAGAAGAAACTTTCTGGAAATAAAGGTCAAGAAATATTTGGTTGAAAGAAGGGGATAGAAACACTAAATACTTTCATATGTCTACTTTAAAACATAAGGCTATCAATGGGATATCTCAAATTAAAGTTAATGGTAGAATTGTTGAAGAGGAAGAATCTATGAGAAAGGTTGCCATGGAGATTTTCTCCAACCTCCTTGCTAAGGATCAAAATTTGGATCTGCAATCTCCAAAGAACCTAATGGACTATATCCCAACTATCCTAGAGGCAGATCAGAACTCTTATTTGATCTCTATCCCTTCCAATGATGAGATTTTGAAAGTTGTCAACTCCTTTGAAGGTAACAAGGCTCTGGGCCTGGATGGTTTTCCCATGTTCTTTTTTCAAATATATTGGCACATTGTTGGAGATGATGTTTCTAGAGCTGTGAAAGAGTTTTTTGGTGCTAGAATAATTCTAAAAGAGATAAATGGCACTTTTATTGCTCTTATTCCCAAAAGGATGGGAGCTGATTCCATGGATTTATTCATACCTATAAGTCTTTGCAACTCTCTATACAAGATCATCTCTAAGGTTCTAACTTCTAGAATCTTGAAGCTACTTCCTTCTATCATTTCTCCTCAGCAAAGTGGTTTTGTCCCTAGAAGACAAATCTTGGATTTTATAATTTTGGTCCATGAAAACATTCATTCTTTGTCTAGTGCTAAAAAGGAAGGCTTTCTTCTAAAGCTTGACTTATCCAAAGCCTATGATAGAGTGGACTAGGATTTAATGATGAAAGTTCTTTCGGCTTTTGGTTTTTGTTCTAGAAGTATTAGTCTTATTAGGCAATTAGTCTCTTCGGCTTGTTTTTATGTCTTAATTAATGGGTCTCCTTCCCCTTTTTTCAAGTCCTCAAGGGGACTCAGACAGGGAGATCCTCTATCTCCGATTATTTTTATTATCATGGCGGAATGTCTAGGGAGATGTATTGGAAAGATGGTTGAGAAGGGGGAGTTTTGTGGATTGAAACCATCTTTAGCGGATCAAGTTTGCTCCCATCAATAGTTTGTGGATGATTCTATAATTATTGGGAAGGCTTCAATGTAGGATTCAAGGAGTTTAAAGAAAGCATTGGATGGTTACGGTTCAGCTACTGGGCAACTTATTAATTGGTCTAAAAGTTTTGTTTACTTCATCAATACTCCGAAGAGAAGAAAGATAAAAATAAGCAACATTTTGGGGTGTCAATTGGGGAGTCTTCTTGCTTCCTATTTGGGGCTTACCTTATGCAAAGATCCTCCTGATACTTTTTGGGGAGCTTTGGTGGATAAATTCTATAAGAAGTTAGCAGGTTAGAAGGGTTCTCTTCTTAGCCAAGCTGATAAGCTTCAGCTATTGAAATCAACTCTTCAAAGTATACCTCTTTATGCCATCAGCCTTTTCAGAATTCCTGCCAAGTTTGCAAAGGCTATTGAAAAAATTCAAAGAAATTTTTTATGGACAGGGGTCGAGGAGAAGAAGAGAATGAATCTGATTGTGTAGGATAATATTTTTAAACCAATAAGAAAGGGAGGTCCGGATCTAAGAAGAATAAGAGACATGAATTAATTTCTTGTGGCCAAGCAGATTTGGAGAGGATATAATAACCAGGGAGAATGGAAACTGATATGGGACAACAAATATAAAAGGCAATATTCTACACTTCTAAGCTTCCTCAATGTGGAAGATATCCCAATTGGATCCAATATTTGGAAAAATGTTTCTAGAACAAGAGATTTAATTGCCAAAGGTGTGAAATGGAAGGTTGGGAAAGGAAACCTTATCAAATTCTGGGAAGACTCCTGGTTGCTCGAGTCCCCTTTGAGTGAAAGCCCTAATTGGAGTAGATTTTAGAACCAATGCAAGGAGAAATATGGCTCTATGGTGGGTGACTAATGGAAAGATGGATAGTAGAAGGATTTATCCCAAGTTGATCCTTCCTTGGGAAGTCTGAACAAAATAATGAACTCCATGGTGGTGGTGGAAGATGAAGATCAATTAATCTGGAAACTCATAGCAAATGGTAAATTTATTTTGGCCTCTCTTTATTATCAACAATTTTCTAAAATGGATGGTCCTTGTTGGGCTAAGGCTTGGGTGAAAGGCCTAACCCCTAAAATTAATATTTTCTTCTGGACAACCATTCAAGATAAAATTCTAACTATTGATAACCTTAGAAAAAGAGGTATGTGTATGCTTAGTGTTTGTTTTCTTTATATGCAGAATAAGGAGACCATTAACCACCTACTCTTTCATTGTCCCTTCTCTAATGATGTCTGGGGAAGATGTCTGGATCACTTCAATATCAGTTGGAGTTTCCTAGAATCAGTCCAAGAGGTTTTCAATTCTTAGCAGTACCCATCAAGGAATAAGTCTACTAATTTGTTGTGGAAATTGGCTTTACCCTATATGTGTTGGGGTATATGGAAAGAGAGAAATGAAAGAGTGTTCAAAGAGAAGGTGTCTAAGGCTCAAATTGTGTTTGATAAAATAAAAAGAAGCATATTTGAAAATATTAATATCATAGGTGGTATTGCTAACCCTCAAGACAAGGATGATCAAATAATCTTCAAGAAGTGGAGATTAAAAGGTCGAGAGTAATTTCAAACTAATCTTAGAGAGGGTGTGAAATGGGTCCTCCCAATGGTTGGATGAAAATCAACTTTGATGGAGCTTCAAAGGGTAACCCTGGTATTGTGGGATGTGGTGTGGTCCTAAGGGATGAATGGGGAAAATGCAAAATTATTAAATGCATACCTATAGGAAATTAGACTAATCATGTTGTTGAGGCTATGGCAGCTTATCATGGGATGGTCCTAGCAAAGGAGGCCAACTGCACTAGAGTCTGGTGTGAAGGAGACTCTTTGAATATAATAAATTGTTTGATCAAGGAGTTCCCGCCATCTTGGTCAATAAATGATGCTATTAAAGTAGTGAAGAAAATAAGTGACACATTTGAAATGTGTGTTTTCACACACGTGTATAGGGAAGAAAATTTGTGTGTTGACTGGGCCACCAACCTGTCCTATCAAATGAAGGAAATCATTACTATTAATGGTGAGAGAGAACTTGCATGTGAAGCAAAATCCTTGTTCGATCAGGACTGTATCCAGATGAGGCAACATGGCATCATCAACCATAATTTCTAAATGCTTCTTCCACTTATTTTGATGCAGGTTTACAATGGCAGTGATGAGCATTTATTTAAGTGTCTTTTCATAATTGCTTGGCATGGATTCAGGGTTGTTTTTAGGGTAACTATAGAGCTGAGAGAAGGAAATTCAGTGATTACAAAGGAAAAATGGGAAGGAACAAAAAAGTTTTGAGCCTATCTCTTGTTCAAAATGGAGGAAGAACAGAGAGGTTTGGGAAATTCTTCAGGAGGGGTGTCTATGTGTGTTTATGGAGAGGCTTAGTGGGTTAGATCCAATAGTCACTAATCACTTTATCAAGAATTGGAAGAATGGCAAATTTTTGGTGGGGACCTAGATGATGACTGTGGATGAGGAGATTATTGCTAAAGCCATGGGGATGATGACAGAGGGCATGAAAATCTATAGAGATCATAGCATCTCTAATAAGGCAGTGGACAAATTTCCTATCACAAAAGGTGAGAAGAAGAAAATGGTGAAGGTCGACAACTCCTTTCACTCCCCAAAATGTATATGTAGGCCATGGAGGTTCATTTTGTTTGCTACAATTACCTATTTAATGTTGGATGGCAGATTTACATGAGCTTACGAGCACCACTTTGTATTGCTCAACCATTTTCACCATGGGGAAAAGGTAAGCCTGTCATATTATCATACATGTTCCATGGAAAAAACTATCAAAGAGATACAGAAAGACCCCAAGGGCTACCATGCTCTTCATCAGGGTCTTATGGCTCTTGTGTATAAATTGCTGAAAGGGAAATGCATTGAAAAACCTATTAAAGGTAAAAATGCAAGGGATGAGGACACAAAGAGTGAGGTTAGTGGTTTTAACTTTAACTCAGAGACTGAAGGCGAGTCGGAGGAGCTAAGTAAAAAGGGGAGGAACAAGGGAAAGAGGAAGAGGATAGTGGTCGATTCAAATATCTTAGAGTCTGAGGCTGAGTCCTTTGAAGGTAAATTCATCAAAAACAAGAAAGGTAAAGGCACCGGAAAGCAAACCCAAAGGAAGAAGAAAATTAGCAGGGGAGGTAACAAAGATATTAATCAAATCTTGATTGATTTTGATGAGGATGTAGAGAAGGATAAAAATGATAATGGGCAGGGTAAGGAGGAAGGTCATATTCTGGTTGTGGGCAGCAATGAGGATTTGAATACTCAAGGTCACCAGAAAGAGGATCAAGAGGACAAAAGGGGCAAATCTAGTGACTATGTTGGAGAAAATGAGAGTATTAAGGGTTTCTATGATACCGTCAACACAATGGTGAAAGATATAGGTAGCCTAAAGAAGGATATGAATGTTGTCAAAAGAGCCACAATAGGTGACAAACCCCTATCTGAAAATGTCAAAGAATTGGTGGTGGCAATTAATAATGCTGAAACCATTGAAAAAATGGTGAGTAAAATTATTGATACTGAAAAAAAGGTTAAGGAGATTGAGGGAAATAAGGAGGTGAAAGGGATAGAAACTACAATGAATAATATGGGTAGCAGAGTTGACTAGATGGAACTCACGGTAAAGAAGATAGCTAAACAAAACTTCCAGGTTATCAAGGCCTCAGTGGACAACATGAACATTTTGATTAACAGATTTGATACCATCAAAGATAAAGAGGGCGACAAGGATCAGCTGGACAAAAAAGGTCACAAGAAGAGGACTAGAACCAATACCAAGAATAAGGGTGACATCAAGGATCAAGAGCTGGATGATTTAAAGACCTTTGTGAACACCATGAAGCAGATGGTGGTCCACGCTGAAGATATCATGAAAAATATCTAGCTGTTTCAGTTTCGGTCTCAGTCTCTATCTTTGTGCTATCTTTTTGCTTTCCTTTCATTGTCTTTTTGTGGTTCTTCATGTTATGTGTGTTGAGATCCCTTTTTGTTCAGATGGGATCAGTTTTTGTTATTGGAGTGATCAGGAACGGTTCTTTCTATCTCTTTTTCTCTCCTGATTTGTAAAAGGTTTGGGTTCCTTTCAAAAACCCATTTTTACTTAATCAAAACATCATCCTAGTAGCTTCAACAACTAGCTGATTGTTTCTCTCTGTGATACCCTTCTGTTGTGGTGTCCTCGGTGTAGAAAGCTACCGTTTGATACCATTTTCTTCACAATACCTAGTGAATTCCTTAGAAGTAAATTCACCGACTTGATCTGTCTTCAAACACTTTATCTTCTTACTACTCTCCTTCTCAGCTAAGGCCTTGAATGCCTTGAACTTACTAAAAGATTATGTCTTATCCTTCAACAATGTGACCCACATCATCCTTGAGAAATCATCAGTGAAGATCATAAAATATCTGTCACCTTGAATACTTTTTGTCTTTATTGGTCCACAAAGATGTGTATGAAGCAAATCTAAGAAATTTTCTATTGAAAAGGATTTTCTCTTGAAAGTTGAGGATGTCATCTTTCCCAACTGGCATTCTTTACATAGAGCATTAACTGGTTTGTTCAACTAAGGCAAACCTCTCACTGTATTGGACTTACTCACTTTAACAATGTTATCAAAGTTTATATGACAAAATCTCTTATGCCAAAGCCAACTATCATCTATCTTTGCAATTAAATAGTTGTTGACTATAGGATTAAGGTGAAACAGGTTACCTTTAGTTTGATTCCTGGTTCCAATCAGTTCACCTTTGTTGCCATATATTTTGCACATACCATTCTTAAACTCCAATGGGTATCCTCTGTCATTGAGTTGTGCCACACTCAAAAGATTGTTCTTTAAACCTTCAACCTAGTAGACATCATCTGCACTGCTCTTTCCATTAAGAGAAATAGTTCCCTTACCTTTAACCATGTAGGGTAAGCCATTACAAAATCTTACAACTCCACCATCAAATTCCTTCAAAGAAAGAAATTTGCTCCGGTTACTGGTCATGTGATGTGAACAACCACTATCAATGATCCAATCATCAGAGTTATCCATCCTAGATACTAATGCCTTCTATTCTAATATCTCTTCTTTAATGGATACAAACACAATGTCTTCATTAACATCACCATCAGATTCCTCATCAGTGATACCATCATCAACAACAATAAGACAATCTCTTTTGCCTTTACCCTTATACTTCTTGAATTTCTCTCATTTGTGCTCATTATCACCATTAGGATAGTTAGCAGCTATGTGTCCAATCTTGTTGCATGCAAAAAATTTCAAAGGTAATTTACCTCTATATTTACCAGTGCCTCTGGGCAACCGCTTGGCCAACAATGCTTCAAGCTCAACTAAACTGTCTTCATCATCAAATTATCTACTGGATCTAGATTCATAACTATGACTGGCATCTCTACTTTTCCTCATAGATGGGTTAGAAACATAAGCTCTAAATCCAAACTTAGAATTCTGTAAACTACCATCATAACCATTTAATTCAAAACCAATAATCTTTCCAATGATGGAGTCAAGAGTTACCTTATTTTTGTCAATGGACTTTAGCTCCTAAATGGCTGCAACTCAGATAGCGTAGACCAGTAGCAGGGTTCTCAGTACCTTACTGATCAATGTGGCATCTTCCTCTTTACCTCCTACATTGTTAATTTTACCAACTATCTCTTTTATCCTTTGACCATACTGCTAGATATTCTCACCTTCACCCATCCACATGTCATCAAAATTTCCTCCTAGACTCTTCTTTAGTAATCTTAACATGTTCATCACTGCTATAAATCTCTTCAAGTTTTTTCCATACTTTATATGTAGTCTCTAGACCATGAACATCTACATATTCTACATCAGACAAAGAACTGATAATGGCCTCTAATGTTTGATGATTTTCTTGTGTCTCTTTCTTCTTATCATCAATCAAAATCCTAGTAGGTGCAACATATTGAGTATTGACATGTTCCCAATACTGGCTTCCTAGACTCTTGATATAATTATTCATTCTGTCACTCCATATCCTATAATTCTCTCTATTAAACTTTGGACCTTCCTTCTTCATCATGATCTACAAGATCTTTACCTCAATCTATTAGGCTTATACCTTAGAGGACCCAATAAGCTCTAATACCAGTTGATGGTATGATGAAAAAATAAGAATCCGGTCAACTACTGAGAGGGGGTGGGGTGAATCAGTAGATAGAAAAACTCATACTAACTTCACCAATCTCAAAATTAATCTCTCAAACTAAACTATCAATGCAATATCACAGTCAAGATAAAAACTCATAAGATAAACTAGAAGGATTTTTGGCTTCCCTCCACAGCACTCACTTCTCAGGGTAGCCAAGCATCAGTCCCCATGGAAATCTCCCCATGGCGAACTTAGTATCTCTTCCAAGTATCCGAACATGTCCTTCTCAAGCAACTAGAAGGATTTTTGGCCTCTAAATACAAGGTGTTTAGTAAGGATTTCTGTTAAGTATTACTCCTTGGTGTCATGCAAGCGTGATTGAGACATTAAGCCCACCAAGATACCAAAAAAATGTAGTCACGCAAGCACGATTTAGACCGTGAGGCCCTACTTAGATGTTGATATGAGAAAGAGTCCAAGGGTCATCACTTCCCAAGTAACTACAATTCCCACGTAACCCTTCCTTCAAAGCTTTCGCCCATCAAGTATTTATTTATAGTGAGTTAGAATGCCAAGGTACTCTGGCTATGCTCACTTTGGGTTGTTCCCTTCTCACGATTGTCACTTGCTTGCAAAAGAAAGAAAATGGTCCGGAAGGCAGGCCCTCTAAAGGTAACAAACAATCCAAGACATGAGAATGGTATCGAAGATCTGGATTTCTGAACACCCTAAGAAGGATGAGAGCATACTCTCCTACTCCAATGTCAAACTCAACAATCAAAGCAAACACATGTTCATTCCATCCTACTTAGCAAACATACTAGGTGCCTAAACATTAATTGCAAACACAAAGTTTAGTTGTAGTCCAAGGCAACCTGCAAAACCCAAGTCAGAAGTTTCATATGTTTAGTCTTTGACTATCAAACCTGCATAAAATCTGTTAGTAGTTTCATTTGTTGTCTTTGTCATGTGTATGCCAAGGTTCTGCACAGAGAATCAGTACCAACAAAACCAAAAATGCAGAAACAGAATGCAAAAGAAAACAATTTGCAAGTGAAAAACATTGTCTTTTACCTCTGTTTCTGGCCCTACATAGGCACAGAATGTCTGACACAGGTGCAGAATGCTTGACACAAGCGCAGAATGTCCTTGACACAGGCACAGAATGATTGACATAGGCACAGATTGTCTCACACAGGCACAGAAGTCCCCAGAAAACCCTGCATTACCCTGTTTCTTGGGTTTTTGACTTGTAAATCATCTCAAAAGAACTCAAAAGCATGGTTAGGGGGTTAGTTCACGTCGGGTTCACCAATTAATGTAGCTAGGAAATCAGAAATCATCAAAGCAAATATCAATTATTAGTAATCTAGCTCAATCATGAAAGCTCAAATGCAATGATCAATCCTAACACACTCAATAAAGACATGAAAACAAAACATTCAAGATTTGAAAATTAAGCAAACCAAATGCTGATTTGAATGTCTCCTTCATGTGGCTCCATTGTCCTTCTTTATCCTCCAAATAGCTTTGTTGTGGATCTCACCTACTAGTGCATGATCATGATATGAAAGCAAGTAGACAAGATGATTGCTCAAGAATACTCGAAGTGTGATTGATTCGACAAAGTGATTAGATTTTGGATTGAAGAAAATATCCAATTTATAGACAAATTGGAGAAAAGATCAAATTAGCATGAAGAGATTCAAATGGAAATTGCAAATCAATATGACAAATTATGACAAATTTGCACTTTCTATGCAAAATTGATTGATTGATAATTCATGACAAAATTATGACAACTTTCTATGTCAAAATTGATTGATTGTCAATTATGACAAATTATGACAAATTGAAATGTCATTCCCATGAAATTAGTAGAAAAATAGGAGGAAATTGAAATTAGAAATTAGGAAAATTAGAAAATGAGGAAAATAGGAAATAGGAAATTAGAAAATGAGGAAATTAGGAATTTAGTGAATTAATTAATAATTTTTCATTTATTAATTAATTCACAAAGAGGGAATTTCGAAATTGATGAAAAATTAGGAAATTAAGAATTAGGAGAAATTAGGTAAATCAATTAATAATTTGTCATTTATTAATTAATTCACAAAGAGGGAATTATTAGTTAGCCAATTAAATTAAACATTTAATTGTGACTCGAAGACTTAGGATAAATAAATAATTTATTTAACCTAGAGGGAGAAATGACAAACAGGGTTAACTGAATAAAATCATGAAACCCTAAAAGATGAATTAGAAAATGCAAGGATGACAATTAGGTCTTGATGAAGGATAATTGATATTGATTCGATTTGATCATGATTCTGACTTGATAAAAGACTAATGCTGACAAACGATGTGATTGATAAATGCGCCAATTGATGAGGAACAATGACTAATTGATCCAAATTGACACAATTGAGAAAGACGACGATCGATGACAAATCGATCGCAAAATGACAAAATTGACAAGAAGACAAGGATCGATGACAAAATAGATCGCCAGATGACAAGATTGACGACAAATTGATCAAAAGACAAGAATAGATGACAAATTGATTGCATGATGACAAGATTGATAAGAGGACAAAACCCTAATTAGGATTGACGATGTCCAAAATAATGACAAATGAATACACACATTGATGCGACAAAATAAGACCGACCAAAATCATGACAAATATTGTCATCGACAACACCAAAATTCGAGAGTGAGATAAATGAAGAATGTAGAAGAAGGACTCAATGCTCACAAATGATAAAGACTAAGTGCATGGCATAGGAGAAAATGTTAATGCGATGCAAAAACTCTAAAATGAGACAATGCGCCAATGTTAAAGTATGACTTCGCAAGCGTTGACCATTTTTAGGTGTCTACATTTTGCCCCTCTTTGAGACAATGCGATTTTAAGCATTGTTTCAAAGAACAATAATGAAAATTCCCTAGACAATTACAATGACATATGCATGCCCCCTCGAGGAATTGGCCGGAAACATCTAGAAAAGAGGCCAATTGGTCGATAAAAATGATAGGATTGAACGGACCAACAATTGGAGAGATCGGATGCATGAAGGACAAACAAAAGAAGACACAAAAGACCACGACCAACATAAGATGGATAGGGTGCACGTCCATCTATGCACTGACAAAGATCTATAAATGAGGCAAAGAGAGTGAAATTTGCTCATTTGCACTAGCCAAAGAGGAGAATTTGTTGCTCTGGAAAAGGAAACTTGCAGAGAGATGGTGAACATTCCAATGGCAGATCACCTTGGAGAATGTGTACGCACATTCAGACAACCAGACGATGCGGGAGCAGCGGTATGCATCTCAAAAACCCATATTTTCAATTTTATGAATTTGACCTGCTTGCGGGACATTGTGGGGCCCACAGAGGATGCATAAAGTGACTTCTGCGCTTGTGTAGGGTGAATCCTGTGCTTGTGTAATGTCTTCTGTGCTTGTGTAGGGGAACACGGGCATAGGATACACAACACAGGCGCAGTTGTGCCCTGGGAACTCAATTTAGGTCAAAAATAGCATGCAAATGATCCGAAAAGGGGGCATAAGGGTAGGATAGGTCAAAATAGATGAAAAACACCTTGATGTGGACATGAAATGAGGAAATGCAACCTATAGGAGCAAACCCTAAAACTAACAAAATATGCCCCAATTGTGATGCAGAGTCGACAGTATCCATTGATCACACGGGAGAACTGACCAGACTGCTTCATGTTACGACATAGACTCAGGAGCATAGACAGAGATACATTAGCAGGACTTGGGATATACTATATCACTTTCATGCCCGAGATTAGGGCAAATATAGGACTGTTGACCGCATTGGCAGAGCGATGGCATTCGGAGACCTCCTTTTTCCATCTGGCAACTAGAGAGGCGACTGTGACACTGGAGGATGTATGGCATATCCTCCGCATTCCAATTCATGGAGAGATGGTAGAGTATGACCCAGTGATAGGGAGAGATGCATTGTGTATATTATTTGAGTGTGACGTAGATGATCTGGATATTGTAGAGAGGGAGATTGGCTGGGAGACCATGGCATCAGAGTATGATCGATGATATGTGGTGATAGCAGTGGGATAGCATGCCTACTAGCAGGAGACAGACGAGGACATGGATTCCCTATTGGATGGGGAAGAGTGCTAGAGCAGATGGTGATAGAGGGTATGGTGCACGCATGGGGACCATGTGTACTGGCTATGCTGTATTTTCAGTTGCATCAGATAGCATATCAGGGAGTGCAAACTTTGAGCTATGGAGTCACATTGTTACAGGTATGGGCATTCGAGCACATAGCCATATGTCGACTGATTGCAGAGAGATAGGTATTACCACATCGACCATATGTGTATTTCTATGGGGGAGCACTGAGATAGGGTCCTTTTGGATACATATTGTATTGGCGACATGAGCTAGACAGACTGAGAGAGTTCACATGGAGGCCATATCGTGATTGCCCTGGATGGTCAGATGATAGTGATGAGCTACCATATTGTAGACAGGAGAGGTACTTGATTGGGCGACTAGTGAATCACCAAAGAGTGATTGAGATGTACCTGCCAGAGAGAGTCAGACGACAGTTTGGAGAGAGGCAGGATGTACCCAAGAGGACTGCACACTTTGCCTGATCTCACAGAGAGACGAGTCAGTGGAGGAGTATGATTCAGCCACACATAGCATATGCTGACTTCTCACATCTATAGTAGAGATAGTGGGATTGGAGATCAGATGTGGAGGACGTTGGGATGACAGAGGAGTATGAGAGATGGTTTGCACGACGATGGCCAGTGCCATTAACAGATCCTGATATTCCGGTACTGAGGAGATAGGAGGACTTTCCACTCATAGGAGAGGAGGAGGGAGATGATGAGGATGAGGAGGATGACATGGACAGAGATGAGGAGGGGGATGATGAGGATGAGCCAGATTCAGGTGAGCATGAGGCATTGCAGGATAGACCCATAGAGCCAGAGACAGCTAGGATAGAGGAGATGGAGATGTGTAGGGCTACCATAGCGAGTTAGCATGATCATATTGTGACATTAGAGAGACAGAATGCCATCTTGAGGATAGAGCAGGATCAGTTCAGAGTGGAGATAGCCAAACTCACAACGGCTCAAGATACAGCAATAGCTTAGGCACAACGAGAAGAACAGAGAGTCACTGAGTATATTGGGTCGATTAGGGATGCCAGTGCATGGGAGATGGCACAAATGTTGGTAGAGACCAGAGAGGAGATACGCCATTGGAGGACATTATATGAGAGTGTAGTTCCACCAGAGCAGAGAGTAGCTTCATATCGGGCATGATCGAGGATAGAGACCAGGGCATGCTCTCGAAGGTCATTGAGCAGCATGGGGGTGAGTGGACCTATGAGACCACCATAGCCAGGACCAGGAGGGACATCATCCATGAGACATGGCAGGGATGAGGAGGACAGAGGGAGCACCCAGTGATAGAGGCATGTGCTCCTTAGGACAGTGACAGATGTAGTTTGACATTATGTAGTTTTGATATTATATAGTCAACCTATGGGCCATACTTAGGACAGACAGTCCAATTTTTGTACTCCGATATTATGTGGATATGCATCGATATGATGGGATGCAATGTGTTATGACTTATAATTATTTTCTATGTATGGATGACGTATGCACTGTTGATGTATTATTGTGGAACATGTATGGATATATTTTTTATGTGTTTTTGATGCATTTATAATATGAAATGGATAAAATGCTTGATATGATGCTTGATATAGTGCAAATGTACTAACCAATGAATGTAGGATGCAACATATGTGTGTGGAAAAATTGGAGCACTAGACCGAACTGACTATCCAAACTAACGGAAGAAATGTTAGTAAGAAGAAAATGAGATAGAGGACAGTTAGAGACAAAGAAAAACTTGCTTTCAGTAATGCACTTTGTAGGTGAGAACCTTTATTTTAATGTAGCAAAATGGATGCGTAGCATCATGGCATTGAAGGCCAAAGCTGAAATGCAACCCTTTTTGCAAAAGACAAACACATCGCAGACAAACAGCAATCACAACAAAAAAGAAAGAGACCATGAACCATCCCGGCCACTCTAAATCACTCAGTGACATCATCGAGCAACATAGGAACATGATCGAAGATAAATCAATAAAAAGATAAGATGCACACATTCCAACAAGTCAAACAAACATCTTGATCTTCATTGTCAAAAATTGAAAGTGTTGATAGGACGATCATGTTGTCTGGTTTCAGGGAATGCGGTACCCCGTCTAAGACAGGACACAGTTTGGTTTTGAGAATACCACACCCTGTATAAGACCCATGATAGTAGAGACAAGGACAAATGATTTTGAGGTTGATTGATATGACAATTTTGATCAGTTTGAATGTCTGGTTTGATTGAAAAGTTAATCTATTTAAGCGTGATTTCATTAAAGCACAATGTTGGATTGCGTGTCGTTGGATGTGTGCTCAGTGATTTGTTGTATGCACAAAGGGGATATTGTTTTGCAAAATGCGTGATGCCAAAGAAATTGCTGTTTTTGAATTTTGATGTTTTGAAAAAAAAAATTGTGTTCATTTTTTTTCAGGACTTTATTTGACTTTTTAGGGATTTTTTTTCAAGACATTTTTTTATTTTTAGAGATTTTTTCAGGACATTTTGCAATTTTTTTGGATTTTATTTTAGGACATTTTTCAATTTTTCTAATTTTGTTTAGGACATTTTTCAATTTTTTTGTTTTTATTTCAAGACATTTTTCAATTTTAAAGTTCTAGTGGTTGATCAGGACAAGGGGAACGCACCTAATGCACATCAGAAAGACATATAAAGTGACTAGGACCAAAATATATGTACAAGAAATGGAGTAAGACAATGATGTTGACCAATCACAGACCTGGAATAGAACATTG
This sequence comes from Cryptomeria japonica, assembly GCF_030272615.1. Lineage (NCBI taxonomy): Eukaryota > Viridiplantae > Streptophyta > Pinopsida > Cupressales > Cupressaceae > Cryptomeria > Cryptomeria japonica. The sequence goes on from NC_081410.1 coordinate 325,483,859, forward strand.
GGTCAAGACAAAGATAGACGTGATAAACCGGCCGAGAGAAAGCATAGCTTAGAGGTCATGACAGATGACAGAGCAATGATCTCATTTTACACATGGCGCCTATTTGCCAGGTTTTCACCAAGGTACTTGCCCAAAGCGCCTGTTTGTCAGGTTTTCACTAGAGGGCGAATCATTTTTCTTTACTTTTTTGCTCTTTTTCTCTTTGGCTTTTTTTTTTTTTTCCACTTTTTTTGTATTTTTTTGTTTTTTTGATTTTTTTGTATTTTTTTGCTTTTTTGATTTTTTTGTATTTTTTTAGGATCATACTTGAAGAAGTGCTAATAGAAAATTATGCCCAGTACTTGTGAAGGTGCATGCTGTTGACAGGATCAGACAAAGGTTCACCTTCTGGAGTGGCAAGCTGATAGGCCCCCGAGCCATAGGCTATAGTCACTATGAAAGGCCCAACCCAATTAGGTTCAAACTTGCCTTTGATGATGTTAGTAGACTGTGCATGCTTAGGGTTTGCCTTTAAAACCAGATCTCCCACTTCAAAGTGTCACCCTTTGACCTTCTTATTATAAGAGCGACGGAGATGGTTTTGATATGCTTGCAAATGTGTCAGGGCTATCTGACGTTTCTCATCTAACATCTCAAGTTGATGCAACCAAGAGACTCTGTGCATCTCATCATCAATCAGATGTTGCAAGGAAACCCGCAAGGAAGGAATCTCCACTTCCAAGGGTAAAATGGCTTTTGCACCATACACCAAGGAATAAGGTGTTGCGCCAGTAGGTGTGCGGATAGAAGTGCGATAGGCCCATAGTGCTGGATTCAACTATACATGCCAATCTCAACCAACGTCATTGACAACCTTTTTCAGGATCTTGATAATGGTTTTATTTGATGCTTCGGCTTGACCATTACCCTGTGGATAGTATGGACTAGAGAAACGGTGTTGGATATGAAACTTTTCACAGAGTTCCTTGACATCTTTATTCTTGAAGGGACGACCATTATCTGTGACTATGGAAAGGGGAACCCCATACTGGCATATGATATAATTCAATAGGAATTTTGAAATTTGCACACCAGTGATATAGGTCATGGGGATAGCCTCGGTCCATTTTGTAAAATACTCCATGGTTGTAATGATGAACTTGTGTCCATTTGCAGATGTCGGGTGAATCTTGCCAATAAGATCCAATCCCCATTGAGAAAAGGGCCACAGAGATATGATAGAATGAAGCTCTTGGGCTGGTGCATGAATGTAATTTCCATGGATCTGGCATTTGTAGCACTTCTTAACAAAATCATGAACATCCTTTTCCAGAGTGGGCCAATAATACCCAGCACGAATCAACTTTTTAGCTAAGCTCAGACCATTGACATGGCCCCCACATATACCATCATGAACCTCATGTAAAGCCATTTGTGCTTCGTCAGAATCCAAACACCTGAGGAGGGTATGGTCAAAGGAACGACGGTAAAGGGTGTCAGCAATGATGACATATTTGGCTATCTATCAGATGAAGGCTCGACATTGGTTAGCGGAAAGGTTAGGTGGTAAGGTTTGGGATTTCAAATATTGATATACATCTTTGTACCATGGGGAGTTGGGACCAACAAGAACGCACATCACATCTGCTGTCAGAATGTCAAAAGAAGGGACAAGCAACTGTTCAACCAAAAATTCACATTTGTCCATATTGTGGGGCATATTCAACATGGAAGTAATCATAGCCATCGCATCCGCTGACTTGTTTTGCATTCTTGGAACTTGATTGAAATGGATAGCCGTGAATTTTGTCTTGAAGAAATCTACCATATGCTTATAGGGAATAAGCTTTTCATCTTTTGTTTCATAGTCATCATTCACTTGTCGGATGACTAATTGAGAATCTCCATAGACTTGCAAATGTGTGATGTTCCAGTGGACCGCTACTCGGAGTCCTGTGACCAGTGCTTCATACTCGAAAATGTTATTGGTACAATGAAAAATTATCTTGTAGGACTTGGGAATAGCATCACCTTGAGGGGTGACAAACAAGATGCCTGCTCCAGACCCAAACTTGGTATGGGATCCATCAAAGTATAGCTTCCATTCATTAGAAGATGTGAGAGCAAAGACTGACTCATCTGGAAAATTGGTCAACATGGGATGATCATCATAAATAGGAGCCTCTGCAGGTTGATCTACTATGACTTGTCCTTTTATCGCCTTTCACTCCATATGTTCAATATCAAATTCGCTAAGGATCATAACCCACTTTGCTAGGCGACCCGTCAAAGCTGCTCTGCTAAGCAAGTATTTTAGGGGATCAATTTTTGCAACCAGCAATGTTTGGTGATTTAACATATAATGTCAGAGCTTCTGTGTTGCAAATACCACTGCTAAGGATGCCCTTTCAATAGTTGAATAATTCAGCTCATAGCCTACTAGTGTCTGGCTGATATAATAAATAGCTCGCTCTTTGTCGTTCTCATCCTGTTGGGCCAAGAGAACTCCTAGTGTCATTTCAGTTGCAGAAATATACAATATAAATGGCTTTCTTTCTATAGGAGGCATTAGAATAGGTGGTGACAGCAAATAGTCCTTGAGAGATTGAAAGGCTCATTGACATTGCTCAGTCCATTTAAAAGTGACACCTTTATGCAATAGATGCTAGAATGGATGACATTTGTCGGCCAACTAAGCTATAAACTGGTGGATTGACTGGAGCTTTTCTTGTAGACTTCATAGTTGACGGAGATTAGAAGGAGGAGGCATATCCATTATTGCTTTAACCTTGGCAGGGTCGACTTCAATGCCTCTGTGAGAAACAATGTACCCTAGTAATTTGCCAGCTGTGACACCAAAGACACACTTCTTTGGATTGAGTCTGAGCTTGTAGGTCTCCATTCGGTCAAAGATTGGACCCAGGATGGCTAAATGACTATCTCTTGTGACAGATTTGCATAATAAGTCATCAACATAGTCCTCCATCAAAGTATGCATGAAATCATGAAAAATTGTCATCATCACTCTTTGATATGTTGTGCCTGCATTTTTAAGACCAAAATGCATCACATTCCAACAGTAGGTACCCCAAGCACATGTGAATGCAGTCTTATGTTGGTCTTCAAGAGCAATGTGAATTTGGTTATAGCCAGAGAAACCATCCATCAATGAGAGCATCTCATATCCAGCAGTCATGTCAACTATGATGTTGATATTTGGCAATGGAAAATCATCTTTAGGGCATGCTTTATTGAGATCCCTAAAATCTGTACAGATTCTAATGCCCCCAGTTACTTTGCTAACTAGTACCAAATTTGAAATCTAGTCTGCATAATTGATGGGTCTGATAAAGCCCACATCTAGTAATTTCTTCAGTTCTACCTTGACCAAAAGAGCCACCTGGGGATGCATCTTTCTGATTTTCTATTTGACAAGCTTGGCATCTGCTTTTAATGGCAAGTGATGAAGGACTAATTTTGGATCTAGGCTAGGCATATCTGCATAGGACCATGCAAAGCTGATCTTCTTCTCAAGAAAGAAATTGACAGAATCTATCTTTTCCTATTGTGATAGAGAAGCAGCAAAATGAATGACCTTAGGGTTGTCAGGTGTACCCACATTGATTTCTTTGGTCATTTCCACAAGCAATGTTGATTTATCCTGACTTGATAGGGGTATGTCCACTCTTCCACCTTTGGGCACCTCAGAGAGGTTTTCACCCACAGGTACGTCTTTTATTTTTACTTTTGTATGATTAGAGAGTGCCTTACGGTTTTCACTCAAAGACCTATTCTTTTGACTTTGTATTTTTTCTTTTCTTTTTTCATTTTGATGATTGGAAGATGGAGTTGACTCCCCAAAATATGTTGTGGAATCTAGGTCAATAGTAAATCCTGCCTTATGATCACCTTGTGGTATGCCTTCCCGTAGTCCAAGGAATTCTGCAATTGCTTCGTCATTTTGAAAATAGTCCAATGAGAGTGGTTCTTGTTGGTCATGTTGGATAAGCTGGGGATAGACGAGGGGCATGTCATCATCGGTTTTCAGGAGAGAGAGGGCTGATATGGTAAAGATGTAAACATCTGTGGTATCATTGTCTGAACTACTTGTATTTGATTTGGAGCTTGGATCCCAGAATGACTCTATCCAAGCATTAGGAAATGTTTTAGGAAGAGGAGTTATTTCATGTTTGTCTTCGATAGGCAAATTATTAGGGTCAAGGAAAATATTGTGAAGGGCATAGGAGCTAGAAGAAAAAGAACTCCACTCCCATTCATTGGAATCAGTTTTGGGTTGGGTATCCTCAAGTGTTATTTCATCATCAGAGTCACGCCCTTTTCCACACATGGTCACTTTGGAAGATGAGGGTCCAATTCGCAATGGTACAAAACCTAACCCTAAAGTTGGAGGTCGCATCTTGGGTATAACAAGTTCTAGTCTTCCATTGTTGTTCAGGCCTAAGCCACTACAGCTATCATATCCTTTCTTTTGCAGCATAGTAAATCCTTTGCCGTAGTGTTCCGTTGGCAACCTAACAGGTGGGGTCTCAGTTGGATCCTTATAAAGCCAATCTATGACATCATCATCTAAGGTTTCTTTGTCAAGTTCACCCCATCTTGTAAATGTAGTGGGAGGTTGATATTGAATAATGACCTTAGGTTCTTTTTGCAATAAATGCAGTTTGCCATATGATTTTGGAGATATCAGTAAATTCCCGATGAGGAATGTTTGATTTATTGAATATTCTCCGCATCCTTGGTCCTGTATCTTCAATTTTCCTTTGACAGCATCTAACAATTCATTAGGATCCACTTAACTATGTGATTTGGCCTCTCTATTGACGAGGACTTGCTGCTGAGGGGTATCCTTTAGGGTAGCACAAAATTGAAATGGATTAGGATCTCCTGGAATTGTTATCTCAGTTCCATTGTAAGGATATTTTAAACATTGATGATAGGTGGATGGAACTACTTTCATTGCATGGATCCATGGACGGCCAAGAATCATATTGTAAGGGAGATCAAGGTCTAAGACCTGCAAGAAAGTGTTTTCTGTCACTGGACCGACTCTGATAGGCAATGTAATTATCCCTTTGGATGGGTGCTCAACATCATCATATGCTTTGATTTTTATTCTTCTAGAAGCATCAATGTCATTTTCTGTATAACCAAGGCCAATGACCACTCTCAAGGTACAAATATTAAGACCCGCTCTGCCATCTATCAAGACTCGTTGGATTTTGCAATTATGGACAAAGACTTCAAGGTGTAAAGGATCATTATGAGGGATCTTATCAGGTGAGATATCATTATCAAAAAATGTGACATTTTGGGAAACAACTAGATGTCCAATTCAGGCTTGAAACTGGTCAACATCAATGTCTATCGGGATAGTGGACTCAATTAAAGCTTTATCTAGGACTGCACGATGCATGGGGGACATTTTCAACAACTCAAGGATTGATATTTGTGCAGGTGTCTTTCCTAGATGATCCAAGAGATTATACTGACTTGCAGGAGTTGGTTTGGGAGGAGCTGCAAGAGCTCCTTTCAGGACTATTTTAGATCGACGAGTGGTGACTGCGCCAGAAGGATCTTGTCCCTTTATTCTTAGGGTGGAAACATACTCATTTGATGCACGAAAACAATTGATGACATTGTTATAACCAGTATTTGCATAATTTTCCATTTGGGTAGAGTTTGAAGAAGACGCTTTACCCTTGTCATGATCAAGCAAAGGAGTTTCAAAAATAGTATGATCAGTGTTAGAGGTCGCATGGGGTGGATCTACCTCAATTAATCCTTGCTCTAACAAGTCTTGAATCATATGTTTCAACTGAAAACATGACGCAGTTTTATGTCCTTTGGATCGATGATACTCACAGTATGCATTATCATTCCACCAATGCGGTTTTACCATTGGTTCTGCCTTGATATTTGGTAGCTTAATAAATTTTTCTTGTATTAATTATTTCATTACCGACTCAATAGGCTCTCCCAATGGCGTAAATTATCAAGGAGGCCCATCCCTTGATCAGAAAGGTTTGCGCTGCTAGCTTTGTTGCTGGCCTTCTTGTTGATTATATTGTTGAAGATGTTGGTATTGCGGCTGTTGAGTAACATTGCTCACTGGTGTTTGATTTTGTTCCATAGTTGACATATTAGGAACACTCAATTTCTTGATCATAAATGGGGGTTGATTTGCATTCACCGCTCTTGCATCAACAACTCCATCATTAGTGACATTCTTGTTCTTATACCAAAATCTATTTCTGTCCCCTGAATTGTTCGTGTTGTCACTATCTTTGTTAAGCTTAATGATTCCCTTGGCTACAAGAGCAGTTTCAATGTTCATCCCTTTCTTAATGAGTTTCTCTATAGTACTGGGACTTTTCAATTTTAGTTCGTACATCATTTCTGGGACCAAATTTTGGATAAACAGATTCACTTGTTGTTCTTCAGGTATATCTAGGGAAGAATGACTATACAAGCTTTGCCATCATTGCAAGAAAGTCACTAATGGCTCACCTTGCTTTTGCTTGGTGTTGCATAAATCTGACATGGTCACGTCACTGTCGATGTTGAATGCAAAGTGAGATATAAACTTTTGAGCCAATTCAGACCAAGTCTTTATATTTCCTGGCAGATGCGAATACCAATCCATGGCTTGTCCCGTGAGACTTCGTGCAAATAATCGCATTAAATATGTTTCCTCATAACTCACTTCAGTACATGTCGTGAAAAATGCTCGAATGTGATCTTTTGGATTGCCATTCCCTTTATATTTCTCAAAATTAGGTGCCTCAAAATGTTTAGGGAATGGAGGCATGTATAAGCTCTTATCAAATGGATTAGGAAATAAATCCTAATCTGTATACAACTTCTTTGTTCCTTTAGTTTCTAATGCGTCAGCTTGTCGTTGCAACTTCTCAAGCTGTTGCGCAATTGTATCAGATTTTGGGGGTCCATCATTAATCTTGGTGGGTACTCTTTGTCGATACATCGTGTTTCTGATCGGTTGTTGATGCTCTGAAATGGCCATTTTTGGTGTCTCTGGCATATAATGTTCTTGGTACATCTCTTGTTGTTGTGGTTGTGCTATGCCTTGATATTGACCTTGTTGCTGTGCTTCTTGTAGCCTAGGTTGATATTGCAATTGAGGGTGTTGTTGATATTGCACAGGTGCCAATTGCGGTTGTGAAGTATGATAGCTTGTTTGTCTTGGCACATATTGAGGCACATGTTCTTGTTGATCCTGACGAATCAGAATTTGTTGACTTTGTGCCAATTGTTGTCATGGTGTATATCCCATCATTTGCACAAAACTTTGTTTAGGTGGTTTTTGTTGTTTCTCCTTAAGATGGGGTATGGCACTTGCATTAACTTGTTGTGTTGTTTGTCCAATCCATTGTGATGGTTGCAAGTTTGCATTAACTTGTAATAGGGCAGAAGGTGCTGCAATTTGTTGTCGAATGCGATATTGTTGTTGTTGTACATTGCTTGTTTGCACATTCGATTGTACCTTTTGTGTATTACTCAATTGTTGCAACAATTGTTGTTGGTGCAAACCACTATCCGTAGCTCTTTGTGTCGCCATTATCGAAGGATCTGTCACAATAGTGTTTGGCAAATATATTGAGCTTAACGGGACATAAGAAATTTGTTGCATCGTTTACTTGCTTTGGACATTGGTGATATCAGGCATCCCAGTCATGAAGCTTTCTTGCATCTTAGATTTTGATCCAATTTTATGCATGTAAGGAATCACTTCTTGTTGAGTGATAGTTGTCAATATTTGCGTGGTCTTCATTTGATCTTGTGTTACAGGTGTTGTGTTGAATAATGGATTATTTATTGTCTCAAATGGTGACTTTTGAGGAATAGTCACTGTCAATGCCTTTGAAACATGTTTACTCATCAAGGTAGGTTGAGTTTCTTGTTGCATATTTTCTTCATTTGGATGTGGAGAGAAACTTAACAGCTCACCACCTTGTTGTTTTTACACATTGATTTTCTCACTTGAGGAGGTCACATTACTCATCACGTTAAGATATTTTTGTGGGAACATCTTAAAGACCTTTTTCAAGAACTTAGCCATCTTTTTTGTCAACTTTGGATCTTGAAGGAACATATCAACATCATCAGAAGCATTGGAATCTGATGAAGAATCTGGTTGGACATTTGGATTCATTTCTTGTTGAATGCCTTGATCTAAACCAAATCCTTGCGAAAGAGTTTGTTCCTCATATAATGTCTGTATTTCATGTTGCAGGTTTGGTTGATTCCAATTGAAAGGTGCATTTCCTCTTGGAGTTGGTGAAACACTCCCATGTCTTGGTTTCATAGGTACAAACACTGGTTCAGATAATGGAGGTGGTCCAAGTTGAACCATTCCATATGGTGGTAGTGATGTGTTTGATAAACCTTCAATTTGTACTGTTTGACTAGTTTGAAACTGTGAATTTGATATGTTGTCCATGGGTTGATACGTTGGTTCACCCATCTTTTTAGATTTTGATCTTGTCTCAACAGGCATGTCACTTGTGCAAATGCAATATTTTTGGAGTTTTTCAAAAGATAATGTATGATATGCAACTAAATGCAAACTAAATAAATGAGAATGCAATCTATGGCAAGAATGCAACCTATGTTTTTGGTTGTTTTTCAAGATTTTGACAAACTTTTTGGAATGCAAATCTAAAAAGAGACCCTTAGGAAATTGAAATGATGTCTAGACCTCAAAGGACAAAAGGACCAAGTGACAAAAGGACAAAATGACAATGTCTCCCCTATATGCTTGGATACTAAGCTAGGTTTGACCAAATGACATTGATGACAAAAAGACAAAAAGGTTTGATAAGGTCTAGACCTCCTAACAATGACTTAGGGTTTATCAAAGATTTGGATTACTCAAGTATGACAAAACCTAGTTTTGACACTATATGCTAAGGGACAATTACTATGCAAATGACCTTAATATGATATGATAATGACCTAAACTTAATGAAGAGACTTAGGGTATGCAAATGCAAATGTATGACAATGGTATTACTCTAATGCAAGAGGACACATGCAAAAGGATGACCCTTATTGATATGCAAAGGAGTATGACCTAGATGAAACCTAACCTTGGTACTTGACAATGACTTTGCAAAATGCAAACCTAAGATGCACCTAAATCTAAGTGACATCAATGTTGAGACAAGATTTTGAAAAATGTTTGACAACCATGTTTGAAAGTGTTTTGAACCTTGTTGGATGAAATGTTCTTGTGTTTAACCTTGTTTTGAATCAATTTGCCTTGTTTTTGAAATGAGATACAATTCAACTTTTGACAGACAAAGAAGAGAAGAGATTTCAACTTAGACTCAAGACAATCATGCTCATTCACACATTTCTTATGGTAGGCAAGGACAATAGGTACTTGAGAGGTAGACTCGTTATGAGATTCAAGGAGAATACATAGATGCTTGACCCCACAGGCTTCCCTCCATGGCACTCACTTCTCAGGGTAGCCAAGCATCAGTCCCCATGGAAATCTCCCCATGGCGAACTTAGTATCTCTTCCAAGCATCCAAAATTGTCCTTCTCAAGCAACTAGAAGAATTTTTGGCCTCTAAATACAAGGTGTTTAGTAAGGATTTCTGTTAAGTGTTACTCCTTGGTGTCACAGAAGTGTGATTGAGACATTAAGCCCACCAAGATACCAAACAAATGTAGGTGCGCAAGCATGATTTAGACTGTGAGGCCCTACTTAGATGTTGATATGAGAAAGAGTCCAAGGGTCATCACTTCCCAAGTAACTACAATTCCCACGTAACCCTTCCTTCAAAGCTTTCACCCATCAAGTATTTATTTATAGTGAGTTAGAATGCCAAGGTACTTTGGCTATGCTCACTTTGGGTCATTCCCTTCTCACGATTGTCACTTGCTTGCAAAAGAAAGCAAATGGTCAAGAAGGCAGGCCCTCTAAAGGTAACAAACAATCAAAGACATGAGAATGGTATCGAAGATCTGGATTTTTTATCACCCTAAGAAGGATGAGAGCATACTCTCCTACTCCAATGTCAAACTCAACAATCAAAGAAAACACATGTTCATTCCATCCTACTTAGCAAAAATACTAGGTGCCTAAACATTAATTGCAAACACAAAGTTTAGTTGTAGTCCAAGGCAACCTGCAAAACCCAAGTCAGAAGTTTCATATGTTTAGTCTTTGACTATCGAACCTGCATAAAACATGTTAGTAGTTTCATTTGTTGTCTTTGTCATGCGTATGCCAAGGTTCTGCATAGAGAATCAGTACCAACAAAACCGAAAAAGTAGAAACAGAATGCAAAAGAAAACAATTTGCAAGTGAAAAACACTATCTTTTACCTCTGTTTCTGGCCCTACACAGGCGCAGAATGTCTGACACAGGTGCAGAATGCTTAACACAGGCACAAAATGTCCTTGACATAGGCGCAGAATGATTGACACAGGCACAGATTGTCTCACACAGGCACAGAAGTCCCCAGAATACCCTTCATTACCCTGTTTCTTGGGTTTTTGACTTGCAAATCATCTCAAAAGCACTCAAAAGTATGGTTAGGGGGTTAGTTCATGTCGGTTTCACCAATTAATGTAGCTAGGAAATCGGAAATAATCAAAGCAAATATCAATTATTAGCAATCTAGCTCAATCACGAAAGCTCAAATGCAATGATCAATCCTAACACACTCAATAAAGACATGAAAACAAAACATTCAAGATTTGAAAATTAAGCAAACCAAATGCAGATTTGAATGTCTCCTTCATGTGGCTCCATTGTCCTTCTTTCTCCTCCAAATAGCTTTGTTGTGGATCTCACCTACTAGTGCATGATCATGATATGAAAGCAAGTAGACAAGATGATTGCTCAAGAATACTTGAAGCGTGATTGATTCGACAAAGTGATTAGATTTTGGATTGAAGAAAATCATCCAATTTATAGACAAATTGGAGAAAATATCAAATTAGCATGAAGAGATTCAAATGGAAATTGCAAATCAATATGACAAATTATGACAAATTTACACTTTCTATGCAAAATTGATTGATTGATAATTCATGACAAAATTATGACAACTTTCTATGTCAAAATTGATTGATTGTCAATTATGAAAAATTATGACAAATTGAAATGTCTTTCCCATGAAATTAGGAGAAAAATAGGAGGAAATTGAAATTAGAAATTACGAAAATTAGAAAATGAGGAAAATAGGAATTAGGAAATTAGAAAACGAGGAAATTAGGAATTTAGTGAATTAATTAATAATTTTTCATTTATTAATTAGTTCACAAAGAGGGAATTTAGAAATTGATGAAAAATTAGGAAATTAAGAATTAGGAGAAATTAGGTAAATCAATTAATAATTTGTCATTTATTAATTAATTCACAAAGAGGGAATTATTAGTTAGCCAATTAAATTAAACATTTAATTGTGACTCGAAGACTTAGGATAAATAAATAATTTATTTAACCTAGAGGGAGAAATGACAAATAGGGTTAAGTGAATAAAATCATGAAACCCTAAAAGATGAATTAGAAAATGCAAGGATGACAATTAGGTCTTGATGAAGGATAATTGATATTGATTCGATTTGATCATGATTCTGACTTGATAAAAGACCAATGCTGACAAACGATGTGATTGATAAATGCGCCAATTGACGAGGAACAATGACTAATTGATCCAAATTGACACAATTGAGAAAGATGACGATCGATGACAAATCGATCGCAAAATGACAAAATTGACAAGAAGACAAGGATCGATGACAAAATAGATCGCCAGACGACAAGATTGACAACAAATTGATCAAAAGACAAGAATCGATGACAAATAGATCGCATGATGACAAGATTGATAAGAGGACAAAACCCTAATTAGGATTGACGATGTCCAAAATAATGACAAATGAATACGCACATTAATGCGACAAAATAAAACTGACCAAAATCATGACAAATATTGTCATCGACAAGACCAAATTCGAGAGTGAGATAAATGAAGAATGCAGAAGAAGGACTCGATGCTCGCAAATGATAAAGACCAAGTGCGTGACATAGGAGAAAATGTTAATGCGACGCAAAAACTCTAAAATGAGACAATGCGCCAATGTTAAAGTATGACTCCGCAAGCATTGACCATTTTTAGTTGTCTACATATGCAATATACTTTCTCATTCCCTAGACAAAAAGCGTTACATCAACACACCAAAATCACTTAAAATTATCTTCATACAATAATCATACATGTCATAATCATTATTTCTCATCATCAGATTGTAAACCAATATAACTAATTCACCAAACTTAATCAGATAGGGTTTAATAAAAACAACAGGTAGGGTCTACTGGTTACCAGTTCACTCCACAAATTCTTCCTACTGGTTATAGTTTTCTTCACTAGCTCATCCTACCGGTTACAAAACAATATTACATCAATATCAACAATGTCATTACATGTTAATTGACATCAATGACAACATAACATATCATTAATGCAATCTTAATGCAAATTCCAACATATTGAGTTGTTACTATTATTATTATTCATTTTCAAAGTTTGGAGAAAAGGAAATTTTATTGCAACTTTGTAAGAATTTTAGTGTGAATTTGAGGAGAGGGATTTGCAATTTTCAGTTTAACTTTGGATTTGCATTGAAAGTGGTTTGGAATTCTCAAGATTGATTGATTTGGAGTCTTGGTTGATGTTTTGAAGATATTTCATGTTTTTCAAAATTTGTCATCAAAATTCTCTCTCTCTCTCTCTCTTTTCATAGGTTTCCCAGTAGGTATTCATTATTCCTTTTTTTCCCAGTTTTAGTTTTAGTTTAATTTTAAATATTGTTTAAATAGAATATTAGGGGGAATTGGGGATGTGTTATTGAATGTATTTTATGTTTAAATCAATTATTCAATTTATGTTATTTAAAGATTGACTGTTGCTAAAATCAAGTATAGGGAATTAGTGTTTTAATTATTCGGTTTTGCTCGATTCTTGTTCAAAAGTTTTGTATGAACCCTTGTGATTGATATATTAGTGTTTTAAGAAGGTTTACAAACCATTCTCAGATGGCTTTGAATCACATTTTTTCTTTGAAATCTTTTAATGTTCATATGTGCAAAATCACTATTTTGGATCCCGATTTTGCAGTTTGATTCCAGTTTGACTTGTTTTCTTCTAAACACTTGTTTTGGACTTGTGCCTTGTTACCTATGTATATTTGGATCTGATTGGTATTGTTTTCATTTATTTATTCTTCATGTGTCCATTCTTGAGTTGGCTTGTAAAAAAAAGGAACAACTGTTTTGGGATCATGTTTCAAGACTTGATCTTGTGGTCTATGTATGGAAGTCCTATTTAAAAAATGCGCTATTTATGAATTTATATGGATCCATTATGTTACCATTTGGTTATTTGATTCTTCATGATGTTTTTTTTTATCTATAGAGTATAGGATATGTAGGTGCATCAAGGGAGAGTGGCTCACAATGGGGGTCGGGGCCCAAAGTGGCTGCCAGGGTAACTCATAGATGAGTAGATTAATAAGTGATAACATTAACTAAAATTATGGGATGGGTTTTTTATCTGGGTTTTCACACATAATAATAAGATAATTTTGTGCTTCACTCATTGCCTCATGTGCTTGTATAGGAAGAGGGTGAGATTGGGAAGGCATGTCCACCTTGTCTTCATGAAAGGTTTGTACAGTTCTACATGAGTTTTCCATGGGGGCTGGGGTCTGGAGTTAGGAGAGTAGTTATATTGCTAGGGTAACCTATGAGAGGCTATGTGATTACATTCTCACCTTATGTATCATAGTATCCTATTGAGCCCTTTGTTTATGGAGCCTCTGGGAGTCTTTTGATTTGTTTCTTTATAGAATTTTCTTTTGGAAATTTTGGTTGATAATCCTTTTGGGAAGCATTTTATGAGTTCTTTTGAAGGTTGAATTATTATCCTTTCTTTGAATATTTATTTAGATGGTCTTTTGGTTGTTACCTTGATCTTTTTATTTGTGAGTGGTTTGTATGTGTCTTGGTTGTGAGTTTGGTTGTTTTTGATATCCCTAGCCTTCTTGTTTCTTTATTGGGGCCTTGTTTCTATCTCCTAGCACAGGGGGTGGACCTACAGGTTCCACATGGTAGGGTGGCATTGCTTTTTCACCCATTGGGAATATATTTGGTGGGCTTGTTCATGTGTGGCTGGATTGTGCTTTTCAGTATCTTGAAATTTTAGTTGTCAAATGATTTACCATTATATTGGTATTTGTAATATATCTTCTTGATATGATGTAAAAGATTATGTAACTATTTATTTGTAAAATATATTAATATCATTCCAAGTGGATAGTATTGTAATAGATTTATTTGTATCAATGGATGTCTAGCAAGTGAAAGAGCTATGTGAATTACATGTATGCTCTTATTTCTTAATGAAGGTTATCATAGGAATCTTTTATTTGGTGTTTTAAAATTAACTTAGTATAGATCTTTATGTGATGAGTTATATGATTGATATTTGACATATGTTAGAGAGTGTTGTTAGTAGCGATGTTAGGGAACCCTTAGAGTTCTATTATGTGATGTAATTGTGTCTCGCTAAATATTGTTATGATTTTTTTAAAGTGGTGTAATGTGTTTACTTAGTGTTGTATTGAGTTAAAGATGGTTTATGTGTTATGTTTTTTCCTTTAAGAAAAACAAAAATTATTTGCTATTTATTGGAGTTGTTAGTTGTTGTTACTCTAGGGTTCCCCAGCGGGGCGTTACAATACATATGAGCAATGGTGTTGTAAGATGATTGTTTAGATTGCATAAAACTTGTGCATAAATCAAAAGTTTCTCCTTTAAAAGGTTTTCCATTAATGGTTTTAACTTTATTTGGAGAAGGACTTGTTGTTGTCACATGAATTTAAGGTCTCTTAGGCCTTTAAGGGGTCATAGACACAACAATAACATTCACAAACTTATCATATTTGAATCAGGATGTAGTGGAGGATGACACTTCTTTACATCACTTTTGGAAAGAGCCACTTCTAAGAAGTCATCTAAAACTTCATCCAATATATCAAAGTCAAATCTTAGAGAATTCCTTATCAAAAGCATCAAACTCTAAGAGAAAGAGATCTGACATTAGGAATTCACATCGGGTTCACCAAAAATATAAGAGGTGGAGATTTGTCACCTCTAAGATGATAAATCCTAGAGAACAAATCAGTCCACTTCTACCTCACTTATACTAGCACTAAGGGTGAGCCAGGGGAAACTAACAAAATGATATGCAATTAAGAGTAGGTTATACCACAAAACTAGGAAAGTCTTGGATCTCATATGTTAGAGCAACGTGCTATCGTCTACATGGCCAAAGAACACATAATTCAAAGAAAACACATAGGAACTCTCTGCAACTACACCTAACTTGTTTGTCACCTACACACATAGAGATGGGGGAAAATGTTGGGGCTGTATAGGGTTCTTCCTCAATCAGACCCCTGCTTTGGTGTTTCCACCTCCACAGACAACTAGGTAGATAGATTGGATAAAAGATAATAGATAAAAATGAAAATAGAAACTATACTCTGCTTAATGGAAGAAAACCACTATTTCAAGTTTATAAAATGATATGTGTTGATAAGATAAATGCACCTACATGATAGATACACTTATAGATATGGTAGATAAATCACATGCAATTATAAAAGATAGAAAAATGATAAAGAGAAGACAAGGCATGTAGAGAAACCTCCCTTTTCAAGATGCAAGTGTGATGAAGCTCAAGATACATAATTGTTGCAAGATGATTGAGGGAGTGTTGTAGATAGAGATAGCTTGATAGTGCTTGTACAACCTTCAAGAGAGCATAAATGAGAGAGATCTAAGAGAGCTAAAGATTAGAGCCAAGAAATCAAGAGCCAACCGGAAGAAGCAGAAGAACAAGTCTAAAAGAGAACCCTCCAAAATGAGCTAAGAAGGGATTTTAAGGCTATGAAGAGGTGTGGATGACCATTACAACTTAAAGCAAGGCACAAGACACACATCAAAAGGCATTTGACTAGCTGTATGATGCACGATTCTATGGATCTATTAGGATGTTAGCGTGACATGTAGACATCTATGCGGTGCACTGTCATCTTCTCAAATATAGGCCTGAATGGGGTTTTATGAGAAATGGGGGCACTTTGTCTTTGGGGCCCATGATGTCAAAATGATGGGATTTTGATCATGGACCTTCCATTAATCCACTGGGCACCATGCATAAGTGTCATAATTGCACTAGGTACAATTTAGGACACAACACTACCCATTTTATAGTTGACCAATTTGATTATTTAGGTTACTTTGTAAACTAAGCCTTTTCTTTGTAATATTTTGCATCATTTTTCATTTAAAATTTTTTCTTCTCAAACATGACTCATATTAAGCACAAGCCTTACTAGGCTAGCATAGTCATTCTTTCGTTTCCCTTCACATGTTACTCCTTTTATCTTAATATTAGATTAATAAGATCCTAACTCCTTGGGGTCTTGGAGTGACTTGCCTCTTTAATATCTTGATATAATTATTTCGATGATTCTCTATACTTTATCAAGAGTATGGGCATAGGTTCATACTCTTGCTAAAGTGGGAGATAAATTTAGCATCAAAAAATGTATCCCTATACAATCATCCTTATCTAAGCCTAATTTTAGTGTCTTGGTCTCTTATGCATTGATCCGCTTTGAATCTACTCACACAAACCTCAAATTTTTCATCTCAAACACTTTCTCAAGATCCTACCTCAATTTCAAGGTCCAAATTAAGAGGACCAAGGTAGTTTGGTCACCCTGGTTCTATGACTAGAGCAACCCACTCACCCTAGTCCCCTTAATCGAGACCCAAATTTGGTCCTCACAAAGGTAACATTTGTAAGGAAGGAAATCATTCCCTGAGGTCCACTAGCTTCATAAATTTAAATAATTTTGGCGTAGTGGGGTATAAAAGTAAGCTTAACCTCCTCATTTGTGGAACTCTACTTCACAATTATATCTCTCAATTACATCCACAATTCATATTTTGCAAGATCGCAAATTCAATTGAGAAAGCAATCAAGCATCAAGACATTAAAGGAGAGTTCAAGTACAAAGTTTAAGAATTCTTGATGGTATCCATGATTATGATTCTATGAAGACATTCAACATGACATTATCAAATCTTGTATGAACATTCAAGGTAGGATTCATCAAGGTATCAAGTTCTAATTAAAGCATTTACAATTCAAATCTAGCCTTTCCCTCAAGAGGCAAGCTTTTCCATTTTAATTTATATTTCAATTACAAGGTTGATTCCAAACCTATAGTTTAACCTAGGAAAACCCCTATCCTCAACATATTTCCCTCTTTCTATGTGTAGGTGACATATATAGAAGCTATAGATAAAGATTCAGCTCGAGGAGACAACAATGAACAAATCTAGCTACTGTAGAAGTGAAAACTAAAAGAAAGGTGTTACACTAGCACATCAATCTCGAGAATTTATGTCAAACTTCTTCAAAAAGATTCTTAACAACATTCTAATCTCACAACTTGGTTTATGTCCACATCTAGTCACTTTGGGACCATGGAGATCACCACATTGTTCTTGCGTTTTTGAGCCAGATTTTTAGGTGCAGATCCTTCTCTATTTACTCTGCTTAGATCTAGCTCCATGTCTTTGTATCATATTTGTAGCTTGATTTATATTCATTTTCCATCACCTAACATCTAAATAAATTCAAATCAATTTGAACTAAAAACAATAGGAAAAAGAACTTGATCTACATTCAATCCTTTAGCATTGGATCAACTGAGTTCTTCCTTCCATGTTTTGGTTAGAAAGTTAGGTTATTTCGTAGTTTATAAGGCTTAACTTGTGAAACCCTATTTTTCTAACCATTAGAGGGATATATTGTTTTTTGCAGACTTCTACATTTCATAGTTTGAAATATTTATGTATATGGTAAAAAATGATAATGACAAACTATTGTAAAACCACAAAAGATCCAACCACAACAAAAACCTAGATCTACAATAAATAATTTACAATACACCAATGAAGAGACCTAAGAACATGAAAATCAACAAATGAAATAATAATACCATTTACATGCCAAGTAGGGTTTGATATCCATTGTTTCATATCTCCATTGATTTTGTATGTGCACAAGAGCTCAACAAAGAATAGATTGTGGTTGTAAAGTCGCTTGATCGCTTGAAGAAATGATTGCATAAAAGTGTCAGGATTCTAAAAAGATGAGAGTATCCTCTATTATATAAGACACCTTAGAAAATGGAGGGATAGGATTAAGAGGTGAAAGGATAAATGGTCGGCTAAGATTAAAGGGTAGGTAGAGAAAATAATAAAATAATGAGAGGGGAGTTAGGATAATTAAGAGATAAATGACATGTGTCATGGAGGAAAAAGCTAATGAATTAATTAAATAAATAAAGATCTATTTAATTAATTGAGGAAGTAGGACCAATTAAATAAATAAAATATTTATTTAATTTAGGGAAAGGATAATTTAAATAAATAAAAATATTTATTTAAATAAGGAAAAAGCTAGAAGAGGACAAATGAATTAATTAAATAAATAAAAATCTATTTAATTAATAGAAGGCTTAGGAAAAAATAATTAAATAAATAAAATATTTATTTAATTACGAAAGGACAATTTTAGGTGTCTACATTTTTCCCCTCTTTGAGACAATACAGTTTATTGCATTGGCTCAAAGAAGATAAGATAAACTGATACAAAGTTGCCCCAGGATGGGCATGATATGCTGCCTCGAGAGATTGGATGAAAAGTTTTCGAAAAAGATCACAGAAAATCTCTTGATAGGAAAGAAAGGCTAAAAAGGTGAAGGATAGAATGACAAGGTCACACAGGTGAAAAATCGACTGAAAAGGAATCAACGAGAAGCATGAGACTGACACAATGGGCTAGGGTTACATAGAATATAAGTAGAGGCCATGAGGGAAAACATCCTCATTTGCATCCATAGCACTTAAGAGATCAGAGTAGAGCAGAGCACTTATATCTTAGAGAGAAGTCATTAGTCTAAGAAATATGGCAAAGAGGATTCATTGTTTTGATTGCATCTGATGGTTCGATCGACCAGATGACATGGGCAAGCCGGTAAGTACATCATTCCTTCTTAGTACTTTTACATTCATTATGCATTTATCTCTCTTTATAGGTAGATTGAATAGAAATGTGGAAGCAGTGTAAAGTTGTTTCAATACATTTGTGTAGGTCTAAAAACACATCTAGGTTAGTAAAATCCATTTATGTGAAATAAAGTTGTGTTTATGTCTTAGAAGGCCAAAATTGACAATTATGTGATGAACATACGTTGTCAATTGGATAAGTTTTTGTGAAGAATCACTCAAACAGCTTCCCTAAGAAAGGTAGACTGAAAGCTAGGCTAGAATCGACAACCATGTGATAGACAAGTATTACCAATTGGATAACCTATTGAGAGGATTCACTAAACAAGTGCCCTAGAATAGGTAGGTTTTCTAACCTAAGTATAAGATAAGCTATCAAATTGATAAAATATGGCAAGTGCTCTAGCAAAACATGATCAAGTGCATTGTGATAAATAAATACACTAGGATGTAGTGCCATGTGATAATTATAAGCACTAGAATAAAGAGCCTAATGATTAGCACCATGTGAAAAACATAGGTACCACTAGGCTAAGATAGGATAAGATAAGCAACACTATGTGATAAACATGAGTACTACTAGAGATTGATGTGATTGGTTTGATTGGATGCAGGAGTACTTACCCCAGATTGAGTCCAGAGGGAGATTTTTGATGACACAAAGACTATAGATAGATCTGATTGTAGATGATCATGTTGTGATCAATGTGATGGCATTGTGACACATCATGTATATACTTGAGAATTGGGAAAACAAAGGACTTTTTACTACTCTTGCAGAGTGATAGCACTTTGAGACGTGTACATTTCATTTGTTTATTAGTAGGATGTTATTCACCTTAGAGGATGTTTATAGGATATTGAAGATACCGATCCACAGGGATCTAGTGGTATATGACAAGGAGGGGGATGCATATGCACTGCTATGAGTCTTCAGAGACTCAAAGCTAGAGCTCAAGGGAGGAAACTTGAGTTGGGAGGTTATGTAAACCAAAAGGAAAAATTTGGTTGCAATGGTAGGAGGAGTGATTAACGATTTCCTATGTCCAAACAAGGCTACCCATAGGGTGGGATAGAGCACTAACGATCCTATTGACTGAGAGGACTAGGTTTACATGGGGCCTATGTGTTTTGTCACACTTATATCATGATCTCCATTAGTTTGTGTACCTTGGTGGTTGTGGTTTAGGATATGGGGTCACATTGATATAGATTTGGGCCTATGACCACATAATGGTGGCAAGGCCGATTCACTTCAGGTTAAGAGGTCACAGACAGACTTATGTGCATTTGTATAGTATGATCACTTCCCAGCCATGGATTGGGAAGCTAGAGTATTAGTGGTGGATTTTTTATGATATCATTAGTGTGACCTAGAGGCCATACTCAAACTACAAGGCCTAGGATGAGGATGCAAGAGAGCTACCATTTTGTTTTTGTAGCAGGTATCTCATTGGGCATACTCCCTACATTTTGGACAAACAATTGATTGACAAGGTGACTCAATAGTTTGGTAGAGTTTAATAGATGCCATGGGTATCGGGAGAGTTTGCTTGCATAGTGAGAGAGAAGGTCCACTGGGGACTGATTTTGTGTTATGATGCAACTCTCACACAATTTTAGAAGATGGTTCCTATTCCCTAGGATATTTTACCTGATTTGGCCAATGTAGATATGATAGACGAGTATGTGGCCTATTTTGTAGCACATCCTTTCCCACTTCTGACAACACCAGGAGAGCCAGCTCTGGGATTTGATGATGATGATGATGATGAGGATGGGGGTGGATGGAGGAGGTGATAGAGGAGAGGGGGGACTAGGAGGTTTGTTAGGGGTTGAGGAGGAAAGAGGGAAGGGGGGTGGGGAGAGGGAGCCCAAGGAGGAAATGGAGAGGGTTGCAGACCACTAAGGCCACATAAAGGGAGAGGGGATAGCCACTATAGGTTGCATATCAGGTACATGCACAGATTTAGGCTATATAGGGATATGATAGGCCTGTGCAAGATGCCCCATATAAAGATAGATAGGATGAGGGAGGAGCAAGAGGGGATGAGGAGGAGGATGAGCTACTCTTGTTGAGGGAGCTCACATAGGTTCGGGCTGATGAGATGGATGATCTCGAGAAAGAGGTGACTTGATTGGGACATCAGGTCTAGGAGATCACAAGGGAGAGGTACACAACCATCCAACAATACACAACCATGAAGGATGCACTAAGGACAACCAGGGCTACCCTACAGGGAGACACTGCATCAAAATATGCTTATTGCATCCTAGTAGGGAGGAGATATCCTACTAGCGGATTTTGTACAAGGCAACAATGCCACCTCACTTGAGAGCAGGCAATTATAGATAAGAATCTTGATCCATGATGGTAGGTCGAGAGGGACAAAGAGCTTTCAATGGGGGTGTTATGGGTCCATTGACACCACCAACAAGGTCTACAAGAGGAGGCCATCAAGATCATCAACACCACCAGAGGGGTCTATAGGAGGAGGCCATCAACACCACTCAGGATGGGACAATGGAGGACAAAGCGAATAAGGGGATGAAAGGTAGAAGATATGGAAGTGAAAGAGCTTCTTGTACTATTATCATTATTGAGATTTATTATGGAAAAATAAGTTATGACCATCTAGGTATAGGTTCAACCTAGAAAGTTATTGTACGTGTTTGCATGGAGATCAGACAGTCATATACAAGGAATGCCCCAATTCAGACTAGACTCATAGCATCCTCATATCCTTGGACGAACCATAGTATTACTAAGAGACAATCCACAACAAGCAAAATAGATGAACATACCCAATCCTTTCCTTTCTAGTCAAAGACATCCTAGAGATAGAATCTCTAGTCAGAGACATCCTGGAAAAGCTAAAAGACATGTAACCATAACGTATAAAATTAAAAGAATACTCAAATACTTGACACTAAAATAAATTGAAATCCTCAAGTTATTAGTGTTTCTTGCCACATATGTTAACATGTTTGATCTCGTCATAGTGGCGTTATCCTAAAAGGGACAAATTATGTTGAAAAACCATGTCGTTGCCAAAGTCTATCGAAAGATTTGATTTATTGAAAGCTCACTGTTGTTTGTACCTCATGTGAAACTAACTGAATACATGAAATTGATACCTTATTATGGAGAAGAACAAAAATTTATCATGGATTGGTGATGCAAGTGATATTTTATTGCGGATTGTGAGTGAAAAGGAGGAATGAAAGATGATGCTCCTCAAAACATGCAATGATCAGGTTTCCACTTCCATCACTAGATTTAGGATTTCCCCCCAGTTACAAGTTGGAATCAATTTATTATGGTTAAAGAAAGGAAGGAAGGATTATGTTGTGTGGAAAAGGGTTTATTATGGATGGTGAACCAATCTTAGATAGATCAATAACAAGCCATGATGGGAATGGGTCAATTTATTATGGAATGAAAGACTATGAGTGTGTGCAAAGTGAAAGGGTGAAATTGAATCCTGAAGAGAGATGAGTAAATTTTCTACACATGGAACCGGTAACCCAGTTTTCACCATGGTACTTTCCCAAGGCACCACCAAATTGGTTTTTACCCTTGGATGAATTTATTTCTTGTTTTTTGTATTTTTAATATTTTTTGATTTTTTTATATTTTTTATTAGGACACTCTAAAAAATTATGTGTAGAACTTGCGAAGATGTATGTTGTTGATAGAATCCTCCAAAGGTTCTCCATTTGGAGTTGAGAGCTAATATACACTTGATCCATATACTACTATGATGACATAAGGGCCAAGCCAATTTGGTTCAAACTTACCCGTTTTCTCTCTATCTTGTTGATTCTTAAGATTTTCTCTTAGGACTAAGTCACCCACCTCAAATGTGTGAGGCTTTACCTTGTCATTATAGCTTTGACTCATTCATTTTTATTTGGTTGAATGATGTATAGCTCCCTTGATTGTCTTCCTTGATGAAGGAACTATGGTAGACTTACTAATGTGCAAACTACATAGGCACATATGCATGTAACCTAAAGAAGTTTGGGCATTCCTAATAATTAAACTTCCCTCAAGGAATTTCCATTGAAGGTCCATTGATTTTTTGTATTGCCAAAAGGGAATGGATGCATGGAACAAGTGGATGAGGGATGAAGGCTTATGATTGTGAAAAGAAGTGAAACTAGCATAGCATGATGGAGACTTAGGATCAACAAGTATACCTTTTGACTTGAAATTTAAGAACTTTTGCCCCTAGTTATTTTAGTATTATTGGAGATAAACCCTTGTTCTTCTTTCTTCATAGGATTTTTATCCTTGACTTTGATTTTTGTAGAGTCCAATAGTTTTTGATTTTGATTTGGACTAAAGGGCTTCTCTTTATTTTTGACTTTTATATTTTTCTTTTTAAATCTTGATTTTTGATCTCCAATGAGTAAGGGCTTTTGTGATTCTTATTGATCCAATTCTGGAGGAGGAATGGAATTGGAATGAGTAGATGGAATGGTAAGGTTATATGAATTCTCAAAAGGGCTAGCAATATATTTAACAGATTCTTCATTGGAACCACTCTTAGGACTATTGAATTGCACTACTAGAGGAGATTTGTATTTATACTTAGTAGCCATAACACTAGGTGGTTCATACCCAATTCCTTGATATTGCAAATTGTTTGTAGGATGTTACTATCAATTAAATATCTTAGGAGATAGTGACAATTTATCAACATGAAAGATATACTCACCATATCCCATGTCTTTAACCTTGAATTTACCTTTGATATTTGCTTGCTTTGAAGTAAAAGCTTTCAATGATTCTAGATCAATATATGTTGAAGAAGGAATAGCCTCTCGATTGACTAGAACTATTATCTCTGGTCTTGGTCGTAGGTTGTTGCAATATATGAATGAGTTTGGATCACCTTTGACTTTCACTTCAACTCCATTGTAAGGGAATTTGATATATTGATGATATGTTGATGTTACTACCCTCATTTCATGTATCCATGGACATCCCAAAAGTATGTTATATGTAAGATCTAGATCAAAGACTTGGAAAACCACATCATTTGTCACTATCCCAACTCTCAAAGATAGGGTGACTATTCCTTTGGATGAGTGTTACTCATCATCATATGCTTTGATGGTGATCTTATTTATTTAATTCATAGTTTGTTCAAAATATCCCAATTGTAAGATTGTTTTCAGCATGAAAATTTTTATACCTACTCCTCCATCTATCAAGATTCATTTAAATCAGTTCTGTGGAGAAAGGCCTCAATGTGGAGGGGGGAATTGTGTGGTTGACATGGGGATACATCATCAACTTCTATAAATGTAAGGAAATGTGGAGTGGAAAGGTATCTCACCATGGCTTGAAACTAGTCCGCGTTTAGATTAGTGGGAACGAAGGTTTATCTCAATGCTTTGTCGAGAATAGGCTTATGTGAAGGGGAAATGTGAAAAAGCTCAAGGATTAAGATAAGAGGGGCTATCTTCCCTAACTAGTCTACAAGGTCATACTCATTCTTGGTAGATGATGAAGTTGTGATCTTGGATGGAACACATTGCAAGGTGACTTTACCTTTTCAAGTTGTAACATTGCATTCAGGGGTTTCATCATTCAATGATGATGGTGTAATACCTTTCAAAACTAATTTACTCCTTCGAGTAGAACCTTCGAGAGTTTTTTCCTTTATGATAATGGTAGAAACATGATTGTCCATTGAAATGTGGTTAACTATCGAATCATAATCATAGGACATCTTGGGATAATTAGCATGGTTATCTATTTTGGCTTTCCCCTTATCATGTTTTGGGAATGGTTCTTTAAGTTCATTGCATGTTCCTCATTGGAAGTGTGACCATCAAATTCTATGTATCCTTTGTCAATAAGATCTTGTATGATGTTCTCCAATCTATGACAATTGCAAGTCTTATTACCTTTTCTCTTGTAATACTCACAAAACTCATCATCATTCCACCATGCAGGTTTTACTTTTGGTTCATATGGTGGATTTTTTGGTATTATTATAAGCTTGTTTACAACCAATTTCTTGCAATTGGTTCTCCCAAGGGAGTGCATTTTCTTGTAATCTTTTATGGCCTTTGATAATTCAATTTATTATTATAATTCGATGAGATTGCATCAAGGAAAGTCATCTTTGGTTTTACCACATTTGCATCTACTACCCCGTTATTAACTGTGTTCTTATTTTTGTTCCATAAGTGGGGTTTATTTGTAGTGCCTCTCCTTGACTCATCTTTCCTTTTTTTGCATCAATAGACTATATTAATATAGCTTAGACTACTTTATGATGATTTTGGATAGATATTTATGGATTTATTTATGTTTAGGATGCATCATTATTTATGATAGACATATCACATTTGTACTTCACATTATGATTTCATGTGGATGATGATATTCCTAGATTGTTATGATGATGGATTACTATTTGATGATCTATGTGTATTTATTTTATATGTGTGGTTTATAATTGCTTATGATGATTTAATGGTATTTTTCTACGTACTAACCCCACTCTATGATTAGATAGGATGAGTTGATGCTATGATTGTCATGACTGTCTTATTAGTGTATTCAATATAGAGATGATATCATCACTCATTGCGAGAATTATATGATGTTGTGATTCTCTTCACTTGCTTAATCATTTATGATATATGCATATGTTATTGTATGTGTATTAGTGGTGACAACTTTGTAGGTACTAGGCATCGACTCCACTTGGCTTCACAAGTTTGAGCGTGTCTTCATCCCAATGACAAGTTGATCAGAGGTGACATGAAATCCCACTCTACACTCTAGGTTTAAGTTGATATCCTTGTTAGTCTAGTACCTTGAGTTGGGTTGTTAGTTAGCGTCGTGTGGTATTTTAAGTTATTCTATTGCCGGTTTGTCTTGAGGAGTTGTGATCTTTGGTTAATTAAATTATTAATTAATTAATCGGCTCACATAATTTATTAAAAAAACATTAAATTAATAGTTCATATTAATATTTAATATTAATGTGTGATTATTATTTATTAATATTTATCCTTTGGATTTATATTTAATTAATGATTTTATATTATTTTTATTTATTAAGGATTTTTTATTTATTAAGTTGTGGCTTTAATGTTTATTTGGGTTCTATGGTTTAAGTAATTAATTGGGCCTTTATATTTTATTGTGCCTTGGTTTATTTAATTAATTGTCTGATTATAATATTATTTCCCTATTTACCCTCTTTGGGTTATTAAATAATTATTTATTCTACCTACCCTATTTTATGATTGGATGAGTATATTGGGTAAGTTAATTTAAATATTATTTTTATAATCTTATCTTGGTATTTGGAAAGGGTTGGTAAGAAATATATTTTAATACATTATTTTCATTGGCCAACATATTTCTATAATTTTGAATTAATTTTTTATTTATTGGTTTTGGCTATGTGTTGTCAAGGTTGGCATTCAGGAGTAATTTTGGCTTGCATTTTGGAATTTGATCTTGTTGAAGCTTGGATCTTGGATTGTTGAATACTTCTCATTGGATTTAAGAGTGATTGATTGGATTCATTGGTTTTAGGTTTTCTCTACTTCAAATTTCTTTTCCATCACTCTATTCTTCTAGGTTGGAGCTTCGACTTCATTCTGCATTTTGATTTGAAAAGATTTGACTACTCTATGATTGCAAAAGATTGTTTGTAGGGGGGAAGAATAATGTTTATAGTTTTCCTATTGTTATGATTGGGAAAATTGATGATTATATATATATAAGTTACATTATTGGTAAAATTTGAGTTAGGGAGCATTGCCATGAATACAAACTTATTTTCTCTATTTGATATCTTTTGCATATATTATCTCGTGGACTTTAAGATTCCTTAAATTCATTGTTATATGATGTATGAATTCCCCTCTCTACCTTATGTTATCATTTGGAGTTGTCTCTTGAGTTTTGTGCATTTCTAAGTGTGACTGTGTGAAGGAGGTGTAGGGAATTGGCCTTGAATTTCAATTGTATGAATTTGTGGTGTCATTTATGTGTTTCCTTAGCTTTATTTTCTTCTCTTGCACCTTTTGGGAGAGTTATGTGTCAATTTTATGAGCTTATGTGCAGATTTGGGTGTTATCGTCACCTATTTCCTCCGTTTACCTTATTTTTTCTCTTTGTCTTCAATGCGCTATTATGGAACTCAAATGCGCTAAAGTTTTTTGTGTATGAACCAGAGAATGAGGTGGATGAACTAATATGCACCACATATGCACCAAACTGGTCCTTGTATGTGCCAAACTGCACTTTTGCTAGCTTTTTGTTGGTTTGGTCTTCTCAACTGGTTTTTTTGGATTTGGGGCTTGTACCAAAGGCTTTTTGTGTTTATTTTTTAGTTCTCAAAGATGTCTTGTGATGCGGTATTAATAATTTCATACTTTATTTGGGCTCTAGTAAGAGGATTTGTGCCTTAACATTGAGGGATATGCTTATATGTTGTATAACTCTAGCAAGAGGAAGAATGCCTTGTTGTTGAGGAATGAAATATGTGAGCTCCAGTGAGAGGATTATGCCTCATTATTGAGGATTTATTGGTATATGTATGAGTAAGATGAATGTTTTCCTTAATCTTTCTTATTGTTATGCTTTTGATGATGAAGGCTCTTTCTTTATATGATAGCTTTATGGTTCATATTGTGCTTTAGTTTGGTATTAGTGATATTGTGATTATGGATCATTTGCGTTGAGCCTTCCTGATGTTACTGTGATGTCATTTTGATTTACGTTTCACCCTAAGGCCTAGGTGCATGCTGGGGGACTAGGATTCCATATGAGTCATTGGGGTCATGAGGATTAGACAACCAGATTACCCAAGGTCTAGACCACCGAGATATCTCATTGGGATTTTATTTAGTGATCAATTGATAACATAAGTAAATTAATCTTACAAGGGATGGGTAGAGGTAAATCACCTTAATAAGATAAGAAAAGGTTTTTTGGTCTCAACTCATGTCCATGGGGTGATTACATAGATCCGAGAAGGTTTGGGTAGACCTCGATGATCCAGGTCAACTAAAATCCCTTGGTATCCTCAAAGGTTGAGACGTCTCCACATGAGTATCATGGATGTTGAGATAGGTTCATAGGTTCCTTTGGTGACTAGATGTGATGAAACTCCTTCCCTAAATGTAGGTCCTAGAACCTTGAGTTTTGTTTTGATGTGTCTCTTTTGGAGGTCTTGAGTTATGTCTTTCTCTTTGAGTCAGCCTTGTGTTGTAGTTTTGGTTGTTAGGTGTTAGCCTAGATATAGATGTGAGTGGGATCTTCTGTCATCTCCTAGCACAGGGGGTGGTTCCTTATGGTTCCACATGGTTAGGTGGTTTGATGCCTTCTTGCATTGGGATATTCTTTGTTAGATTCTCTTTTGCATGGATGGTGATTCTTCTCTCTTCAACTTATGGATGGATACTTGTAGCAGATTGATGTCTATGATTCATATGACATAAGTATGTGTAGAATTCATTATGTAATTATATTTATAGTTGAGTACTATGCTCCTTGATGTAAAATGGTTGATGTATATGTAATTTGTAGATGATGTATTAGGCCATGATCATAATACTTGTAAGAGAGTGTAATGTTGTATATTTCTATATCTTGGATAATGCTCGTTAATGGTATTTGTTCTATAGATATGCATTTAGTGTTATGTGAATGTCTATATGATGATTAAGGAATTATTTATCTATGTGAGAGATAATAATAAATGATAATATGATAGTAAAGGAAATTAAAGGAATGGGTGTTAGGAGCATTTGGATTGGTACTCTTAAAATGAATCTTAAGGGGTTAATGTCATTTATATTATTAATGGATGTATTCATAATAGATAGACTACTGAGGTATCTTATGTATGCATATAAAAATGAATGTTAGTTGGGTTAGAATTATTTGGATTATGGTAGTAGTTATGATGTCCTACTTATGTTGATTTGTTCATAATGAAAATTGTAAGTAATGACGTTGAGATACCCTAGGGATAGATTTTGTGAGTTGTGCTATTTCTGCTTGTGTAATGAGTTTTTATGATTATTATTTTATGATTATGGTCATGATTATTATGTGTATATATTGTAAATGAATATTATGTGTATGAATAAATAATTATATATGTTTCTTAGATGATGTTTTTTTTTAAATTTGTATCTCATATTGCATGTTAGTTAGCTTTATTTCTCTAGGGTATTTTGGCAGGAATTATATTTTCCTTCCCATTTAATTTATCATTGTTATCCTTGAATAGCTTAATGGTACCTTGTTCAATAATGACTCTCTCAGTTCCCAAGTCCTTTTCAATGACTTCTTTGAAAGTAGACAAATAATCTTTTCTTAGTTCATATCCAATGACCTTGTTGACGTCTTGAGTGAACATTTTGACCATTGATTTTTGCAGTATATCACAAGAGCATCGACTAGCCAAAATTCTCCATTTTTGTAAGAATGATCCAAATGACTCTCCATTTTTCTATTTGGTATTACATAAAGTAGTCACTAACACATCTGTTTTGATATTGTATGAAAAGTGTTGTATGAAAGATTCTACTAGATCATTCCATGATTTGATTCCTTGTGGGAGTTGTGAGAACCATGCCATAGCTTGTCCACCTAAACTTGGTGGAAATAGTCACATCAAATATGTTTCCTCTCTTACCACCTCAATGCATGCCATGAAAAATTCTCTTATATGTGCCTTTGGATCTCCCTTGCCTATATACTTGTCAATTTTTGGTGTCACAAAATGTGGAGGAAAAGGAGGCATTGGAATGCTCTTGTAAAATGGATAAGGATATATGTCCTTCATTGTGCACTCTTACTTTGGTACATTCATATCTTTCATCTATTTTTGCAAATCTCTTATTTGTTGTTGCAAGTCATTCTTAGGTGGTTTCTTGTCTCTTTGAGTTAGTCCCATGCTTGAACCACTAAGCGGAGGAGGAGGGATATACTGCATGTATGAATTATATTGATCATAGATGTGTTAATATGGAGGAGGAAAATAGTTGTAGCTATCATATGGACCACTTGGTATGGTGTTATAATAAGGAGCACTAGGTATAGGTTGATTATACATAGGATAGGAGGTATCATAAGAATGATCTTGGATATTTCCCCTAAATATGACACATGGTGTCCTCGTGTCATGATTTTGAATGTTCACTTGGTTATAATGTTATGGATTGGTTTGATCTTGGTTTCTAGCATCTGTATGATCATTCCTTTTCCATGCAAGAGGATGAGCATGGGGTTGTTCATGATAATTTCTAGAAAAATTGGTATGAGAATGAGTGTTGGTCACTTCTAGTTTTTGAAATAAATATGAAGGTGATTCAAGCACAAGACTTTCTCTCCTATTACCACCATTATGTCCTCTAGGATTTTCATTAGTTTGATTCACTTGATTTAGATCCTCCTCTAAAATTTGTGACAAATAAAAATCATGAGGTAATCTTGCTCCACTTTTTGCCATTACTTGAAAGAAGTATTGATGGTCTCTTCTCATTATTTCTTCAATCATTCTATTAAACCCTGGATCTATGATAGTCTCTTCAATGTCTACAGAGGTGATAGATGCATTGTCATTGTCATTGTTGTTCTCATTGTCATTGTTTGTTATACTACTACGGTTCTTAGATGGGTTGTAAAATCCATCTCCTTCAAACTCATAGGTACTCATGTTGAGAGATCTTAGAGCTTCTTTGGCTTCTCTTCTAGAATTTTGTGAATGGGTTTCAACCATGAACAAAACCTTGGCTAAAATGAGAGATGGAAGAACATGTGAAGACTATGGAAGACCAAGAGGGAATATGAGATGGGATGAATCTAGGTTTATCTTGCAATGTCCAAAAGTGTAATTCCAAGATATATGTGATCTAAAGTAAGGTGTGGCTTCCAAAGAGATGATAGTTCTCTTGATGAGGTAAGTTGACCTTTACTAAAGTGAAGCAAGTGGGACCCAACATGATAGATCTGATACATGAACCACTTAGTAGTATGTTGTAGTATGTTTGGAAGGTATGATTAGGACTACAAACCAACCTTTTGACTCAAATTTGAAAGGTGTATATGGGGGACTACAAATAATGACTAAAAATGTGGGACAAAAGTTGTGATAAAGACTGGTTGACTAAAAATGAAGCCCTAGGGGAAGATGCCTTAGAAGTTCTTTGGATCTCAGAACACAAATGTGCCTTGACTTCACAGACATAGTTTTAACACAAACAAATGTAGTTTTTAAATGCACAAACACATTTTAAATTGATAATGAAAAATTTCAAATTTGTAAAATACAAATACAATTCTATCCTACATAGACGCATTTTCTAGACATAGATGCGGTTTTTGAATGCATAGACATGTTTTCTCATGTATTGGCAATTTCTCAATTGTTGAAGCATAAACATGATTCTACATCGCATTGACACAGACATGGTTTCTTAATGTACAGACATGTTTTCTTGTGTTTTGACAATTTGTTGACTTTCTAAAACACAGATGCGATCCTACACTGCATAGATACATTTTCTAAACACATACATGGTTTAAACCAACACATGCACATTTCAAGCAAGATTTTGTAATTTGTCTCAATTTTTTGCAATTGTTGTGTGTGACTAGATCTTAATGTTGAATGTTTTGTGACAATAAAACATGGCAAACAATGAAGACATAATTTTTAAAGGTGTTTTTTCCAATTTTGAGTGCAAATGTGTATGTTCAAAAGATTTCCACTGGTATAACACAAATCAAAGACACTTGAAAACATGCACAACCTAGGCTAGAAAGAGAAAACATTCAATGGCCCCCCCACAACATAGAAATACCTCAAACAACTGGACAACTAGATATTCTGGTAGCATTAGCTCCCCCAACATGACAATCACTTATTAGGCATACCAGAATTTCTTATGTTAATGATCTAAAGATAATCAAGGAATTCCCATCTCAACATGAAATAGTTATTGGCATTTTGGTACATTTTTTATGACCAGTGAATGAAATGGTTGTCATTGTTGGCAACATCATCTTCTAAGTCTTCATAGTCCATCGACAAAGAAGTAAAGGATAACCGATAAAGAAAAAGAGTTCTTATTCCTATTGGCAGTGAGTAGACTGATATACAGAGGTTAACTGACTAAGCAGAGTATAGATCGGCTAAGCAATGTGTAGACAGGGTAAGCAGAGTGTAGACTGACTAAGCAGTAAGTAGAACGGCATATAGGAGGTCAACCAGCTAAGCAGTGAACAAATTGATACACAGGAGGATAATCAACTAAGTAGATAATAGACTAGTATACAAGAGGTAACCGGTTATGTAGAATTTGATTGGTACTCTAGTATAATAGGAGTCTCAACCGGCAGACCAAGAAGCATCTAGTTGACATCCAGTTAAATCGGTAGTCTTCTCTAGTTAAACCGACATTCTTATCGGCATGAACGACAGTCTGGACCGATATTCCTAGAATGATTTATGGAGAGTGATTTATGGCACAGTAACAAAATTTTGAATATGATGTTTTGGAGGGAAAGTTGGTGTCATAATCAAAGGATAATATATTCACACAATTCATTTGAAGAAGGGTGTTGTTCATGTGAAAAGAGACTAGTAAAAGTGAACACGGGGGAAGCAGAACTAGGAATAACAAATACAGGTATGAATCGGTGAAGCTAACACCGATTAGTTGAACAGAGCATGAAAAGCGGATCTATGAGACAAAGGTAGTGTCATTAGAGAGATCATTCATATTTGTTGCCTTCTAACAATTGCATCATTGTAAATACCTTAACCAGTTCTTTATGTAAATCTCTTAACAGAGTCACTTCAAATATGAAGTTGTAAAATCCTCTAGCAAGGTGAACTTTAACATGTTCTAAGGTGTTCTTAACCGGATACTAGTCACTCCTAATAGGGTGATGTTCTTAGAAAGAACAAATTGTAAGCTCTTAACAGGGCACCTCTCTTCATTGCAGTAAGAGAGAATGTGGGTTGTCCCCACTGTGGTTTTCTCCCTCTAACTAAGGGTTTCCATGTATAATTACCTGTGTTATGTGATATTTATGTGTGCATGCAAATCTCTTTTCTACGATGTCTTTTTCTTTCATGATTTACACAATGTTTAAGACAATGCAAAGGATAGTTGTACACCGGTTATTTTGATTGGTTAAATTATGTGGAAATTGCTTTAACTAATTCAACCCCCCCTCTCAGTCACCTAAAGTAAATCTTGACAACTTGAGGAAAAAGATCATGGAAGAATACTAGTATTAGAAGCAGATTGATGAAGCAAATGAAATCATTTCTCAACTGAAAGAGAGATTAAGAAAATCTCTTGCTAAAAGAAAGGAACTAGCTCAACAACTAAATGAGAGTCAGGATATCATAGATCAACTCTCTAAATAGAGTGGATCTGAAGAAGCAGTTTCAAAACTCATGGAAAAGAACAAGAAGCTGACTGAAGAAATCACACATCTCAAAAGAGAACATGAAAGTCAGGCCCTAAGAATGACTGAGATATTCGAAGCCAAAAAAAGTGCCGATGAAAGAAAAAGAGATGTAGAAGAAGCTTTGTCAAAAGCTGAAAGAGCCAAGAGGCTTGTTGAAGATGCCCTGAGGGAAAATGATACAATCATGATTGAAAAAGATGAAGAA
The DNA here is from genome assembly GCF_030272615.1 of Cryptomeria japonica. Classification (NCBI taxonomy): domain Eukaryota; kingdom Viridiplantae; phylum Streptophyta; class Pinopsida; order Cupressales; family Cupressaceae; genus Cryptomeria; species Cryptomeria japonica. Next base: position 325,517,741 of record NC_081410.1, read on the forward strand.
ATCTGAATTCTCACTTAGGAGAATGAATACATACATAAGCATCTGCATGACAATACAGAGGAAAATGAGAAGATGATGAAAGAGATTGAACAACTCAGGAGTGAGTTGAAAGATGCAAATGAGAGAAATGAGAAGTTGAGTAAATTCAATGAAAGCTCTGAGAAGATAGATGAATAGTTGAAAGCTCAGAGAAGAACAAAAGAAACAACTGGTCTTGGTTACTCCGTTACAGGTCCTATGTAAACTGGAGAATCATCTAAATCAAAAAAGATGAAGGATGATAAAAGGAACCATTTAGAAGTGAAAGGTATGAAGTTTTTTAAATCCTCTTTTAATCATTGTGGTAAACTGGGTCATAATTCTGATGTCTATAGAAATAAACCGGTTAGTCAAAAGAAGATTTTCACCTTTGATGGTTACTGCCATAATTATCACAAGTATGGTCACACTGCTTATGAGTGTAGATATCAATCTAGCAGTATGTCAAATAGAAGAAGATTCAATGGACATTTCTTTACATGCAATAAATTTGGACATAAATCTAAAGAATGTATGTTCAAGTCAAATGTATCAAGATCACCATTCAAACCAGTTAGTCCTAATAAAAGGAATAATCAGTTCAATGCCACATGTTCCACTTGTGGTAATTTTGGTCATGCTGCAACAAATTGCAGAATGAGAATGGGTCAGAGAAATAATTCAGGACCATGGAGGACAACTAGTATGGCATGTTTCAATTGCCATAAGATCGCTCACTTAGCCAGAGAGTGTAGGAAATGATCCTATAACCAGTCTAAAGACAAGAACCAGTTTGGCAAGAAGAAAGGGAAAAATGACCTGAAAGGAAAGAAGACAATTGAAGAAGTGAGAAATGAAATGAAAAAGACATGGATTAAGAAGGAAGAAAGAAAAGAAGGAGAAAGTCATTTTGAAACAAATTCATCATCCATCGGTGATGACAGTTCCTCTTCAAACTAGGCATACCAATGCTTAGGGGGAGCACATATGGTAAGATTATTTTTGAATCCCCTTAACCAATAAAAGGTTATGTCTATCTGCATAGTTGAGATGCATAAAAGTTATCCTAAAAGTTCTTTTATGAGAAATGTTTTATGAGTTAATTTCTTGTGTATCGGTATTGGTAACAAACAACCAGTAAAAGATAAATCAGTGTACTTTAAGTTGTAAGTTTCAATACTAACCATTGTATCATAACACTGATAAATCTCAATGGATAAGTAATGAAATGTCAATAAATTTCACTTACCTTGATTTCTTGTGAACTTTCTTGAGCTCTTGTGCGACCTAAGGCAATTGAAATCTTGCTGGTGATATTTGTGCAAAGAGTTCTAGCAGAGTGTTAGTGGTGTTTGGTATTTCTAAGGAGAAGGTATTCAAACCCTATTTGAGAAAAAAATATTTGCAGGTCATCATGGCCGCGCCTATATCAACTCTTGTGTTGGTTGAAGCTATTAAAGAACCTCAACCCGAATTCATGTTGCATCTGATGAAAGCTAGTGAGATCGACATGGCCAGTGCCTTATCAGTTGTGCCCTCTGGTGTACTATTGGTTGAAGATATTCACTCCTACATCCATTGCAAGCTTGAAGAACTTGGAGATAGATTCATTCAAAATAAATTTAAAGGGTTCTGTGTTAATGATCAGTTGAAGGCAAAATATTTATCTCTGAAGATCAAGGGTTTGTCAAATGTTGTTGATGAGTACATGATCAATTCTTGTGGTTGGAAGCTCAAGCACCGATCAAGATCACAAAGGATGTGATTTGAAGAGTGTCAAGGTTTAGCGCGACTAGTGAAGCAATAACCCTAAGAACAATTTCATCAACTGAAGTCACTCGGTTAACCAAATCTCGATGTGATAATAGAGAAATGAAAATAACTCATATTGAGGATGCTAAAGTAAGATTTGCTTCTGTACTACTCGGTTATAGGATCTATCAATCAAGATAGATGAATAGTGTGTTGAGAAGTGCCATACATGTTGCCTATCGAATCATCAAGGAGGATGCTACATATGACATTTGTGAGATGATCAAAAGCCAATTTCTAGTAAACATGGAAAGAATCAAGAAGGACAAGAAGCAATCTTTCAAATATGGCTCACTACTGGTATGTATATTTTTCTATGTTCAAAATTTTTTTCCTGGTAAGGGTAATGTAGTATGGTTTGAAGACAAAACTATCATGGTTCAGATAGGTGAAATGATTAGGGATATAGGAGATAGGTTTGGTGAAACTATGTGGGGATATTTTAAGGAATTTCAAATTAGGATGCACAAAAGGGAAAGAATACCAACCAGTATAGTGCAGAAGTACAAAGACAATATTTTCTTTCTTGTAGACACAGATTGTTGCATTATTCAAGCATTTCAACCCAAAACCTTTTGGGTTCCACCTATGGGTTATGAGGTTGCAACAAACATTGTTAAAACTCATATAAACATACTACTATCCAAACTGGTAGACTAGAAGGCAAAGAGATTTGGAACTTGTGAGGAGGCAAGATCCAAAATAAAACAAGAACTTTAGGTGCCAATCATGAAAATAAAAGTAAGAAGAATGATTGATACCCTTGACAAAAAATATGGAGGTGAAGCATCCGGTGCCACTACCTCCACCGGTACTAGTGAACAAACAAGGGCCAAACCTAATAAAGATGATGAACTATCAGGTGAAAAGAAGAAAGTGTCAAAGACAAAACCCAAGGGGACTGCAACTACCAAGCCAACAACATATACAAAAGAAAAGGATGTAGGTACTCTTGTATCTTCCCCAAGTAAAGATAGACCAGTAGGAGTAACTTATACTAGAAAGAAGAAGAGTGAAGGAAAAGTTGATACAAAGGCTGAAAAGAAGCCCAAAAAGGATAAAAAAGAGGGTGATAACACTAACACTCAATCAGATGTGGAGATTAAAGAGTTCAAAAGAAGTGGAAGAAACATAGCTCCAACTGTTGATGAATTGGTCCATGGGATCAAAGAGTTTGGAGGTCTGTCTACTGTTGGGAAAACATATTCCCTCTATAATGAAGAAGACAAAAGGAAAATTGAAGAAGCCCTGATCTAGAACTTTCACAAAATTTGTAGAAATCCCAGTGAATTATATGGAATCATTCCCTCAGATTTGCAGGATCAAATTGAAGGGAGATAGAAAACAACACTAGCTATTGAAAAAGAGCACAGGATAAAGGCACTCATGGAAGTACAACATGATCTAGATCTCGATCAAGCTTCACTAGTGGCTGAAGCACGCATTCAACATTTTAAGATAAGAAATAGAACAACAAGAGTGGTTGTAGGTGAAGTTGAAGTAGTGCATGGAGAAAGTGTTTCTTTGTGGAAAATAATCATGAATTAGCAAAAGAAAGCTGAATAAGAAAAAACTAAGGTAAATAAACAGGATCAGAGTGCAACTGCCCTTGAAAAAGGGAAAGGTAAAGAAAAAGGCTCTACTAAAGGTTTTGACATTTTCTCAGTTGATGAGATCATAGGAAATGTTGTGTTAGACATTCCCAATCTGACAAAGGATGTTGAGAAACTGATTCATACTATACCAGTGAAGGAAGCTGATCAAACTAAGCATCCCGATTAAGATGAAGTGACAATTGAACACATTCCTTATGAAGATACACCCCATAGAACTTCATTAACACCTAATCCTATTCTGTCAGAAAAAGGCTAAGAGAAAGAGAAGAAAGTAGAGGATAAGAAAGAAGTGATGGATACTCCTTCGACAAAGAGGAAGTTAGACTTAGAAAAGGAAAGTGAAAAGAAGAAAGTAAAAATCACCACTGTAGCCAACTTTGAGGTTGAGACTATAGAAAAGGAAGATGAAACAAAGGAGGAGGAAGAGGAAGAATCAGTCATTGATATAAAGAAAATGACTCCCAAGCAATTGATGAAAGTCTCAAAGAAACTGAAAATTCAAGCTGAAAAGGCTAAATTGAGGGCAAAGAAAAAGAAGGCAAGAATTCTCAATTCTATGAAGACAATTCTATCAGACCTAATTACAGTAAGACAATATGAATCAAAGAGAGGAGAAAAACTAATGGAAGAAATATCAGTTGGAAAAGTTGCCTTCTCCAACCGCATAGAAGAGGTGAAATATATACTACAGGAAGTTGGCCAATTATTGGTCAAATCTTCAAGTTTTACTGATTTATTCAGAGATCTAGAAGATAAAAGAACTTAGACTCAAAGAGAAATTCAAGATCTGATAGGTTCTTTTGATCCTCTTAACAACTCAGCAATAATTTTTAGTGGTAAGATAAAACAACTCAATCATGAAATCAAAAGGTTAAAAGAATAAGAGGACAAACAAGGTTTTAGTTTGTTAGAGCTATAGTTCTATCTGTCACCAATTATTGATTTCATCCAAAGGAATGTTAAAGAAGAAGAACATCTCATAAATGAACCTGACTACAAAATAGTTGATGATATGGAAAATTTTGTTGCAGTTTTGCATGGACACTTCACCACCATGAAACGGGTAAAGCCTTCATGGGAATCCTCTTTGACAGCAGCTCAAGAAAATTTCAAAGAAATTTTTGCTTTACTTTGATAAATTATTTTGTGTAGTCTTTACCATTGATGGAAAAAGGGGGAGTTTTGGTAGAGTTTGTATATTATACGATGGATGAATGGTATAGGGTTACAAGGGTAAAAAACAGGGGTTAGAAACTGACACATTTTTGTAGTGTTTGCCACCAATGCCAAAGGGGGAGTTTTTTGGCATTCTGGTGTATTTTATATGATTAGTGAATGAAATGGTTGTCATTTTTAGCAATATCATCTTCTAATTCTTCATAGTCCATCAGAAAAGAAGTAAAGGATAACCGGTAAAGAACAAGAGTTCTTATTCCTATCAGTAATGAGTAGATCGGTATACAAAGGTTAACTGGCTAAGCAGAATATAGACTAGCTAAGCAATGTGTAGATAGGGTAAGCAAAGTGTAGACCAACTAAATAGTAAGTAGACCGGTACACAGGAGGTCAACCAACTAAGCAGTGAACAGATCGGTACACAAGAGGATAATCAGCTAAGTAGATAATAGACCACTATATAGGAGGTAACCAGTTATGCAGAATTTGATCAGTACTCTGACATAATAGGAGTTTCAATTGACAGACCAGGAAACATCTAGTTGACATCTAGTTAAACCAGTAGTCTTCTCTAGTCAACTGGTGGACTTATCGGCATGAACGAGTGTCTGGACCATTATTCCTGGAATGATTTCTGGAGAGTGATTTATGGTGCGGTAACAAAATTTTGAATCTGATGCTTTGGAGGAAAAGTTAGCATTAGAATCAAAGGCTAGTATATTCACAAAATTCATTTGAACAAGGGTATTGTTCATGTGAAAAGAGATTAGTGAAAGTGAACATAGGGGGAGTAGAATGGAGAATAACAAATATAGGTATGAATTGGTGAAGCCGACACCGATCAGTTGAACATAGCATGCAAAGTGGATCTATGAGACAAAGGTAGTGTCATTAGAAAGATCATTCATCTTTGTTGCCTTCTAACAATTGCATCATTGTAAATCCATTAATAGGGTGAAACTTAATTGTTTCTTTATGTAAATCTCTTAACAGAGTCACTTCAAATATGAAGTTATAAAATCCTCTAGCAAGGTGAACTTTAACAGGTTCTAAGGTGTTCTTAATCGGATACCAGTCACTCCTAATAGGGTGATGTTCTCAGAAAGAACATATTGTAAGCTCTTAACATGGCACCTTTCTTCATTGTAGTAAGAGGGAATGTGGGTTGTCCCCACTGTGGTTTTCTCCCTCTAACTAAGGGTTTCCATGTATAATTACCTATGTTATGTGATATTTATGTGTGCATGCAAATCTCTTTTCTATGATGTCATTTGCTTTCATGATTTACACAGTGTTTAAGACAATGTAAAGGATATTTGTAGACTGGTTATTTTGATTGGTTAAATTATGTGGAAATTTCTTTAACTGATTCACCCCCCCCCCCTCTGAGTCACGGACTAAATACTAACAATGGTACATGAGGGGTATCTATGGGATACAATCTATGGGAAATTGACACTCATCTGGTGACTTTTTATGGTTGATTATTGGTTTAGGGTTGTCATTGATGGAAACTCTTCATGAGATTTCCATTCGGTAATCATAGATGTTGATTTCCGAAAGAGGATGTCAACCAGTATTCCAGGTTGAACAGAGCAATTTTGGTTTAGAAACTTTTTGGTGATTGTGGAGCTATGAATCATGTATGGTTTGATTGAGTCGACATATAGAAATTATTTTATTGTTCTTTTGGTGATCCACATTTATCTTTGGTGAGCCATGTTGGGTCTCAAATCAATAGATTGGATAGGTTCTAAGGAAATGCCAACTCCTATGATCAAACCCTCCAATTGACCTGGCCAACTTATAGAGTGAACCTATTTGGTTACTAACTCTCTCACTTTAGGCTCTGCAGGACCTAGGCGGGTATACCTATTCACTGAATGTCTCCAATAAATAGTGCTTTTTATAGCAGATATGTTATCCTAATCTGATATCTCCTGATCTTGAAATGGCATGAGTTCCTTGAATGGAGATATAGCAGACGAGTTCAAGATTATTGTTATGATGATTGTTTGTTTTGTGTTTCTTAATTACTTCTATAGCTGTCAAAATAACTAATTATGAAAGAAATGATGAGTATAACTTGAGATTTTAGCCAGTGCCTTCTTCACTGTTTGGGTTACAGAGTCATCACAATTTTCTTCAGGACTTATAGTGCGAATCTGTGAGACAGCTTTTTAATTCATCCCTTATGAACCTGTCAGTTACTATTTCTTTTAAAACCAAATGAATGCTTATATTATGTGCTGATTGAGTGAATTTAACCCTACCCTTAAGGGACCAGTCAATTAAGCTTTGCAAGGAATGATTACAATCCGTAAGCAGAACTTTTGTTGCAACATTATAACATAAAGCATAGATCTGATCTTAAGAACATGAATAACCTTATCTTTATCAGACAATATCACAGACGATTGCCAAAAGAAAATGAAATAATCCACAACACATATGCAAGGAAACAGTAGATCAAGATTTGTATTCCATTATAGTTTGTATACAGAAGACTTACAGGCTGTTTCTGTTTCGCTCCTAATCCTATCTAATTATCTTATCCCCTACATTACAAAAATCATTCTCATATATATATGAGGACGAAAGTTTTTCACGAAGAGACATGACTTTTCAAAATATTAGTCGTTAACTTGAGTGTTTCTAAACTTAAGCAAAAAGAGATTCAAAAGCCCCAAATGATGAATGTAATCATCGTCTTTGAATGTTCTGATTCGAGGCATTTGCTTTTTTAATTCATCACCTAGCGTCAGGTACTTGAATATTATCTGGTTGACGGTAGGGGCCATATCCTTATTCCGATCAATTTCTGACAAGGCCCAATCCTTGACGCTGACAAGTTCCTTTCGCAAATCCTCCAAGGTTATTACCTCTCCTTCCTTGTAGACGGAAGGCATTCCAACGGGTTTTTCATCATCTAGTTCTCTTAAATCTCTTCTCAGCATATCCTCGAGTTTGACATGATTATCCATATACGCGTTACCCTCAGCCTTTTCTTCTGGCGTCATGGTATCATCATTGCTTAGCACCCCCTGCAATCGTGCTCTTAACCATTCATGCTCTGTTAGCGCTTTTATTGTTCCGTTGTAAACTATCCAATATGGTTCGACCTGTAAGAGCATGGTGTTAAACCGATGTCCTATGATGTCATTGACCAATTTGTCCATCTTTTGCTAGATATTATCTGCGCGTTTATTGGCCTTCTCTGCCTGATATTTCCAGTACAGGGCATCAGAGACGTCATCCAAGCTGCGTCCTGCGGGGTATGAGGTGTATTCGCTGATAGGAGTCCCCGTTTCTAATTGCAATACCTTTGCTTGCAGCTTTTGATTTTCCTCCTTGGATTTTTCATATAATCCCTTGTATGTAATGTTCTCTCTGACCAAAAACTCTGTCTAGTCTAAGTTCAATCTTGCAACATCCAGGTTGAGCTTTGCAGTGACCCTAGGATCAGTCTTTCCAACCTGATGAACCATGAGATGCCCAAAGGTTTCTTCTATATCCACAATGATTGGCCTTTTCCCTTTTGGATATAGTGCCCACTGTAGGAGAGCCTTTTTGTCTGGATCATATCCAGAGCCTAGGAATAGTTTATCTACCTCCTGGGGCAATACCTGCTGATTCAAATCTTCTTTTTTCAAAAAGCCATCAAATAAGAGTGCTGAGTTGATATCCCAACCAGAAAAGATGATCACACCGGCCTCTTTTAATAATTTCCTCCCTTTTTCAGGAGTCATGTCTTTCATGAGGACATCAATTTCATCCTGTAATCTCTTCATCTGTTCCTCCTCTGGTTTTCCAGCCATGCTTCGTTTGACATGAGCCCCTTTGTATTGATATAGAAATGAAAGGAATTCCCTAGAGGAGGCGAATCCATCATCAGCAACGAAGTCCTCATGCTCAGTCATTCTTATGTCAACAACATCCTTGATGTTGATTTCTCCTGTGTCCATGTTCATTTCTGTTTCGAAACCAGGAGGATAATCCTCTCTAGGAGAATCAGGTGGGATACTACTGGCGGTTGATTTCGGTGACATGTGAGCTAGGGGCTGACTGTCCTTCTTAGTATTAATGAAGCGAAGGAATTGTGAAGGAACTCTGTGCATAATTTCAGCTTCATGTTGAAGCAGCCTTTTAGCTACTTCCAGAGGATCTTGGAGATTTCCAATTAGGTCTCCATCTATCATTCCCCTTGCCCTTTTCCATTTGTAGGCCTCCCAGACTAACTCACTCTTTCCTTTTAAAGCATTGGCCTCCTCTCGCTCAAGGTTCTTAATTAGGTCGTCTGGCATTTTGGCCATATGTATCCCAGCTTTGAGTTTCTGTGAGGCTCTGGCAGCTCTTATATATCCGTCGGGATCAAAATTCTCCCTAGGCTCACCCAGAGTCATGCCATAGTAATTTAATTTATTCTGTAATAAATGATAACTCTTTGAACTTTTGACAATGAAATCAGAGAAAACTAATAAACCTGGAACAATAGATTGTTTACCAAAATCAGTTAAATGTTTAGCACTGGCAATAGACAATTGCCTTATAATCTCCAAGCTAGCCACTCTGTCTGGCACCATAATTGGAAGCATGTGCGGTTGCCCTTCATATCCAAATACCCTTATCTCTGTGTGAATATCATGGCAATACCAATCACCCCAATTATGTTCAATCTGTGACTCTGGAGAGAAATCCTTTGGCCTGAGGAACCTCTTAATTTCAGGGGACAAAGTATAATCCCTGTGTTGTCCAAAAGCTGCACTGAGAGGTTTCACAAAGTATTCTTGAAAATGCCAATATTGGTTGTTCATAAACCTCTGGTCCCATGCTGATACCCACAACTGAACCAGCTTCTTCAGACCATTCTTATCATAAGACCTGATGCTGAACTCATCTGGCCAGAAGTTAATTTCTTGTCCACAATAAAGAAGAATATGCATTAGCATGGAGTATAATGAAAAGTGAACATTCATAAGGTCTCCTTTCAATTTTTCTAGCCCATGATTCAAGGCATCCGCAACATAAGTAGCAAAATCAAATGACCTAGGGTCTTTTGATTGAATATCAGCACACAGAACCATAATCCCAATATCCATGAGTGGATGAGCCTCTATGCCTAGTACTTGGGCTGCAGTATAATACGTATATTTGAAATATGGATGGAAGTGGTTGACATCAAATGGCACCTTGTCATTTTTGCCAAACTGAACAAATGACCCACCCACTTTTGGCCTGTGAACAGGTAGCCTCCAAGTCCTATAGACATTTTCCAAACTAAAGAATTCCTGTGAAAGCTTCTTCATATCGATGCTCTCCTCGACTTCCCAGTCTAGATCAAAAACCATATCAATAGTCTGCTTGTTGATTACTACTAATGTATTCCCTCTGTAATCACATATGGTTTTAGTTCTCGGGTTGTAGCAATTTACCAGAGCTTTCATTAATTCTACGTCTACAAACACATTTGGAACTACTAATTTGCCTAAGTTCCTCTTCCATAGATTACTAATGGGTTCGGGTGCATCCCTTCTTTTGTAACCAAACAAAAATAACTCATGCCCTCTTATCTCAGTCCAAATGTCTCCTAGATTTTCAAATTTGTCCTCTAATCCTTCCTCTTCACTTTTAATCTTTTTGGACCTTACACTAGACGATGGACACTGGTCTAATAAGTCCTGAGTCAAAGCTCTCCCTTCTTTCTTCTGTCTCTTGGGCTTCTCTTCAGGGTTTAACTCTTTTCCTTTCCTACTCTTTTTAGAAGAAGAAGACGAATGTTCCATAGTTACAGTAAATAAGAGAGACAACACTTACTTGGTAGAATGCTCAACTCTTCTAGTTATCGTTTGCAAATCTCTGCAAGTTCTTCACAGCTTCCAATCTCTTAGCATCGATCTGATTCTTACGAAAATTCACTCAGTTCAACTGTAATTGAATGGGCAACTTGTGTATAGTTAATGTTCTGCATCTGTAACGACTATTCAAGTGTTTTAAAGTTAATTGCAGATGTGACACTTTTCAACTGGGCCTTTAACTCCTTCGTGGGAAGTACAGTCCGCTCAAAGTGCGCGCGTTTCAAGTTATCGATGAAACCCTTGTCTTTGGCCGAGTGTTTGAATCTTCCATCGAAAGCTTATTCTCTTCGATACAACTGTTTCGGTGAAAAGCTTACGTCAAGAAGCCGCTTTTAAGACTCATCGAAATCACTTTTTCATCGATAGTCCCCTTTTTCGACAAGTTGCTCGTGAGTTTCATCGATGCCATACTTTCGATGAGTTTCTTTCTTCGGTGAAGGCTTATGAGTGTTCATCGATATCCCCTTTTCATCGATATCCTCTTTTATCGATGAAAAAGCTTTTCTTTTGTTCGACATCACGTTCATCGATGAAACTTGCATTTCGATGAATGTATCTTAAGTTTCTTCGGTAACAATATTCCTTCGAAATCACCTTTTGCCTTTTTCGCTTTTTGCTTTTACCTTTTCGATGAAACTTGGAGTATCGATGAGCAGTTTCTTGCATTCATCGAAGGTAACTTTTTGCCGAAATCCCTTTGCTTAATGCTTTATATGCCCTGTGTCGATGAAAACGCTCTTTCAATGAAACTTCTCCTGCAGTGCTCGATACAGTTTACTGGCCGAAATATCCATTAGTCTTCATGCTTATGGAAACATATATTATTATTTTTTATCTTTATTTTTTTTTTAAAATAGTGCTCAACAGCGGCTCTGACTGAGGATGGAGGCATTTTGAACTATGCCTTCAAGAATCCAGAATCTCTGGTTAGTGCAGATATGATGGTATTTACAATGGAAATGGATCCTACCCTACTGTACAGGTGATGCAGAGTGCTTCAGGAGAAGAAGTTCTTTAAGAACTGCCCATGTACTGGCAATTCTTGGACCTCCCCTGTCGCGTTTTGAAGCAAATAAGAATCCTCCCCCCCTTTGTCTATGATCACATATGGGCCGATCCATAAGGCTTCAAATTTACCATGCTTGCCTTTGTCTTGACTCCTGGCATTCCACATTAAAACCCAGTCTCCTACACAAAATTTCCTGTTAGATGTCCTCTTGTCATACAACCTCTTCATTTGATTTTGAATCCTGATATTTTGCCTCTGAGCTTCTGTCCTGACTTCATCAAGTTCTACTAGCTGCATTATTCTTTCTTGTGATGGATCTTCAACATCTATTTCTTCTTGAATCATAAATCTATGTACAGGTAGAAGATTATCCAAAGGTAGTCTAGCCCTTTTGCCATAAACCAGTTCAAATGGAGACTTTCCTGTGGATTTTTTCACAGTTATCCTGTCTGCCCATAATGCAAGATTCAACTTTGAGTCCCATGCTTTTTTGTTCTGCCCCAGCATCTTTTTAATGATCTTCAGGATATTCTTGTTGCTTGATTCAGCTTGCCCATTCCCCTGGGGGTGGTAAGGAGAAGAATGTGATATCTTAATGCCATATTCATCACAAAAATTGCTGAATTCCTCTGATCTAAAAGACATGCCATTATCTGAGATGATTCTTGCAGGAACACCAAATCTAGTAATAATGTTCTCCATTAAGAATTTTATCACCACCTTGCTAGTGGCCTGTTTGGTAGGTATCGCCTCCACCCATTTGGTAAAATAATCTGTAGCGACCAATATCCATCTGTGTCCTCCACTGGATTTTTCTGATATTTCCCCTATAAAGTCTATTCCCCACTGTTGGAATGGTTCCTCAGTCAACATTGGTCTCAACGGGAGTGATCCTTGATACTTTGTTTTGCTTGAGAACTTTTGACAAGCTTCGCATTTTCTGACATATCTATAGGAATCGTTGAAGACACATGGCCAATAATATCCGGCTCTCAATATTTTATGTGTTGTAGTCTTAGCTGAGAAATGGCCACCACAAACCCCATCATGCATTTCATGAAGAACTTTGTCTGCCTGGTAGTTGTCTAGACATAATAACAATATCCCATCTCTATTTTTCCAATATAAGTCCCCATTGATAATCACATACCTTGCTGATTTTAACTTCAAAGCTCTTTTCTGACTATCGGTCATAGCATCTGGACATTTTAAGTGCTTAAGGTAATACATGATATCAGTGTACCATGCTGTTTTCTCAATACTGAAATTAGCTTCCTCCCATCCAACCTGATTCACATCAGACTCTTCAATTTCAGTTCCTGTCATGAGTTTGGCTAGCCCTTGTCCTTTGATAACCTGTGAAATTTTCAACTCAATGTTAAATTCTTGTATCTGATTGATCCATTTGCATCTTTTGCCCGTGACCTCAGTTTGTCTGAAGATATCTTTTACTGCTGCATTGGGGACATAAGCAATAACTTCGGCCCCTACTAAGTATGGCCTGAATTGTTTTACTGCTTTGACCAGAGCATAGGCCTGCTTTTCATTTATTTCATACTTTACTTCTGAAGGGCTTAAAGATTTGCTAAAGTATGCAATGGGTTGCTCATATCCCTCTGAATTTTTCTGTAACAATACTGCTGCTATAGTGTGACAAGAGGCAAATGAAAATGTCATAAATGGTTTGCCAAAATCTGGGGAAATTAGTACTGGTGCCTCAAAAATTGCTCTTTTGATAGCCACAAAGGAATCAATTGCTTCTTCAGTCCAGTCAATTTTTGCCTCTTTCTTCAACATCCTTACTATAGGTTTCACTATGTCTGCGAAATTCAAAATGAACCTTCTCACAAAATTAATTTGTCCCAAAAATGACTGAATGGCTTTGATAGTTCGGGGGACGGGAACCTCATTAATAGCTGCTACTCTTTCAGGGTCAATTCTCACCCCCTCCTTGGATACTATGTGTCCAAGTAGTTTTCCCTCTTCAACACCAAAGTGACATTTCTTGGGATTCAAGGAAATTCCATATTCTAAGGCTCTTTTAAATATCTTCTCAAGGTGTTCACAGTGATCATCAGCTTTCTTCGAGTACGCAGTCAGATCATCTTGGTATACTACCATGATTATATCAATCAATTCTGCAAAAGCCACATCCATTGCCCTTTGAAAAGTAGCTCCAGCATTGGTCAATCTAAATGGCATTCGTGCATAGACATAAGTGCCCCATGGAGTTGTGAAGGCTGTCTTATGTTTTTCAGTTTCTCTAACTTTCACCTGATTGTAACCTGAAAATCCATCCATCATGGACAGCAACTCACACCCTGTTACCTTCTACAGCATATTATCCATATTTGGCAATGGATAGTTATCCTTTAGAGATGATATGTTTAAATTCCTAAAGTCTACACATAATCTAATATCCCCATTTTTCTTCCTGACTGGTACCAAGTTAGAAACCCATGTGGAGTATCTGCATGGCTTAATTATTCCTGCGTCTTTCATCTTTATAATTTCTTCCCTCATTTTTGGTAGCAATGTGGGATTAATAGGTCTCTACTTTTGTCTGAATGGTTTTGCTTCTGGTTTAAGTGGTATCTCATGTTGAAAGAGATCTTCCCTGTAAGCTTTGAGATCCTCATAAGACCATGCAAACACATGTTTATATCTTTTTAACAAAATTATCAGTTGTTGCCTCATAGTAGGAGTCAATTTTTTCCCAATAAAAACATTCTTGGGGGCTTCTTCATTTCCTAGATTGATTTGTTCAACATCACTTTCTTTAACAGCTGACCCTTTGGTTTCAATCACATCTTGAGCATTAAAAGTTCTCTCTAATGCTACCAGGCCTTTTGGTAATTTATTTGACTTCAGTTGTATAATTTCATGTCCAAATAAGGTCTCCTTACCTTCAGTTTGTTCCACAAAGTCATTAAAATTTATAGCTTGAGCCTGATAATGATCAGCACACTGTAAGAAGTTCAGCAGATCTGCATCATCTTGAAACACTTGCCAATTATACAAGTTGTCAGGAATAGATGGTCTCACTTTCATCTCCACTTCAGATATCCCAGTTAGCGTTATATCATTACCTTTCAGTGCAATATTTGCTAGAAAATCTGCCATGATGTTCTTTGATCTATCTATCCAGGTTATCTGAAAAGCATCAAAAAGCTCCATGGTATCCCATACAGCATTCCTGTATTGTTTCAGTCTTAAGTGCTTCGAGGCATATCTCTCCTTTACTTGTGAGACTATTAATTCTGAATCACCAAAGACACTTAGCAATTTGATTCCATGTTTGACTGCTATGTTAAGACCAGTGAGTAGGGCTTCATATTCAGCAATGTTGTTTGTACATTCAAATAACAACTTGAAAGAATATTTGTAAGTTTCTCCTGTAGGTGAAATAAAAAGGATTCCAGCCCCACTCCCTTCTTTGCTACAAGACCCATCAAAGAACATTTTCCATATCTGACCATCCTTTTCAGTTAGACATGACTCAATGGGGATCCACTCTTTAAATTTAGGTTTTGTCAACTGTACCTGGAAGTTGTCCATATCAGTTTGTAAAAAACATACTTGGTTCACTGTTTCTTCCATGTCTTCTATGATATATGTGGACCGAGGTTCCCTGTCAATTTTTATTTCCTGTCCATTTATTGGAATCGTAGCATAAGACAAATCTAGCTGCACATATCCACCAATCATATTCGACCACTGTCTAGACAACAACATTCCATAGTTTGGTGGAACATCTACCACCGTGATATCTATTTTATATGATGCTTCTGGACAGGCTGCTAATCTGAACTCTACATCCTTCATGATACCAACCACTGGGACTGATCTATTGTCCATGGCATAGCACTTCCCAAATGTAGTATCAACTTCCAATCCTAATTCTTTCATCACCCCAATAGGCATGACATTTATGGCTGCTCCTGAATCAATCATACAATTTTTTACCCTTTTGTTGTTTATCACCAAAGTGAGGTAAAATGGGTCTACTTGTGTTGGGTTTTTAGTTATAGTAGACCCTAAGTATATAACTGGAGCCATTTGTTCATTACTGTCACCTGTTGGGACTTCTTGTTTCTGTTCATTAACCTTTCCTTCTTGGACACCTGAGATCATCTCCAAAGTTTTTTCCCTATATTCAGGAAACCTCATGATTTCCATCAATGGGACAGAGACTTTTAATTGCGTTAGTGCGGCTGAGATATCAAACAAGGTAGATTGCTGTGATGAAAGAATTTTTACCGTTTCTTTCTTTTGAACATCAGGACCCTTCTTATTATTCTTTGGTACAACCTCCTTAATCATAGCTCCTTTGTTTATTCGCTTGAGTGTCTCATTAGTTTCTTTCATAAAAAGACTAGTAGGTTTACCTTGCTCTGGATTTACTACCCTATTCCTTAAATCATAAGTCCTTTTTGCTTGTGCAACGGCCCAAGCTGTAATTCTTCTTTTTTCCTCCTCAGTAGGGATTCTAAGCTTAACACTTTCATTTTTGCTGGTGGTCACAGGCAAGACAGAGCATTGATCAATATTTATAGAATCTGACCTTCCTTCCTGACTAAATGATATCATATTAACAGTTGAATCGTCCACATGATCTTCATAGCTATCCTCTTCCTCTTGCAACCCTCTTGCTACTGTGCACAAAGAAGAAGCGTGTGGCATATTGCAAGAATAGCACCACATGTCATCGTCTTGAGTATAATTCACTGTTCTTTTTAAAGGATCTGGAATTTGTTGATTGTCTCTGTGGTTCCTTTCTACTGGTTTCCCATCCTTCCATGTAGTGTTATAAGGCATGTCATGTAGTCTAGGTCTCTCAGGACGGTAGTATTGCTGTTTCTCAGTTTTGTTTACTCTTACAGACAAATCCTTCAGGGCATTTAAAACTTTGTCAAGCTTATCTTCATCCCTATTGGCCTTGGGTTCTTTAGGATTGTACAATCTTGCATCCTCTCTTTTTCCAACCTTACCAGCAGCCTTTCTATTGTTCTCTATAACAATGGCATCTTTCATAACATCTCGGAGATCTCTTGGGTTTCTGGTTCTCAACTCATAGTTTGTTTTGCTGTCATAAGCATTGATATAGTACAGAATGCTCACTTCAGGTACTGGTTTCATCCTATTAGGGATTTTGTTCAGAACCCTATTGAATCTTTTGTTAAAGTCAATTACTGATTCATTTTGCTCTTTCTTAATGTTGATGATTTCATGCAAAGCAAACTCAGGACTATTATGGTCTCCATACTGCTCCAGGAACAATTCTTTGAGTTCTGCAAGATTTCTAATGGATGCATCAGGCAACGTTCTAAACCAATCTCTTGCATCTTCTATTAATGACTGCATAAACAACCTGATCTTGACATCCTCATATGGCAAACCAAAATCCTCAATTACTGCATCAAAGGCTTTGCAATGAGCCTCACCTGAAACTGCATTACTTCCTATGAACTTTGGTATTGCTGTCCTGATTTCATTTGGGATGGGATATGGATACACCATCATTCCTGAAAAATCAAACTGCCTCATTTGTTTCATATTTATTAGTCCATGCCCTCCATGAGGATTCACAAAGTTCTGGTTCATATTACCATACAAGGGCATTTGGTTTTGATAAGGAGGAGGGTATTGATTCTGGTGTTGATACTGAAACTGACCAGGGGGTGGATACTGATTATGAGGGATGAAGCCTGTATGTGAGTTTTGCTGGACTGGTGGTGCACCTGATTGCACATGATCATCCCTCTTGTTACCAAACAGAGGATTCTCATAAGCTTTGAAATCATTACCTTTTGTTTTACCCACTCCCTGAGAATATGTTTTCTTGTAGTTGTTTACATCTTTATTAAAGTCATCCTCACCAACATTTATGCCCAATTTGGCACACAGCTCCAAACATTCCTGAGTCCTTCCTAAATCTCTCATCTCAGCAGCTGCCTCCATCATTTGTCTGGTTAGATCTGTAAATCTATCTGCAGGATCTGCCATACCTGATCCTGATAGAGGTGGTGTATATTGTCTGGACCGTGCTTCATGATTTTCAAAACCAGGGGGAATTTGGCATCTCCCCTTTTGAGCTTTATATGCCGCAACCAAATCTTCATTCACCGGGCTTGAAGTTGTTGTTCTATTTTGTTCTCTTAAGGGCGAATGTTGGCTACTTTCATGTTTATACTGGTTGTATCTTTCTCTCATGGAATCATTCATGGGTTCTTTATTTTTGTTCTTTCGTTGAGGGAAATCTAATTGGGATAAAGATTGTCCTTTCGCGACCGATCTTGTCCCGTGCATTGAAATTCTTATTTCAGAGTCGCCACCTCTTTCCTAGAGGATATGTGTTATTTTTTCTTCTGAGTTCTTTCCCACAGCAGAGTTTTTATAATTCTTTCCCACAGCAGAGTTTTTATAATTCCTCCCCAACAGAGTCGCCAATCTGTTGGGTCTCAAATCAACAGATTGGATAGGTTCTAAGGAAGTGCCAACTCCTATGATCAAACCCTCCAATTGACCTGGCCAACTTATAGAGTGAACCTATTTGGTTACTAACTCTCTCACTTTAGGCTCTGCAGGACCTAGGCGGGTATACCTATTCACTGAATGTCTCCAATAAATAGTGCTTTTTATAGCAGATATGTTATCCTAATCTGATATCTCCTGATCTTGAAATGGCATGAGTTCCTTGAATGGAGATATAGCAGACGAGTTCAAGATTGTTGTTATGATAATTGTTTGTTTTGTGTTTCTTAATTACTTCTATAGCTGTCAAAATAACTAATTATGAAAGAAATGATGAGTATAACTTGAGATTTTTGCCAGTGCCTTCTTCACTGTTTGGGTTACAGAGTCATCACAATTTTCTTCAGGACTTATAGTGCGAATCTGTGAGACAGCTTTTTAATTCATCCCTTATGAACCTGTCAGTTACTATTTCTTTTAAAACCAAATGAATGCTTATATTATGTGTTGATTGAGTGAATTTAACCCTACCCTTAAGGGACCAGTCAATTAAGCTTTGCAAGGAACGATTACAATCCGTAAGCAGAACTTTTGTTGCAACATTATAACATAAAGCATAGATCTAATCTTAAGAACATGAATAACCTTATCTTTATCAGACAATATCACAGACGATTGCCAAAAGAAAATGAAATAATCCACAACACATATGCAAGGAAACAGTAGATCAAGATTTGTATTCCATTATAGTTTGTATACAGAAGACTTACAGGCTGTTTCTGTTTCGCTCCTAATCCTATCTAATTATCTTATCCCCTACATTACAAAAATCATTCTCATATATATATGAGGACGAAAGTTTTTCACGAAGAGACATGACTTTTCAAAATATTAGTCGTTAACTTGAGTGTTTCTAAACTTAAGCAAAAAGAGATTCAAAAGCCCCAAATGATGAATGTAATCATCGTCTTTGAATGTTCTGATTCGAGGCGTTTGCTTTTTTAATTCATCGCCTAGCGTCAGGTACTTGAATATTATCTGGTTGACGGTAGGGGCCATATCCTTATTCCGATCAATTTCTGACAAGGCCCAATCCTTGACGCTGACAAGTTCCTTTCGCAAATCCTCCAAGGTTATTACCTCTCCTTCCTTGTAGACGGAAGGCATTCCAACGGGTTTTTCATCATCTAGTTCTTTTAAATCTCTTCTCAGCATATCCTCGAGTTTGACATGATTATCCATATACGCGTTACCCTCAGCCTTTTCTTCTGGCGTCATGGTATCGTCATTGCTTAGCACCCCCTGCAATCATGCTCTTAACCATTCATGCTCTGTTAGCGCTTTTATTGTTCCATTGTAAACTATCCAATATGGTTCGACCTGTAAGAGCATGGTGTTAAACCGATGTCCTATGATGTCGTTGACCAATTTGTCCATCTTTTGCTGGATATTATCTGCGTGTTTATTGGCCTTCTCTGCCTGATATTTCCAGTACAGGGCATCAGAGATGTCATCCAAGCTGCGTCCTGCGGGGTATGAGGTGTATTCGCTGATAGGAGTCCCCGTTTCTAATTGCAATACCTTTGCTTGCAGCTTTTGATTTTCCTCCTTGGATTTTTCATATAATCCCTTGTATGTAATGTTCTCTCTGACCAAAAACTCTGTCTGGTCCAAGTTCAATCTTGCAACATCCAGGTTGAGCTTTGCAGTGACCCTAGGATCAGTCTTTCCAACCTGATGAACCATGAGATGCCCAAAGGTTTCTTCTATATCCACAATGATTGGCCTTTTCCCTTTTGGATATAGTGCCCACTGTAGGAGAGCCTTTTTGTCTGGATCATATCCAGAGCCTAGGAATAGTTTATCTACCTCCTGGGGCAATACCTGTTGATTCAAATCTTTTTTTTTCAAAAAGCCATCAAATAAGAGTGCTGAGTTGATATCCCAACCAGAAAAGATGATCACACCGGCCTCTTTTAATAATTTCCTCCCTTTTTCAAGAGTCATGTCTTTCATGAGGACATCAATTTCATCCTGTAATCTCTTCATCTGTTCCTCCTCTGGTTTTCCAGCCATGCTTCGTTTGACATGAGCCCCTTTGTATTGATATAGAAATGAAAGGAATTCCCTAGAGGAGGCGAATCCATCATCAGCAATGAAGTCCTCATGCTCAGTCATTCTTATGTCACCAACATCCTTGATGTTGATTTCTCCTGTGTCCATGTTCATTTCTGTTTCGAAACCAGGAGGATAATCCTCTCTAGGAGAATCAGGTGGGATACTACTGGCGGTTGATTTCGGTGACATGTGAGCTAGGGGCTGACTGTCCTTCTCAGTATTAATGAAGCGAAGGAATTGTGAAGGAACTCTGTGCATAATTTCAGCTTCATGTTGAAGCAGCCTTTTAGCTACTTCCAGAGGATCTTGGAGATTTCCAATTAGGTCTCCATCTATCATTCCCCTTGCCCTTTTCCATTTGTAGGCCTCCCAGACTAACTCACTCTTTCCTTTTAAAGCATTGGCCTCCTCTCGCTCAAGGTTCTTAATTAGGTCGTCTGGCATTTTGGCCATATGTATCCCAGCTTTGAGTTTCTGTGAGGCTCTGGCAGCTCTTATATATCCGTCGGGATCAAAATTCTCCCTAGGCTCACCCAGAGTCATGCCATAGTAATTTAATTTATTCTGTAATAAATGATAACTCTTTGAACTTTTGACAATGAAATCAGAGAAAACTAATAAACCTGGAACAATAGATTGTTTACCAAAATCAGTTAAATGTTTAGCACTGGCAATAGACAATTGCCTTATAATCTCCAAGCTATCCACTCTGTCTGGCACCGTAATTGGAAGCATGTGCGGTTGCCCTTCATATCCAAATACCCTTATCTCTGTGTGAATATCATGGCAATACCAATCACCCCAATTATGTTCAATCTGTGACTCTGGAGAGAAATCCTTTGGCCTGAGGAACCTCTTAATTTCAGGGGACAAAGTATAATCCCTGTGTTGTCCAAAAGTTGCACTGAGAGGTTTCACAAAGTATTCTTGAAAATGCCAATATTGGTTGTTCATAAACCTCTGGTCCCATGCTGATACCCACAACTGAACCAGCTTCTTCAGACCATTCTTATCATAAGACCTGATGCTGAACTCATCTAGCTAGAAGTTAATTTCTTGTCCACAATAAAGAAGAATATGCATTAGCATGGAGTATAATGAAAAGTGAACATTCATAAGGTCTCCTTTCAATTTTTCCAGCCCATGATTCAAGGCATCTGCAACATAAGTAGCAAAATCAAATGACCTAGGGTCTTTTGATTGAATATCAGCACACAGAACCATAATCCCAATATCCATGAGTGGATGAGCCTCTATGCCTAGTACTTGGGCTGCAGTATAATACGTATATTTGAAATATGGATGGAAGTGGTTGACATCAAATGGGACCTTGTCATTTTTGCCAAACTGAACAAATGACCCACCCACTTTTGGCCTGTGAACAGGTAGCCTCCAAGTCCTGTAGACATTTTCCAAACTAAAGAATTCCTGTGAAAGCTTCTTCATATCGATGCTCTCCTCGACTTCCCAGTCTAGATCAAAAACCATATCAATAGTCTGCTTGTTGATTACTACTAATGTATTCCCTCTGTAATCACATATGGTTTTAGTTCTCGGGTTGTAGCAATTTACCAGAGCTTTCATTAATTCTATGTCTACAAACACATTTGGAACTACTAATTTGCCTAAGTTCCTCTTCCATAGATTACTAATGGGTTCGGGTGCATCCCTTCTTTTGTAACCAAACAAAAATAACTCATGCCCTCTTATCTCAGTCCAAATGTCTCCTAGATTTTCAAATTTGTCCTCTAATCCTTCCTCTTCACTTTTAATCTTTTTGGACCTTACACTAGACGATGGACACTGGTCTAATAAGTCCTGAGTCAAAGCTCTCCCTTCTTTCTTCTGTCTCTTGGGCTTCTCTTCAGGGTTTAACTCTTTTCCTTTCCTACTCTTTTTAGAAGAAGAAGACGAAGGTTCCATAGTTACAGTAAATAAGAGAGACAACACTTACTTGGTAGAATGCTCAACTCTTCTGGTTATCGTTTGCAAATCTCTGCAAGTTCTTCACAGCTTCCAATCTCTTAGCATCGATCTAATTCTTACGAAAATTCACTCAGTTCAATTGTAATTGAATGGGCAACTTGTGTACAGTTAATGTTCTGCATCTGTAACGGCTATTCAAGTGTTTTAAACTTAATTGCAGATGTGACACTTTTCAACTGGGCCTTTAACTCCTTCGCGGGAAGTACAGTCCGCTCAAAGTGCGCGCGTTTCAAGTTATCGATGAAACCCTTGTCTTCGGCCGAGCGTTTGAATCTTCCATCGAAAGCTTATTCTCTTCGATACAACTGTTTCGGTGAAAAGCTTACGTCGAGAAGCCGCTTTTAAGACTCATCGAAATCACTTTTTCATCGATAGTCCCCTTTTTCAACAAGTTGCTCGTGAGTTTCATCGATGCCATACTTTCGATGAGTTTCTTTCTTCGGTGAAGGCTTATGAGTGTTCATCGATATCCCCTTTTCATTGATATCCTCTTTTATCGATGAAAAAGCTTTTCTTTTGTTCGACATCACGTTCATCGATGAAACTTGCATTTCGATGAATGTATCTTAAGTTTCTTCGGTAACAATATTCCTTCGAAATCACCTTTTGCCTTTTTCGCTTTTTGCTTTTACCTTTTCAATGAAACTTGGAGTATCGATGAGCGGTTTCTTGCATTCATCGAAGGTAACTTTTTGCTGAAATACCTTTGCTTAATGCTTTATATGCCCTGTGTCGATGAAAACGCTCTTTCGATGAAACTTCTCCTGCAGTGCTCGATACAGTTTACTGGCCGAAATATCCATTAGTCTTCATGCTTATGGAAACATATATTATTATTTTTTATCTTTATTTTTTTTTAAAAATAGTGCTCAACAATCCATTCAAGCCAACATGTGACTACATGTTACAGTAGCAGGCCAACATGATAAATGATCTATTTTGTGATTGTAGATATATAACACTGGTGTAGATGATCTTCTTGGTGAATGATATGATTGTATGTAAGCAAGTCGTGTTCAAGAATCTATTTTTGCACAATTTCACGTGCGCATTCTTGATCTAGTACTTGATTGAGACAGTGAACATGGCAGCATAGAGCAGAACAATAGAGATGATCCAGTCAGTATATTTGGCACTTAACTAGAACTCATCCAAGCATTGTAGATGCTATTTTAGAGTTCATTTTTCTTTAATTCATCATTGTAATTAATTAGTAAGGCAGTGAGCCTTACGAGGTTGTAGCCCTTATTGTATTTGAGTAGTGAGCTCTAGGTAGTGTGCCTAAATGCCTATACATTCCCCATATTGTAATATTGTTTTTCTACTGGCCATATTGGAATAATATTGTGGGTTCAAATCCCATGATGGTTTTTCCCATTTATGTTTCCACATAAAAATCTGGTGTTATGATTTTGTGGTTGATTTTTTTATGTTCCCGCATTTCAGTTTCGTGTGTATGCTTCAAGTGGTTTAAAGTTGTCTGAAAATTTGCTAACCGGTAGATCACTGATTCACCCCCCCTCTCAGTGATCCCTAATTCCAACAAGTGGTATCAGAGCCTAGTTCCTCTGAGGAAGCTTAATGTCCGGAGGAAGGTTCGAGAAACTGGAAATGGATTCTTGTTTTTAGAGACAACTTAGTGTGGCACTTGAGGATCTTGATGCAACAAGAAATGCGATCATTTCCTTCAAGAGAAACCTGAATGTTGTTGATGATTTTATTAATGAATTGAAGGATCAAGTGAGCACTTCAAGAGACAAGATGAAGTAATTTATGGACAAGTTGAAGGAGAAACAAGATCAAAACATGAAAAATTATGATAAAGCTGATGAATGTGCCAAGCTTGAGAGAGAGAATGTTGCTATGAAGAATAAGATACAATCCATTGTGATGAGGCTGACTAAGAAGATTGAGGACCAAAAGAAGAATGAAGAGAATCTGGCACAATCATTGAAGGAAAAAGATGATGAATATCCATGTGTACCTATGAGAATGATCAATTGAAGCTTGAGTTGACACAGTCAAGGAATAATGGTCAAGAACTTGAAATATATTTCCGCCTTAAGAGGTGAACTTGCTATTGCTAATGATTACAAAGAAAAATTTAAAGATAGCTCAACAAGGCTTGATAAGATGCTGGAAAGTCAAAGGCATGGAAAGGACATGCAAGGGCTTGGATTTGAGAAAGGTGAATCCTCCAGATTGGGACAAATCAATATAAAACCTAATCAGAAGAAGAGAAAGAATCCTCTGGTAAGACAACCTAATACCCATAAATTCAATGGTAGATTCTTTACTTGCAATAAATTTGGCCATATGGAAAATAAATGTAGAAGTAAGATGAATAATGGAATGAAAAACATGAATAATGTTCCTACCTTTATCGGTAAGTGTTTCATATACAATAATTTTGGTCACAAGTCAAAGATGTGTAGAGAAGTAATGAATAACTTCCAAAAAAAGAGGTGCTATGCTTATGGGTTGTTTGGACATATCTCTTACTAGTGTAGGATGAGACCAAATTAGATGAAATTCAAACCTATGAAGAGGAATGTTATTTTTTGTGCATTCAACAAAACCAGTCACATAACTAAGTACTGCAGAAGCAAGAATAGTGCTCTGGTAGACAAGAACAAATCAAATCAGAAGGGAAAGGCCAAGGTAGAAGAGATCAAAGAAAAAAATGAGATGATGTGGGTCAGAAAATATGAATCCAAAGCAGACAATAGATCTGCACCTGAATACTGTGCAAGATCTTCATCCAGTAACTAGGGCTTTATACCTTAGGGGAACATTTCATGCAGATTCTAAGAAACCCCTCTTCGGTGATCTGCAATTGATTCCAAAAGGTTGTAGAAGGCTTAAATCCTATATGAAGATGTTATCTAGAAGTTTTAGAAAATATTTGATGCTTCGGTAAGTGACTCTATGAAAATCAAGGTAACCGATTGCTTCATTTATTGCAATGGAAAATTAGGTCTTCGAAGGAAGGCATTTGAAAGCTTCATTTGTCACAATGCAATCAAATGAATAGTGTAAAGAAGGAGAGAAAAGTGATTTGGTGATCTCAATAGCGATTTCAACAATCCCAAAGTGAATTCCAGCACCTGGTTGCAAATCAAGGTATTTATCTGTTCCAGACTATTAGTTTCCACAAACCCTAAGTTTGAAATGGATCCAGCTTCTGGAATTGCTACCCCATTGGTTGTGGAGATTAAGGATAGAGCTAGACCTATCTTCAAGAAACACCCTTTCAAGTCTGTTGAAGATGATTCAAAATGTGCATTTTCTTTGGTATCCTACGACATCCTTCACAATGAGGATATTAGGGCATACATCCATTGTGATCTTGAGGAGCTTGATAACTTTGACATGTTGAACTTGTACAACAAATATTTGGTAGACAATTAAGGAAACCTCAAACCAGAATATAAGGCTCTTCAGGACAAGGATTTTTCACAGTCCATCTATTTTCCATTGTTCAACTAATTAGAGTGGATCCGGTATATTATCAATAAAGTCCATGATGAGTTTATATGGCTTGATAGGCCTCACAAGATCACTAAGCATGTAATTCAAGCTGTGACATGCCTTAGTGAAACTAGTGAAGTATCTAGCTTGAGAAAAGTGTCAAATAACACACTGATAGCCACTACTAGTTCCAAGTTTGACAACATAGTGATGACCATAAACAACATTCGAGAGAATGATGTGAAGTTTGCATCAATGGTGGTCGGATACAAATTTTACTAGTCTAGAAGACACAACTCCGTATTCAAAACTACCATTTACTCTACATATCAGATGTTGAAGAATGACAAGAGGTATGATCTATGTACAATCTATCTAAATGCATTGATGAGCAATTTGAAAAAAATTAAGCAAGACAAGAAGCACACTTTTAAATATGGAACTCTTCTTATTTGCTAGGTCCTATATTTCTTGATTGAGATACCCGGTGTGAAAGGAAATGTCCAATGGGCCTATAAAAGACCAATGAAAATGCATATCAAAGAGGGATTGTGGGGAATAGGAGATGCCACAATGAGAATATCTTCTCTCTGGGGTTATCTCAAACCATTCCAAGGTACAATGAACAACAAAGAAATAATTCCTAAGGAGATTGTGGAGAAGTATGAGAAAACTATTTGCTTCATGGTTGATAAGGATCAATGTCAAATAGAAGCAGTGGAGCCTAGGATAGTTTGGATCATTCCCATGGGGTATGAAGTTGACTCTATCATGCTTGAGGTATATTATCAACACCT
This sequence comes from Cryptomeria japonica, assembly GCF_030272615.1. Taxonomy (NCBI): domain Eukaryota; kingdom Viridiplantae; phylum Streptophyta; class Pinopsida; order Cupressales; family Cupressaceae; genus Cryptomeria; species Cryptomeria japonica. Next base: position 325,544,073 of record NC_081410.1, read on the forward strand.
ATTGAGCCAACCAGTGGATCCAAAAGATGAAATATTTGGAACATTAAAGGAGAAAGACCTTGAATTGCACAAATAGTTCACTACACCTGCTAGAAAAAGGAAAGTTACAAAGATGATTGAGGAAGTGGCAGTGGATATGAGATTCACCTAGGAGGAGGTGAAGCAAACAAGAGAAAAAAATGCTTAGAAGGAGGCCAAAGAGGAAACCAAAAAGCCTAAGACCCAGTTCCCTCCAGGGCTAAACCAAATGAGACCAAGTCTTCCCCTACTTTGGTGGTACCATCTTCAAGATAGAGCCCACCGGGAAAGGGAGTGTTGAAGCAAAAGGAGAAGTCCAAGTGGACTTATGTTGTTATGTCTCCAATGGCCTCTGAGATAGAATCTGATGAAGAAGCAAGCAAGGCCAAGAAGAAAGGTTAATTTGTTAGATTGGTGAGGAAGCCGTAGTTCGGTGGACCCCAACAAAGAAAGAAAGAAAAATATGATCCTACCCCTACCAGAAGACCTCAGAAAGGAAGAAAGGTTAAAAATCAACTTGAGTCTGGTGATAAGCAAGGTAAATCCACATTTGTTCCTCCATTACCAATAGATTAGTTAATTGATGAGATAATGTGGATGTTAATATGAAGAATATTGGAAGAAGAAGATGTTGTCTTATACTTGCACAATTTTTGTAAAACATTGATTGAGTTGGAGAAGAGTATTCTTAAAGACCTATACAATCTTATTGATACAAGGAGACTATGAAAGAAAGAGAATTGGTTAATGTTTGCACTTGTATCACCCAAGATGAAGTCAAAAGACTCATTGATAGAGCAAATAGGTTAATGATAGGAAAGGTGGAAGAAGTAAGAAAGGAGACATAAGATATATGGAGAAAAAAAATTGTAAATGATCCTTTGTAAAAAGATGCATTTAATTCTTCTCAATCAGAAGAAAACAAAGGTGTTTTCGGTGTTTAGAAGGATGAAACTCAGACTGAGGGACATTTAGAAGATCAAGGAAACACAACTCTTGATTCTAAAACTAGTGATAATCCTCTGGTGATAGATAGTACAATAGCCCCCAAAATTCAAAAGTATGATACTGCACCAAGTGGCAACACCATTGCAAAAGATAAAGGGGATGGAGCAAAGAAAAATGAAGTTGAGAGTGCAGAGGTAAAGGCTACTGAGGTATACAAGGGCAAAGGAGTTTTTGATCTAGCATTTGACACTCCTATAGTCTCAAGGACCCCACCTCAAATCTCCATTAATCTATATGGTCCACTGAACCTTGGACAGATGTCTTCTACCGAGAAGCTCATGCTTGCAGAAGTTGTTCAAGCCCAGGCCAGCTAGGATCTGGTGAAGTCTAAATTAGAGGATAAAAATCTCATTTTGATGTCTATGGATGTTTTGCAGAAGGTGGCTCCAAATGTATAGTTAGATTCTAATGCTAGCCCCTTCGGTAAATTGTTACAATTGATTAATAGTGTAAATACCAGTTTTGATTCTTTAGAGAAGTCTACTATTAAGTGAGTTTTTGATAGATTTAAGGATGTAAGGATGCAGACATTCTGAAAGATGATTGAAGATGATAGAGTTAGATTGAATAAAGATCTACAGGTTATTTCAAATTCTTTAACAATAGGTGGTAAATTGTATAAGTCTTGTCTAATTTTTCACAAACTCACTGTAGATATAAATGAGCAAATAAGTGTTTTCTAGGGAAAACTTGCTAGTATTTCACAGTCCTTTGATCCCAATGTCACTCCAACCAATAGTGTTGAAGGATAGATTTTGGCTCAAATGATCAGATCTCAAGCCTTAATGCAGTCAAGGGTAGAATTTTGAGGAAAGTTGGTGAACTCCAGAACTTAATTGCTCCCCGGTTGGAAACCATGCTAAGAAATAAGGTAGATTGCAGGAAGGCTATGGCACAACTTGTGTCATTTGATCTGAAGGAAGGAGAGATTCATGCAACTGTATTTGGTGCATTCATTACAATTTTGGAGAACTTGAAGAGAAGGTAGGACACTCACCTATGATCTGTTGGGTCTCAAATCAACAGATTGGATAGGTTCTAAGGAAATGCCAAGTCCTATGGTTAAACCCTCCAACTGACTTGGCCAACATATACAGCAAAATGATTCAAATTTTACTCTCTCACTTCAGGCTCTGTAGGACCTAGGCGGGTATACCTATTCACTGAATGTCTTCAATAACCAGTGCTTTTTATAGCAGATTTATTATCCTAATCTGATATCTCCTGATCTTGAAATGGCATAAGTTCCTTGAATGGAGATATAGAAGATGAGTTCAAGATTGTTGTTGTAATAATTATTTGTTTTATGTTTCTTAATTACTTCTACTGCTGTTAAAATAATCAATGATGAATAAATCGATGAGTGTAATCTGTAATTAGCCAGTGCCTTCTTGTTAGGGCTACAAAGTCATTGCACTTTTCTTCAGGACTTATGGTGCGAACCTGTGAGACAGTTTTTAATTCATCCCTTTATGAACCTATCAGTTATTCTTTCTTTTGAAACCAAATAAATGCTTATATCATATGTTGATTGAGTGAATTTAACCCTACCCTTAAGGGACCAGTCAATTAAGCTCCGCAAGGAACAATTACAATCCGCAAGCAAAACTTTTGTTTCAATATTATGATACAAAGCATGGATTTGATCTCAAGAACATGAATAACCTTATCCTATCAGACAATATCACAGACGATTGCCAAAAGAAAATGAAATGATCCGTAACACATATGCAGAGAAATAATTTATCAGAATTTGTATTCCATTATGGTTCATATACAGAAGACTTACAGGCTGTTAAATATCGCTATCTTGACCTTAATTGCTCCCCTACATTACAAAAATCATTCTCATATATATATGAGGATGAAGACTTTTCATGAAGAGACACGACTTTTCGAAACACTAATCATTAGTTTGAGTGTTTCTAACAAACTTAAGCAAAAAGAGATTTAGAAGTCCTAAATGATGAATGTAGTCATCGTTCTTGAAGGTTTTGATTCGAGCACTCTGTTTCTTCAATTCATATCCCTACGACAGATACTTGAATATCATCTGGTTGACAGTAGGGGCCATATCCTTACTTCGATCTATTTCTGACAAGGCCCAATCCTTGACACTGATGAGCTCTTTTCGCAAGTCTTCCAGGGATATCACTTCTCCTTCTTTGTAAACAGAGGGCATTCCAACAGGTTTCTCATCATCCAATTCCTTCAGATCTCTTCTCAGTGTATCTTCAAGTTTAACATGATTCTCCATATACGCAGTCCCCTCAGTTTTTTCCTCTGGTGTCATGGCATCTACATTATTCAGTACTTCATGCAGTCGTGCTTTTAATCTCTCATGCTCTGTTAACGCCTTTATTGTTCCACTATATACTTTCCAATATGGTTCAACCTGCAAGAGCATGGTGTTAAACCGATGTCCTATGATATCGTTGACCAGTTTGTCCATCCTTTGTTGGATACCTTCTGCGCGTTTATTGGCCTTTTCTGCTTGATATTTCTAGTACAGAGCATCAGAGACATTGTCCATGCTACGTCTCGTGGGGTATGAGGTGTACTCGCTTATAGGAGTCCCTGTCTCTAGTTGCAATATTTTTGCTTGCAACTTTTGATTCTCCTCTTTAGACTTTTCATACAACCCCTTATATGTGACGTTCTCTCTGACCAAAAATTCTGTCTGGTCCAGGTTCAATCTAGCAACATCCAAGTTGAGTTTAGCAGTGACCCTAGGGTCAGTTTTTCCAACCTGATGAACCATGAGGTGTCCAAAGGTTTCTTCAATGTCTACAATGATAGGCCTCTTCCCCTTTGGATATAATGCCCATTGTAGGAGAGCTTTCTTGTCTGGATCATATCCAGACCCTAGGAACAATTTATCTATCTCCTGAGGCAACACCTGTTGATTCAAGTCTTGTTTTTTCAAGAACCCGTCAAATAAAAGTGCTGAGTTTATATCCCAACCAGAAAAGATGATTACACCGGCCTCTTTTAGAAATTTCCTCCCTCTCTCAGGAGTCATATCTTTCATGAGGACATCAATCTCATCCTGCAATTTCTTCATCTGTTCTTCCTCTGGTCTCCCAGCCATGCTTCGTTTTACATGAGCTCCTTTGTATTGGTATAAAAATGAGAGGAATTCCCTAGAAGAGGCGAATCCATCATCAACAACAAAATCTTCATGTTCAGTCATCCTTATATCGACAACATCCTTAATATTGATTTCACCAGTGTCCATATTCATTTCTGCTTTAAAACCAGGAGGATAATCTTCTCTAGGAGAATCAGCAGGGATACTACTAGCAGTCAATTTTGGTGACATGTGAGCTAAGGGTTGACTATCCTTCTCAGTATTAATGAAATGAAGGAATTGCGAGGGCACTCTATGCATGATCTCTACTTCATGTTGAAGCAGCCTTTTAGCCACTTCCAAAGGATCTTGGAGATTTCCAATTAGATCTCCATCTATCATTCCCCTTGCCCTTTTCCATTTGTAGGCCTCCCAAGTCAACTCACTCTTTTCTCTCAAAGCCTTGGCCTCTTCTCTTTCAAGATTTTTAATCAGGTCATCTGGCATTTTGGCCACATGTATTCCAGCTTTGAGTTTTTGTGACGTTCTGGCAACTCTTATGTACCCTTCAGGATCGAAGTTCTCTCTAGGCTCACCCAGAGTCATGCCATAGTAGTCTGACTTGTTCTGCAGTAAATGATAACTTTTTGAACTTTTAACAATGAAATCAGAGAAAACCAATAAACCTGGAATGATGGATTGTTTACCGAAATCTGTTAAGTGTTTAGCACTAACAATAGACAATTGTCTTATGATCTCCAGGCTAGCCACCCTGTTTGGCACTATAATTGGAAGCATGTGGGGTTTCCCTTCATATCCAAATATCCTGATTTCTATGTGATTATCATGGAAATACCAATCACCCCAATTATGATCAATCTGTGACTCTGGAGAGAAGTCCTTTGTGTTGGGTCTCAAATCAACAGATTGGATAGGTTCTAAGGAAATGCCAACTCCTATGATCAAACCCTCCAATTGACTTGGCCAACTTATAGGGTGAACCTATTTGGTTACTAACTCTCTCACTTTAGGCTCTACAGGACCTAGGCGGGTATACCTACTCACTAGTTGTTCCTTCAACCAATGCTTTTTATAGCAGATTTAGTGTCTTAATCTGATATCTCCTATTCTCAGAATGGCATAAGTTTCTTAAACAGACTAATTTTAGATGTGTGTATTGATCTATGTATCTTACAAAAGTATATATGTTACACTTTGGCTAAATTACCTACTATACCTACTCTACTAATCCTAATGCTTAAAGGTAAAGGGTAACTGGTATGGTTAAAGGGTTTGTTTACAAATGATCAGTGCCTTTCCTCCTATTTGGGCTACAGAGTCTTATATCTCTTCAGGACTTATTGTGTAAACTTATGAGATAGTTTTTAATCCCACCACCTCTCGATGAGTCTATCAGTTACTATTTCTTATGAGCTCTACTTCAATGTCTATATTGTAAACTGCTTGAATGAATTTAACCCTAACTTTTAAGAGACCATCCAAGGAAGAAATACAAGGAACAATTACAATTCGTGAGTAAATCTTTTTGATCCAAATCTACAATATAAAACACAAAATTTTACTGGAAGAACACGAATAAGCTTATCCACTTTTAGATAATATCATAAGCAACTGCCTTCTAAAAATATGTTAACTCTCAACACATATGAGAAAGAAAATGCAACTGGTTATTTTTGATAAAAAGTTTAAAAGTACAAAATTGCCTCCACCTCTTCTATCTCTTCTTTTTTTTCTCTCTTTACATTTTACATCACACATATATATGTGTTTGAATGGTTTTCATACCCCTTTGGGTGAAAAGACACCCCCTTTTAAATAAAAATAATTCCAAATCCCGAAATTGCCTTAGTTTATGTAATTAATTGTCACTTTACAAGTTGTTTAGGCATATTAGAGGTATTTTAAGGCTATTTTATGGGTATATAATGGATAAATGGTCTTTAAATGATGTAAATACCCCCTTTGGTGCTTCACACTCCATTTTTTATGCCCATTAGTGTGTTTATGTTATGGTTTCATATTGTGCAACAAATATAAAATATATTACTTGTACCTATTCAATATATATATATATATATGTATATATATATTTAGAATTTTTCTTGCTCCTTGTCTTGGAATTTGGAATTCTAAAAATTGCAAATTTTAGGGTTCCAACACTTTGGTCTAAGGAATCTCTTGATTTCAGGGGACAAAGTGTAATCCCTGTGCTGCCCAAAAGCTGCACTAAGGGGTTTCACAAAATATCCTTGAAAGTGCCAGTACTGGTTGTTCATGAACCTCTGGTCCCATGCAGAAACCCATAACTAAACTGGTTTCTTCAGACCATTCTTGTCGTAAGATCTAATGCAGAAATCATCTGACCAGAAGTTAATCTCTTGTCCACAATAAAGAATGATATGCATTAACAAGGAGTATAATGAAAAATGAATATTCACAAGGTCCCCTTTCAATTTTTCCAACCCATGATTTAAGGCATCTGCAACATAAGTGGCAAAATCAAATGACCTAGGGTCTCTTGACTGTAAGTCAGCACACAGAACCATAACCCCAATATCCATGAGTGGATGAGCCTCTAGGCCTAGTACTTGGGCTGCAGCATAATATGTATATTTGAAATATGGATGGAAGTGGTTGACATCAAATAGCACCTTGTCATCTTTGCTGAACGGAACAAATGACCCACCCACTTTTGGCCTGTGAATAGGTAGTCTCCAAGTCCTGTAGATGTTTTCCAAACTAAAGAATTCTTGTGAAAGTTTCTTCATATCGATACTCTCCTCCACCTCCCAGTCTAAATCAAACACCATATCAATAGTTTGTTTATTAATCACCACTAATGGATTCCCTCTGTAATCACATATGGTTTTGGTCCTCGGGTTATAACAATCTACCAGTGCAATTTTCAGTCTTTTAGCATTGATCTGGTTCTTATGAAAATTCAATCAGTTCAACTGCAATCGTATGGGCAACTTGTGCACAATTAATGTTCTGCATCTACAATGGCTACTCAAGTGTTTAAACTTAATTGCAGATGTGACATTCCTCACTTGGGCCTTTAACTCTTTCGTGAGAAGTACAGTTCGATCAAAGTGATCATATTTCAAGTTATCGATGAAACCCTTGTCTTCGGCCGAGTGTTTAAATCTTTCATCGAAAGCCCATTTTCTTCGATATTATTCTTTCGGTGAGTAGCCCATGTCGAGAAGCCACTTTCAAGACTCATCGAAATCATTCTTTCATTGACAAACTTTTTCGATAGGTCACTCACAAGTTTCATCGAAATCATTCTTTCGATGAGTTCCTTTCTTTGGTGAAGGTTTATGTATGTTCATCGACAGTCCTTTTCCATCGATATCCTCCTTTATCGATGAAACACCTTTTCTTTTGTTCGATGTTATGTCATCGATGAAAACTTGCATTTCGATGAATGCTTTATGAGTTTCTTTGGTAATGATATTCCTTCGAAATTATTTTTTGCCTTTTGTTTTTTACCTTTTCGATGAAACTTGGAGTATCAATGAGCGGTTTTCTGTATCCATCGAAGGTGACTTTTTGCCGAAGTATTTTTGCTTGGCATTTTATGTACTTTGTTTCGATGAAAATACTCTTTCGATGAAGCTTCTTTTGAAATGCTCGATACAATTTGCTGGCCGAAAAATCTTTTAGTCTTTACACCTATGGAAATATATATTTTTTATATATTTTTTTTTATTTTCAAATATAGTGTCCAACAGTGGCTCTGACTGAGGATGGAGGCATATTGAATATGTCTTCAAGAATTCAGAATCTCTGGTTACCGCAGATATATGGTGGTATTTACAATGGAAATGGATCCTAATCTACTGTACATGTGATATAGTATGTTCAGAAAAAGAAGTTCTTTAAGAATTGCCCATGTACTGGCAATTCTTGGACCTTCCCTTTTGCGTTTTGAAGCAAATAAGAATCCTCCCCTTTTTTATCTACGACCACATATGGGCCGATCCATAAGGCTTCAAATTTACCATGCTTGCCTTTGTCTTGACTCCTGGCATTCCACATTAAAACCCAATCACCTACACAAAATTTTCTATTTGATGTCCTCTTGTCATATAACTTCTTCATTTGATTTTGAATCCTGACATTCTGCTTTTGAGCTTCTGCCCTGACTTCATCAAGTTCTACTAATTGTATTATCCTTTCTTGTGATGGATCTTCAACATCTATCTCTTCTTGAGTCATGAATCTATATACAGGCAAGAGATTATCCAAAAGTAGTCTGGCCCTTTTGCCATAAACCAATTCAAATGGAGACTCTCCTGTAGATTTCTTCACAATTATCCTATCTGCCCACAGTGCAAGATTCAACTTTGAATCCCATGCTTTTTTTTTCTGTCCCAACATCTCTTTAATGATCTTTAGGATATTCTTGTTGCTAGATTTAGCTTGTCCATTCCCTTGAGGGTGGTAGGGAGAAGAATGTGATATCTTAATGCCATATTCTCCACAAAAAGTGTTGAATTCTTCTGATCTAAAGGACATGCCATTGTCTGAGATGATCCTTGCAGGGACACCGAATCTAGAAATAATGTTCTCCATTAAGAATTTTATCACCACTTTGCTAGTGGCCTGTCTGGTGGGTATTGCCTCCACCCATTTGGTAAAATAGTCTGTAGCGACCAATATCCATCTGTGTCCTCCACTAGATTTTTCTGATATTTCCCCTATAAAGTCTATTCCCCATTGTTGAAATGGTTCCTCCGCCAACATTGGTCTCAATGGGAGTGATCCTTGATACTTTGTTTTGTTTGAAAACTTCTGACAAGCTTCACACTTTCTGACATATCTATAAGAATCATTGAAGACACATGGCCAATAATATCCAGCTCTCAATATTTTATGTGCTGTAGTCTTAGCCAAGAAATGACCACCACAAACCCCATCATGCATTTCATGAAGAACTTTGTCTGCCTGGTAGTTGTCTAGACATAATAACAATATCCCATCTCTATTTTTCCAATATAAGTCCCCATTGATAATTACATATCTTGCTGATTTTAGCTTCAAAGCTCTCTTCTGATTATCGGTCATACCATTTGCACATTTCAAGTGCTTAAGGTAATACATGATATCAGTGTACCATGCTGTTCTCTCAATACTGAAGTTAGCTTCTTCCCATCCAACCTGATTCACACCAGATTCCTCAATTTCAGTTCCTGTCATGAGTTTGGCCAACCCTTGTCCTTTGATAACCTGTGAAATTTTGAGCTCAATGTTAAATTCTTGTATCTGGTTGATCCATTTGCATCTTTTGCCCGTGACCTCAGTCCATCTGAAGATATCTTTTACTGCTGCATTGGGGACATAAGCTATAACTTCAGCCCCTACTAAGTATGGTCTAAATTGTTTCACTGCTTTGACCAAAGCATAGGCTTTCTTTTCGTTCAGTTCATATTTTACTTTTGAAGGGCTCAAAGACTTGCTAAAGTATGCAATGGGCTGTTCATACCCCTCTGAATTCTTCTGTAACAACACTGCTGCTATAGTGTGACAAGAGGCGAATGAGAATATTATAAAAGGTTTACCAAAATCTGGGGAAATTAATACTGGTGCCTTGGAAATTGCCCTTTTGATTGCCACAAAGGAATCCATTGCTTCTTCGGTCCAATCTATCTGGGCCTCTTTTTTTAACATCCTTACTATAGGTTTTACTATGTCTGCAAAATTCAAAATAAATCTTCTCACAAAATTAATTTGTCCCAAGAATGATTGAATGGCTTTGATAGTTCGGGGGATGGGAACCTCATTAATAGCTACTACCCTTTCAGGGTCAATTCTTACTCCCTCCTTGGATACTATGTGTCCAAGTAAATTTCCCTCTTCAACACCAAAGTGGCATTTTTTAGGATTCAAGGAAATCCCATATTCTAAGGCCCTTTTAAATATCTTTTCAAGGTGTTCACAGTGATCATCAGCTTTCTTTGAGTATGCAGTCAGATCGTCTTGATATACTACCATGATTACATCAATCAATTCTACAAAAGCCACATCCATTGCCCTTTGAAAAGTAGCTCCAGCATTGGTCAATCCAAATGGCATTCGTGCATAGACATAAGTGCCCCATGGAGTTGTGAAGGCTGTCTTATATTTTTCAGTTTCTCTAACTTTCACCTGATTGTAACCTGAAAATCCATCCATCATAGACAGCAACTCACACCCTGTTACCTTCTGCAGCATGTTATCCATATTTGGCAATGGATAATTATCCTTTAGAGATGATATGTTTAAATTCCTAAAGTCTACACATAATCTAATATCCCCATTTTTCTTCCTAACTGGTACCAAGTTAGAAACCCATGTGGAATATATGCATGGTTCAATTATTCCCGCATCTTTCATTTTTATAATCTCTTCCCTCATTTTTGGTAACAATGTTGGATTAATAGGTCTTTGCTTTTGTCTGAATGGTTTAGCTTCTGGTTTAAGTGGTATCTCATGTTGAAAGAGATCTTCCCTGTAAGCTTTGAGATCTTCATAAGACCATGCAAACACATGTTTGTATCTTTTTAGCAACATTATCAGTTGTTGCCTCATAGTAGGAGTTAATTTTTTTCCAATAAAAATATTTCTGGGGGCTCCTTCATTCCCTAGGTTGATTTGTTCAACATCACTCTCTTTAACAGCTGACCCTTTGGTTTCAATCACATCTTGAGCATTAAAGGTTCTTTCTAATGCTACTAGGCCTCTTGGCAATTTATTTGACTTTAGTTGTATAATTTCATGTCCAAATAAAGTTTCCTTACCTTCAGTTTTTTCCACAAAGTCATTAAAATTTATAGCTTGAGCCTGATAATGATCAACACACTGTAAGAAGTTCAGCAAATCTGCATCATCTTGAAACACTTGCCAATTATACAAGTTGTCAGGAACAGATGGTCTTACTTTCATCTCTACTTCAGATATCCCAGTTAGCGTTATATCATTGCCTTTTAATGCAATATTTGCTAAAAAATCTGCCATGATGTTCTTCGACCTATCTATCCAGTTTATCTGAAAAGCATCAAAAAGCTCCATGGTATCCCATACAACATTTCTGTATTGTTTAAGTCTTAAGTGTTTTGAGGCATATTTTTCCTTTACTTGTGAGACTATCAATTCTGAATCACCAAAGACACTTATCAATTTGATTCCATGTTTGACTGCTATGTTAAGACCAGTGAGTAGGGCTTCATATTCGGCAATGTTATTTGTACACTCAAATAACAACTTGAAAGAATATTTGTAAGTTTCCCCTGTGGGTGAAATAAAAAGGATTCCAGCCCCACTTCCTTCCTTGCTACAAGACCCATCAAAGAACATTTTCCATATTTGATCATCCTTTTTAGTTAGACATGACTCAATGGGGATCCACTCTTTAAATTTAGGTTTTGTTAACTGTACCTAGAAGTTGTCCATGTTAGTTTGTAAAAAACATATTTGGTTCACTGTTTCTTCCATGTCTTCTATGATATATGTGGACCGGGGTTCCCTGTCAATCTTTATCTCCTACCCATTGACTGGAATCGTAGCATATGAAAAATCCAACTGTACATATCCACCAATCAGATTCGACCATTGTCTAGACAACAACATTCCATAGTTTGGAGGAACTTCTACCACTGTAATATCTGTTTTATATGATGCTTCCGGACAGGCCGCCAATCTGAACTCTACATCCTTCATGATACCAACCACTGGGACTGATCTATTGTCCATGGCATAGCATTTCCCAAAGGTAGTATCAACTTCCAATCCCAGTTCTTTCATCACCCCAACAGGCATGACATTTATAGCTGCTCCTGAATCGATCATACAATTCCTTATTTTCTTGTTGTTTATCACCAAAGTGAGATAAAATAGGTCTACCTGTGTTGGGTTCTTGGTAATAGTGGACCCTAAATATATAACTGGGGCCATCTGTTCATTACTGTCACCTGTTTGTTTCTGTTCGTTTACTTTCTCTTCCTGGATACCTAAAATCATCTCCAAAGTTTTTTCTCTGTACTCAGGAAACCTCATTATTTCCATCAATGGGACAGAAACTTTTAATTGTGTCAATGCAGTTGAAATATCAAATGAAGTAGAGTGTTGTGCTAAAGGAAGTTTTACTGTTTCTTCCTTTTGAACATCAGGACCCTTCTTATTATTCTTTGGTACAACCTCCTTAGTCTTAGCTCCTTTGTTTATTCGCTTGAGTGTCTCATCAGTTTCTTTCATAAAAAGACTAGTAGGTTTACCTTGCTCTCGATTCACCACCCTATTCCTTAAATCATAAGTCCTTTTTGCTTGTGCAACAGCATAAGCTGTAATTCTTCTTTTTTCTTCTTCAGTAGGGATTCTGAGCTTAACACTTTCATTTTTGCTGGTGGTCACAGGTAAGACAGAGCATTGATCAATATTCATGGAATCTGACCTTCCTTCCTGACTAAATGATATCATGTTAATAGTTGAATCATCCACATATTCTTCATAACTATCCTCCTCCTCTTGCAATCCTTTTGCTACTACACACAAAGAAGAAGCATGTGGCATATTGCAAGCGTAACACCACATGTCATCATCTTGAGTATAATTTACTGTTCTTTTTAAAGGATCTGGAATTTGTTGATTATCTCTGTGGTTCCTGTCTACTGGTTTCCCATCCTTCCATGCAGTGTTATAAGGCATATCATGCAGTCTGGGCCTCTCAGGACGGTAGTATTGTTGTTTCTCTATTTTGTTTACCCTTACAGATAAGCCTTTTAGGGCATTTAAACATTTGTCAAGCTTATCTTCATCTCTATTAGCCTTGGGTGCTCTAGGATTGTACAACCTTGCATCCTCTCTTTTTCCCACTTTACCAGCAGCCTTTCTGTTGTTTTCTATAACAATGGCATCTTTCATAACATCCCGGAGGTCTCTAGGATTTCTGGTTCTCAGCTCATAGTTTGTTTTACTGTCATAAGCATTGATATAATATAGGATGCTCACCTCAGGTACTGGTTTCATCCTATTGGGAATTTTGTTTAGAACCCTGTTAAATCTTTTGTTAAAATCTATCACTGATTCATTTTTCTCCTTCTTTATACTAATGATTTCGTGCAAAGCAAACTCAGGGCTGTTATGGTCTCCATACTACTCAAGGAACAAATCTTTGAATCCCGCAAGATCTCTAATGGATGCATCAGGCAACATTCTAAACCAATCTCTTGCATCTTCTATTAATGATTGCATAAACAACCTGATCTTGACATCTTCATATGGTAACCCAAAATCCTCAATTACTACATCAAAGGCTTTACAATGAGCCTCACCTGAAACTGCATTACTACCTGTGAATCTTGGTATGGCTGTCCTGATTTCATTTGGGATAGGATATGGGTACACCATCATTCCTGAAAAATCAAACTGCCTCATTTGCTCCATATTTATTAGTCCATGCCCTCCATGAGGATTCCCAAAGTTTTGGTTCATATTACCATATAAGGGTATTTGATTTTGATAAGGAAGAGGGTATTGATTCTAGTGTTGATATTGAAACTGATTAGGGGGTGGATGTTGGTTATGAAATTGACCAGGAGGTGGGTACAGATTATGAGTAGTGAAGTTTGTATGCGAATTTGGCTGGACTGGTGGTGCACTTGATTGCACATGATCATCCCTTTTGTTACCAAACAGGGGATTCTCATAAGCCTTAAAATCATTACTCTTTGTTTTACCCACTCCTTGAGCATATTTTTTCTTGTAGTTGTTTACATCTTTATTAAAGTCATCCTCACCAACATTTATGCCTAATCTAGCACACAGTTCCAGACATTCCTGAGTCCTTCCTGAATCTCTCATCTTAGCAGCTGCCTCCATCATTTGTCTAGTTAAATCTGTAAATCTGTCTGCAGGATCCGCCATACCTGATCCTGATGAAAGTGGTGTGTTTTGTCTGGACCGTGCTTCCTGACTTTTGAAACCAGGGGGAATTTGGCATCGCCCCTTCTGAGCTTTATATGCTGCAACCAAATCCTCATTCACTGGGCTTGAAGTAGTTGCTCCATCTTGTTCTCTTAAAGGTGAATGTTGGTTGCCTTCATATTTATACTGACTGTACCGTTCTCTCATGGATTCATTCACGGATTCTTTGTTTTTGTTCTTCCATTGAGAGAAGTCTAATTGGGAAAAAGATTGTCCTTTCATGACTGATCTCATTCCATGCACTGATATTTTTAATTCAAAGTCGCCACCTCTTTCCTAGAGGATATCAGTTACTTATTTCCTCTGAGTCCTCTCCCACAATAGAGTCTTAATAATTCTTCCCCAGCAGAGTCGCCAATCTGTTGGGTCTCAAATCAACAGATTGGATAGGTTCTAAGGAAATGCCAACTCCTATGGTTAAACCCTCCAACTGACTTGGCCAATATATAGAGCAAACTGATTCAAATTTTACTCTCTCACTTCAGGCTCTGCAGGACCTAGGCGGGTATACCTATTCACTGAATGTCTTCAATAACCAGTGCTTTTTATAGCAGATTTATTATCCTAATCTGATATCTCCTGATCTTGAAATGGCATAAGTTCCTTGAATGGAGATATAACAGATGAGTTCAAGATTGTTGTTGTAATAATTATTTGTTTTATGTTTCTTAATTACTTCTACTACTGTTAAAATAATCAATGATGAATAAATCGATGAGTGTAATCTGTAATTAGCCAGTGCCTTCTTGTTAGGGCTACAGAGTCATTGCACTTTTCTTCAGGACTTATGGTGCGAACCTGTGAGACAGTTTTTAATTCATCCCTTTATGAACCTGTCAGTTATTATTTCTTTTGAAACCAAATAAATGCTTATATCATATGTTGATTGAGTGAATTTAACCCTACCCTTAAGGGACCAGTCAATTAAGCTCCGCAAGGAACAATTACAATCCGCAAGCAAAAATTTTGTTTCAATATTATGATACAGAGCATGGATTTGATCTCAAGAACATGAATAACCTTATCCTATCAGACAATATCACAGACGATTGCCAAAAGAAAATGAAATGATCCGTAACACATATGCAGAGAAATAATTTATCAGAATTTGTATTTCATTATGGTTCATATACAGAAGACTTACAGGCTGTTAAATATCGCTATCTTGACCTTAATTGCTCCCCTACATTACAAAAATCATTCTCATATATATATGAGGATGAAGACTTTTCATGAAGAGACACGACTTTTCGAAACACTAATCATTAGTTTGAGTGTTTCTAACAAACTTAAGCAAAAAGAGATTTAGAAGTCCTAAATGATGAATGTAGTCATCGTTCTTGAAGGTTTTGATTCGAGCACTCTTTTTCTTCAATTCATATCCCTGCGACAGATACTTGAATATCATCTGGTTGACAGTAGGGGCCATATCCTTACTTCGATCTATTTCTGACAAGGCCCAATCCTTGACGCTGATGAGCTCTTTTCGCAAGTCTTCCAGGGATATCACTTCTCCTTCTTTGTAAACAGAGGGCATTCCAACAGGTTTCTCATCATCCAATTCCTTCAGATCTCTTCTCAGCGTATCTTCAAGTTTAACATGATTCTCCATATACGCAGTCCCCTCAGTTTTTTCCTCTGGTGTCATGGCATCTACATTATTCAGTACTTCATGCAGTCGTGCTTTTAATCTCTCATGCTCTATTAATGCCTTTATTGTTCCACTATATACTTTCCAATATGGTTCAACCTGCAAGAGCATGGTGTTAAACTGATGTCCTATGATATCATTGACCAGTTTGTCCATCCTTTGTTGGATACCTTCTGCGCGTTTATTGGCCTTTTCTGCTTGATATTTCTAGTACAGAGCATCAGAGACATTGTCCAAGCTACGTCCCGTGGGGTATGAGGTGTACTCGCTTATAGGAGTCCCTGTCTCTAGTTGCAATATTTTTGCTTGCAACTTTTGATTCTCCTCTTTAGACTTTTCATACAAACCCTGATATGTGACGTTCTCTCTGACCAAAAATTCTGTCTGGTCCAGGTTCAATCTAGCAACATCCAAGTTGAGTTTAGCAGTGACCCTAGGGTCAGTTTTTCCAACCTGATGAACCATGAGGTGTCCAAAGGTTTCTTCAATGTCTACAATGATAGGCCTCTTCCCCTTTGGATATAATGCCCATTGTAGGAGAGCTTTCTTGTCTGGATCATATCCAGACCCTAGGAACAATTTATCTATCTCCTGAGGCAACACCTGTTGATTCAAGTCTTGTTTTTTCAAGAACCCGTCGAATAAAAGTGCTGAGTTTATATCCCAACCAGAAAAGATGATTACACCGGCCTCTTTTAGAAATTTCCTCCCTCTCTCAGGAGTCATATCTTTCATGAGGACATCAATCTCATCCTGCAATTTCTTCATCTGTTCTTCCTCTGGTCTCCTAGCCATGCTTTGTTTTACATGAGCTCCTTTGTATTGGTATAAAAATGAGAGGAATTCCCTAGAAGAGGTGAATCCATCATCAGCAACAAAATCTTCATGTTCAGTCATCCTTATATCGACGACATCCTTAATATTGATTTCACCAGTGTCCATATTCATTTCTGCTTCGAAACCAGGAGGATAATCTTCTCTAGGAGAATCAGCAGGGATACTACTAGCAGTCGATTTTGGTGACATGTGAGCTAAGGGTTGACTATCCTTCTCAGTATTAATGAAATGAAGGAATTGCGAGGGCACTCTATGCATGATCTCTACTTCATGTTGAAACAGCCTTTTAGCCACTTCCAAAGGATCTTGGAGATTTCCAATTAGATCTCCATCTATCATTCCCCTTGCCCTTTTCCATTTGTAGGCCTCCCAAGTCAACTCACTCTTTTCTCTCAAAGCCTTGGCCTCTTCTCTTTCAAGATTTTTAATCAGGTCATCTGGCATTTTGGCCACATGTATTCCAGCTTTGAGTTTTTGTGACATTCTGGCAGCTCTTATGTACCCTTCAGGATCGAAGTTCTCTCTAGGCTCACCCAGAGTCATGCCATAGTAGTCTAACTTGTTCTACAGTAAATGATAACTTTTTGAACTTTTAACAATGAAATCAGAGAAAACCAATAAAACTGGAATGATGGATTGTTTACCGAAATCTGTTAAGTGTTTAACACTAACAATAGACAATTGTCTTATGATCTCCAGGCTAGCCACCCTGTTTGGCACTGTAATTGGAAGCATGTGAGGTTTCCCTTCGTATCCAAATATCCTGATTTCTGTGTGATTATCATGGCAATACCAATCACCCCAATTATGATCAATCTGTGACTCTGGAGAGAAGTCCTTTGGTCTGAGGAATCTCTTGATTTCAGGGGACAAAGTGTAATCCTTGTGCTACCCAAAAGCTGCACTAAGGGGTTTCACAAAATATTCTTGAAAGTGCCAGTACTGGTTGTTCATGAACCTCTGGTCCCATATAGAAACCCATAACTAAACTGGTTTCTTCAAACCATTCTTGTCGTAAGATCTAATGCAGAAATCATCTGACTAGAAGTTAATCTCTTGTCCACAATAAAGAATGATATGCATTAACAAGGAGTATAATGAAAAATGAATATTCACAAGGTCCCCTTTCAATTTTTCCAACCCTTGATTTAAGGCATCTGCAACATAAGTGGCAAAATCAAATGACCTAGGGTCTCTTGACTGTAAGTCAGCACACAGAACCATAACCCCAATATCCATGAGTGGATGAGCCTCTAGGCCTAGTACTTGGGCTGCAGCATAATATGTATATTTGAAATATGGATGGAAGTGGTTGACATCAAACGGCACCTTGTCATCTTTGCTGAATGGAACAAATGACCCACCCACTTTTGGCCTGTGAATAGGTAGTCTCCAAGTCCTGTAGATGTTTTCCAAACTAAAGAATTCTTGTGAAAGTTTCTTCATATCGATACTCTCCTCCACCTCCCAGTCTAAATCAAACACCATATCAATAGTTTGTTTATTAATCACCACTAATGGATTCCCTCTGTAATCACATATGGTTTTGGTCCTCGGGTTATAACAATCTACCAGTGCTTTCATTAATTCTACATCTACAAACACGTTCGGGACTACCAATTTGCCTAAGTTCTTCTTCCATAGATTACTTATGGGTTCAGGAGCATCCCTTCTTTTGTAACTAAATAAGAATAACTCATGTCCTCTAATTTCAGTCCAAATGTCTCCTAGATTTTCAAATCTATCCTGCAATCCTTCTTCTTCACTTTTGATCTTTTTTGACCTCACACTAGATGAGGGACACTAGTCTAACAAATCCTACGTCAGAGCTCTCCCTTCCTTCTTTTGTCTTTTGGGCTTCTCTTCAGGGTTTAGCTCTTTTCCTTTCCTACTCTTTTTAGAAGAACAAGATGAAGGTTCCATGATTACAGCAAATACGAGAGACAACACTTACTTGGAGAAATGCCCAGCTCTTCTGATTGTCGTTCGCAAGTTTCCACAAGTTCTTCGCAATTTTCAGTCTTTTAGCATTGATCTGGTTCTTATGAAAATTCAATCAGTTCAACTACAATCGTATGGGCAACTTGTGCACAGTTAATGTTCTACGTCTACAACGGCTACTCAAGTGTTTAAACTTAATTGTAGATGTGACATTCCTCACTTGGGCCTTTAACTCTTTCGCGAGAAGTACAGTTTGATCAAAGTGATCATATTTCAAGTTATCGATGAAACCCTTGTCTTCGGCCGAGTGTTTAAATCTTTCATCGAAAGCCCATTTTCTTCGATATTATTCTTTCGGTGAGTAGCCCATGTCGAGAAGCCACTTTCAAGACTCATCGAAATCATTCTTTCATCGACAAACTTTTTCGATAGGTCACTCACAAGTTTCATCGAAATCATTCTTTCGATGAGTTCCTTTCTTCGGTGAAGGTTTATGTATGTTCATCGACAGTGCTTTTCCATCGATATCCTCCTTTATCGATGAAACACCTTTTCTTTTGTTCGATGTTATGTCATCAATGAAAACTTGCATTTCGATGAATGCTTTATGAGTTTCTTCGGTAATGATATTCCTTCGAAATTACTTTTTGCCTTTTGTTTTTTACCTTTTCGATGAAACTTGGAGTATCGATGAGCGGTTTTCTGTATCCATTGAAGGTGACTTTTTGCCGAAGTATTTTTGCTTGGCGTTTTATGTACTTTGTTTCGATGAAAATACTCTTTCGATGAAGCTTCTTTTGAAATGCTCGATACAATTTGCTGGCCGAAAAATCTTTTAGTCTTTACACCTATGGAAATATATATTTTTTATTTTCAAATATAGTGTCCAACATGATCTTTGAAGACCATTTTTGTTGACATCTTCAAGTATTTGTAAGGTCTCCGACAAGCATCTTTGTATATAAGTTTTGGACAACACCCCATCTTTGGCTTTGTTGTCAAAGGGGGAGAGAAAAGGTGAAAAATGTATAGCATAGAAGAGTGGAATTATTTGTCTAAGGGAGAGCCCTAAAATTTCTTTTGATGTGGTGTACAGTTCTCAGCACAACCGTTTTTCATGAGTATTGCCATCAATGCCAAAGGGGGTGATTGTTTGCAATTAACACTCATCTAGTGACTTCTGATGGTTGATTATTGGTGTAGGGTTGTCATTGATGGAAAATATTCATGATATTTTCATCTGGTAATCATGGATCTTGATTTTTGGAAGAGGATGTCAATAGGTAGCTAGTTAATTGGTATTCCAAGTTGAACATAGCAGTTTGGGTTTGGAAGCTTTTTGGTGATTATGGAACTATGAATCATGTATGGGTTGATTAAGCCCACATATAGACATCATTTTATTGTTGTTTTGGTGATCCTCATTTATCTTTGGTGATTTGGTTAAGCCAACATGCGACTACACGTTACACTAGTAAGACGACATGATAAATGATCTATTTTGTGATTGTGGATATATAAGATGAGTGTAGATGATCTTCTTGGTGAATGATATGATTATATGTGAGTGATTCATGGTCAAGAATCCATTTTGGTGTAGTTTCACATGCTCATTCTTTATTTGGTAGCTGACTGAGATAGTGAATAGGGCAGAATAGAGTAGAACAACAGAGGTGATCTAGTCAATATGTTTGGCACTTAATTAGAACTCATCCAAGCATTGTAGATGCTATTTTGGAGTTCATTTTTCTTTAATTCATCATTGTAATTAATCAGTAAGGAAGTGAGCCTTTCGAGATTGTAGCCCTTATTGTATTTGAGCAGTGAGCTCTAGGTAGTGTGCCTAAATGCCTGTGCATTTACCATATTTTAATATTATTTTTCTACTGGCCATAGTGGAATAATATTGTGGTTTCAAATCCCACCATGGTTTTTCCAATTTAGGTTTCCACATAAAAATCTCCTGTTATGATTTTGTGGTTGATTATTTTATGTTCCTACATTTCAGTTTCATGTGTATGCTTCTAGTGGTTTAAAGTTAAGTCTGAAAATTTGCTAGCTGGTAGATCATTGATTCAACTCCCCTCTCAATAATCCATGATTCCAACACAATCCACACACCCTAAACCATCAAATGTAGGGATTTTTTGCCTCTAAAACAAAATATGTCTAGTGGGGGAACTTCAGTGGTCCTTAGTGTCTACCCATGTGATGACGACTCATTTAAGAACCCATTCTATTCCTCAAGAGGCTTTTTAGGCATCTCACACAAGTGTGGATACTGAGGGAAAACCGTTGGTGTAGATACACGTCACCAAGTCATCGTGGCTTTCGCCTAACATATTAATTTATATACCAAGTTGAAGAAAGTATCACTTGGGTTGTTTCCTCTCACTTGGCATTATGGGCTACTCGGGAGGTAGGTCTTTCTACCTGAACAAATAAACTAATAAAAATTTCTCTTACACCCAAGGTCCAACAAAAGGTGAGGTGAGAGGATACTTTTGTTATCACTTTAGGGTTGAACATAAAGTGTGTACAAAGAATAAGACACTTCAGACAAGTTATTTAAACCCAAAATGAAAATGATGTGAGCCCTAATTAGACTAGGAATTGAAATGAAAAGACACACACCTAGAATACCCCAGCAATAAATGATTAGTAGTTGTGAATAATCACCCCCACCTGCAAGCACATTTGTTAGGTTAATTTTAGAAAATCCAAATCAAAATGTGAAAAGGGAACCTTTGGTAATACATTTTTGCTTTTGAATAGCTGCACCACTTCATTAGTCCAAACAAGGGGTTAGGGAAAAACCAAATTAGAATGCAAAATTAAACCTAAATGGAAAAATAATAACTAAATGTAGAAACCCAAACACAATTGTACCTTATGTAGACGTAGAAAGACCTGGATTTGAAATTTGTAACTTGCAAAATTGCATAAACCACATACACAATATAAAATGACACAAACGTAATAAACACTGATGCAAATATGGATGAAAATGATGTAGACATGGAAAGAAATGACGTAGGCGTGGAAAGAAATAATGCAGGCATGAAAATATGATCAAACGCATAAGTGAAAAGATTTGACGTAGAAGTGGAAAGATTAGATGTAGACATGGAAATATGGTGCAAATGTGCGGAAGGAAGAGTCACAAAAGTAAATTCTGAGACACTAACAAAACATAAAAATGGAATAAAAATATAGATGTGGAAAGATGATTCATGAACATGATTTCACCTATAATCATTGCTGATCTGACCTGCAACTTAAAAAAAAGACTAACACTTCAAAAAGATGTTAGAAAATAAGGGACAAGAGTCCCATCGGGTATGCTAAAATGTATACAGTGAAAAATGATGATAATAAACTATTGCAAAACCTCAAAAGATCCAGCCACAACAAAACCCTAGTTCTATAATAAAGCATTCACCATACACCAATGAAGAGACCTAAGACATGTGAATCAAGAAATGAAACAATAATACCATTTACATGCCAAGTAGGGTTCGATCTCCATTGTCTCCTATCTCCATTGATCTTGCTTGATATATTTGCTATCAGATTTTGTATGTGCACAAGCGCTCAACAAAGAACAAATTGTGGTTATAAAGTTGCTTGATCACTTGAAGGCTTGATTGCATAAAAGTGTTAGGATTTTGAAAGGATGAGAGTATCCTCTTATATAGAAGATACCTTAGAAAATGGAGGTATAGGATTAAGAGGTGAAATGATAAATGGTCGGCTAAGATTAAAGGGTCGGTAGAGAAAATAATAAAATAATGAGAGGGGAGTTAGGATAATTAAGAGATAAATGACATGTGTCATGGAGGAAAAGCTAATGAATTAATTAAATAAATAAAGATCTATTTAATTAATAGAGGAAGTGGGACCAATTAAATAAATAAAATATTTATTTAATTTAGGGAAAGGATAATTTAAATAAATAAAAATATTTATTTAAATAAGGAAAAGGCTAGAAGAGGATGAATGAATTGATTAAATAAATAAAAATCTATTTAATTAATAGAAGTCTTAGGACAAAATAATTAAATAAATAAATATTTATTAAATTATGAAAGGACAATTTTAGGTGTCTACAATTTCCAAACATTATTCTTGAGCTTGTTGGAAGTTTCAGAACAACAAGGAAATGTGACTTTAAGCTTTTAGCTTACATAGATTTGGAGAAAATATGGCATAAATAAGACATCTACATGCTTGACAATTCATCCTTTGGATTGAATGATACTATATATAATACTAAAATTTCTTTGGGATTAGTTTTGAAGACAATATTTGCTCCTTGCACTTCAATTGTAGATGGTTTCATGAATAGGCTACAAGTGATTAACATTGAAGTTACAAAATTCTATGATATGTATTTTTATTTAGATGGAACTTGGAGTTATGATGTGCACCTTTCTAGCAACATTGGAAACCAATCTTGGTCGGGTATCCATTCTTGAGATTTTCAACAAGAATTGATTCAGTTTATTGGAGATGGTTGAAGTGATTTTTGTAGGGATGAGGATCTAAATTTTAGAATTGATAGTGCTAATTTATTCCTTACTAGCTATGCTATGATTCCATTTGTTTATTTACAAATGGATTGGAGAGATTTTAAGCAAAGATTGGAGCATTGATAGTATGGTCACTCTTGGGGTTATTCCTTGGAAAATAATAGATCGGTTTTTGAATTTGGAGCTTGTTGTTTGGTTACAAATTAGTCACTTCATTTTATGGTTTTCTCTCATTCAAGAGAGCTGGAGCAATTTATTTTTCCAAGGAAGTAATGGTTTTTAGTTGGAGATTGATTAGAAGTGTTTTCTAGCCACTTTCAAGTTATTTTTTAGCATTACAATTCTCAACTTTGATGCTTATACTTGGAGATTTCATTGATACTATCATTTTCCTTTACGTAGAGAATTCTAATCATATTTTAATTTGTTGATTTCAGTCATGAACAATAGTAGCTAAATTTTGATTTAGACCTAATCTCAAGGAGTTCACCTTATGAAGGTTTTTGTTGTAAAATTTGATGATTTATATTCAGAGTTGGTCCACAGTAGCAAACTTCTTTATGCTATGGTTTGTCTTTCAGAGGGCCTTGGAGTTGTAACAATTATTGCTAACATCACTGTCCACTTTTTGCTAAGCTTAGACTTGACTTTGTATTTTGGTTTGGATATGAGTTGGATGATTTCTTTAGTCTAGCGGATGTGTATTTCTTAGTTGAGGATTGACGATAGAGGCAATTTGATCATAAAATATGGCTTTTTAAGCTACTTTTATACTCTGACTTCTATGTATCTAGTGAAATTTTAGATTATCCACTATTGTCCTAACTTTTTCATATTATTTTGGGTGACCTTAGTCATTGGGCAAATTATTTTGGGAGATCCTTTGGGTATAGTTCAATTATTCTCCACTTCCACTTGGGAGAGTTTGGGCCACTACAGTCACTTAATGATGTTATTATGCATGCTTGCACATGATTATTGGTTGGTTGAAATGAGTTAGTTTTCTTAACATGCTTGAGTTTCTTCCCTTGACTTGACTTTATTTGACTTTATTTGACTTTCTTTGACTTTTATCTCATGCTAGATAGACTTACTTAGACTTTATATGATGATTTGGATGATGACTATTCATGTGCTCCAGTTACTTAATATGATGACAAATATTATTGGACATTTTCTATGTGGATGATTTATATGATGATGACTCTATGATTATTGATCATGCGATTGATGGATATATGTATTTGATGGATTCCATATGCTTACTATGTGATGGATTATTGATAGATTAGAATTATCATGGATTTGATATTGATTATGATTTCACTAACTCTATTTCATGATCACATTGATGAGATGTTTATGAGATGCATTTGACTATTGTTTGACTGTATTCATGATAGAGGCGATGCCACATCACTCATTATAAGAGGGATGTGTTGTTACAGTTCTCTATCACTTGCTTGGGTATATAAATGCCTATGTTGTATTGTCACTTTGTGGTTGCAGGATTTGTAGGTACCAAACATCGACTACACTTGGCTTCGCAAGACTGAGCGTGTCTTTATTCTAATGACTTATGTGGTTCGAAGATGACATGAGTTCCCTTCACATACTCTAGGTCTAAGTTATTCACTATGAGTTGCCAGCATCTTGGCATAATACGCTATGTCAGTTAGTAAAGGTTGGTCTTCTCAGTATTGTGAGTATATGATAGTCATTGATTTATTTAATTATGTGGTTAATTATGCTTGGATTAAATATTTGATCCTTCTTGTGTGATTTTATAGTTAATAATGTTTATTTTAATATATTTAATTATTTAATATTTAATGTTTATTTATTTTAAGATGGTTTAATATTTACTGGTTAGCCATATGGTTGTTTAATATGTATTTAATATGTGTGATTTAACCTTTATTGATATTTGATTTATTAATTATTTATTTAATTTCCTATGGTTTAATATTTATTTGGTTCTTTAATTTATTTTATGAGCCCTCAATTTATTTATTTAATCCCCATTTGATTTATTTATTTTACCTCATGTTTTTTTTTTGTTTTTTTTATCAGTAAAAGGCTAGAGCCCGAAATTTTTATTAATAAATTTTTTTTTTTACATTTTACAAACTCCATTCAATGTGGGCACCAGTAGGAAAGAACGGAGTCAAGAAAACCTCCGGTCTTGCCTAGGAGTTTAAGTCCAGCAAACAACCAAAATCTGATACATTCTGAGTTACAGTAATATCCAGCCTTTAGCTTATGAGGCAAGCATTCAACTTCCTCCTTACAAGATAAATGAGTTCAAGTAACATTGTATTACATCATTTTGGCTGACCCTTCACTGTAGATCTCAAATATACAAATTCCAACTTTAGCATATTAAATGGATCCTATCTATTGTTAAGCCGCAACCCTTGGTGAAGACTATGCTATGACTCTATATTTTCTGATCTTTTACATCTGTAAGGGGTTAGAAGAACTACCTGCCAACACCTGTTAGTATTAACCAAAACATTTGAAGTGCAGTTCCAAAGTTAGTACCATTTCCACTAATTTAGTTTGTTGCAGCCTTGTAAGCTCTTGTTATGGGATCTTTAAAATGCCTCTCCCAAATAAGAGATCACCCAGGCTACAATAGTCTAAAGAGTGGAATCCAAGCCAGATGAACAAAATTACTCATGCTCCCTGGTTGACCATAGAAGACAACTCTTTTTAGAGATACATAATTAAACAAGATTCATATCTTATCAATAATTTATGATACTTGAGCAAATATAAAGCATTTTTCTGCATGTATATAAGAATATACCTATTTATATATATTTCCTCATATATATAAATTTTTATATCCTCATATGTAATATATGATAGTAGACTCAAGGGGATTCAAAATACCATCTGAAAAGGAATATTTTTCTTTCCATATGCCTGCTATCCTAAGGGCGAAATAGCCTGACCCCAAAATTCCTTTTCTTACCAAGGGTAGCATAGGAGGAAAATAACATTCTATCAAAAAGCTGAGAAAGTCACTTAATTTGGGCATGTTAGAGTAAATAAACCCAATCTGATAACTACGACCACATAAACAGATAATAAATATTCAGCTTTCTGTGAATAAAAGATCAGAGGAAAGTCCATATTTAGTAAGCTATATTAACAAATATAGGTGTTCCATCTTTACAAGTTTTTGATATTTTATAGAAATTTCCTTCATCTAAACGTCTACGATCAAAGTCTTGTTGAAAAACATGAAATAAACCAAAAGCAGAGATATGAAACAAACAGGCCACAAAATCTTCTTCCCTTAACCCATGTTCACGAGAGTGATCGGTTCTACATTCACTATGATTTCTTCCATTGACAGATAGTTCTTGAACCAATCATCTCTCTTCAGCGGTTTAACCTACATCAAGTAAAAAATAAAAACTCTAGACTCCTACCGATTTCTTCATGCCGGGCATCAAAGTTCCCTATTTCTCCCATGGTTAGAATTGAAAATCTAGGAATAGGTCGAGAATTTATGATTAGGGTATCGTAATGCCTAGGAAGGGGAATGGTTAACTCTTCATCTATATTTACCAGGACCCTATTGAGCTCTAATAAAATGGACGGGATGAAAACACTTCTGCAGAGATTCTCCACATTCTCCTTATCTCTGTCAAGCTGCAACACTACTGCCAAGAACATTGCAGCAATGTCACTATTAGCTCTTGTCCTATCCTCACTAAGGATAAAATCTCTACCTAACACTTTCTCTACAGCATATATGACAGCTTCGTGGGGGAATAGTATTATTTCTCTTCAACCATTTTTTAGAGATTTCATCGACAAAGGCCATCTGTCTTTTTTAACTTTTAAGTTGAATGATGGTGTCCATTATTAACAGAATTTCCTTCTACGCTCAGTGCAGTTTAAAATGTTGAGCGAAACGGAATATAAAGAGCCCCTTATTATTACTGTCATAAGGAGATAATTACTATCACACATTCTCATGTACTTTTCTCAAGATTTTTTTGAGACCATATACGGGCCAGCTCAGAAACTGTAGTTCCCGACTCAGCATGATATCTCTTTTTTTGCAACGTGGGATGATAATTACTCAATACATGTTAATAGGATTACATTGTAAGGTAGAGTACAAAGAAATCAGTTCACACACTTAATATAGATCCAATTAATGCCAACCTCAACGGACTGCCCAGAACCTTAATTGATAAATACGAATAATCGTGTTAAGTGAGCAGAGGGTTTTCTCATTTTTTTGTTACTTCTGTCGTCAGTTTAAAAGTTGTATATAGAATATATATCTATATATTATATACTATGTTTCTACTATATATATATATATTAACTTCTTCATTCATACTATCTATGTGTATGGATTAGACTATATTTCCATAGATGAATGAATGTTGTATAATATATATATATATATTAAAAAAAAAAAAAGTATATACATATATATATATATATATATATATAGAGAGAGAGAGAGAGAGAGAGAAATAATGTTAACCGGCTATATACCAGCGTGACAATGTATGAGAGGCACATATAAAAAGATAATCCATTCAGAGTAGAGCTAGAATAAAACAAGACACCAATAAGAATAACCAGATATATAAATCTATACATGTATATATATATATATATACTATTCATGCATTTAAGTAAAAAGGCATGGATACTGTATTTATATAGATATCTTTATATATCTGTCTATATGCATAAAACAATAAGTTTAAAGGTTAACAAGCATAATCAAACTGAAAGTCTATAATAGTATAACAACATATTTATATATATATACCTACAAATTTTGGATATGTATGTATATAAATATATTGATATATTGTTATGCTAATATAAACAGATGACAGAGAGGAAAGCCTATGAGCTAAGAGCGGGTAGGGAACATAGTCAGCTATCTAAAAAGACCAGATACTATAGCACTCTGAGTCTAAATCTTAGAATTTCATCATTACCCTGTCCCTAGTGTTCCAAGTAAACTGGTTGGAGTCCTGAGGAGGCTAGGTTCTAACCTAACAAGTACTAGTAAAAGAAGTAGAGGAAAGGCCATCAGCCCCTAGATTGGCAAGCTTATCGGCTATGGTATTACCTTCTCTAAAGATATGACTAATAGTATATTCATCAAAATATTTCAACAAATCCTCAATTCTACCTAATTCTGCATTTAGTTTCCAATTAGAACACTTCCTAGATCTAACTGCATTTATAATTAAAGTCGAGTCTCCTTCTATTTCCAGTCTCTTCATGTTTAGTGATCTAGCTAGCGTTAAACCTTCTCGAAGAGCTCTTACTTCTGCCAAGTTGTTCATAGTATGACCTATAGGTTTATAAAGGCTTGCAACCAACTTGCCATCATTTTGGTGTATAGCACAACCAATGCCAGTTGTCCCAGGATTTCCCCTTGAAGCACCATCAAAGTTCAATTTAAACCAGCCATCCCTCGACGGGGACCATTTTGTCAGCTTTCTTAGGTTATCAGACTATGAACCTCCTAGTCCTATGAATGGTGGGATCCTAAGCCCAGGCCATCTCGATCTCATACCCTCATCCCATTTTGATAGGTTAATGTTACTAGGTCGCAAAGCTATGAGCCTAATGTTTGTTATCTCTACTATTACCGATTCTATTTTGTTTATGAGTGATTCTACTCTCATATGCTTATCTTTGAAAATCCTCCTATTCCTTTCCTTCCAAATTTCCCAAATTAAGATTGTCGGAGCTATCTTCCAAATCATAGCATAAGTGTCGTAAGAGTGAGGAGGTTGCTAGCTTAATAACCATTCTATTAGGTCATATGGTCTGGGGGTCAGCCAATTCAAGCTACTACAAAGCCAATCCCAACACTTCTGGCTATATTGACAATTCAGCAGCAGGTGATTGACATCTTCTTCCTCTGCTTCACATAAGGGGCATCAGAGGGACCTGAGTAGCCTAGTCTTTTGAACCAGTCCAAAGTGAGGATTCTCTTTTGTGACGCTGCCCACATAAATAGACCAGCTTTGGGCATACCTAGCTTGTTCCAGCATAATTCAGTTGGGATATTGGTATTGTTCCCCCGCTATCTATTTTTCAAAATAGCATATCCTTCTTTAACTCTATAAGTTCCAGAAGAGCTACCTGCCCATATTAACCTATCTTCACCATTGTGGAAGGCCAGCTACCTATTGCATAGGATCATATTTAAAGTTATTCTATCTCTCTCCGACAGATTCAGTTCATCCCACGACTTCCATTCCCAACCTAAGGCAGGGTCATTATGAGGAAAGGAAACATAATCTTTCACTAAGCATCCTCTCTGCTATTTACAAATGTTTATAGCCTCCTCACTAATACCTAGTTTATCTAGGGCAGGGAAGCCTCCCCAAGAATCCTCCCAAAAGAGTGCTTTGGCTCCATCCGCAATGTCCCAAGTCAACCAGTTATTGATTAGATCCCTACATTCTAATAGAAATTTCCATATTTTAGATCCTTTTGGGGGAGACATAGTTCTGAAAAAACATTCTGAATTTGAGTTTTCCAAATATTTGGCTTTGAGAATTTTGACCCATTTTAGGTCAGGTTCCATTAACAGCTTCCATACAAGTTTTGCTCCTAAAGCTAAGTTTTGCATTTCCATATCCTTAATCCCTATACCTCCTTCAGTAGTTGGTTGACTAATCTTATCCCATGCAACCAATGCAAATTTTTTCTTTTCCTCTGTCTCTCCCCAGAAGAATCTCCTAATTATTTTGATCATCTCTTCTCGGGCACACTTTGGAAGCTGTAGGCAAGACATTTTGTAGATTGGAATGGCCAATAAGACTGCTATAATTAACGTAACCCTGCCTGCTGCTGATAACCATTTGTTTTTCCATGTATTCAGTCTCTAACTTATCTTCTTAATAGTCTTCTTCCATATCAATTTCTTATTCTTACCCTTATCGATTTTGATCCCTAGATATTTGCAGGGTAACTTCCCTTTTGGGATTCCTAACATCCTACTAATCTCAGTTTCAATCCCACGGGGAGTGTTAAAGAAGAAAATCTTTGATTTTCCATAGTTAATCTCTTGCCCTGACATCCTGGCGTATAGGTTTAGGATATTATTGAAGGCTAGAGCTTCTGCCTCATCAGTTGTTCCTAATAACATCGTATCATCAGCAAATTGTTGATGTGTAAGGGCATCTAAATTTCCTATTATCTTGATGCCTTTGATAATCCGCTCAATTCTAGCCTTAGTTATGGATCTCCCGAGAGCCTCAGCCATTATTATAAACAAAAAGGGGGAAATGGGGTCACCTTGTCTAATACCTCTAGAAATATCAAAGAAACCTTCCAGAGAACCATTCATTATAATTGAGAAGCGAGGTGAGGAAATACACTCATATACTAGATGTATCCATTGTTTTGAGAAACCAAAGGACTCAAGGCATTTGCATAGAAACCGCCAATCTACTTTTTCATACGCTTTTTTAATGTCCAATTTGATTAACATAGCTGACTTACCATTCTGTTGTAATGAGTGAATGGCTTCTTGGGCTATGATTATTCCATCAAAAATGGATCTTCCTAGAACAAAGCCAATTTGTTCTTCTGAGATTATGCTAGGAAGAGTCGTCTTCAGTCTATTAGCTAAGGTTTTAGTAAATAGTTTATAAATAGTATTGCATAATGCAATTGGTCTGAAGTCATCAAAGCTCTTGGCATCCTCCTTCTTGGGGATCAAAGTAATAAAAGTATTATTGATTTCCCTAAGAAGACTACCAGAATTCCTCATAGCCTCTAAAGCTTCTACCACATCCTTACCAATAATATCCCAACACTTATGATAAAAGCAAGCAGGAAAACCATCTGGACCTGGGGCCTTGTCCGGATTGAGCTAAAATAGGGCAGTTTTGACCTCTGTTTCTGTAAACTTATGGTTTAAGTAACAATTATGTTCTGCTGAAATTAATTTTGGAATATTTCTGAGCAAGGGGGAGAGGCTATTAACTCTTGAAAACTCCAAGGTAAAAGTTGTTTTGAAGTGATCAACAACTTCTACTACAATAGCTTTAGGATCCTCCAAGAGGAAACCATTGTTGTTCGTGAGCTTGGAAATGCTATTAAAGCCTCTTCTGATCTTAGTGTTGTTGTGGAAGAATTTGGTGTTTCTATCCCCATTTTGGATCCAATTTTCTCTAGACTTTTGCTTCCAAAAGATTTCTTCTTTAGATAAGATATCCTCGTACCTACCTAGGAGTTCCTTTTCTTTAAGGAAGCTATCCTGATCAATACCTTCCTTAAGAACCTTCTCATTGAGGACTGCTAAGTCCTGTTCTAAGGTAGATTTAGAGTCAAAGATGTTACCAAATTCCTCTCTGTTCCATTTAAGCAACATATTTTTAACATGTTTTAATCTACTTATTAAGCAGAACATCTTAGAACCTTAGAAGTCACCCTCCCTCCACCAATTAGAAATTAATTCAAAGAACTTAGGGTCCTGCATCCACATCTTTTCTAATTTAAATGGACATCTGTATGGCGTGGCTATACCCATTATACTTAGAAGAACCGGGAAGTGGTCCGAACCTGAGGTTGGGAGTATGGAGGCTTCAAGGTTGAAAGGGAGATTATTCAAATTTCCTCTAAAGAGAAACCTATCCAACCTTTCAGGTATTTGAGTAAACCCATCGCTTCTATTAGTCTAGGTGAATAGTCCATTATTGGTTTCAATATCTATCAATTCATTCTGCCTAATCCAATCTTGGAAATCCTTAAGTGACTAGGGTTCCCTATGAATGCCGCCCCTCTTCTCTCTAAGATCTGAGATTGCGTTGAAGTCACCACCTAAGATAAAATTCTCTCCAAAGTAATTTTCCAACATATGTGTTATCTCAGCCTAGACTGTTTGTTTACCTATGTCCAGAATCGGACCATAGACATTAATTAAATAGAAAGATGGATTATTGTGGAGGCTACTAACTTTCCCCAAGAACCAATGCCTATTTCCAGCAATAAGAGAAAATGAGAGTTTCCTAGGATTCCAAATGAAGCCTAATCCTCCCAAAGAACCATCTGAGTCTATAAATTCCACTCTATATAGACCTATCTTCCTTTTAAAAGCTTCTCCCTCTGCTGCAGCTAGCTTGGTTTCTTGGAGAAGAATTATATCTTTCTTCCAAGAATGTATACAACGCTTAATTAGGCACTGTTTGTTAGGGGCATTCAAGCCCCTAACATTCTAGGATATTATATTCATGGTGCCAAGGGAAGGACCTTCCCCTTCCCAGCATCAAAGAAAGCCGTCAACTTGCCTTGGTCTTTGGCATTACCATCCTGCATTCTTAATTCACCTAGAGACTTTCTACCCCGACCCTTAGATTCTTTTGCACAATCCAGGAGGGTTTTCCAGCTATAGGTAGGTAAAATCACTAGAGGGATCTGAGAATCTATGTTAGTATTGCTTGCTTCACCTCTACTGGGATAATCTAAGTTTGCTGGGGCACTGTTAATATTATTGGGATCTTCATTCTCTTTCCCTATTTTTCTGAGGTCATCATCCTCCATAGAAGAGATAAGCTTCTGGATTATGAAGCATCTCTCCTCTTCTTCCTCTGTCGAAATGTTAGCAGGAATGTAGTTATCTAATACTTCCATCGCTATCTTAACACTTGGGGTTATTTATACCTCTTCTTCCCTATTGGGTTTGTAAGTAGGGGAGGATAGGGGTTTAGGAGAGGAGTCCATCATTAGATTAGTTAATTCTAGTTCAGCTTCAGCCTTCAGAGTTTTAGTTTCCCTAATAAGATCTCTTAGCTCTGATATTTCTTTTGTGGCCCTAGTTTCCTTAGCTGGTAGGACTGAATTCTGAGAAGACTTCACCAAGGGCAAAGCTAGATGACTGGGGAGAGCCCTAAATTTGTCATCGACATGTATGTTTTCCGGTGATTCCCTAGGGCTGTCTATTTTCAATCTAGGGGATTTAACCCAAAGGTCTGATACATCTATCTTCTCGTCGTATAGGCTAGGTGCAATTACCCAATCCCCACATCCCGTTGACAGAGTCATTGAAGCCAACCTGCTGGTTTCGTATTTTAGATTAATTAAAATTTTAACGTGTTTAGCTTGATCTTCCCTTTCTAAACCCTCGCAGGCTATAAAATTACCATAATGGTCTCCTATTATTTCCATAATTCTAGGGTTTAGAAATTCAATGGGGACAAGGCCGATATCTACCCATTTCATGCAATTTACCGGTTTGATTGACAGTGGGTTAAAATTTGGAATCCATTCGCATAAGATAAAACCATAACCATCAAATAATTTCAATTTTCCAAAGAGGATATCATCCCTTATATTGCTATTTTCGCATAAAATATAAAAAAAGTTATTATCTAAGCTAGTAATACTTATCTATTCTGGATACTATTTATCCCACCATTCAATGATTTCTCTATAATCCTTACCATGGCCAGTCCACTTGGCATAAACCCCATTTCATTTGTGCTGGTTCCAAATTGGTTCCATCAATTCGCCTGGAATTTTACAAACATTCTGAATCGCCATTGTCTATGAAGTGAATGTTGCTTTTGGTTTTGGTTGAAAAACCCTAATTTTCCCTAATGGAATTCGATTTGGCCCTATAACTGGAGGATCTGTACTATTTGTTTTCTGGGGGTTAGAAATAATCCTCTTTTTCTGCCAATTGGGATTAGTGGGTATCATTTTTTGAGATTTCTGCAGGTTCTTCCTGGCCTTCTTTGAATGATATATTTGCCAGTTTTCATCAAACGGAGGCTTTGATAATATTGTATTTGGTTCCCTAGCTTCCCTTTTCGAGTGAAGATTATTGAATGCTGAATTCCATCTCTCATTTAACCTTGTTTTTATGTCTGAAGCTCCAAGCCTCCCTATCAATTGGTTTCCATTTCTTGGACTGAAGATCGTTATCCTCCTAGGGCATGCCGCGAATACCTGTCTGCCGCTATCTGGCTTAGGGTTATCAATAATATTTGTTTTCATTTTTCGCAAGTTATTTTAGCTCATGTTTATTTATTAGTTTGAATTTTATTTCTTAAGTGGGCTATATAAACACTTTAAAACAAAATAATAATATAAACCCCCACTTGGAGTATAAACACATTTTATATTTACTTTACCTGCCCTTTACTCATTAGTTGAATTTGAAATGGGAGAATAAATTATATTATATGGTGGGGTTGGTAAAATATATTCTAAAATTGAATATTTTGATTGGTGGTTGTTGAGGCTAGGGTTTTGGTTATTGTTGGCTTTTTATTTTCATTCTCGTGATGTTTTTCGAGTTGGCTTCTCTTTGAGAAATTTCTTTCTCCAAGTTTTGGCTCTTGGATTTTCTTTGGTAATTGGATTTTGTAGGAGCTTTGTGGATTGAAGTTTTGGCTTGGATTTTGGGGAGCTCTTCTTCAACTACTTTCCATTACACAGGTTGCAGGTTGGAGTTCTTGTGCCTTGCATCTGATCTTCATGGCTTCTCTGTCTACTTTATGTCTTCAAGTATTTTGGGCATGGGTTGAAGAAATATTTGTATATTCTATAGTTTTAATATAGTTTTTGAAATAATATTTGGGGACAAACTTTATATTATATGGGGCTTTATATGGTTTTGCTGGAAATAGATTATTATGGTTGTCTATAAATGTTGTCTATGAATTTCTTCTCTGTATAAATCTCTATTTGTTGAGCCATTTGGTTGCATTTAAGTTTGATTAGCTTCTCCCTTGTGATTTTAATAGTCTAGGAGTGATTGGATTTGATTCCATTAGAGTTTTGTGTGTATTTATGGTCTCTTTGTGAGTTTTGTTGTGAAGAAAAAATTAATAGATTTTGGATTACACTTGTTTATATTTTATTTTGTTTGTGCCCTCTTATTCCTTGTTTCTGGGCATCTCTTTTCATATAATTTTGAGCCATTTTGCTAGAGATTTGATTTTATATTCTAGCCGAAAAATTTCTAAGTTTCGCGTGATATTTATGTATTTGCACTGTTAGAGCATTTGTGCGGTTTGTTTTTGTATTTACGCAACCCTACGCAGTGAATGCGTTGTGCTCTTGGGTGGAGGTGTCATTTAATTATAAATGTGTTGTTTTCATTGATGAATGCGTTGTAATGTTTTGTGAAAGCACTACTTGGATCAACAAAGCCATTGTGCAAGTTTGTAAATGCACTGTACTGGTTAATAAAAGCACTAAACTGTCTAATTTATGTGTTTTTCATAGTTTTTCTTAATTTGACATAATTTTCTAAATGGATTTTGTACTAGAGGCTTGTTTGAGGTCTGATGATATTTTCCAAAATTGGTCTTGATCAGATTTGATGCTTTTACATGGGATTTATGCCTATTTACTTTCTTATGCCATTGTGGATGTATTCTCTCTCTCTCTCTCTCTCTCTCTCTCTCTCTCTCACCATGTTGATAAGTTGTGGTTGATGAGTTGATTCTATTATTATTGTTTTTGACCAACAAGTGAGTTGGCCTTGTCGTGGCTTTATATTCATATTGGCAACAGGTTTGATGGTTTTCTTATGCCCTTGTTCATTGTTAGCCAAGAGGCTCATTTTGTTACACTTGTTGTTGTAGCCATGTGGATATTATGAGGTTTATGTTTGATTGCATTTGGTTGCATATAGATGTTATGTTTTCATATTTCCATGTTGGATTAGAGCCTCTTGTGATTTATTGTTTTGGGCCATGTTAGGGGGAGTGGGCTTTCATGTGATGACCGAGATCATGAGAGATGGACGATGAGGTGATAAGCCTCTCGTCTAGATCGTCAAGGCACATTGGAAGTTTTCCTTGTTGTAATCAAATGATAACATTAATAATAAATTAGATTGGTTGGGTAATTAGGATTCATCTAATCAAGATAATTAATAATTGAGCCCCATGTCTTGATCCTAAGGAGGAAGTTTTAGGATAAGCTTGGGAAGACCACTGCAGTGTAAGTCAGATCTCCCTTGATTCTCTCATGGGTAGAAATGGATCCACATCTTTATCAGGGATATGCGATGCCTTGAAGGGTTCTATTAGAAATATTATAGGGAGGATAGCATGTGATGACACTCCACTCCTACATGTGTCATTGTTTGATTTGCATATAAGCCTCATTGATTTCTTTTATACCTTATTTAGTTGTACACCTTTGGGAGTTTATTCTTGTTGTGTTGGATTGGTTCTTGCATGAGAGTCCACATGTGGATTGTCTCTTTTGTTTAGGTGTCAGCTTAGGTTTAGAGTGTGTGTAGGGACCTTGTGTCATCTCCTAGCACGGGGGGTGGTTCTTTTGGTTCCACATGGTTCGGTGGTTGGTGCTTTTTAGCCATTGGGATGTTCTCTTGGTTTTATTCATGAGTGGATGTGGATTCTTCTTCTTGATGGATTATGGATGTACCTTTTAGTAGAATTATGTAATGGATTTCTAGTTCTTTCGATTGTATTATCTTGTATATAGAAGATGGAATCATGTATTGGAAGAAACTAAGCTAATGATGTATTACTGTATAATTATAATTGGAAGTAATTCATAGATGGTAGTCAGGATATGACATGAAATGTAAATGTGAAAATGAGGTGTATAGTTATGTTCTTGTTAATTGTATGGAATGATTTCATGTATCAAAATTTGTAATGGGATTGTAAATGAAATAGATGTGATATATATAGTATGGTTTATTTGTATTGGTTGAATTTTTTTTATGGTTATCTTTTAGGATGTGATTTAATATGTAAAAGATCCTTGAGAAATGAATTAACCTTAATGTAAGAATTGAGAATGTTAGGTAATAGAGACAAGGTTTAGATAATAATGTCCTTATGTGTAAGCATTGGAAACTAAAAAAGTAGGCATAGCTTGTAAAAGGATTATTAAGAAGAAAACATTAGGATCCTTGCATTATGCATTTGGGGTTAATGTCGAAGGGAATGATCATGTTAAGAAAATGGATGCATATGTAATACGAGTAATTGATAGGATGGATAATTAACCTTAAGGAAATAATCTAACTTATATTGGATGATATGGGATAAGTCCTTGACTCCAGTAAGTGAATGAATGTGGATGTATCTTATTGTGTCAAGTAATTGGATTAGAAAAGGAATCAATTGTTATTATATTCTTGGATTTGAATTTGGTTATTAGTGTATGTTATGACGTTTGTTGGCAATTGACACTCTATTGGTTGGTTTCACTATGTTGTCATTGATGGAAACATGAATTGGGGCTTTGGCTTCATATGGTGTACCGACACGCAATTCATAAGACTCTACACCAGCATCGACACTGACACCGACAGGATAGAATATTTCTTTGGTCACCGACAATGAAGGCCAACATGGTATAGTAAAGGTCATTGATATTGGAGGCCGACACATCTTGGATCCAGCATCAAAAAATTATTTTAATGCTTATTCATTTATGTTATATGGCTGATATATAATATGATATTATATATATATATATATATATATATATATATATATATATATATATATATATATATATATATATATATATATATATATATATATATATATATCTTTGTAAGCCGACATAAGGCATGCAAATTATATAGGGTATATATAGGCCAGCTTAATAGATCATTTTGATATATATAGATATGGTTATGGAAATGGAAATGTAATATGATGCAAAATAATTCTGAGAGACTGTGTATGTGAGGAATTAATTGTAAGGGTTATTCCAGTATTGAGGTTTAGGGTTTTAATTGGAACAGACAAAGCTTAAACCGGAACTATATTCTGGCATAGAAGATGCTATATTAAGCAATTCATACTTCTTTGGATTATTGTCTGGATTGTTATGTAGTCAGTGAGGCTCCTATTGTAATGAGCAGTGTGCTCTAGGCTGTAAGACTTCCTCCAAGTGTAGGCCCATCATTTATTATAATATCTCTTCATATGACCAGTGAATTGATATTGTGGGTCACAAATCCAACTGTGGTTTTTCCTCATTGAGGTTTTTGCACGTATAAATATGTGTGTTATGGTTCTCATTTATGTGTTTGGATTATTGGTTGCATTACTTCTTTCAATTCTATTTATACCAGTATACCGATCGGTGTATAAATGTTTTGTTAAGGCTAAAATCTACTATTCCGGTATAACACTGATTCAGCCTCCCCCCCCTCTCAGTGTTATTGGTTTCCAACAATGTTAAGGAAGAATTGTAAATTTGAATAGATCATGTTGCTAATAGATAAACCAAGATAGAGGAAATATATTTATATATGCCCATGTGAGAATCTAAAGGTAAAAGAAATTAGAAACAATAGATAATGGTGTTATAGAATGAAGCTAATAGAAAATAATTAGATTTGCAAAGTATTGGAATCCATATCATGCTAGAAAGGTAGTAAGTGACTTTTTTTTTAAGTATGTCGTGTGTTGGCATTTTGCATATAGATTGCATTAATGATATGTTGTCATTGATGTCAATTGAACCAGTAATGGTATTCATATTATTGTTGATATTGGTGTTTTTGATATTGGCTAGTAACCGGTAAGAAGAGCTTTGTGGAAGATGTAAACCGGTATGTTAAGTTTGTGAGTTGAACTGGTAAACTGGTGTAAAGGGTTAAACCTTTCTATGCAATGTAACTGGTAAACCCTATCACTTGTTAAACCCTAACCGATCAAGTTTGTTGGTTTATTATTTGATGAGCAGTAATGATGAAGACACGTGTGATCATTGTATGAGGATAAGTTTAAATTATTTTGGTGCATTTGGTTATTGTCTAGGGAAGGAGAAAAGTGGATTGCATCTAATGCACAACGTGTGATGAGTTACAAAGTCCGATGAAGAGGTGATCATGGAGCGATTGGAATTTTCTTGAAGAATGTGAAGAGATTGTTATGATTTCTAATGGTCAAGATTGTACCGACTTGTTTGTAATCTCGATGATGAGAATTAGGTTTTTGTTGTGTTATCGAACTAATTGATTTGTATTTAAGGTTGATGAAGTTGTTTGTAAAGGTTGTTGGCAAGATTGGTAGAAACCTATTGAGTGTGTTGTTTCCTACCCAGTGAATGGATCTACACTTTGAGTGAAGGCATATTGAATCTTAAAAGGATCTGATCAAGAAAATGTCGTGCTAATCAGACAGATCAAGAAAACCTGTTGTTTTCTAACAATTACTGCAGAAGTGAAATCCCTTAACCGGGTAAGCTCTAACAAGCTTGGTTAGTCATTAAATCCTCTAACAAGGTGGTCCATTAGCTTGGATTCTTAAATCCTCTAGTGAGGTTACTCCTAATAGGGTATTGTTCTTTTCATCAAGTCATATTTGTAAATCCCTTAACCGGGTGATTCCTAATAGGAATTAGTTCTTAATAGGACTTATTGTAAATCTTTAATAGGCTTGTCTCCTAATAGGGCAAACTTCAGAAGAGTTCAGATAGCTATCCTTGTGAGTCTCATCTCACCCTGGTTTTTACCTATTTGGGTTTTCCATGTATAAACACTTGTGTCAAGTGGTGAATGATTTTGTGGTTATGATCTTATTTTCTGATTTGATTAACATCTAATGATAAGGCATGATATCTAGAAGAATTGAGAGATGAATATGTTGAGTTATGATTAAGCATTGTTGATGCTTACAAGATTGAAGTTGTTTATTGTTAAGTTGTCATAACAGTCAAACCGCTTGATGTCAAGTATTCTTATGAATATTGATCTTGACTGAGATATGTTTACTTTGTGTGATTGAATTTGAGTTTGGGAACATTGTATCATTTTTATAGTATACTGATTCACCCCCCCCCCCGCTCTCAATATTCTACCAGATACTTATTCTTTCATCATACCATCATCATGTACTTATATTGAAAGAAATGGATTATTATTGCTAAAAGTTGTAAATTAATAAATGAACTAATGATTGTAGGAATTATTGTGATGTTGTGTATGTTCATGCTTAAGTGGGGAAATAAGGAAATGTGCTTCTTATGTTGGTTAGGAAATGAATTATATTTTATAAATTATGAGTAGTTAATCATGACAATGGAATGAAATCATATTAGTTTAGGAAACATTTG
Organism: Cryptomeria japonica; assembly: GCF_030272615.1. NCBI lineage: Eukaryota > Viridiplantae > Streptophyta > Pinopsida > Cupressales > Cupressaceae > Cryptomeria > Cryptomeria japonica. The sequence goes on from NC_081410.1 coordinate 325,584,205, forward strand.
GATTGGGTTGGTAAATGGACTAAAGCATTGGAATTGGTTGCATCGAAAGGACTACATATTATATTGGCATAAAAGATAGTATGATGCATATTATGGAAATTAGAAAAAAAGTGCCTTTCACATTGGAAATGGAAATCTTAAGTATGTAATGATTATAAGATGTTGTGTTGCTTGTGGTGGTAGTAAGTAATGGCGTTGAGATACCCTAGGGAGCTAGTTGTAATGATTTATTATATCCATCTTGCATAGTTGTTTAATAGTTTGGGTGAAACATCCTATGTTTGTAATATTTAAATGTTAATGTGTTCTCACTGCATTGCTTAAGTGATGTTATGTGTTGTAATGATAGATAAACAAAAAAAAATCAGTGAGTAGTTAGCTGTATTTCTCTAGGATATTTGGGCGGGCATTACACACTTAGAAATTAAGTGTAAGTGATATGATTCAATTTGTTGACCATAGAGGTTGATGAACTTATAAGGAACTAAGAGGGGGGGTAAATCAATGATAGTAAAAACAATACAAATATGAATATCAATTTCACCAACTTAAAATACAATAGACATGTAAGAAATAACACCAAGTATGAAATCACCACACAAGCATAAACCACATGACATAAGAGTTTATACGTGGAAAACCCAAATGGGAAAAACCATGGTGGGAATTAGTACCCACAAGATCCACTATCTGTAGTATAGAGATTTGACTGGTTAAGGTCTACAACACCCAGTTAGGGGCACACCCTGTTAGAAGTGTTTATGCCCGGTTAAGAGCAATATAAAAATGCTTGTGAGGACCAACCATGTTAGGAGCTACCCAAGTAACTAGGATTTGTAAACACAAGTTAATGTGTCACCTGGTTAGAGGATTTAATGATCAAAACTATTAGGATCTGACTGTACCCTGTTAGGAGTGACCTTGTAAGAGGATTTTCTTGCTGCAACTATTAGGATAAGATCTACCTTAGTATAACACCTTTTGTGTCTGATAAGATCTACTTCAGAACATTACAACATCACAAATACTTCATCTCTCAACTCCTTTGATCTTCGCAGTATCAGAAATATAAATTCGCTCATCACATATCACACTATCAAGCTCATGTATATATATCCTTTCATAACTCATCACACAATTAAAATTATCATAATGTCGGCTAGAACCTTATTACAATTCCCTAGGTTTAATGCATCTAGATAATATTGTATTGTATGCTTTAGTTATGTCAGCCACCGACATAACAAAACCAATTCTGTGTCATTTTACCGATCTAAGTGATTTTCATCACTATCGGTTAAGTCTCCATCCACTAATTTGTTTTGTCAAACAAATCCCATTCACTTGATCAATTCAGCACGTGCGGTTACTAACATATCTTCATTTGATAATCTTCAATAATGCTGCAAAACCACATCATCTCAATCTTCATCATTTTCATGTACTGGTTGTCGGAATGTAACATTGTTTGTCATTTACCGGTTGAAGTCCTAATTACTGGTTCTGATAAAACTGTCTCTGCTTTACTAGTTAAGTCTAGTTAGTTGAACTGTAGGACTTAGATGACTTAAAGAAACATAGTTTCCATCAATGACAACATACAAAATAGTCATCATATATAAATCAAATCTCTATGCACAACAAACATATACCAGTTGCATCAAGAAAACACACATTACCGATTTAGTACAAATGAGACCTAAAGCCTTTTTCACCAAAATCTCAGTCTCCTTTTGAATTTATTCAATCTCTCCAACAAGAATTCTTATTAATCTCTTCTTTGATCTAAACAAATCTTTTGTATTAACCTTTATCTATTTGATTTCCTCTTCATTTTCTTATGGTTGCAAGTGTTTAAGTGTATAATCAATAAATTCTTTATCAAGGCTAATTGCCCCTTGCCACCTACCATCAATCAAATTATATAAGGAATATAGAATTTTCCCTTGTAATTCAATGAGGGCTCTACTAAAATTGTTCATATTGAAGATGACTACATCTTCAATCTCCCTTCATTGACTTTCAAACAAATGAGTAAACAGTATGTTTAAACATTTGTAAATACCATACTCCTTAATAATTCTAATCATTCTAGTGAAAGAATCTTCAAGTGTCAATATTTTTGTAGCTTCTTTACCTTTTCAAGTAGTCTTCTTCTTCTTAGAACTTCCACTTAGTGCTATCTTTTCTTCTTCTAATTTTGTTTCCTCTATATCTATCACCAGTTTGTGAGCTTTCTCCTTCTTTCTTTTTCTAGTTTGGGCAGGAACAACAAGAGGTTCAATAGTTTTACCTTTCCTTTGGAATTTTATTTTACAGGGTTTCCCTCTATGGGATTCAACAGGCTTCACCTTAGTTTCTTTTTCTTTCTTCTTCTTAGCTACTTTGGCTGCTCTGGTCTTACTGGTGGGGGTATGAGTTGGTACACTAGGAGTTCCACCTTTGTTGAGCCTCATATTTGGCTCTTACTACAACTATCTATTCTTTTGTGAATCTGGCCTGCTCAACAAAGGCCTGTACCTCTATTCTTACTTTCTTTGCAATCACCGATTTTTGTAATTCAGAGTGCACTTTCAGTAGTTTCTCCTTGTAGGTTCCAAACCTCTCACTCGTGGTATCTACCGGTTGATCTAACAAATGATCAACATAAGCAACAAGTATATCTTTATCTACTTCATAACCCATGGGTATTACCCATGTGGTCCTGGGAATAACAACTTCCATCAAGAATGTATCTTTGTCAACCATAAAACAGATAGAATCCTCATATCGATTGACTACCTCTGCCGGTATGTGTTCCCTAGCATGCATTTCCTTCTGAAATTTCTTAAAATATCCCCATGAAATATCATCAAACTTTTTTTTCAGCATCCTAATGTTGTTCTTCATCTACAATAGGGCAAGTGTCTTGGTTATCCATTGTACATCACCAATACTAGGGAAAAAGTTTTGGAAATAAAAGAATAAGCCCATGATAAGTTGTCCAAACTTGAATATAATCTTCTTGTCCTTCTTGACTACTTCCAAATTTGCCACTAATTAACTCCTTAGAGCTTCAGTTAGGTCATACTCCACATTTTCCTTAATCATCTGGTATGTAGTGTGAATTGTTGTTGTTGATATACTATTCATTTTGCTTGAATATAAAATTCTATAACCAATCACTATAGATGGAAATTTAACAGCAGGATCATTAATATCATTCACGGTCATGGCTCTTTTATCCCATCTAGATCCAGTTAACTTCTCAACAATATTTTTAGGTATAGACCTAAGCAATGGCACTTCACCAGTTGAGAAGAAGTCGGTTACAACATGTATTGCTTCCTTAGTGATTTTGTGAGGTCTATCCAACCACATGAATTGATCATGAATGTGGCTCAAAACAAATCTCACCAACTCGTCATCAAAATCATCAATGAAATTGATCGCATGCTGAAAACCTTTATCGACTACACTTCTGAATTGTTCTTTCAATCTTCTTGGCTCATTACACAAAGATCTGTATTGTTCATAAATAAATACAACTCCCAAGTCTTCAAGTTTGCAGTGATAAAAAGATCTTACATCCTCTACTTTCAAAACACCATTCGGTACACTGGATAGGGAACCAACAGGGTCAGTTTACTCCAACTTGTATGGATGTCATTTGTATTCAGGTCTTTCTCTCTCAGTCACATCAACTAGATGCAGAGTATCCATACTAAAATATGCAAAACTTTGAAGCAAAGAGTAAGATTCACTGACAAATACCTCTTCTGATTCGGTGCTAGGGTTTACAATCGTCAAAAATTTTCAATACTCAATCACTAAATAAAACTTTACTTTGATCACCTCGGATGCTAGGAAATGATCTGAATGCTTCTTGCACAAACTTATCTCTGCTCTGCTCACTTCACCAAGAGTTCTCAAGATGCAAAGTGACAAATGAAATTCAAAAAGTTCTATTTATTTGCATTCTAACTACTGCAATAAATGCATTTACTGACAAAACCCTAAAACACCTTAGCAAAATCTAAAGCATATTACCGGTAGCTAAAACTCAATGATATTTATCAGTTATGATCTAAAAACACATCAAAACATTAAAATGCATCAAAATATGCAGATTTAACTTATAGTATATCATCTAGGGGTTCAACTCAAGATTTAACAATAAGCTCACCCCAAGTTGTAGAAACAACTTAGTTTGTCAGAGATGGATTCTCCACTTTAGGTGAAGAATCTAATTCCTTGAATGATTTGTCATCACTATTCTTCTTCTAGGTCTTATTCATCTCAACTCTCGTTTCTTCAATATCAACCTTCTGCTTTCCTTTCCAGTCTGCAGGATGATTCACCGGTTGGTTCTTATGTGTTTTGCAAAACTTGGCAATGTGTCTCAGTTTGTTGCAATGGTATCATGCCATTCCAGATGCTCTCCAAGGTCCTGAGTTGCCTCTACCTATTCTTCTTCTACAGTTCAATGCCACATGTCCAAAATTGTTGTAGATTGAACAAGTCACATTGACTCTCTTTTCCATCTCATAAGGACTAGACCGGTTAACATAGGGTCTTTTCCAATTTGTGTTCCTCCGATCAGTGAAATTCCTTCTCCAATCACCAATAGGTCTTGGGTTCATGTGAGGTGCTGGATTGTTTTCTCCATATCTACATTCAACTGATCTATGCCCATACATGTTGCATGTATAGCAATAACTTTTAAATCTCCTAGGCACATATCTAGTATTAGATCTATAAAAAAAATTAGCATCAAATATTCTTCTACAAACATTAGCAGTATGTCCTAGTTTATGATAGTTAAAGAAAATAGGTTTGTAAGCTTTCTTACTGGTAGGCTTCTGAGCCTTAGGAGGTGTATACACCTAAAAATGGTCTGAAGATAATTAATTAAATAAGCAATTATTTAATTAATCCCCCTTCCCATTTTAATTGAATTCACTAAGCAATTTGATTAAATTCCCCCTTTTCATCTACTTATTAATAAATCTAATGATTTATTTAATAAGTTCATTTTCATATCCCCTTTAATTAATTAATTCCCCCCATCAAATTCGTCATCAAATTCATTTCTTCTAATTAATTAAAACAAATCAATTTATTTGTTGTTGAGATTAATTTGCCTTTTCCTATTATTTGAATTTTTAAATTTAAATTCTCCTAACTTCTAACCACCTAACCTAACCCCTTCTAAACCTAACCCCATCCTAGCTTGCACATCCTAACCACCATGTCCCCTTTCCTTAGACACTTGCTTTCTCATGAGAAAAGCCTCTTGACACTTGTCACCATAGAGATGGCAAATGTTCCCTTTCATCCAACCTCTTTTCCAACCTCCTCCAATTTCACCATTGATATCTTCAAACTCAATCTTGACCGTTGATTTCTGCCACCTCACCCCTGGCCTTGGAAATCCTATAAATAGACCCCATTTTGGAGCAATAATGATCCCATCTCATTTGCATTTTAGGAATTGTTACTATAGGCATATGCAATCTTAGTTTATCATTTGAGCATTGTTATCATAGCTTAATTGCATCATTTTAGCATATTTTCTAGCATAATCATGGAATCATGTAGCTTAATCATTATCATTGCTAGCTTGAATGCATCATTTATCATTTAAATCCTCCATTTAAGTGTAGTCAAGTCACTGGAATTTGCATGACCAGATTTGAGAGCAAAATTCATACTCACATTTACTAGAAGGCGATAGATCGCTTAGCTATGGTTTTATCTTTCTTTTCTTTAAATTCATTAACCATGCTTGTAATGATATATTGAGTGTTTTGTGTTGTAGTTGTAGGTCTACACTTCATAGGCATGACAGGAGCAGTTTTACCTTCATGCATGTCGCTCTTGGTATCAGAAAGTTCTCCCTTCTCAGATGTATCATATCCTAACCCAGATGTATCACCTTTCATCCTCTGAGATTGGATCTTTTCATCCAGCATAGAAGAGCTCTTGTTGAATTTATCAAGATTCTCATCAGCCTCAACAAGTTCCTTTCTAAGATCTTCATTTCTTTTCATGAGTGTCTCTCTAAGAGATATTGCCATTTCAAGATCTAAATGTAATGCTTCATTTTCTTCTTTCACCTCATGCCAATGTTCATACAAAGTTGCATTCTCCTGATTGATCTTAAATATTTCATGCTCTTTATCTCGGATTTGATCCTCAGCCTTTCTTCTAGCTTCAAGTTCCTCACTCATGTGGATTGTAAGTGCTTCTAGCTCTCTTCTCAGGTTAGTCTTCTCACCATTCACCTTCTCCACTTCTTCAACCAATGCATCAATGTCCGCCTCATCTGAAGAGTTGTTGTCAAATATCTCCAATAATGTTTTCATCAATTCCTTCCTTTTAGCTAGTGATGTCTTATATTTGCCTCTTAGGGTTTCTATTTCATCCTTGGTTTCAACAAGTTCTCTAGCCATCTCTATATAGCTCATTCCTTCACCCATATTTTCCTTAGGATTAGAGATCCCTTCCAAGTGGTTAAACCTTAACAAAGTTAGGCTCTTATACCAATTGATGAACTTATAAGGCATTGAGAGGGGGGGTGAATCAGTGATAGTAAAAATAATACAAATCTAAATATCAATTTCACCAACTCAAAAATTAATATACATGTACGGAATAACACCAAGTATGCAATCACCACACAAAGAATAAAGGACATGAAACAAGAGTTTATATGTGGAAAACCCAAATGGGAAAAACCACGGTAGGAGTTAGAAACCACAAAATCCACTATATGCAGTATAGAGATATGATTGGTTAAGGTCTACAACACCCAGTCAGGGGCACACCCTGTTAGAAGTGTCTATGCCCAGTTAACAGAAATACAAAAAGTCCTATGAGGACCAGTCCTATTAGAAGCTACCCAAGTAACTAGGATTTGCAAGCACAAGTTAATGTGTCAGCTGGTTAGAGGATTTAATGATTAGAACTATTAGGATATGACTGCACCCTGTTAGGAGTGACCTTGTAAGAGGATTTTCTTGCTGCAATTGTTAGGAAGACAACAAGTACAAATGATCTCAATATAACACCTTCTGTGTCTTATAAGATCCACTTCAGAACATTACAACATCACAAAGACTTCATCTCTCAACTCCTCTGATCTTCACACTATCAAAAATATTAAATTTTCTCATCACATATCACACTATCAAGCTCATGTATATATATCCTTTCATACCTCATCACACAATTAAAATTATCATAAGGTCGGCTAGAACCTTATTGCAATTCCCTAGGTTCAATGCATCTAGACAATCTTGAATTATATGCTTTAGTTATGTCAGACATAACAAATCCAATTTTGTGTCGTTTTATCGATCTGAGTGATTTTCATCACTACCGGTTAAGTCTCCATCCACTAATTTGATCTATCAAACAAATCTCATTCACCTGATCGATTCAGCACGTGCAGTTACTAACATATCTTCATATGATAATCTTCAATGCTGCTGCAAAACCACATCATCTCAATCTTCATGATATTCATGTACCAGTTGTTGGAATGTAACATTGTCTGTCATTTACTGATTGAAGTCCTAATTACTATTTTTGATAATACTATCTCTGCTTTACCGATTAAGTCTATCTGGTTGAACTGTAGGACTTAGATTACTTAAAGAAACACAGTTTCCATTAATGACAACAAACAAAATAGTCATCATACATAAATCTAATCTCTATGCACAACATACATATATCGGTTGCATCAGGCAAACACACATTACCAATTCAGTACAAATGAGAAAATGCCAACAAGAGGCATCACTTGTTTAGCTTATTTTTGGGTTGATTATGCTCACATATTCCTTATTAGTCCCTTGATAGTAAAATATATGTTTCTTGTTTGGGGATTCATGATGAGACATACTAAGGATTATAATTTTGGGCTAAATAGATATTTCTTTGAGTTTCCCAAGATTGTGCTAGTTACTAGGATTACAATTATGGATCAATTTATTTTCCACAACAAATGATGGTTCATGTTGTGATTAGAGTGTTCTAGTTTCAACATGGTGTTTCCTATTTGAGATTGATTTGGAACCCTAGGATCACTTGGGTTTGAAGTTCTTACAATTGAGGATGAGGAAGCCAATGTTGGCTTATTAGGGTTTACTCCTATGGTGTTCCAATTTATCTTTTAGAGAGTAGTTTCTTGAAGAGTTGGCAGATTTTTTTGTAGTATTTGATTGCTCTTCTTACTGGTGGTTATCAAGAGGTCTCTAGTATTGGCATCCCACAAGACAATGCTTTGATAGGTTGGTGATATAGATCTCCTAGGTTTACTTGGGACACTAGGATCATTTGTTGTTAGAATATAGATTAGTTTGGTGATTGTGGAGTTGCTTTGGCATTGCTTGAGGACAAGCAATCTTTGGGAAGACTATTATGTCCCTATTTTTAGTTCTCTTGTAGTGTTGGGTGAAAATTTTATAAATTGGTGAAGGTTCACAAAATGTGTGTTTCACGACAACACTTGGGATAATATCTCTCAGAAGGCAAGATATTCTACCTCCTAATTATAAGGGAAGGCTCCCCCTTTATACTATAATTACTTTCTATTCTATCTACCTGCTAAGTTTACACTAATCCAAGGTACAATAACAACTAAGTTCTCTTTCTTCAAAACCCGTTCTATCCAGTTCTCTTTTAAGAATAAATTTTGTCTTAACTAAATTAACTCAAAACTTGCAGTAATATTTAAAACTAATTTAGTTGGGAACTAAAGTGTCTGTGAAAGAACAAAGTCTTCTATTACTTCCTCTTTTTTGAAAAATGAGCTAGGGATGATAATTATGTACACTTAAGAACTCAAAGATTCTCTTATATACTGAACTCATATCAACCATTGTAACTCAAATATATTTTCAGCTCAAAGACTTACAATATATTTAAAGATCTTCTACTCTTACTAGATAATTCATATAACACAAAGACTCTAATTTTTACCTTTTCAATACAAATTCCTAAGATAACTTGTAAAATCTCAAACACTTAAAGCAACCTTCTCTCAATAAATTTTCAATTCTTGAATTTTTAAAGTAACTCAAAAATTACTTGCAAAGACTCAAACACTCCCCAATATCTAGCACAACAAACTATATCTGACTTTAATCATTCAAGAAAATATGATACCAATGAGATAAGAAGATTCACATTATAAATAAGATTGAACTCAAAACAAAGTTTGAATGTCAACCTTATCTCCTTCTTAATTAAATTGCAAATTTGCAAAAAGAACACAAAGTCTCAATTTTCTTTTCACTTGGGCAGAGTTTGTTGCATAAACAAAGATGGAAAAAAATCCTTATTACAATGATAACCCTCATATATATAGAAGAGGGGTGCAACATGAAAATAGGAAATTATAACTAATTCTAAGACAAAGTCAAAATAAGAGTTCAATTTGACTTAGGACTTGTGCACTCAACAGGTGGACATGAGCAATTACAAAATGACACCTGAGGTGTCGATTGATAAAATAAAATGCCACAAGGAAAAACATAAAAAATGACTGTCATTTTCCTCAAGTTGAATCTTTCTTTTGGAACTACTCACATTTCTGCAAAGCATTATTCATTTGAACTCTATTGGGTCCCTGGGTATTGTTGGCGATGACCTTGACCCTAGTGATGGAATCTTCTAAGTCGATGCAACACTTCTTATGTTTCTTCAAAAATGAATCCAAAAAATCCAATATGAATTGAAAATCAAGGAATTTGTCAATTGAGGATAAAGTGAAGTCCTCCCTATCAACTTCATCAGTCACAAGCAAGATGAACTTTTTGATTATTTCATACACATCAAGCACCTTTTCATTTTCATCAAGGAAAGTACAAGGAATCCCATAGACATAGTCTGAATCTTGGACCTAGCCAATAACTAAATCTGGAGGGGGAACAACAACCTTGACATACTTGTTCTTGTTTTTATCAACCTATACCCTTGTCAAAGTTTTTGCTTACTTGACAGTCTTGGGTTTGACAGGAACAAGTTGACCAAAATCAAAGTCTTCAAGAGAGACAACTTGCTTCTTTCTCTTTGGCACATTGGACATCAACCAAGGTGGTAAATTTTAATCATCATCCTCACTTGCTACCACATCCTAAGAGGGATTTTTAGAATCTTGAATGGTGGTGATTACTATAGACTTCATCTATGTAGATTTTTACCATTTCCTTTCCCAAAATTCAGTCGCATCAACATTGTGGACTTCTTACAAACTACATCCGATTCAAACAATGTAGCCTAATAGATGAACACGTGTCATCTCATTGAATTTTTTAGTTCCATGCACAAGGTTTTCCCTCACAAAGGACCGCCAACATGACACATGTCCCACAATGGTCACATTTTCATCAAAGCCACCTATGCATATTCCTAAGAATGTGATTGATCATGTGTTTTAGCAATTAATGGCAAGACCAATAGATGTTATAGAGAATATTTTTGGTTAGCCCATATAACCATAAGGAATGTCACACCAGCCCGCCATGATAGGCCTTTTCATCCACTACTAGCGCACATTATAAGAATAGCTTGTAATAAAAGCACACTTGTTAGCGACAACAAAAAATCAAGAAATTCATTCCTAATTATTTGGAACATCATATTGTAAAAGAGAAGCCAGATTTTCCTTATAAAAGCCCATGGGCTCATATTATAAAAAGGGGGGGAAGTCTTTTAGAATGAACCAAAAAGAGTTTTTTTGAGTAAGCGATTATAAATTCATAGTTATTTTTAGGGAACTCCACAACTTTGCTGCTAAACGTGTATGTTATGGCATTTGTTTTTTGGAACTTATTTTATAGCCTTGGCATGTTTACTCTTAATTAATTATGGAGACTGTGCCCTTGTGGCCTTTTCTCATTTGTTAACCAAAGTGTCTCGTGCTAATTTCCTTCGAATCTAGTCCAATTTACTTATGTGGGTGTGATTGTTTTTTTATCTAAATCATGAAGGTTCTTTTCTCTTCATAAGGTGCTTAAAATAACAGATGAATTGTACCCTTCATAGCCTACTCCTCAAGTAGTTTTGTTTCGTAGGTTTAAACCTTTGTGATGAACCCTTATACAAACTATCCTAGTCAGGAAGTAAGAAACCATTCTTAGGGTATCTTTGTTGGAATAGTCTTCCTTATTGTGTTCATAGGCATAAGGGGATTATGTTGGAGCTTTTTTATTTTATCTAGACCCTTGCATGTGCTTCCCGCAGTCAAGATATGAATGTCATACCCTGTGCCCTTTGAGATTTGTGTATTTTGTTCCCTTGACCAACAATTAAAGGTATATGGTGCATTATGTCTGTTTGATAAAATATAAACCTCTAATCAGTAATAATCAAATCACTATGAACTCTATCTCATATATTCCCAATTGAATCATCATGAGCCATTTTATAACCAAAGTCTTAGCTGTGACACATCGCCTTTCTTAGCTTAGCCTATTACAAAAGGATTTTCTTTCCTTTTCCTTCTTTCCCACCTCAAAGAGTTAGCTTCTGAAAACCCTAGAGGTTATTTCATAAGTCACTTGTAGTCTCACAATTGTCAACTTCCCAAACTACCCTTGAAGGTTGGCAAGAGCCAATTTTGGAGGATCAACATTTACAATAGGAGATGTCATGGTGACAACATTGGTGGGATTTTAAAGAGATGATTTGTTGGACCTAGGAGCTGACTCATTCATGAATTTGTCAAAATTTATCTAGCATGGAAGCAAACACCTTAGACAACGTGGGAAAATTTAAGAAGACATTCTCAATGTTATCATGAGAAGTATCTAGAGTAGACTCACTAGCACTAGCGGAAGGTACATGAATAAAATTTGGAGGAGAAACACAGGTAACCATTAGGGGCTTGGACTCAAAGGTAGAAATAGGAACCTATAATGTAGATGAAGAAGGAGGTACATAGGGTAAGGACTTATCTACTTGTGGCAACTCCTCTTCATCAAATTTACCATGTTCCCAATCACCTTCTTGTCCTTCTTCCAATTGATCAACATCAATCAGTTCTTCATTAGGATGCTCACCCTCCACCTGTTCATTTGGTACTTCTGACTCTTGTCTCTCCTAAACATTAGGGGCTAATGGATCTCCTTGTTTTATCCCTTTCATAGTTCCAACTATGAACATCAGTTTGGGAGCCTTGGCCGAAGTGGTGGGATATTGTTTGTTCTTGGTTCTAATTTCATGCCTTCTTCCCATAGGGCCAACAAAGTCATGATAAGAACCATAAGAGAAGGATTTCAATGGAATACCTTTTCTTGAAAGCCACATATTTGTATTCGTAAGAATACTTTTAAACTTCTCTCTGATGGAAGTGGATTCCTTTTATGACCATTCGATGAGAGGAAAAGCAGTAGAGGAAACTTTATTATCAACATAAGCAGAGCCTAGGATATTACCATCATCCTCTAAATCATCTAAAACATAAACAAGATCAAAACCCCTGATTTATCAACTATTAGTCGGTAATAGTCAAGTTTCTTATATCATGCTCAAACCTACAATCAACTCAAACATCTTCAATTTGATTCACAGGAACATATGCCTTTTTCATCTTATTTCTCATTCCTCTATAGTCAAAGTCCTTCCTGACTTTGAAGAACCTCATGGCAACTCTTCTCATCTCCTCTTTCATTTCTCTGGCTTTGTAGATAAAGTTGATAGAGTATCTGCCAAAGGTAATAGATAATTTTAAACCTGTTTTATGAGAGCTTGATTGGGCCTCATGTATTGCATTCATTTGACGAGCTATCTCCATGAATACTTTTTTCAGAAGGATACCTAGGGAGTATGAATGGCTCACTAGTGAAACAATAAACTCAGAGGTATGTGAAGGTCAAAAATTGCAAGAACATACATCCATATTGGTTCACCACCTTCCATGCATGATCAAATACTCTTTTATTATACAAACTCTTATTTAACATAACCATATAATAACCGAAGAATGCATCTTTTAATCTCTATAAATGACTATAATTGTTTTGAAGAGCCAACTGGGAATAGTATTTATGTACCTCAATTTTCCTCCTATCACTAGTTGTAGACAATCTAGAAAAATGTCTCATTGAAGCCGCAACATACACCAAGTATGAAGTCATGTAGAACTTGAGTGTAGTAGGTACCTTGGTGAGATTCTCACAAATGGCATCACTGATCTGTTTTCCCCAAACTATCTTTTCCTTATCTTGTCTGATCACATGAATTTATTGATACATCCATTTATAGTAAGTATTGGAGGTGGGAAGGCCTTTCACCCTACTCAATAGAGTTATCAAATCATTTACTTCAATGAATTCATAGCTAGGAAGAGTTTACGACTATTTATAAATGGTAGGCCTTAGGGTCTTTATCTAGTTATCACTCTTGTTCTTCCTACACTTGTTAGAGTTTCTATCAAAGTAAGCTATACCTAATTGCATTGTAATATCAGAATAATTTTCAATACTAGGACACTTAAAGATAAAATCAAATAATTCCTCATCAAGCCTAATGAATTTTATTCCAACTTCATTCTCAACACTTCTACTAACTCGATCAAAGTGATTTGCAACTACCATCATGAACTCAGGGTCCTAAGTAGATGGGGAAAACCACTACCAAGTGAATACTACTATTAATGATGGATTCCATCTGATGGTAGGAAGAAGGTTGTTCAACCCTCTTTATAAACTCAAATAGATCTACATGACCTATTTTTGTATCTCTTATATGATCAATATTGGAGGTGATTGAAGAAGGGGAAAATATTGGATGGGGGTCTTGCTTTTTGAACTTCATTGCCTTCTTTCTTGCAGAAGCTTCTTTCATTTGTATGATAATAACACCAAGAAAAGGAAAATCATTAGTACTACAGTGATGCATTTGATCAATCATTTTGTTCACCTAAATTGAACAATCTTCAGAAAATGATGCAATTTGGACCATCAGGGTTTCCAAAACCCTCTTTGATAGCTTGATATTTTTGAAATAAATTGGACATAAAATCCCAATTTATGTGTGTGAGATAAGTGAAGTTCAAGTTTATAAGCTCGAAATATCACTTATGAGTAAGTGTGGATGACTGGTGTAATTCACGTTTCTAAACCCAAATTGGACTTGGGAGGAACAAACTCGGGTTTAATTTAGGTTTAGAAACTTGAATTACACATGAAAAAGTGTAATTATAAAAGAGGTGTAGGGTGGGGTTATAAACCCACCACACACCTTAGTTAATTACTCAAAATGGTGTAGGGTGGGTTTTTAACCCCACCTTACACATTGGAGGAAGGAAACATTTTTGTGGAGGGTGGGTTAAAAACTCCACCTCACACCAAGAAAACATGGAAGAGCATAGGTGCTTGGTAGGCTTATAGACTTGCCATACACCATATATGGTGTATGGTGGGCCCATGGCCCCACCAAGCACCATACATGGATGACTTATGATAGTGAAAGATGATGGTGGTGGTGGTCGGGGTCACAAACCTACCAAACACTACAATGTGGTGTGTGGCGGGCCCACAACCCTACCCAACACCATAATGGGATACAAAGAAAAAAGGAAATAAGAATGGTGTGTGATGGGGTTGTAGACCTACCACACACCATTATGTGGTGTGTGACAGGCCTACGACCCTAACACACACAACAAAATGAAATTTCATAGAACATAAAATATAGGGTAAAAACAAAGTGCGGGGTGAGGTTGCAGACCCACCATGTGGTGTGTGACGGGTGTAGATGGAGGAAATGGATTGAATACAAGATTCAATCTTCCAACATCCAACAATGAAGTACCTGCAAAACACACACATGCAAAGCCAAAATAAACAAAGAAACACACATGCATGTTACATAATCCACTCCATTGCACTCCTTAAACCAAGATCTTATGTAGATAGTATTGCTCTCAGAAGCACACACAAGAAGCTATGGTTTTTTGGAGATTCAAGATGATTGATGTAAAGGAAGCTAAAGAAAATGAAGTGCCAAGATGCTAAAGAACACAAACTGACATAAGTTCGATGCATAAAGATGAGATGCCCAAATAAGAGAGAGGGGCTTATTTAAATAGAATTTCTTCGGGCGAGTTCATGTTGTGGGATGAATGTGGGATAATGCAAGATGAGTGGTAAATGGGAGATGGTAAGTGGGAAATGGTAAGTAGGAAATGGTAAGTGGTAGGAGGGGATATTTAAGGGTTTTATTAAATAAATAGAGAAATGTGTATAACGTGAATGCATGAAGGTGTATGCATGATATAATGTTTTATTTAATAAATTTAATGGATAAATGGTAATATATTATAATAATATAATAAAATATGAAAATTATGAAGAATGAATTATGGAGAAATAATAGTGTAATAATAAGGACTCACCCGATATTCAGAGAAATTTGGAATTAAATGCAGACAAATTAATGGAAATTTTTATGTGTCTACATTTTGCCCCTCTTTGAGACAATGTAGCGTGTCGCGTTGTTTCAAAGAAAATGATCAACTGATATATGCCCCAGAGGTGTCTTGGTAAAGGTGATGATTGATTGGTTATGCCCCCTTGAGAGATTGATCGAAGAGATTGATGGAGATTGGTCTCTCGATAGATCATGGGAGAGAAAGATTGGATGATTGATATTGCACAAGTAATTAGATTGAGATGTACATTTGATGGAAATGCATAGTTGATGAGGTGTAACTGAACAATTGATGGAAATGAATAGTATAGCCAGGTTGATAAGCTGATTAAGCTGATTGAGCTGATTAACCTGATAGGGATTGATGCTAGTGCAAGATAAGGTGATCCAATGATTGATTGATTGATTGATTCCAAGGACATTGAGATTGCACGAAGCACGTTGGTTGAAAAAGAAATTAAAGATTAAAAGACATGCATCGGTTGGATAAAGTGTTTGATCAATCTCATTGCACTAAGAAGAATGAAGAAGATGATGAAAGAAATGATGAAAAAGATAGATGAAAAGGAGGATGAGAAGAGAAAAGTGATGATTATGAAGATTGATAAGAAAGAGGATATGAAAGGGGATGAGAATTCTTGTGCTTTTTTAAGCGCTTGTATTATCATCGAGCTTATTATAGAAAAAGGCAAAAAATATTTGGATATCAATTAGATCCAAATGAATTAGTCACACGAATTGTGAGAAAGAAACCATATCAGACAGTAAAGGAATGCCTTAGTGTGTATCAGACCAATATGTCCTCGATGATCTTAAGCGATCATGTCCTAAGATGTGTCGTCATATTCCTAAGGAACATCCCGCAAGCAGCAAACAAGTGAACATGCCCCATCCTCGCCTTTCTAGTCAAAGACATCCTAGAAAAGCTAAAAGACATGTCACCAAAAAGAAAAATCAGAAACAACCAAGAGAAAATAAGCAAACAATCTGTTTCATGTCGAATGGTTTTTTTTGTTCATAGTTGATGGGTTTGGGTGTATAAGATGATCAGATGTTGTCCTGTTTGCTCAATTTAAGTCTCGTCCTATCATGAGTCCGTTGAAGTTCCAAAGCTGCATGTTTGTCTGAAGTGTTTGTGTCATCGCAATGTTTATTGCATGTTTTTGGAGTTTTATGATTTTTAGGGTTTTATGAATGTTTTAATTTTTAGGGTTTTGTGAATGTTTTAATTTTTAGAGGTTTTTCAGGAGAATTTATGGTTTTAAAGATTTTTTCAAGACATTTTATGATTTTTAAGATTTTTTCAAGACATTTTATGATTTTTAAGATTTTTTAAAGACATTTTATGATTTTAAAGATTTTTTCAGGACATTTTATGATTTTTAAGATTTTTTCAGGACATTTTATGATTTTTAAGATTTTTTCAGGACATTTTATGATTTTTAAGATTTTTTCAGGGCATTTTATGATTTTTAAGATTTTTTCAGGACATTTTATGATTTTTAATGATTTTTTCAAGACATTTTATGATTTTAAATGGTTTTTTCAGGACATTTTATGATTTTTAATGATTTTTTCAAGAGATTTTATGATTTTTATGATTTTTTTGAATGTTTGCCCCTAGTGTCTAGCAAGGTAAAAGGGATTTTGAGTGAGTGAATGAACAAATGGGATAGAAATGGATAAGTGAATGATGGAGGAAGCTTATGCAATTTTCAAGGACTATACCACAATAGGATAACATGTTTAATCCAAGCACATGGACCATATATAGCAATGTAAAGCTAGGATAGGTGTAACGAATGTCCTGCGATCCAAAGGAATGGACATGTCAGGAGATTTTTATTTTTTAAATCACTTTCACATGTTGTCCTTAGTTATGATCAAGATCAAGGGATATATTTGGATAGGAGGTAGATAGGATAAGAAAGTTCAAAGGTGGTAATGAAGAATGGAAGCAAGCAACAGACAAAATAATGGATAGGAGCTTAAGGGTGTGGATCAAGTGCAATAAATAGGACACACAAAAGCCTGTAAAGATCCTTAACCTTGTCAAGATCAAAGGTGGAAAAGGGATATGTATGAATATAGAGTGAATGAGGGATAATGGAGAATGAGGGATAATAGATGGATGCACATAGATGGAACTTGCCCCCAGTGAATAGTGTAAGAAAATAATGGATTACACATGATGCCTATTTTCTAGGTTTTCATCATGGTACTTGCCCAAGGCACCTGTTTGCCAGTTTTTCAACAATGGATGAATTTTTTTCTCTTTACTATTTTTTTTTTTCTTCTAATTTTTCACTTTTTTCTTTTCTTTTCTTTTTTTCCTTTTTCTCTTTTTCCATTTTGACTTCTTTCTTTCATTTTTTGACTTTTTTGAACTGTTGAGAGATGTTCTATAATGATCCATGGCTATTGAAGATATGCTCAAAGATGTCGATAGGGTGATGGTAAAGGGACTAGATGAAATGGATGATAAGACGAAAAGGTTATAAGGATTTACGCAAAGTATTGGGTAAGAGGGATGGAAGGATAGAACATAGGTGTTGGATAATGGATGGGATGTTGGAAGAATTGTGCATGGCTAGATAGAAATGCTTGCAAGATCAACATTGGCACACACCTTGATGGGTGGTGGACTAGTGGAAGAATAGTGGATTTCAGAGTTTGTGATTTTGATGGAAAGGTTGATGTAGATTTTAGGACACAAGGAGCCAAAATGGATGAAGGAGGTGAAATAGGTTTTAGGATAGTGGATGTGGGAGAAGATGGGGTAGCAAACTTGAATGCCATTTTTTATTTTTCTTTAGTGTGCAAGTCCTGTACGAGAGACTTGGGAATCCACATGGTTCTTGATTTTTCATTTTTTTGTGATACTCTAGAATGCATTGGCTCGATGTAAGACTTGGGAAGCCATACACATCTTGACTTTTCTTCTTTCTTTGTGGGCCTTTGTGGTGTTTTGAAAATTTCTTTCTTTTGTAGTCCCTTGGAATGCATTGCTTCTACAAGCACCTTAGGAACCCATATGATTTTTGAAATTTCTTTCTTTTGTTCAATGGGCCTTTCTGGCATTTTGTATATCTCTTTTTCTTTTTGGATCACATTTTTCTTTGTTTTTACATGTCGATTAGATGGGACATGTTGATCCTTAAATGCATGTGGATTGTTTGACTCGTGACTTTTATGCTTGGCATCCAAATTCCTTGGAGAAGGAAAAGAATGCGTAGATGGATAGGAATGGTATGAAGGTATTTTGGATGGATGGAAGATGCTCAAAGATGTGTACCTTTGTTGATCTCGCATAAGGGATGGAGGGATATAGGGACCTAAAATGGATGGAAGGGGTGAAGGGGAAAGCGAGTATTTGGATTTAACTGGAGAAATGTAGGATTTATGAGGGATACCAACATCTTGAGAGTGAGAAATGTAGCTAGGATAATCAAGATTTTCTTTTATATTAGGGGGTTCTAATATACCATGTTCATGAATGTCTAACCCTTTTCTTTGATAATGCATGCTTTGGAAGATCTTTTTAACAAAGGGTTTCTTCTTACTTTTGATGCTAGAGGCAAGTCCATTTTGAGGTGGAGGTGGCTTGTAAGGGATGATAGGATCATGAGAGGACTTTAGGGGCATGATGGAATCTTGAGGCAAACATGGAGAATTATGACAAGGGAATAAAGGGATACTTTGATCTTGAAATGGAAGAGCACCATTGGATAGAGTAGGAAGGGTGTTTGATACTTCATTTTGAATAGGACCATTTGAAAAGGTGGAAGAGGAATCATGATCTTGCTTAGGAAGTGGATTAGGAATAGGATTTGGAAGGATGCTTTTCTCTTGAGATGGGAGGGGATCATCTTGGAAGAAATGGAAAGGTATAAGGGGATCATCATGGGATTCTAAGGAGGTAGGATATTTTTCAACCATTGGATGGGATTGGAGAGTTTTGGTGTCTTGATCTTGATTTATGATAGGACTTGTTTCTTCATTTTTCAGATTATCCTCTTGACATGGAGCCACTTCTAAGGAAGGGGTAGTGTTTTTTATATGCATGGGGGATTCTTGGAAGGTGATCATGTTTTTGCATGATGGGGAAGCATTTTGGATGGGGCCTTGTAGAGTGGGTATGATTGGAATTGGAGTGCATGATGGCATAGGATCTAAGATATCTGAATCGTATAAAGGATTTATATAAAAAAATGGATTAGCTTGGATTTGTACTATTGATAGCCCTTGAGGGTCAACATGGGAAGTTTCACCATTGGGTTCGTTGTTAGAAGGAGATGGTATTGATTGTTGCTGAGAAGTTTTAGGAGATGAAGGCATCATGGAAGAGATGGAGGCCACATATGGAGCCTTTCTAGACATAGGTGCATTATTTTGATCATGTTTGGTAATGACATCTAGTTTCTCCTTAGGTGAATCATTAGGATCTTCAATTTCAATAACACCAATATCAATGAGGTCTTGAATTTTATGTTTTAATTCCATGCACATTGAAGTCTTATGTTTGTTATGTCTATGATATGCACAATAATTACTCAAAAATTCACATCCCCATGTGGTCTTGTTAGGCAATATGATAAGATTGTACTCAAGAAGCTCTTTCAAAGATGACTCAATAGACTGTCCCAAAGGTGTAAATTGTCTATTTGAGGGATATCCTGAAGAAATGTCTTGTTGTCTTGGTGAAGAATTCATGGGAGCTTTTTCGAGATTTGGCTTTTGATTTTCAATTATTTGTTGTTCCACCTTATATAGTCGCTTTAGCATTCCTTGAAGTTTGTCACTCTTGATATCATGAATTTGTTTCTCAAAAGGGGTCATTGATTCATTTTATTGAACTTGAATGTCATATATTTCTCTCTTGAGATCTTGAATTTGTTGGGCCAAGGTAGCCATGGAGATTCACGATAGTTCTGATCTTTGACCTAGGACAATGTATGAGACTCTAGGTATGATGCAAACCCTAAAGTGAAAAGGGGGAACTATATGATATGAGTGAGATTAGGATGTGATAAGGATTAATGAAAAATGTAATCTATGTGACATGATTGAGATGGGAATGTGCTAAAGGGTTGATGCAAAATGAGATCTATATGATAGGAAAGTGATGTGCAACTAAACCCTAAATGAGATATGAGGATATTTGATGCAAGGAATGAGGATAATCTAGGTCTAAAAATATTTGCAATGTGAGGTTTGACTTGTGCTATGATGGATAGACACAAGGATAAGTGATCAAAGTGAGGGCATGCTATGATAGGAGATGATGAACTCCAAGCGAAATACCAACTCAAAGATATTGATAGATTCCCTAACTCAAGGAAGATGCACCTCAAGTGATAAGGGGGATTGATGATCAAAAGTTGATGTCAGACCTAAGACGAGAAATCCTAAGTGCAAGCAATGTTTTTGGTTTTTTTTTTTTTTGGATTTTGGTATGCAAATAATAATGAAATGCGAAGACCAATGATAAAATGACCTAAGGAACTTGTGCAAGGTTTAAGGTTATGTCCTAAAGGAATGATGTAAGGCTATGCAAAGATTATGGGTATGATCTAAGGGGATTATGCATGGGTTTGATCTAGGGGGATATGCAAAGACTAGGTATGATTAAATAAGATATGCAAGGATGAAAGGTGAAACTAGGTGAAGACTATAAAAGGACCTAAAAGGTATGGAAAGATAGAATGATGTGACTATGTGGGGACCTAAAAGATCAGAACTTCAAAAGTGATGTCTCAAGAGATTTGAAATGATTGTTTTGAGAACACAAGTTCAACGTTTCAAGGACAATGTTATTTTACAATGTGGATGGATAATTCAAAGCTTAGACCAAGGTTTTTGTAAAGTGTTTCAATTTCAAGTGTGGTGTTGATTGTGAAATGTTCTTGTTTGTTTGTGCACACATTCAAAAAACATGGCAGACAAATTGTTTGTTTGATTTTGCAATAAAAACACATTCAAGCACAATCCTAAGGTTGGCCAAGAAAATTGTTGTTGAATCTCACTTGGGGGGTTACCCCAAGCTACGCAATTTAGAGCGGATACTTAGATGCTTGACACTACTAGCTCCACCCTTGGCACTCACTTCTCTAGGGCAGCCAAGCATCAGTCCCCATGAAAACTCCCCGTGGTGAACGTTGTATCTCTACTAAGAATCGTAAGAATGTGAGCCACTTCAGAGGTCCGACCTCCTGCATCAACAACTAGAAGGTTTTTGGCTTCTAACACAAAAGGTGTCTAGTAAGGGCATCTGTTCGAGTGCCCATACATGTGGTGGCATACGCTCCATTAACGAAGGCTCCCAGCCTATAGAGGTTGTGCTCTATAGTGTTTATGGGGAGACATGTCATCGATATGAACTAATCAGCACTCGTTGCTTGCAACTTTCATCACAAACACATTTATTTATAGTGGTTCGGAAGAGCTTGGCTTTAGCTCGTTACCACTTGGATCGTTCCCTCTCACCAAGCCTTAAGGGCTTCTCGGGAGGTAGGCCCTCTAAAAGGTAAAACAAAAAGAGCCTATTTCTCAAGACATAAAAGACACTAGTTAATTTTAAAGCACCAATTCGAAATGTGATCTAAGCTAAAAATCAAACAATCGGTTTCAAATCACCATTTCTTCAACATTCATCCTGCATCAAACAAAGTGAGAAGTTTCAAGATATTGCCTTCATCACATGAAAATGGATGCCCTGCACAAGACAAAATTCCAAAGATTATCCTCCAGGATCAAAACAAACACATCAAAAAATCACACCCCATGACTAACTAACAAATTAATCTAAATGAAAAATGAATTAATCTCTCTAAAACAAACCTTCTAAACTAAAAACAAATTAATCTAAATAAAACAAACAAACTAATCTAATTAAAAAAAGAAAACAAACTTCTAATTTAAATAACAAAATAAAAAACAAAAACCTATTTAACAAATAATAAAACCTTAAAAACAAAAAAACAAAAACAAACAAAAAAAAATAGCCAATTAATAAAAGAAACAAACTCTAAAAAAAAAAAATCTAAAAACAAAATTAATAAAAACAAACTTAGAACCAAAAGAAAAATTCTAAAAGAAAACAAAATCTAATTAATAAAAAAAAAAAATTCTAAAAGAAAACAAAATCTAAAAAATAAAAAATCTAATTAATAAAAAAACAAATTATAAAAGAAAACAAAATTTAATAACCAAAATCTAATTTTAAAAAAAGGAAAACAAATTCTAATTGTAGATGGAGGAAATGGATTGAATACAAGATTCAATCTTCCAACATCCAACAATGATGTACCAAGATCTTATGTAGATAATATTGCTCTTAGAAGCACACACAAGAAGCTATCGTTTTTTGGAGATTCAAGATGATTGATGCAAAGGAAGCTAAAGAAAATGAAGTGCCAAGATGCTGAAGAACACAAACTAACATAAGTTCGACGCATAAAGATGAGATGCCCAAATAAGAGAGAGGGGCTTGTTTAAATAGAATTTCTCTGGGTGAGTTCATGTTGTGGGATGAATGTGGGATAATGCAAGATGAGTGGTAAATGGGAAATGGTAAATGGGAAATGGTAATTGGGAAATGGTAAGTGGGAAATGGTAAGTGGTAGGAGGGGATATTTAAGGGTTTTATTAAATAAATAGAGAAATGTGTATAACGTGAATGCATGAAGGTGTATGCATGATATAATGTTTTATTTAATAAATTTAATGGATAAATGGTAATATATTAATAATAATATAATAAAATATGGAAATTATGAAGAATGAATTATGGAGAAATAATAGTGTAATAATAAGGACTCGCCCGATATTCAGAGAAATTTGGAATTAAATGCAGACAAATTAATAGAAATTTTTATGTGTCTACAACGGGCTTACGGGCTCACCCAACACCACATTGGTATTACAAAAACCAATGATAAAAGAGATATTGCTCACAACCATTGACCCAGACGATATCAAAATTATGATTTCGTTCGAGCCAGTGAACCCATGCGGCATCAGTGGGATGTTGATATTCATTCAAATCCAAAATAAAGAAAGAATTCAAAATTAAAAAGAAGGGTTTCTAAACTCTAAATAACCAAGGATAAAAATACATACCCGTATAGGAATTCATTGAAATATTCCTCTCCCAACTTTAAGTGAATTGAAAATGGATTGAATGAATATTAAAATGATAAAGGAAGACTTAAAAATCAAAGAATAAGACTCATATTCGAATTGCTCAAATGAGTAATTATTTACTAAAGTGCATTAAATATGTGTAAATCGGGTTTATAAACCCGATTTGCACCTACAAGGTGGAAATTAGGTTTACAAACCAGGTTTGCACCAAAAGGGAAAACAAGTGAAATGAGGTGTAAATCGAGTTTACAAACATGATTTGCACCTAAAACATACTTGGTGTAAATCAAGTTTAGAAGACCATTTCGCACTTGAATTTCACACTTAAGTGGAAAAGGAGATACAAGGGGAAAAAACACGCTAATGGTGAAAAAATATCTCGTAAAGCATGCATAGAGCATTGAAACCACAAAAGGGCAAAAAATTTGTGGGGTACCCTCAGATTTTCATAATGTGAAAATCAAGGATAATAAGTACATTTGATGTTGGCTTTGTATGATGGTGTCAACAAGATTAGAGGGGTATTTTGATATTACTAATGTGTTTAGATGGATTAATGGGGATGAATGATACTTTCTAGAGTGATTTCAAATAACTTGTTTGAGACTTGCTATTTTTATAAGTGTCAATGTGGACTCTGATTGGTTAATGGGGAGTTTTGGCAGACTTACTATTTATAGTAGTTGTTATTTAAAAAAAAAAACATTATAGTAACTACTATTTTTGGTAGTTGGTCAAACCTTTAGTCTCCTCTCAACTTCAATGTGCAACATCTTTAGCTTCAAATTTTTGGGAAGCTCTTGCTATTTTTCACAAAATGATATTTTTATTAAGTGTTATTTTTAGCACTTGGCCATGGTTTCAATTCCTTCGTCAGATTAGTACAATTGGTTTCAATTGGACTTGGTGAATTTTTCATATATTCAAAAAAGTATTTTTATTTCATTCACTGTCTTGTAAAGTGTTTTTTAAAATATCCCTTCCTAGCCTAGTAACACATTGTTATTTTTAAAGAAGGGATATCTCAGTGAAGGAAATGTATTTTAAATCTATGTGTTTATATTTAATGCCTAAGGGGATGTCTAGGGGATTTATGGAGATAAAAGTAAATTTAAATATTTTGTTTGTAAGCCTATAAAATATTTGAACTTGTAGAGATTTAAACTTTCAATTTTGGAGGGAAAATAGTTGAAACTGAAAAGGAGACCTATTTATTCATTTTTGAGCTCTCATTTTGATATTCTTACTTGGACAACATAATGTTATTGATGTTGGATTATTTATATAAAGTTGATTTTGTTGGTTAGAGGACGAAAAACCTTAGCTAGAACACTAGTTTGGGTGGTGAACAACCCACCCTAGCTAGTCATTACATCAAAGATCAAAGTTTCAATTATTTTTAGCCTGTGTAGAGATTTTGGGTTTTGAAATAATTAAGATTTTAAAGTTTTTGTATTTAGGTTTCTATTTTTAGTTGTGGTGTGTTCATTTTGGCTGTTTGAAATAAATTTGGAGTAGTGTAAGGGATTTCTATGAGTGCTGGTGACATTTTCCAGTGAATTTGAATCTTTTTAAGAGGTATGAGAGACCAATTTTTTGCTTGTTATTTTGTAAACATGTTTAAACTAGTCCTGAGCCATGTTTTAATTGATGAATAATGATGAACAACAAATACCCTAACTGGTACTGAGAGGGGGGGGGGGTGAATCGATACATATAAAAACTTCTCAGCAACTTATCAAGTTAAAACAATGTTAACCGGTTGTCTTCGTTACTGAACTTAACCATGGCAATACTGGTTAAACACGGTAAGACTTTAGACAACATAAACCAGTAAAACTGAACACTTCAAATGCATTCAATACCTGATAACTACTTCACCCATAAAGATATGCATGTGGTATATTTGTAATACCATAACCATTAGCTTTGCATGCCTAATCACTCAAACAAAGAATTCTTAATCATCACATGAAAAAATTCACAACTCATGACACACAAATTTTTCACGTGGAAACCCAAACGGGAAAAACCACAGTGGGGATGAATACCCACAAGCTTGTTTTGAACTCTTTTGACGCTCACTCTATTAGGAGCCTAGTCTGGTTAAAGACTTTACAATAAGGTTCTGCTAGGAACCGATCCTATTAAAGATCGCCCAGTTAAGGGATGGCTATATACCCTGTTAAAGGTTGAAACCCTGTTAAAGGTTACCTTGCTAGAGGATTTAAAGAACTC
Source organism: Cryptomeria japonica (assembly GCF_030272615.1). Lineage (NCBI taxonomy): Eukaryota > Viridiplantae > Streptophyta > Pinopsida > Cupressales > Cupressaceae > Cryptomeria > Cryptomeria japonica. The sequence goes on from NC_081410.1 coordinate 325,610,014, forward strand.
AATGAACTTGAGTCACCTGGTTAGACGATTTACAATAAGCCTATTAAAGCTACCCGACAAAGGGATTTTCCTTCTATTGAAATGATTAGAAGACAACAGGTAAAACTCTGATCTGATAACAACACTATATGCTAAGACAGATCCTTTTTAGTTCCTCTACTTTGCAATCACACTCTACAGTTTTGTCTCATTGGTCTGGCAAGTATCTCATCACTTGGATACATACACAATTTCTACCAACAACTTACAATAACAAAAATCATCGACCTTATAGACAACAATTAGGTCGGTAGCATAAACCCTAAACCCTAAGCATTTAGGTTTACAATTACAGGTGGTCCAATCCTGACCGTCCAAATACTTTTCATAGAATGAAACAATCTCAAACAAATCACAATTCATTCAGCATCGTCCATTCTTCACTACACATGGAAATCAGTAACCCATCACGCTTTCTTCTCATATCGCTAAAAAGAATGTTCATTCCTGAGGTAGACATTTAATGCAGTTGATCTTCACATGCAAGATCTCAAGGAAATTCTTCACGTGCACAAAAATGATGTGGCATCATGATCTCATCCTCATTTCTTAGCTAACTGATCACATAATATCATCAGTTGCATTGCACAAGCTAGATTGCCAAACTAGAAACCCTAGAGCTGAGACTACCAACTGGTAGTCACACTTAGTGAAACCCTGACAACAGTTCACTACATCTCTTCATACCAGTTCATCAATAACAACTGCTTCCAATATTCATACCAGTGGACCTATACTTATTGACATAAATGATAACATACATTATTATCATATCATTATGTGCCAACATACCGGTTCATCAAATGCCAACAATCTCCCCCTTTGGCATTGTTGGCAATACTTACTTAGTGTAGCATTGCAACAAGAAACATCATAGACTAGTGCAACTAAAATATCTTCATCAGATATTATACAATAGATATCTTCTCCCCTATTGCATATTTTCTCTCCTTATTATATATCTTCTCCCCCTTTGACAACAATGCCAAAGTGGAGGCACAAGCTCCCATACTCCACTATATTGCTCCCCCTACGAAGTAGCATTCTTCAACACATCAATCCTGAAAGATTTTTCACTGTAATACCTGACTGATGTGGAGCACACATCTTTAGTTTACTTCATGAAGGGGAAAAACCCCTAATTCACCTCTCAAATAGGTAAATGTAGTTTTTGTTAAGGGCTTAGTGAATATGTCTGCTAGCTTCTCCTTACTGGAAACATGTTGTAATACAACCTCTTTCTTTTGAATCTTCTCTTTCAAGAAATGATACTTGAGCTCAATGTGCTTAGTTCTAGCATGCAATACCAGATTTTTGGAAATATTGATTGCACTAGTATTGTCACAAAATATACTCACTGGTTTAGATATAGGTACTTTGAAACCATCCAATACATGTTTCATCCAGATTGCCTAAGTGTGGTTCATAAATTTTGCCACATACTCTACTTCAGTTGTAGACTAAGAAATACAACTCTGCTCCTTGCTTGTCTAGGATACTAGTCTTCCACCAAGAAAGAACGCTCCACCGGTTGTGCTCTTCTGGTCATCCACATTACCTCCCCAATCTGCATCAGTAAATACCTTGGGATTAAAATCACCATTGTATGGATACCACAATCCATAGTCAACTATCCCTTTCAGTTATCTAAGAATCCTCTTGACTGCTACCAAGTGGGATTCTCTCAGACTTTTCTGAAAATGAGCTACAATGCCCATTGCATGAGCAATATTTGGTCTATTGTGCACCACATAGTGCAGCTTACCAATCATTTAATGATACTCCTTCTCATTAACTAATGCTAAATCATCTTCCTTAGTCAGTTTACAGCTAGTCACCATTGGTGTGCCAACTGGTTTTCTCTCCTCCATGCCAAAGGTCTTCAATACCTCTTTGACATACTTGGACTGATTAATGAAGATACCCTCTTTCATTTGTTGAATCTGTAAACTAATCAAGAACTTTATCTCCCCAATCAAAGACATCTCAAACCCTTTCTTCATTTCATCTACAAAAGTGTGACTCATTTCATCATCTCCTCCAAAGATTATGTCATCTACAAATACTTCACAGATCAGAATCTGATCACCTTCAGATTTCAAGTAGATGTTTCTATCCTCACTTGTTCTTTGAAGTCCTATTTTCACAAGATGAGAATGTAAACATTCATACCATGACCTAGGTGCTTGTTTCAATCCATACAGGGCTTTGTGTAATCTACACACCATGTTACTATCTTCTGATAAGGCAAACCCATCCGATTTCTCAATATACACTCTCTCTTCTAGGATTCCATTTAATAATGCATACTTCACATCCATCTGGTATACCTTAAATCCCTTGAATGCTGCAAATGCAAGTAGCATTCAGACACCTTCCAATCTAGCCATGGGAGAAAAGTGTTCTCCATAGTGTTCTCCCTCTTCCTGAGCATATCCCTTGCATACAAGTCTTGCCTTGTTTCATACAACTATGCCTTCTTGATTTAGCTTATTCCTGAAAACCCATTTGGTACCTATGACATTCTTATGTTTTGGTCTGGGTACCAAGGACCATGTTGCATTCTTTTCTATGTAGTCTAGCTCCTCTTCCATTGCCTTAATCTAGTTTTCATCTATAAGTGCTTCTCTGGAAGTCTTGGGCTTACATTCAGAAATCATGCAAGAGTTTTCTTTAACCTTTAATCTTGTGAGTATCCCTGCATCTTTATCTCCTATGATATGCTTCAGATCATGATGTAGTTTCACATATCTAAGAATGACTCTAGCTGGTTCTACTTGCTTTTCCTCTTCTTCTTCACTTACTTCTTCTTCTTAACCTACAACAGCTTCTACCGATATACGAACACTGAGATCTTTACTTGTTTCTTTCTTAACCGGTTCCCAAAAGGCTACACGCGGTTCATCTTCCACTTCCTCATTGTAGGTTTCCTCAGATTCCTCAGGGGATTCATCAACACTAACATTGATACTCTCAACAATTTTCTTTGTTCTATTGTTGTAGCACTTGAGAGCTTTACTCTTAGTGGAATAGCCAGAAATATTCCTTCATCACTTTTAGCATCAAACTTGCTTAGATGCTCACCTCTCTTGATGTAACACTTACTACAAAATACTTTAAAATAACTCATAGTGGGAGTCTTCCCGGTCCAATACTCATAAGGGGTTTTAACTATACCTTTCTTTATGAGTACCCGGTTCATAGTATAGACTGCAGTGCTCACCGCATCTCTCCAAAAAGTGTGAGAAACCTTTCCTTGGATCAACATCATTCTAGCCGCTTCAACTATAATCCTGTTATTCCTTTCTACTATGCCATTCTATTATGGTTTCCTTGGGGAGGACAACTTCCTCTTGATACTGCTATCTTCATAGTACTTGTTGAATGCATCATAAGTGAATTCACCTTCTTGATTAGTTCTTAGGCATTTTATCTTTTGACCACTTTCCTTCTCTACTAATGCTCTAAAGGCTTTGAACTTTCCAAACGCCTCAGACTTGTCTTTCAAGAATGTGACCCAGATTATTCTTGAGCATTCATTAGTAAGAATCATGATATACCTATCTCCCTGAATACTTCTAGTTTTCATAGGACCACACAAATCAGTATGCACAAGATCAAGTAAGATTTCTACTAAAAAAGACTTACCTTTGAAAGTTGAGGAAGACATCTTACCAAGTTGACATTCTCTGCATAAATCATTCTCTATTTTGTTCAGCAAAGGCAATCCTCTTACTGCCTTGATCTTACTCGCCTTTACAATATTATCAAATTTCATATGAAAAAGTCTTCTATGTCATATCCAACTATCATCAAACTTCACCATCAAGCACCAACTTATCTTGGCATTCAGCTGAAACAAGTTACCTCTGGTGTGCTTGCCAGTGGAAATAAGTTCACCACTCTTTCCAATTATACTGCAGACTCTACCTTTGAACTCCAGAACCAGTCTTTTATCATTTAGTTGAGCAACACTCAATAGGTTATGCTTAAGACCTTATACCTAGTAGACATCATCTGCACTGCTCTTTCCATTCAGTTAGATGGATCCTTTTCCTTTTACCAAGCATGGTGCATCATTGCCAAATCTGACAACATCTCCGTTATATTCTTCTAGAGACAGAAACTTTCCCCAATCACCAATCATGTGGTGAGAACAACAACTATCAATAATCCACTCATTAGAGTTGTCAATGCAAGAGACAAGTGCTTTCTTGTCAGACACTTCTTCCTTTACAGCTACAAACACTATGTCCTCATTCTCTTCATTCTCATATTCTTCATCAATAACACCTTCATCCACTGCAACAAGACAATTTCTTATATTTCCTCATTTATACTTTCTAAACCTCTCTAGTTTATCGTTATTGTCATTCTTAGGATAGTTAACAACTATATGTCCTATCTTATTATACGAAAAACATTTTAAAGGAAGCTTACCTCTGTATTTTCCAGTGCCTTTTGGAAGTCTCTTGACAAGAAGAGCTTCAAACTCAATCATAATCTCTTCATCATCCATACCTCTGCTTTGCATGGATTCATAACTGGTACTTACTTTTTTTCCTTTTCTGGTTGGTGCAATAGATGCTCTAAAATCTGACTCAGTCTTCTGAACACTGCCATCATAGCTATTCAACTCATATGCAGTCAAATTTGCAATGATAGAGTCTAAGGATACCTTGGTTTTGTCAATAAACCTTAGTTTCTGAATATCAGCAACTCTAATTGCATAGACCGGTAATAATTATCTCAAAACTTAACTGACAATGGTGGAATCATCAATTGTTCCACCAGTGCTCTTGATATCTCCAACAACAGTCTTGATCCTTATGCCATATTGCTGAATGGTTTCACCTTCAACCATCCTCATGTCTTCAAATTTTCCTCTAAGGCTCTCTTCCTTAGCTTTCTTGACATGCTCATCACTGCCATAAATAGTTTCCAATGTGTCCCATACATCTTTAGGAGTATCCTTATCTTGTATATCAATGAACTCAATATCGGACAAACTGCTAATAAGGGCTTCCATGACTTGCCCATTTTCTTGAATCTCTCTTTTCTGATCATCGATTAAAGTGCCAGTTGGGATTACATAGACATTTTCAACATATCTCTAGTGTTGAGCACCCAAACTCTTGATATAGATCTTCCTTTTTTCCTTCCATATTTTGAAGTTATCTCTATTTAACTTAGGACCTTCCCTCTTCATCATTAAAGAAGGATCTTTTTCCTCAAGCAGTTAAACTTATATCACCAAGGACCTAGAGTTGCTCTGATACCAATTGATGAATAATGATGAACAAAAAATACCCTAACTAGTACTGAGAGGGGGGGGGGTGGGGGCGAATCAGTGCATATAAAAACTTTTTTGCAACTTATCAAGTTAAAACAATGTTAACCGGTTCTCTTCATTACTGAACTTAACCATGGCAATACCGGTTAAACACAGTAAGACTTCAGACAACATAAACCAGTAAAACTAAACACTTCAAATGTATTCAATACTTGATAACTACTTCACCCATAAACATATGTATGTGGTATATCTATAATACCATAACCATTAGCTCTGCATGCATAATCACTCAAACAAAGAATTCTTACTCATCACATGAAAAAATGCACAACTCATGACACACAGATTTTTCACGTGGAATCCCAAATGGGAAAAACCATGGTGGGGATGAATACCCACAAGCTTGTTTTGAACTCTTTTGAAGCTCGCTCTGTTAGGAGCCTAGTCCGATTAAAGACTTTACAATAAGGTTCTGCTAGGAACCGATCCTGTTAAACATCACTCGGTTAAGGGATGGCTATATACCCTGTTACCCTGTTAAAGGTTACCTTGCTAGAGGATTTAAAGAACTCAATGAACTTGAGTCACCTGGTAAGAGGATTTACAGTAAGCCTGTTAAAGCTACCCAATAAAGGGATTTTTCTTCTATTGAAATAATTAGAAGACAACAGGTAAAAGTTTGATCTGATAACAACACTATATGCTAAGGCAAATCCTTTTTAGTTCCTCTACTCTGAATCACACTCTGCAATTTTCTCTCACTAATCTGGCAAGTATCTCATCACTCGGATACATACACAATTTTTGCCAACAACTTACAATAACAAAAATCATCGACCTTATAGACAACAATTAGGTCGGTAGCATAAACCCTAAACCCTAAGCATTTAGGTTTACAATTACAGGTGGTCCAATCCTGACCATCCAAACACTTTTCATGGAATGAAACAATCTCAAATAGATCACAAGTTATTCTACATCGTCCACTCTTCACTGCACATGGAAATCAGTAACCCATCATGCTTTCTTCTCATACCACTAAGAAGAATGTTCATTCCCGAGGTAGATATTTAATGCAGCCAATCTTCACATGCAAGAGCCTCAAGGAAATCCTTCATGTGCACAAAACTGACATGACATCATGATCTCATCCACATTTCTTAGCCAACTCATCACAGAATATCATTGGTTGCATTGCACAAGCTAGATTTACAAACCGGAAACCCCTGAGCTGAGACTACCAACCAGTAGTCACACTTAGTGAAACCCTAACACGAGTTCACTACATCTCTTCATATTGGTTCATCAATAACAACTACTTCCAATCTTCATACTGGTTGACCTATACATATTGACATCAATGAAAACATACATTATTATCATATCATCATGTGCCAACATACCGGTTCATCAAATGCCAAAATTAATAACACCGCTTCTTTGAAAGGTCAAATCTCAAAAAAAATTTCTCAAAAATCTTTGGCTCACAAAAGAAGCCACTAGGCTAGCGAGTAGAAGTTTGAAGAATTCTATGTTTTAACTTTCCAAAAGAGCACAATGTTGCCACATGTACTCTCACCTTCCTTTTTTCTTGAGGTCTTCTACTGCTAATAATATTTCTTCAGACTTCCACATGGCTATCTTGTGGTATTTCTAGAACAATGGGGAGAAAAGGAGTTTTCAAAGGCCTGCCAAGATTTTGCAAGTCCAGATCAAGCAGATACCAAAGGATAATAGTGACCCCACCAATAAATTACATGTTGCAAGGACTGGAGTTTGTAGAGAATACTCATTTAGTTGAAAGAAACTGCATCGCTAGCAATTACAACAAAGAAAGGGGATGTGCCCGAAAGTTCCTTTTGTATGCATGCATATAGGGTTAATGATGATCAAGTTGTTAGAGAGGAAATGGTTTTAACAATTTCCATGATTTTTTTGAAATCTGGTGAATATGCAAAATATTTTCTATTTTGATCATTGATTATAGTTAGTGCTTAAGATGTCTAAAAAGGCTTGCAGGTTTTCTGTTTCAGGGGTTGGTTCATCATTTTTTATTAATTTCACTAAAGAATCGATTAACACAGTCAGACTTTAGTTTTGTTCATATATGAAGAAGGCATATTGGTCTATGCCAATTTTGCCTCTCTCTATGTTCTTTCTTTATGAATGTTTTAAATTCTATGTCATGGGTGAGTTGATAATTGGTGTTTATTTTTTACTCTTGTGATTTCAATTTGTTGATATAAGCGACTAGATCATGTGTTATTACACCCTTTTAGCTACTTATTATGAATGATTTGATGTCACATCATGTTAATTGATGAACTAGAAACCCCTTTAGTATTACTTATCTGGAGTAGTTAGAGAATAAGTGGTGGGAAAGGTTGTTGATGTCACAACATGCACCATTTAATTTCTTTTTAATATCTAACCAGGTGTGTCTTAAAGCTATCTGCGATAAGGATTTGGTTAAAGTTGGAGATTTTTACACCATAAAATAGTGAGTTAGGTCAGTCTGTTAGGTCCCAGAGACAACTGAGAGGGGGGTGAATCAGTTGTCCAATAAATTTAAACCAAAATTAACTTAACCAAAATTTAATGCTTAATGTCGGTAAACCAAACTTTATGCTGGTAGTAAGTTTTAATAGTTAATTGCAGTACCAGTAAAGATTAATGCATGAAATAGAAAGACAATAACATCCACAACACATAACACAAAGATGTGTATGTGGAAACCCTATAAGGGGAAAAACCACGGTGGGAAGCCTTACCCACAATTAGATGATACTACTGCAGATAGTATGTGTGTACAATATGGAGTCTGCACATGTAGAAAGGCCAGCTACCTAGAGCTCACTGCCCAATCACAAAAATGGGAGTCACACTGACTACAATTGGATGGTTAAATCCAATGATAATGTACTACTCAATACAGCATCTTCATATGCTGGATTAAGTACCAGTTTAGCTCTGATATGCCTTCTTCAAATACCTTCCTTCAATCTTCAAATGATATCTGCATGTATAGCTCTTCTTATTTTTGCATATACCTTATTACAATCCTTTTTCCAATCGCATTCCAATCTCACAAATGAGATCTTACATTTATACCATAACCTAAGACCAATTGAGTAGGTCTGCTCACTCAAGATATTACAATAAAATAATTTATAAATAAATCATTATGTGATGCATCATGTTAGCTCAATGCATTTACAATAATAATAAATCATCTTCATAACGTGTCATGCTGATCTGGAATAGATATGCTTGTCGATGCGTAACCTGGACCTATTTGTCGGTAACAACAAATATGAAAACCCGAATAAATCAATAACCAAATTGCCAAAAACAAGTGATCAAATAATGTCTTCGACATAACCAAGTAGTCTCCAAGTCATTCCAAGTGCCGATAAATAATATAACCTGTTGGTGAACCAGATACCAGTGATTGTGCATAAATCACTGAACATGCCGGTGAACATAATCAAGAATCTTCAAGTGCTGATAAGTGTTGACAGGTGTTAACAAGTGTTGACATCAATGACAAAACCAATGCAACACATCCAAAATACCAAAAATCTCCCCCTTTGGCATTGATGGCAACACAAGATGGAAACACCATCAAAGTGCCAAAATAGAAATGCCAAAAACCAAAAACCAACAATCTCCCAAAGAGATCAATAACCCAAAATGAAAAATACATAATATCTCTCCCTAGGAATAATCTCTCCCCAAAAGATAATGTGTTTTTCCATAGATATCTCTCCCCCTTTGACATTGAATTCCAAAGAAATACAAAACCAAATACAAATAGTTCATAGAACTTATTACAAACTACCAATTAACCAATTTATCCAACTACTCCCCCTGAGAAGTAGCTCTCCTCATCAAAGCCAGAATACAAATTTCTGTGATAATTCTATTAGTTGATGACAAACATCAACTGTCTAAGTCTCTACTAGTGGGGGTAGAACTCCAAGCTGCACTTTGAGATATTCAAAAGTCTCCTTAGGCAAAGGCTTAGTAAAAATATCTGCAATCTCCTCTTTAGTATTCACATAAACCAATTTCACTTCTTTTGCTTCAACATTCTCTTTTAGAAAATTGAATTTGATAGAAACATGTTTAGTCTTGGAGTGAAATACCGGATTCTTAGATATATCAATTGCTGCCATATTATCACAGTAAATAGTTATAGGTTCCTTGCATTTTACCTTTATGTCCTTCAACATTTGCTTGATCCATAATACCTGTGTACAATTAATTGTTGCTTCAACATATTCTGATTTTGTTTTTGATAGTGATGTGCAACTCTATCTTTTGCTCAACCATGAAATTAATCTGCTACCAAGAAAAAATGCTCCACCGATGGTTCTTTTTCTGTCATCTATATAGCCTGCCCAATTAGCATCTGTGTATGCACATAAATCAAATTTTTCATCTCTAGGATACCATAAGCCAAGATTTGTAGTGCCTTATAGGTACTGGAAAATCCTTTTTACTATTGATTCATGATTTTCTTTAGGATTACTCTGAAATCTTGAAACAATACATACTGCATTCATAATATCAGGTCTTGTTTGTGTCAAATATAGTAATCCTCCTATCATAGACTTGTATCTAGTCAAATTAACAGGTGTTGATTCATCCTTCAATGATAATTTGTCGGTTGTAGTCATAGGTGTGCTTACTGGTTTAGAGTTCTCCATGCCAAATTTCTTTAGTAATTACTTCAAGTACTTAGATTGACATAAGAAGATACCTTTATTAGTTTGTAAAATCTGCAATCCTAAAAAGAATTTTATCTCTCTAATCATAGACATTTCAAATTCTTGCTGCATTTTATTAGAAAAGTCTTTACACAATCCATCTTCTCCACCAAAGATTATATCATCAACAAAAACTTCAATAACCAAGATGTCATCATTAGTCACTTTGTAATATAGATTGTTGTCAGCATTACCTTTAGTGTATCCAAGCTTCAAAAGATTTGTCCAATATAGCATACCAAGCTCTAGGAGCTTGCTTTAATCCATATAAAGCTTTCCTTAGCCTACAAACCATATCTTTGTCATCTCTCAAAGAAAATCCATCAGGTTGTTCAATGTAAACTTCTTCTTCAAGATCTTCATTCAGAAATGCACATTTAACATCCATTTGATATAATTTATAGTTCTTGTGAGCTACAAAAGCCAATAATAGTTTGATTGCCTCAATTCTAGCTACCAGTGCAAAGGTTTCATTGTAATCAATTCCTTCCTTCTACGAATATCCCTTACACACTAATCTTGCTTTGTTTTTTATTACCTTACCATCTTCATTAAGTTTATTTCTGAAAACCCATTTAGTTCCAATTGCATTTTTGTCTTTAGGCCGTGGAACTAATGACCAAGTGTTATTCCTTTCAATTTGTTCTAATTCATCTTCCATAGCTTTAATCCAATATTTATCTTAACATGCCTCATTAATAGATGTAGGTTCAATTTAAAAAATAAGACATACCTCTTCATTTGCCAATCTTCCTCTAGTCATAACTCCTTGATATTTATTTCCAATTATCTGACTTTCAGAGTGATTCAATCTTACATACCTGAATGTTTTTAGTTGTTGTTGTTCTTCAGTGACTGTTGAATCCTCAGATGATGCCGGTGTGACAAGATCAACATTCTGTACCGGTGTACTCATAGTAGGTTCATTTGTGATTATCTCTATTGCCGGTTCAGAGTCCATGGACCTTGAATTTCCTCTAAATTGTTCCTCAATCTTCACATTTGCACTCTCAACAATTTTCTGCAATCTTTTGTTAAAACATCTATATGCCTTGCTCTTAGATGAATAACCAAGAAATATTCCTTCATCACTTCTAGGATCAAATTTGCCAATATACTCATCTCTTCTAATATAGCATTTACTTCCAAATATTCTACAATATTTATGAGTAGGAGTATTACCAAACCATAGTTCATGAGGGGTCTTACTGGTTTCACCTTTGATGTGAACTCTGTTGAATGTATAAACTGCTATATTGACTGCTTCTCTCTAATATATATGAGGTAGATTTTCTTATGATATCATGCTTCTAGTTGCATCCAAAATAGTTCTATTTTTTCTTTCCACAACTCCATTTTCTGGGGTGTCTGTGGTGCTGATAATTGTCTTCTTATCCCATTAATTTCATAGAATGTATTAAATTCCTTAGATGTAAATTCACCTCCTTGATCTGATCTCAAACATTTGATTTTATTACTGGTTTCAATCTCTACCATTACCTTGAATAGTTTGAATTTCCCAAATACTTTAGATTTCTCCCTCAGAAAAGTAAACCAACACATTCTAGAATAGTCATCAATGATTAGCATAAAATATCTATCTCTTTGTATACTTCTAGTTCTTGTCGGACCACATAAATTAGTATGAATTAAATCAAGAGCAATATTGGATTTATCTGGTATACTCTTAAAAGATGCTCTAACTTGCTTTCCAAATTGACATTCCTTACATACCGGATTGTGAGGTTTAACAATCTTAGGTAAATCTCTTACTGCCTTAGTTGTACTGATTTTCACAATGCAATCAAAGTTTACATGACAAAGTCTATTATGCCATAATAAACTTTCATCAATATGTGCAATCAAACATGTTTTCTCATTGTTATTTAAATGAAAGATATTACCTCTAGTCTGATTACCAGTTGCAATTTCCAAACCAATTCTATTTAAGATTTTGCATTTACCATTCTTGAATTGTAACTGAAATCCTTTTTCAACTAACTGACCAACACTCAAAATATTATGCTTCAAACCTTCAACATAGTAAACATTATTAGTATTGTGCTTATCATCAAAAGATATAGTGCCTTTTCCTTTGATTGAACAAGCTTTATCATCTCCAAATCTCACTAGACCTCCATTGTATTCCAAAGAGGTTAAGAATTTACTCTTATCACCAGTCATGTGATGTGAACATCCTGAATCAATGATCCATTCATCCTTATCTTCAATTTTAGCTATCAGGGCTTTCTCTACCGATTGAACAGTAGGTGTCGGTTGATCTTTTGTTATAGCAACAAAAGCCCATCCATTATCTGCCAGTTCCTCATCAAAACCATCAGTAACTCCTTCATCAACATAATAACAAGATTTGTCTCTATTGTTCTTGAATTTGTATCTTTGATAATCAGGGTTAGGCTTATATATTCTTTTAGCTTCTTCCTTCAATCTTGCATGTCTATCAAGACACCTAGAAGTCATATGACTGATTTTATTGTAGTTAAAACATTTAAATGGTGCTTTACCTTCATACTTACTTCCAACTAGACCTTTAGGCATTTTCCTTGCAAATAGTGCTTCAAGCTCTTCCAGTTCTTCATTCTCCTTTCTGATTTCTTCAAGTTCTCTTGCATAGAAGGCTTTCCAATCAAATTTCTTAGATGATGATGATGATGCAAATGATGATGATTCTTTAAAAGCTAAATCTGTCTTAATAGTAGCAACAAGACCAAATTCCTCAAGTTCAAAAGCTAAAAGTTTTCCAACCAAAGTGTCTCTAGATACTGATGCATTAGGCATTGTTCTCAATTCATTTATAGCAGTTACTTTCATTTTATATGTCGGTGGGAAAGCTATTAAAACTTTAGAAACAATTTCATCTTCACTTAAGGTTCCTCCACAACATTGTATACCCAAAACAATTTCATTTACTCTTTCCATAAAAGCGAAAATCCTTTCATCTTCTTCCATTTTCAGATTTTCATACCTAAACCAGAAGCATTCAAGATTTGCAATTTTGACTGTGGAATCTCCTTCATTCAATGTTTCCAATTTGTCCCAAATAGCTTTAGCAGTAGATCTATCTGATAATCCCATGATTTGCTAATCTGACAATGTGCTCAAAAGTGCTTCTCTTGCTTTGCAATCATTTTCTTCATCTTTAGCCAAGGTTGTTGGATTAGGTTGACCTTGAGTAGGAGTAGTATAACCATTCTTTGTAACATCCCATATGTCCTTTCCAATGCAATTCAAATATGTCTCTATCCTGATCTTCCATATGCCATAGTTGGTTCCATCAAGTTTCGGACTGTCCTTCCTGAAATAGTTAGAAGACATAGGATCTCCTCAAGTTGTTAAAACTTCTACAAAAAGAGGACTAGGCTTTGATACCAATTGTTAGGTCCCGAAGACAACTGAGAGGGGGGGGGGATGAATAAGTTGTCCAATAAATTCAAACCAAAATTAACTTAACCAAAATTTAATGCTTAATGCCGGTAAACCAAACTTTACGCCAGTAGTTAGTTTTAACAATTGATTGCAGTATTGGTAAAGATTAATGCATGAAATAGAAAGACAATAACATCCACAACACATAACACAGATATTTGTATGTGGAAACCCTGTAAGGGGAAAAACCATGGTGGGAAGCCTTACCCACAATCAGATGATACTACTGCAGATAGTATGTGTGTACAATATGGATTCTACACATGCAGAAAGGCCAGCTGCCTAGAGCTCACTACTCAATCACAACAATGGGAGTCACACTGACTACAATTGGATGGTTAAATCCAATGATAATGTACTGCTCAAAGTAGCATCTTCATATGCTAGATTCAGTACCGGTTTAGCTCTGATATGCCTTCTTCAAATACCTTCCTTCAATATTCAAATGATGTCTGCGTGTATATATCTGTTTATTTTTTCATATACCTTATTACAATCCTTTTTCCAATCACATACCAATCTCACAAATGAGATCTTACATTCATACCATAACCTAAGACCAATTGAGTAGGTCGGATCACTAAAGATATTACAATAAAATCATAATAAATCATTATGTGATGCATCATGTTGGCTCAATGCATTTACAATAATAATAAATCATCTTCATAATGTGTCGAGTTGATCTGGAAAAGATATGCTTGTCGGTGCGTAACCTAGACCTATTTGTTGGTAACAACAAATATGCAAACCCGAATAAATCAATAACCAGATCACCAAAACCAAGTGATCAAATAATGTCTTCGACATAACCAAGTAATCTCCAAGTCATTCCAAGTGCTAGTGAGTAATATAACCTATCGGTGAACCAGATACCAGTGATTGTGCATAAATCACTGAACATGCCCGTGAACATAATCAAGAATCTTCAAGTGCTGATAAGTGTTGACAAGTGTTAACAAGAGTTGACATCAATGACAAAACCAATGCAACACATCCAAAATACCAATACAGTCATGCTTCGTCGGGAGCACTCAGGATCTCTTTTATATGGCTAAATTCAAAGTCTAAATATATTTTACAAGTCTAAGTTAAAGAAACTAGACTAACTTGAGGAAGATTTTGACTTTTGCATCAAGAGTAAAATAGGAAATGATCAAGACTACTTCATGGAACTTTCTATTTCTAAAATTAAAACAAACTTTAATTTCCTATCAAATCCTAAGTTATGTACTGAAAAGTAAATCTACTTTACGCTTGTAAGACACATAATCTATTTTATGCTTGCATAATTCAAAATATATTCTAACAAACATTGAAACAAATTAAATTCCATGAGTCAGTCAAACAGAATCTCTGCTCCAATCTTAATTTGAAATTCCATCATCTCCACTTTTTACTATGAAAGAAAAATACATGACTGAATGAAATTAAGTGAAACTACGAAACTAATATTTTTAACAAGAAAACCTTTCACTAAAGTACTTCGACATGAAAATGAACAACTAAAATTTCTTTTGATATCGATTTTATCAATTCAAACTCATGACAATTTAACAAAACAACAAGAAATTAAATCAATGCACAAAATTGGTAAAAAAATGAAATAAACAAAGTTCACCTATCTTCGGTCGATGGGCCCTACTCTTCCTCTAGTGAGATTCACAGCACAACTATTCTTGGATCAACTTCAAATCTTCATTAAAATAAACTTCCAAAAAGAAGTAGAACAAGTTTGCAGATTACAAAATATGAGACTCTAAACTGTTCGCTAAGTTACGAACTATTTGACAAACTAATTTTCACAAGAAATCAATGGGGTATTTATATATATCCTTATTTTGATTCAAAAGAAAAACTACCTACTTAAAATAGAGTAATGACTAAAGACTAAACTGAAGAAAACTCAACACTTAATTAATGACTTCAGATAGAAGTTGCAGTTCATGGAAACAATCAATAAAATAGACTTAGAGGTGATCAAGGGAATCTCTCCAGCTGGAACGATTAGGAATGTTCATCATTCACACATTGGTTGAATTGGACTTCACAACTCTTTGTCTTCTTGTTAGATTCAAACACATTTGAAAATGCATTCGGGAAAATAGAACAAAACACAATGGTAATTATTTTGAATATTCGGCCATACATCCATATTAATAAAAAAAACGTGAAACATTTAATCACAAGATATTACTTGTAATAAACTTTCTAATTAGCATAATATAGTAGTAGAAAAGAGTAAATAGGCATGCATTACATCTGCCACTAGGCATATTAGTTCACAAAATATTAAAAGTTTTAAGTAGAAAGTATAATTAAAAGTAACATCATTACTACTCATCATTTCCTCCCTCTCCTACCATGAAACATGTCCTCATGGTTGATCTAGAATATCCTTGTTCTTTATCTCAATCCAAAGGACTAGGTCTAAATGATTGAAGCTATACCGATGGTATGGTTTGCGAGACACATATCCATTCCACTATTCAACTACATTAGTCCATTCTCTCAAAGCTACCCCTGCAAACTTACTGGGTGCATTCGTTAGATTAACTGGTGGACAACTGAGAGGGGGGGGGGGTGAATCAGTTATCAATAGATTATATTAATCAAACCATTTTATAACCTTTAACTAGAGCACATAAACATTAAATATCAAAATAGAAGAAACAGATACCGGTAAGTAATAAAACTTAAGTATGAAATAGAGAATCAACACAATGCAACCATACACATAACACCATGATTTGTACATGGAAAACTCGAAAAAGGGAAAAACCATGGTGTGAATCCTACCCACAATTAGATAATACTTCTGTAGAAAGTATGTGATACAATAAGGGGCCTGCACCTACAGGAAGGCACACTGCCTAGAGCGTACTTCTCATTACAAAGGAGTCTCATTGAATACAGAGAGGTTATAACCACCTCAATATAATTGGACAACAATCTAGAAGAATGAACTACCAATGATAGCATCTACCGTGCTTGATTACAGTCCCAGTTAAGCTCAATACCAGAGGCCTTTGACCTCTTACATAAACCCAATCCGATCACCTATGATTGACCAAATCTCCTTTGCATGTGATCTTTTCATTATTCGCACATTTTATTCCATGACGTGATCTACAAAGAGATCTTACATCAATTTATACAAACCCTAATGCCTAAACCAATTAGGTCGGCCACCTAAAAGATATTACAATAAGATAATTACATACATCCGTATTACAATGATATACCATGTCAGCTTTAGACCAAAACAACATTAACCTATCCATAAATCATCCTAGTAATGTGTAGAGAACACTTAATAGCATGTTACATGATACCAGTCCATAACTTGGACCCAAATAGATTCACCATGCCAAAGCGATGTCACCAATCAGTCGAGGCATGAAAAAAGATCACCTTTTGCATCCTGAATTCCATCTATAAGCCGCACCAACAAAACTTATGCATCCTGTCAAAGATTCTCAGAAAAAGATCTACCGGTAAAACCCTAAACCCTTACAGGTATAGGCTTACTAGAGTGTATGATAGCATTTGATCATCAAATCAATACCAACTGACCAAAAAATACTCCATAAAGATGCAACACATTAAACAAAACATATTTCATTGACACAAACATTTCGGTAGTATCCAACTGATAGTCCCTTCTGCCAGTAACACTAGTTCTTCTACCAGTAACCAAAATCTGTCTGTCGGTAACCAATCATAACAGCTAGTGTTGACATCAATGATAAAACATCAATGAAACACATAATCAATTCCTTCATATTACCAACAATCTCCCCCTTTGTAATTGACGGCAACACTAGATGTGAAAAAGAAAACATCTAAGTGCCAAGAAATGCCAAAAATTTCTCATAGAAGATATAACAATGAAAAACTGAAAAAATCCCAACAAATCCCCCTGAGGAGTGCAGTCCAATCTGAAACTAATCTAAATCTCTCTCCCATATGACATATTATGACATTATTTATCTCTCCCCCTTTGACATCAATGCCAAATATATGACATAGATATCAAAATCACATGAATCTCAAAGCTGACTACTCCCATTGAGTAATAGCATCACTACATCAATCTGGAGCAAAGGATAAAGTTGATGATGCATACCAGATTGATTCTCTGCTCCATCAATTAAGTTTCTTTTGGAGGGGTAGATACCCCTCACCTATCTCTCAAATATTCAAATGATTCCTTAGACAATGGTTTAGTGAATATATCTGCAATTTGCTCTTTAGAATTCACATAAACCAATTTGACTTCCTTTTCTTCCACTTTTTCCTTCAGAAAGTTATATTTTATTGATACGTGCTTAGTCTTAGAGTGAAATACTAGATTCTTAGATATGTCAATAGCTACAGAGTTATCACAATAGATAACTACCAGTTCACTATAATTTACCTTGATATCCTTCAACATTTGCTTCATCCACAAGACTTGAGTGCAATTAGTTGTTGCTACAACATATTCAGCTTCTGTAGTAGATAAAGAAATGCATGACTACTTTTTGTTGATCCATGAAACCAATTTCTTTCCAACAAAGAAAGCTCCACTGGAAGTTCTCTTCCGGTCATCAGTATCTCTTGCCCAATCTACATTTGTATGTTGGGACTGATTAAAATTGAGTCAAGTTTATAGGCCCATTTCAAAATTTTGCTCTGTATGTCAGAAAGGCATCTAAATAAGTCAGTTTGAAGTGCCTAGTTAGCAAGGGGGCAAAATGGAGCCGATTGATTTTCAGAGGGTAAGGCTTGGGATTCATGTCCCACACCTTTCATTTGGCCTATTCAGTGATGTGTAACTTTGATAATTCAGTTTGGAGAAGTTTACAAGGTACCCATTTTGAGGGGTGAGCTGGAAGTGCATTTTAGGCACAAATGCAGTTTTTATTGAGTAGCCTACTTTGAGCGATTACATCTTTTGCCCTGTTGATCGTCATGAAGAAATTCAAAGTGGATTCAATTCTATGCATAAATTTGAGTGAGATTGCAAAATTTCAAGTCTTGACGAATCCATTTGCTCATTTTTCATAGCCAAGTCCGTGTGTAGTTTGTGTGTTTTGACTAGTCCCTGTTTCGACAGCTAGTCGGCGCTGTGTTTCACACAAGTGTAAAAGTTGCCTCAGTAAGCGTCATGTCAGAATGTTTGTTCTGGGCTAATGTTGGTATAAATGATGAGCTACGTTTCAAATTTCAAGCCTCTACCAATCCATTTGATAGGTTTTCAAAAGAGCTCATTTTGCCATCAAATATAGTTATCCGTACTTTCAGTGCTTTATCAGTTAATGCAGCCATTTTTGTGAGTACGCCGTTTGCATCCTGTCAGTCTGGTGATTGAACTGAGAATTCAAACATTTAATATGTACTTCAAGGTACCTATGTTCCGAATTTGAGGACCTACGGAGGTCATTTGATATTTTTGAGAAAGGCATCATGTGTTGCCAGGACATTGACTTCATCAAGTCCGCAGTGTCGACAAAGCCAGTTGGGCATTTTCAAAAATTAATATCTCTTCACTCGGGACTCATCTTGAGAAACCGTTTGGTAGAAGTCATCCTTGTATATCAGAGTACACGCCTGTCAGATGGCGAGCTCCAGAAAGATGTTTTGACAAGGTTAAAAAATATGTCTTCGCGATTAAATGCGAAAATTGTGGCGTAATCGCCTGGAGGTTGTAAAATTCAGTCGGATGATCCAAAAATGATGTCGATCGTTCCCAGAGAGTGATGATGATAAAATCCATCTCCTGTGCAGTCGGAATACAAAGACACATTTATTAAGCCAAATTGCAAATTGGTAGTTAACAAATGAGGCATTATAAGTTTTCAATGCAAATGCTGGTAGGTGTAATTCTAATATTTACAAGGCAGCCAATAATCCTTTCTCTGTGTGGCAAGTGAAAGAGTACAACTTCCAATCCAATGCAAAGAGTACAACTTCCAATCCAATGCAAATTAGTAAATGTATCAATGTCCTCCTATGTGTGGTGTTGAAAGGAGGTTTTAAGCAAATTTCAAAGAAAATGAGGCAGCAAGTTCAATCGCCAGCCAATCCTTCCACGTATGAGCAGCCAATTAAAATGTAAGCAAATGCCAATGGTGTTCAACCAAAGTCCAATGTGGCATATTCACAAAACTCTCTTCTTGCAGTATGTGGTAGCAGACACAGAATTTTAAACCAAATGAAAACTCCAGCATATTCCCTCTTTGCTGTAGCTCACGTGGGTGTATGGAAATCAAAGAAATTGTCAAACAAAAGCAATGCTGGGTGTGTTGCTATGATCCACAACCAATGCAACAGCAGTTTAAAATCTCCAACAAACTTTGCTAACATCCCCAACGCTTCGGTGAAGAAGGAGTTAGATTTTTAAAGCAAATTGAAACTCCCCAAGCTATGGCAAATACTAATTTCTTTGCAAGAGTGGAGAAAGTGTTTTAAAACATTATACAAAATCTGAATGTCACTTTTCCCCCTTTGTTGTATGTGGTGTTTGAAAGAGGAATGCAGAAAATTCAAAGAAAATATACACAAATTGTAGTAGCCTCCTCCCTTACGTGCCCCCCCATCTCCTCCAGGCTTCACGTGGTGTTGGAGAAGACTGCAGGAGACTTCAGCAGTTCTCACATGGAAGGCATTAAGTTTTGGATGGGGTCTTTTGAAGCAACAAATTAAAATCATTAAGCAAAGAAACATAGCAATTTCTCTCCCCAGCGTGGAAACCAACATTGCAATTTGTGAGGTATTAAATGTTGAAACCTGTGCATGGAAAATGGGAGGGTGTTGTAATGTTAGCATCCAAGCTTCATGTGGTTGGAGGAGACAACGCAGAATGCATTGTGCTTGGAGTTTGGGAGTGCAAACAGCAAATAACACAATCAAATTCAATGGCAAATGTAAACAGCAGTGTTTGGAATTGAAGAAGCCACATCAAACTTGAACTCCAGAAATTGTATTGGCATTAAAACTATTGGCATTTTCCCCTTTCTGCGTGGAGTTTGAAGTCCATAAGAGCTTCTAAACAAATTGAAGTTAATGCAGTAGGCAACAAGGTGTTGTTGGGGGCATTTTAAACTTCTTACCAAATCCAATTAGCAGTAATTCCTCCTGCGTGGCATGTGAAATGCAGAAAAGAAAAACTTCCACAGCAAATGCTAATGGTAGCCCCTGCATGGTGGTTGGAAGAGTTTTTTTTTTTTTTTAAAAACAAAAAAAAAACAAAGAATAGCATTTTCCCTCCCCTCCCACGTGGTTGATTCAGGCATTGAAACTCCATCAAATGAATTTAGTAGGCGAAATGAGGTAAAAGACTGATAAAACTCCAGGCAAAATGTAGTCCCAGGCAAAGGGCATTTATCCCACATTTGCTGGGAAAGAGAAATATGTAATGTTTATAACCAAAAACAAACAATAGTAATATGTCTAAGCCATAAAGGTTTTTGACAGATGGTGCTTGATGGCACCTGAGGTGGGCCCATGCATGAGCACGCTTCTTGAGGCGACAGAGGAGATGACTGAGCGGCGACCAGGTGGACCCCATGCAGGCATGCTTTCCAAGGCAGACAGGTGAAATTTTACAAAGGAAGGCCAACTTAACGAGTGATCAAGTTCGAGATGGATCAACAGTGCACGCTATTTCACGAAAGGAAGATGCACGCAAGTTACACCCCGCGAAGTTGTGAAAGCCAAGTGGTGGGTACAGTCAATGGTCCAGCAGGTGGGTCCCGGTGAGGTGGCGATGATTTGGCACACAGTTGGCACATAGGTGGTAGTGAGGTGGCGATGACGTGGTGCTGAGGTGGTGTACACGTGGTGGCCAAGTGGCTGTGACAAAGCAGATGATGTGGTAGTGATGAGGTGTCATCCCAGGTGGCGTCCGATCAACCCCATCGACCAATCAGAGGCTTCCATGTGGCAAAGCGTCAGAGCATAATCAGAGCCAAAAATTAAAATTAAAATTGTAAATGATATAGTTTAAACTATATTAAAATTCAAAAAATTTAAATGATTGAGCACATTGGGGAATTAATTCGCCCAGGACTCAATTTTTGGCCAAGGTATAAAGTGTTATATGTTTTCGGAAAGCTCTCGGAGTGAGGAATCCGATTATGGGTTTAATTGTGACAAATGTGGGATATTTTGGAAGAATTTTACACGAGAACAAAATTCAGTTAGAGAGGAGACACTTGGCAATTTTCAGTTGTAGATTTGATTCTCTTCCCTCTCCTTCTTATTCCCAATTTTTCTCAGTTGTAGGGGTTCCAGTTTTTGAGAGATTTGCTCCAAGGGAGAAATCCGAAATTGCAGGTTCCAGTGATGGCGTCCTTTTATCAATGCAAATGACAGTGTGTTCGTCTATGTTTTCAGTGTTGTCTTTACTGTAGGTTTAGTTTCAATTTGCAGGTTCACACATATGCAAGGCATGTGTGAGTTTCCATGAAATTGTCTCAAAAATGTACTCAGATTCATATAATTTCATATTATCAAGGATAATTTGAGTTGTCTCTTTTAGATTCCTCTAAGAGTGTAATGTTGTCTTTTGGGTATTCTTCAAGGAAGGATTTAAATCCTAAAACCTAGCATTAATGATTTTGAATGCATATTGGATATCTACATATAAGTATGGTTTTGTGACAGAGCATAGGATTGTATTAATGTAAGGTATTGATACATGAAAATTTAATGTTGAAAAGAACTTGCATCTGAGATTTCTCTTCCAGTTTTATGCATGACTCTGTGGCTTGGATAAGGCACTGGTCTCTTGTAATATTTAAAGGTTGTCAAAACACCATTTAAAAATAAAAAATCAGAATATCTTTTTATATTTTATGTTATGTGGAAGTATCCCTCCATCTCATGATTCAAAATGTTGAGTTGCAAGTGTGGATCTAGCCCATCTGCAGTTATCTCTTAGTTTTTGAACCTTTTGAGATCCATCTACTTTTGATTGATGCAGTCTTGTGTGTAATAGGTTTGATTAAATGCATCAAAGGTATACCCGCCTAGGTTTTGCAGAGCCTGAAGAGTAGAAGGATTCATATCCTTGTCCTGTTGTCCAAGCCCTGAGGTGTTTCATTGATTGAGATTGGCTATCTCATAGATAGATTTACAGGTATACTTGGGTTATCACTTTTGGTGAACAACACTGTATATGCACATAAGTGAAGTTATCATCTCTAGAGTACCATAAGCCATATTCTGTTGTTCATTGCAAATACCGGAATATCCTTTTTACTGCACGTTCATGATTTTCTTTAGGATTACTTTGATATCTTGAAACAATACTTATTGTATTCATAATATCTAGTCTAGTCTGAGTTAGATATAACAAGCCACCAATCATAGACTTATACCTTGTCGAATTTGTCGGTGAAGATATGTCTTTGATAGATAATTTCTCACTTGTCACCATAGGAGTACTTACCGGTTTGGAATTGTCCATACCAAACTTCTTTAACAATTCCCTTAGATACTTAGTTTGATAGATAAAAATGCCTTTGTCAGTTTGAGTAATCTACAAACCTAAGAAAAATCTCATCTCACCAATCATAGACATTTCAAATTCATTCTTCATATTATTAGACAATTCCATGCACAATTTATCTTCACCTCCAAAAATGATATCATCAACAAATACTTCAATAATCATAATATCATCACCAGTGATCTTGTAATATAAATTACTATCAGCATTGCCCTTAGTAAAACCAACCTTCAAAAGATAATTATCCAACCTTTCATACCAAGCTCTAGGAGCTTGTTTCAATCCATATAATGATTTCCTTAACCTGCAAACCATATCTTTTCAATCTATCAGTGAAAATACATTAGGCTTCTCAAAGTATACTTCTTCCTCAATTTCACCATTCAAAAATGCACATTTAACATCCATTTGATAGACCTTATAGTTCTTGTATGCTGCATTGGCAACAAATAGTCTAACGGCTTCAATTCTAGCTACTGGTGCAAATGTCTCTCCATAATCAATTCCTTCCATTTGAGAATATTCTTTACAAACTAGTCTAGCCTTGTTTCTTATAGCTTCACCATCCTCATTTATCTTATTTCTAAAAACCCATTTAGTTCCAATAACATTCTTATTTTTAGGTCGGGGAACCAATATCCAAGTCTTATTCTTCTCTATCTAGAGAATTTATCTTCCATATATTTTAACCAATGTTTATCTTTACAAGATTCAATAACAGATGTCAGTTCAATTTGAGAAATAAGACATACCTCTTCATTTGATAGTCTTCTTTTTGTCATAACTCCCTTGTTCCTATCTCCAATGATTTGATCTTCAGAATGATTTAATCTTACATACCTTGGTGACTTCTGAACTTCAGGTTCTCTGTTTTGATCATCAGTCGCAGTTGAATTTTCTAATTGTACTGGTGTAACTATACCAGTGTCTTGTACCGGTTGAGACATTACCAAATCAGTTATGATCACTTCCACTATCAGTTCTCTATCATATGATATAGATTGATCTTTGTATTTCTCATCCACTTTCACATTTTTGCTCTCCACAATTTTCTGCAATCTTTTGTTATAACATCTATATGATTTTCTCTGAATTGAATATCCAAGAAATATCCCTTCATCACATCTAGGATCAAACTTCCCAATTGAATCATCCCTTTTGATATAACATTTACTCTCAAAAATTTTGAAATATTGAAGAGTAGGTGTATGTCCAAACCATAATTCATAAGGAGTCTTATCGGTTTCACCTTTGATATGAACTCCATTAAATGTGTAGACTGTTGTACTCACTACTTCTCTCTAGTAGATGTGAGGCAATTTGGCTTCCTTCATCATGGTTATTGCTGCATACAAAATGGTTCTCTTCTTCCTTTCCACTACTCCATTCTGCTGAGGAGTCTGGGGTGTAGATAACTATCTCCTAATTCCATTTATCTCACAATAACTGTTAAATTCATGAGATGTGAACTCACCACCTTGATCTGATCTCAGACATTTGACTTTCAATCTATTTTCTATTTCCACCATTGCTTTAAAGATCTTGAATTTCTCAAAATCTTCAGACTTCTCCCTTAGAAAAGTCACCCACATCATTCTAGAATAATCATCAATTATTAGCATGAAGTATCTATCACCTTGAAATCTTCTGGTCCTTACTGGACCACATAATTCAGTATGAATCAAATCAAGCATATCATTAGATTTATCATGTATGCTCTTAAAAGAAGTTCCAACTTGCTTTCCCAATTGACATTCCTTACATAATGGATTATGAGGCTTTATAATCTTAGGTATATCTCTAATTGCCTTTATTGAACTGATCTTAACAATACAATCAAAATTAATATGACACAACCTCTTATACAATAACCAACTCTCATCAATATGAGAAATCAAACATGTCTTATCACCAGTGTTCAACTGAAAGATATTACCTCTAGTTGAGTACCGGTTGCAATCTCCAAACTAGTTTTCTTAATGATTTCGCATTTTCTATCTTTGAACTGAATTTGGAATTCCGTATCCACCAATTGACCAACACTTAAAAGATTATGCTTTAAACCTTCTAGATAGTAGACATTCCTGAGAAATAATACCTCTACCTTTGATCATACATGCTTTGTCATCCCCAAATCTGACTTGACCGATGTTGTATTCTTGTAGGGACAGAAAATTTCTTATATCTCTAGTCATATGATATGAGCATCCACTATCAATTACCCATTCATCCTTGTCTTCAACTTTTGCTGCCAGGGCCTTTTCTTCATTCTTGATAACTGGTTCTGGTTCATCTTCCTTTATAGCATAGAAAACCCATTCCTTTCCATTGTCGGATCCACTAGCAGAATCTCTTGTTGGTTCATCATCTGAGTCATCACTTACTCCTTCCTCATCTGCTATATAGCATAGTTTGTTTTTACTGAATCTATATTTGTTCTAATTAGGCTTAAATGATTTCTTAACTCTTTCTTCAAATCTTGCATTCCTTTCAAGACATCTAGATGCAAAATGACCAATCTTATTGCATGCAAAACATTTAAAAGGTGCTTTTCCTTCATACTTACTTCCTTTTGGTCCTTTAGGTACTCTTCTAGCAAATAAGTTTTCAAGTTGCTCAAATTCGTCATCCTCTTTCCTCATATCTTCCAATTCTTTTGCATATAGGACTTTCCAATCACTTTTGTCAGTAGATGATGATGCATGAAAAGCAGGTTTAGACTTTGTAGCTCTAGAGGGTCCAAATTCTTCA
This sequence comes from Cryptomeria japonica, assembly GCF_030272615.1. Classification (NCBI taxonomy): domain Eukaryota; kingdom Viridiplantae; phylum Streptophyta; class Pinopsida; order Cupressales; family Cupressaceae; genus Cryptomeria; species Cryptomeria japonica. Next base: position 325,635,818 of record NC_081410.1, read on the forward strand.
AGCTCAAAAGAAGATAATTTGCCAATCAAAATGTCTTTGTTAACTAAAATGTTTGTCATTGTTCTGAATTCATTAATTGCAGTAGCCTTTATCTTGTAAGTTGGTGGTAGGACTCTAAAAAATTTAGATACTATTTCATCTTCACCCAGAGATCCTCCACAATATTGAATTCCCATCACAATCTCATTTACTCTTTCCATAAATGTAGCAATTCTTTCATTATCTTCCATCTTCAAGTTTTCATATCTTACGCGAAACATATCAAGTTTAGCAATTTTGACAGTAGGGTCACCTTCATTCAGAGTTTGCAATTTATCCCACATAACCTTTGTAGATGATTTATCAGTCAATCCCATGATTTCCTGATCAGTGAGTGCACACAAGAGGGCTTCTCTTTCTCTGCAATCAATTTCAATATTTTTGTCCAAGTCTACTAGAGTGGGATTGCTAAATGCTGGATCATAAGATGTATATCCTTTCTCACTGATCTCCCAAATATCCTTGCCAAGACATCTAAGATGAGTCTCCATTCAGATTTTCCATATCCCATAGTTTGTTCCATCAAGCTTAGGGATTTCTCTTCTGAAAATAGTTGCCGATGGATTTGAATTATTAGTTGCAATAGGATCTACCTCAAGCGGTTAAGCTTCTGCAAAAGAGGACCAAAGCTCTGATACCAATTGTTAGAATAACTTGCGGACAATTGAGAGGGGGGGAGGGCGGGGGTGAATAAATTGTCAATAGATTATATTAATCAAACCACTTTATAACCTTTAACCAGACCACATAAACATTAAATACCGAAATAGTAAAAATAGATACTGGTAAGCAATAAAACTTAAGTATGAAACAAAGAATCAACACAATGCAACCATACCACATAACACCATGATTTGTACGTGGAAAACCCGGTAAAGAGAAAAACCATGGTGGGAAGCCTACCCACAATCAGATAATACTTCTGCAGAAAGTATGTGATACAATAAGGGCCCTACACATGCAGTAAGGCACACTGCCTAGAGCATACTGCTCATTACAAAGGAGTCTCACTGACTACAGAGAGGTTATAACCACTTCAATATAATTGAACAACAATCCAGAAGAATGGACTGCCAATGATAGCATCTACGATGCCTAATTAAAGTCCAGATTAAGCTCAATACCAGAGGCCTTTGACCTCTTACATAAACCCAATTTGATCACCTATGATCGACCAAATCTCCTTCGCATATGATCTTTTCATTATTCGCACATTTTATTCCATGACTTGATCTACAAAGAGATCTTACATCAATTTATACAAACCCCAAGGCCTAAATCAATTAGGTCAGCCACCTAAAAGATATTACAATAAGATAATTACATACATCCATATTACAATGATATACTATGTCGGCTTTAGACCAAAACAACATTAACCAATCTATAAATCATCCCAGTAATATGTAGAGAACACTTAATAGCATGTTACATGATATCGGTCCATAACTTGGACCCAAATAGATTCACCACACCAAAATGATGTCACCAATCAGTTGAGGCACAAACAAAGATCACCTTTTGCATCCTGAATTCCATCTAGAAGCCGCACCAACACCACTTATGCATCCTGTCAAAGATTCTCAGAAAAAGCTCTACCGGTAAACCCCTAAACCTTTACCGGTATAGGCTTACTAGAGTGTATGATAGCATCCAATCATCAAGTCAATACCAACTGACCAAAACATACTCCAGAAACATGCAAGACATTAAACCAAACATATTCCATTTATCCAAACATGTTGGTAGTATCCAACTGATAGTCCCTTCTGTTGGTAACACTAGTTCTTCTTCTGGTAACCAAAATTTGTCTGTCGATAATCATTCATAATAGCTAGTGTTAACATCAATGACAAAACATCAATGCAACACATAATCAATTCCTTCATATTTTCAACACATTTAGCTGAGGTGCTGACATGATTATCAATTCAGGGCTAAACTTAATCCCTACCCAATGCATTTCTTTTATCTTTAATAATCCTTGACTAACCTAGGTCTTCTTAATCTCTAGGTAATATTAGTAGGAGAAATGGGATATGTCCTTTGTAACTAAACATGTATGGTATTATATCTTGTCCTAGACCCCTATAGATCTTAGTAGGGAAGTTGATTTTGCACCTCTCTAAATGTTCAAATGTTGGGAGTGAGATTCCTACAATAGGTTGGTTATACTTGCTCAAGTTGGGCAATGGAAATGAACTTGGATCTAAATGCTGATGATTTGATAGTTTCATCCTTTATGGGAAGTCCCATCCTATTTTATTTTTCTCTATATTGGTTCAACCTATCTTCCCACTTTAGTTGATTCTACAACAAAGAGATAATTGCCCTGATTTGAATTTCACCAACAAAAATGTTCATAAAGAATTAGTAATAATCACCTAGGAGGAAACCATTCAAATAAAACTCACACATCTATTTTGGTAAACAAGATGACTCCTATAAAATTCTTCAAGGAACTCATCATCATCAGAATATTCTATTTTCCTCCCTAGTACCATTTGGTTAATCTTCCACTGAAGAAATCTCTTCTGGAAAAACAAAGAATATAACCAAGAGGGTTTTCTCATTGCCAACAAAGCTGATGGTAGCTTTACCACTTTCTCTACTCATTGAGTGCCTTTATCCCTCTAAACTTTCACATCTTTGAGTTATTTTGACAACTCATCATTTTCTTATTTATATTTTTCAACAACCAAGGAAAGTTCTCAGGGAATAGAAAAGGAAGTTGAAATGCCTTGAGCATGAGTTGGTGTCCTTTGGCTTGTGAATTGTTGTTCTTTCCTTGCCAACTCTTCTCTCAACCTCCTTATTTCTTCATCATTTTGTAATGCCTGAGAAGTGGCCTGATGCAATGCTTCTTTTGTTTCCTCCATCTGTTTTCTCTAATTTTCTTCTGTCATATTAGCCTCTTTATGTATTTGCTCGATTTGCAAGGTGGACTTCTTTATTTGTTCTTCATTTTGCCTAAGATTTTCTTCTAGAAACCTTATTTTCTTGTTAGATTCAGAAAGCTCTATTTCAACTCAAGACAATATCATTACCTTTAATAATTCTTCATCCTCTTCTCTTCTTCTCTTATCTGCTCCTTGAGGAATTTTTGCCTCAACCAAAATTTCTTTACCTTCTCTTCTGAAAAATTATGGAGGGGATGAAGGTAGTGGGTATTCAAAGTTATGGGAAGGAGATGATTGGATTTGAGTAATCTCAAATTCCTCAAAAGATTTCATAATTTCAGTATCATCTCTTGAAGGTGTGGAGGACTAGGGTAATTTTTGCATCCCAGAATCATCCGAGGATTCACCATCAATGGTAATAATTTTAGGTGAAAAATTATTTAGGGTCTTTTTTCCAATTCTGGCTCTTTTGGTAGTACATTATCAGTGTCTAGCTGACTAGTTTGAGTTGACACAAATGTCATAATTGATATAGGATATTGAACCTCAAGAGATGGTAAGGTATGAGGGGTTTGTATAGGGGTTTGTTGAACGAGTTCACTAGGGTTTAACACAGGGGGGTTGTCAGAAGCTAAATGGGTGGTGATAGGAGAATCGGGTTTTTAATCCACCTTTTCCTCAATTACCCTTTTAATAGAGCTACAAGTAACTCTTGAGATTTGGGATAATTAGTTTCTACCCTTTTATTTTAATTTGGTCTATCCTTTTCTATGGATCTAGTTTCCCCAATTGCCCTTTTTATCTCCTTTTGTGAGGTTACCCCTTTTTCTATTTTTACCCTTTTTGTTATGGGTCCCTTTTTCGCCTTTTTATTGAAAGGTGAAGACAAAAATTCTAGCCATTTTTCTTTTCTAGATTCCTTCTTTAAAAAAGTGATTCTTAACAATGAGATGAATCAAACTATGATACTTAATTTGACTACCTTTTTCCTTTACCCTAGATATCATTGGAGTAATTTGTGAAAACAAGAAAGCTGGGAGGTTTACCCTGGCCTATAGCCTAGTGTTTTCATACCTCAAGTGAATCAAAATTCGCATGTCTGGGCCCAACACAGTGTTGTATTATCCCTCGTAAGTGAAGAACTTCATGAGCTAGAGCATTGCTATTTTCTAAACTACTTTTGTTCACACCTTTTATGCTACCCTTGTGTATCTGTAACTCAAGTCATTTTTTATTTCCCTTATGAAATGCATTAGTTACCTCATCAAAATTGATGTGGCCCTTTTTTACCAATTCTCCTTCAGTGGGAATGCCTGATATTTCACTAATGACTTGGGGTGTTACTTTTATCACTTCTCCACCCACTCGGGTAACATTTACATGAATTTTTTCACAAACTCTTCTACTATTCCAAGTTCAAATCCCTCATACATTTTAATGAAATTTAGCCAACCCACCTGTTCCAGCAATCTCTTTGTTTCTAGGTCTAGACTAAATTTTTTTGGCTTTGTTATTCTCTTGTTTCCCATTTTCACCTTAATTCAGAAAACTTTGTCTTCACTCTGCAAATTTGAGCTTAGTTTACAAAATAATTAATGACTTAATTTTGAATTTGAGATAAAATATTTATCTTAAATATCAATTAATTGTACACATAATGGTTCATTAATTTTATACTCATTCCACACAATCTGCCCGCCATCACTTTGTACTTTGTTCTTGGATTTGATGAGTTGGCATAAGCCTTAACATGTGTACTTTATCACCATAATCATTACTTTTAAAAATTGAAATGATAGATTACGTTAGTCAAATTTATCCCTTATTTATCCACTTAATACTTACAACTTATTATATTATTGTTAGTAATAGGCTGGCGGAGATATTTACACAAACAAAATTTATCACTTCAACCTTCTATCTACAAAATTAGAAAATAATATTTGTAATGAATGTATACATTTTTACTTATTTAATGCATATTCATCATGAGCTTTCATAGAGAACTGATTAATGTGTGCCAATTAGGAGCTATCATGTAGGACTAACTATTTTGCCAAAAAGACAAAGCAACATATCAATCAAGAGCCATCTAGAGCATAAGTATCAACTCATTTAGTTTGAAACTAACAAGATGAGTAGGAGTTACTTAGGGATCTATTTGTATGGACTAAATACGCATTAAATAATGAGACAATTCTTCTTGCAAATAAGATTTCTTCTTTATGAACAATCAGAAGCTACATGAACACAAGATCGACAAAAAAAAACTTATTTCTAAAGAGTTGAGAGCCATCAGGAGTAATTAGGAGAAACTATACTTAATCCAAAAAAAGCCACCATTTATGGTTTTCAACTTTTACCTTAGGTATGAATCACCATTTCTAGTTTTCAATCCACCACTAGGATAGACTGCAATTTCTAGTTTTCAATCATGTAGTACCCCTGCCCTAATCAATCTCTAATCTCGGTTTAATCTTGGTTAGTTTATCTTATATCATGTTATAGTCAGATGTTTGATTTAAAGCATAGTTGTTGATGTGGGTTTCACACTAGTTGTATGCAAGTTGTTTAGTGTTCCTATTTCATGGTATTAATATCGGGCTAACGCTTTCATTAAATTTTATATATGAATGCATGTATGACTCTTGGTTGCAGGAGATTTCAGGTACAACGCCGCATGAGTGTGAGGTTCGTCTTCACCTGGGTTTGCAGGTTTGAGTGTACCTCTTTAATCCTTAGAGTTGGATTAGGTGGTCGTAAGACCCTAGTTGACCTTAGTCGTGCTCAAGTGAGCATCGTCAGTCACCGTCGGTAATCCCTTTTTGTTTGGGTTTGCGAGTCGTCTATTTGTTTGACCTTCTCAGTTTGCGTGCTTGGTGTGTATGGTTAAATTGATTAATTAGTCCTTAGTAATTATTTTGATTAAATATGTATTTGTGCATTAGAGATTAATGGACTAAATTAATCGGGATTTCGTTATACGATTATCGTAATATTGGATTACTCATCTTAAATTGGGAGTAAGTTCAATTAAATGGTTAATTTTGAATATTAAATGCATTTTGTATATGCTATTGAAAAAGAAAGATTTAAATTTAATTGCAATAGAATTAATTTAATCTTTTGGCATTTTTGAAATAGAAAGGTTAAATTTCAGTTGAGTGAGAAAATCAATTTTAAATGGGAAAAGCAATTCAATTTATTGATATAGTTAAAAAAGAATTAATTTTGAGAATTATTTTTAAATAAAAAATTTTAATTCCAAAAATGTAATTTTGGTCAACTCTTCCTTACAACCTAAAATTTTGGGAAATTTTGAGGATGGATGTTTTTGGAAAAATGTTGGTTGGAAAATATTTTGGGGATGAAAATTTGGGGGTTTTGGATGGAGAAGGATTCCTGGAGCTGCAGATTGGGGCTTTTCAGCAGATCTTGCCAGGAATGCGAGATAAGGTAGGATTCAGATCCATCTCTTTGATTTTTGGTTGTATTGTTCTTGTTTTTTTTTAAAAACCAAATATTGGATATCAATTGGAAATGGCTGTTCATGAGGAACTCTTGTTTAAATCTCCATTGGGTGTTCTCAAATTCAAATTCTATTTTAGAAATTAGATGTTGTTGGGAAGAATGGTTGAGTTATTGAGTTTAAATGCCCATTTTGCCCAAGTATGGGTTTTGTTGAAGAAATTATCATGGTTTGATATTCTTCAAATTTTGTTGAGGATTTAAAGCTTTATCCTTGCTGGGAAAATCCTCATTTTAAGGTTATTTGAAGCTGTGTGTTTTAAAAATAAAAAAGAAAAATTGGTTGTTTTAAGTCTCTCGGAGACTGACTATGTTTTTAATCACAGTAAATAAATTTTTAAAAAAAAGGAATATTTTGTTAGTCTCTGGGAGACTGTTTCTTTTTCCAGACTATGTTTTACACAGTAAGCAAGTTTAATAAAAAAAAAAAATAGAAAAAAAATAATAATATTTTTAACATCCCACGTGGCTGGGCACAAACCCCCACCACGCGGGAGGCAGCTGCTACCATGGTAGCGGACTGCAACCAAAGGTTAGCAGCGCTGCCAATGGCAGCTGCCTGCTACCTTTGGTAGCAGCACTACCATGGGTAGCGTGAGCTCCCATGGGCAGCGAGAGCTCCCAAGGGGGGGCCCACGTGGGGTTCCACGTGGGTACCCTCCCCTTTTTGCATGGTTTTTTTTTATATAAAAAGAAATAAAAACATTTTTTTTTATTAGCAAAAAAAAATATATAATATTTTAATATGATTTAATGTTTAATATTTTAATTAAGCTTTTTGATTATTATAAATATTGTCATTTAATTAAAAATTCAAGTATGAGTTGTTATTGATTTATTGTATAATGTAAAAAAAAAATACAATAGTTAATATTCAAAACTCATCTTATTTTAATGCATATTTTGGTAATTAAATACTTAATTTGTGACTTTGGTATTAATTATTAATTTGTTATATTTAACCAATCGCGGATTATTAAATATATTCATTAATTAATAGTTAATTTTTGTAATTTTCTTTATATGCTCAAGGAAACAATTTGTTAATCTGGGAATGGATTTTCTTTATTTGGCTTCCCTAAATATGTATATTTCCTTGATCTGTATAGTGTAAATTGGTTCTAGAAAAGACAAACGTGTAGGATTTATTTTGAACCAGTACGTCAATGATGTTTTAATTGAAGATTAAATATCTTAATTAATTGGTCAATGGTTGTTTAAATTATATTCTTGTGAAATTGGTTAAAGAACTCGTTATGGCATATTTTTGTATGTTCGATGCAATGAGCCTTAGAGAGTTAGAAAACTAAGAACAACCTATACCTAGATGAGGTAGATAACTGCAATATAATATAGATCATGTAGAAAACTTGATCGACTTTTAATGTTTAGATCAATTCGGAAAAGATTGTATCTGCTGATTATTGCCTTTGGGAGTTTAATTTCTGTATTCCCTTTTGCTTATGTAATGGCAAGTCGTGCTTTGTTTGTTAGGACCCTGTCGTATGGAATGATTTGGGGTACCTGTTTCAGTCCTCGGTTCCGAGTTGACTGTTGTTTTTTGGTAGTGTCGTATTTGGTCATATCCTTTGTGTGGGTGTCGAATGATGATTCATGTTTGACCAAATGGTTGTTCTCTCCTTCTTGAACTCCGTTCGTCTGACCATGTGTATTCCTTGGGTTTTGAGTTCGTCTGAGTATAGTCTAGTGTCGTATGGGAAAGTGGCTTTCGATTGGGGGCCGCACCCAAAGTGGCTGCTAGGTAACCCGTCGAAAGTGAGTCTAATAAGTGATAACCTAACAGTAGATTAGAATGTAATCTCTAAGTAAGATAATTTGCCTCACACATGGGACGAGTGCTAACATAGACTCGACATGCTGTGAGAAGGCCTGAAATGGCAATCCATCATCCTTGTCTTCACAAGAGGATGTGTGGGTCCACATGAGGCTTGGATGGGCCGGAAGCTCGGATTAGGTTGCCAGGGTAACCCAGTGTATGGGGCCGGGACCTATGAAGACTTGCCATGGTAACCGTACCAGGTTGTGTGATGACACTTGTCCCTACGTTCGCTAGTGTGTTGTCGTTTTGTCATGTTATGAGCACTTTTGTGGGTCGCCCTATTGTCTTTACCCTTGTGAGTGCTTGGTTTCATGTTAGACCTTGGGTGGTGATGACTTAGTTTTGTGGACGCTCTTCTGGACCTTTGTCTTAGCTTTGATTATGTTCAGCTGGATCCTGTTCTTTTCAGGGATCGTTTATGTATTTATTGACCGATGTGGTCGTTTGTATATTGTTTATATTTCGCCTTGATGGCCGGATTGTAATGGTGTAACCTCTTGTATTCTTAACTTTATTATTTATCAGAGGGGTCTTGCAATTGAGCAGACCCGGAGATGTAGCCCTTTAGGGGTGAACTCCGAGATCATTATGGTGTTATGTGATGTTATTCTCTTATGTTTCCTTTATTCAGCTTTATCATGTATGATCAGCTTATGTTAGAATGGATAAGTGGATAAATGGAATTAGCTTTAAATGCTTATATGCAGTTCTTCTTGAATACCTTTTGATCGAATGCATAAGTGGTTTAGATGAGATTTATTGTAGATGCTAGTATGCAATCGTCTTTTAAAATGCAATAAATTGGAATATGAAAGAATGTAACTTAGAGTAATGGAATCTATTCAGTTGTGGTTAGAAAATTAAATATGCTTGAAAAGACCTCATATTTTTATGATGAAATTCTAGTGTGTTAGAATATTAGATGTATGGCTTGTATTTCTTATGAAAAGCTTGAATGAAGATTATGAATAGATCTTAATGGTTGAATCTTTGCTTGTGATTAATATTTCCATCTTGTGAAAGAAATTATCCTGATTAAGAATCATCTCGTTATTAAGATAATCAGCTTATTGGATTAATTGTGTGAGTTAAGTGAATTGCGAAATTTAAGTAATCTCGTTGGGAAACTCTTTAGGTGTTAGTTGATGTCTTCCGCTATGTAATCTGAATCTTTGATATCTTGTTGTATCTTAATGTGGTGTAACTTTAAAAAAAAAAAAAAATTTTGCTCTCTATTCTTGTGTTTTTGGCTTATCCCTTCGGGGTTTCCTGGCGGGGCATTACAAATCATCCCTTTTAATTGGGGAGATAAACCACCATTGCTGGTTTTTAATTTACCTCATTTATTCTATCTTCTTGCTAGAAATCATTCAGAACTAAATCTCATCACAGAAGTAATATCTTCCATGATGAAATGCTCAATTCTAGACTGTAACTTTGAAAGATATTCTTCTTTAGATGTTGGTTTATGATATAACTTGAGACGATGACCATTAACCAACATAGTCCTTCTTTCTCCATCAATAGGCACTAGCTAAACTACACCATTATCAAAAACTTGATCTATCTCATATGGTTCATGTTGTCACAAAGGATTGCACGTGTGATGCTAAGTGTGAAACTAAGAAATCCAATGAAACATGGAAACACCTTCGAGCCTATGGGTTGCTCAAGTTGAAGGAGGATCTCTAGAGACCAAGATGAATTTATGTTTTGATGGATCTCCTACAACTATCTTCTTGTGGAAAATGTGTAAAAAGCTTGCATGTAACAAAAAAACCTATCCTAATGGAGGTGATACACCAAAATTATGAAGTTTTAAACTACTGCACTAAAACTATAACACCTACAATATTGAATGAAACACTTCACAAATCAATTAGACCACCCAATTCATAAATGATTTGCAAAAAGGTTCGAATCTATCCAACTTTTGCATGTAGGAAAGGTGAATTTTCACAACATGCAAGTAGTTAAAAAACCAGGTGAACACAACCCAAAACTTGAATCATTGTGAAATTATCCTACTTCTGCAAAGAAAAAGCATGATGGAGCAAAGGATTATAAAAATCACAATAACTCTGTTAAAACGCTCACCTCACAATGAAAAAGCAAGAAATACTAACAAGGAAATAACTTTATATTGCAAAATTGGATGAAAAATATCTCTATTACAATAACCGAAAAGTGCTAAGTGTTGAGATACAATGCTTTTTGATGTATGTGTAAGATAAAAGATATATAGATATCATGCATAATATCTCCTCCAAAACCATAAAATAGAAAAAGATGCATGAGAAAAATCCTTGGGCAAATTTGCCCAAAATAGCCTAAAAAGTTCATGTGTAAACCTGTAAAAAACAACCTCCAATGCTCAAAATAGGTCTTCCACTGCAACTGCATGCAAAAGAACTCTCACTGCTAAGTATAGAACTACCACAATTGCCTGAAAAAGATCTTAAAAAGCAACTCTCTGTTTCAAAACTCTGCATGATGTATGCTGCCAAAACTAGGTCATGAACTAAAAAACTTACCCCCTCTATTGAAACTGCATGTTATCCCTGCTAAATATAGCTCTGAAGTAATTTTTTTATCTCAAACTCCCTTTGAATGCTACCTTTTTATTTATTCATTTAATTATATTAATAGAGCATTTTAATAAACATAGTCTTTATATTTCTTTTTATTACACATCTATCAATATATTTAAGTTAATTAATAAATTTATTATTTTAAGTTACAATTATAGAAGCACTTTTTAATAAAGACCAAAAAGCCTTTATATTTCTTTTTATATTTTGCTTCCTATAATTATAATTAAAAATGAAAAATAAAAAATAAAAATAAAATAAAGGGCATAGGCATGCAATACTCCCCTAAACATATCAATATATATTTTCCCTTTACAAAAATTAGTTTAAAGCCCCCTAGCTAAAACATACAATAATACAAGGCATAAATGTTGAAGACTTAGCCTTTTAGGGGGAGTTAAAAAAACCTGACCCCACATGAGTATTAAATAGTGGAAAATAAAATAAATAAATCCCATTAAAATCCATCACATTTTAGGGCATGCAAAATAAGAAAAGTGATCAAACCCTAAAAGACATCTCATTTTGCATTATGTGTCTTCGAGAAGTCTTCTTGGCAGCCGCTTGCATGAAGAAATAGGGTTTGAACTGGTATTTCTTTGCATTATTACACAAACCCTTTGTATTGATCCGAGTGTGATATGTAGCATATTCTCCTTTCATGTAGTTATTATTTTTTTTTGGAAGGAAAAGAAACTTCTCTCTTTACTTGTTCAGATTTTAGAGTTCTTGGAAGAAAACTTTTCCGCATGCTTTCTCTATGTCTGAAATGTAATATCTATGTCTTTACTTTTCAAATGCATGAGAAAAATAAAAAACCTTAGATCTTTATTAACTTCCTCTTCCCCCTTTTATTATGTCGCCATGCATATCCCTGTTTGGCTCAAATTAGGGTTTGATCGGGGATTATGCTTTTCACTATAAATATTGCTTTATTTTTTATGTGTCCTGTATTTTTGCCTAAAGAGAGATTGATACAACCCTAAATATGGCATCCACTGTGTTTTGAGGATTGGATGTTTATTTGTATACATATTTTATATCATCAACATAGGTCATGGCTGTCATTCTATCAAGCCTTCTATGCACTATTTTTATTAGACAGTTTTGACTATGAATGTGAATGTATGGCTCTTTGAGAATGGTTCTTATTAAGTTTGCATTGAAGTCTATGAATTATCACTACTCATTGTGTGAATATTATCTTGGGTTACTTCAATAACTAATTTGTATTTATTTCAAAGACTACTACTCTTGATGAATGTAACATTGTCTTATCATATGTTTATTTCTTCGTCAAGCTGCATGATTATTTTGCTTTTGTTGTTATCTTGTTGTAACTATCAATGAATACTCTGTGAGGACTATGATAGGATTGTGTATGACTGCAATAAATCTATCATTGCTTTGCATAATACATTTCTTGTGATGTAGTCTTCACTGTCTTAAATGACCCCAACTTCATAATTGCTTGATATCACTCCATTGAGTGTGATTGGTCTTGTTAACCTATTCTTTGTATGGCCCATTGTAATAGTATTCTTCAATGCTATAATTTTTGGACCGATATCTTTATCATATTCTCAACCCACTATACCTTCCTTTTCTGATGAATGAGTATAGCTGATGCTTTTGATAGGGAAAAATGCTCCCTATTGTTGTTAATAAGACTTGAAACGCTATTGTTCATGCTTCCTTGAATGGTACTGTATTATTGCACCTGTAATGTTTTCTAAAATTGTCATATGATTATTTTACCTTTTGATTGTAGCAAGGCATTCTTTCACTATTATTCGTGACTTTGTGCCCATTCATTTTTAACATTATGGATGATATTTTGATATTGCTTATTAATATTTGAAAAATTTGATCATTATGTTGCTGATAGAAACCATTTTCACTGTCAAATTCTTATAAGATCAGCATATGACTACTTCTTCTATGATATGATTGTTAATGACTGGTGAAGGTTCGATTAAGACTTTCTTTTTGCTCCTTCCCTTTGACAATATCTTCTCTTTATGAATGTTGCATTGGTATAGTGGCTCCATTTGTTTCCTTGACTGGTTCTATAACTATCAAGAAGATTGTTTGACTACAAATTAGATCTCAATGGCTACACTATTTTAATATGTTTGATCAACACTATGTATAGTTCCTCTGTCGTCTCTATTGTTACTATGTTCAACTTATAAAAATCCATTGACTAGAAATACATAAACTGACTATAGATGATCCCTTATTATCATTGTTCATACTCTTTGTATGAACTATGAAATGATTTTAAACTGTCTCCTTAAGATAGATTACTCACTAAGATTATGGCAAGGGCTACTATTATTGGCTTTAGACAACTGGTTTAATGAAGTATGTGACTGTCCTTCTGTAATGAGAGTTGCATTATACATGGCTTTAATTTGGACAATACTTTTATGTTTTACTGTGTTCTCTTCTTCATGAATTTTTCTATGGGTGCTTCTTTTTTGAGACTATCACAAGGTTTTATGTGCATGCATACTCACTTGTAATTCTGAGGGTTTATTTTGGTCACTGTCTTAGCACTTGATAGGAATTGCATGAATGAAACCTCTTCTTTCATTTATGCCCTTTACTTGATATAAGGACAAACCTACATGTTGTTCCCTATATCAAAATTTTGTTCTTGATAAAAACAATGATCTCTTGATTTGCTTTGACTGTATTTTGATTGTAGATGAGAATAATGACTATATCCTTGTATCTCTTGACTATGCCTTCTATTGACTATCAAAGGCATGTATATCATTGATTGTCTTCTCTTCAAGCCTTAAATGTTTTAAGCTCATGATTTGCCACTTAATATTGTATCTCTCATTATGGTATCATGTGTATTAGGATTGAGAATACCTCTTCTTGACTATCCTTGTTTATCCACTACAAATTCATGAGGATAACTCCATGATACTATTCATTTTCTTGTAGAAGCTATTAACATCTGACTATACATGACATTATTCTATGTCAGGTCAATTTGGCACTGCTATACACTTACCACTTGACTAGCTTCTAGGGAGATTTTCATTAAAAATATCAATGTGCTTGACTGTCACCTTGACATGTCATCATTTTTTGTTTTGCCTTACGTCTTCTCACTGCTCCAGATATCTTCCAATAAGCTTCTCTAGAACAAGAACTAACTGTGAATGTCTCTTTTTCATGATAGTTCTTTCTTGATGAATCTTATGTCTATAACAAAAGATTGTCGGGCCTTCACTTTGTATTGCTATTTTAAATGTATGATGACTTCAACATCTACCATTGTGAAGAATGCATGGGATCTATGATAACCTTTGTTTTTTTAGGTGTTATTATCTCTTCTCCATGCATCTCTGTTTATGATTCTTTTAAGATTGTGGTTGTCTCATTTATAAGTTTTTCTCTAATGTGTACATTCCATGATTGAATAAGAAGCTATTGTGAACACCTTTATCTTTCTATTTCATTGGGATTGTCTTAAAGGCTGTGATATACTGCACTCTTATCACTACTCTCATATTTATATTTCCACTAAAGGTCATCTTTTATTGTTAGAAAGCATTCACTTGTTTTTGCCTTTGAGGTCTTTTTACTGTCAATATAGTAGTGATCTCAATGATTACTTGTTACTAATATCTTAATTTATTGAGAATGTAATATTATTTCAATCTTCTGCTATTGTGAAGATTTCTATACTTCATGTGTTCTTAATGGCCCTTGACTGTGTCCTTGATTCCTCAATATCTGGTAAGTCTTAATGACTGTGAATGAATTGTTATATTAGTCATGGCTCCATGGTAAATGTGGTATAACATTGTTTCTGTAAATGACTATCTTAGTCACTATTATACATGTGTCTCCAACCTAGGATTCATTTCTCACTACTAATACCTTCTGAGTTTCTCTTAAAGATATGCTTACTACTCATTATGTTTGGATGAAGGATTATGTTGGCATATGTGCAGAGTATGATGACATGATGATATTGTATGCTATCATTGATGTCAATATGTTGAAGAATGAACCGGTATATTGAAGTAAGCAACTTGCAAGAGAACAGGTATGATGTTGTGAACCGATATATGTGAAAAAGTGAAGCGGTATGTCTGTCCAAGTGAACCGGTATGTTGGAATGTGAACTAGTATATGGAATGTTTTGTATCAAGGTTTCATATGGTATGACTACCGGTTGGTAGTCTTAGCTTCAGGGTTTTCGATTGAAGTGTTCTATGCCTATGTGATTCAACAGATGACATTGTGTGATGAGTTAGCATTATAATGAAGAACAGATTGTGTTGCCACATCAGTCTTGTGCGTGTGAAGGATCTTGCATGAAGGAGATTGATCCTATCTACCTCGAGAATGTGTGAAGTCTCTGTAAATGGTGGAGAATGCGTGATGGGTTATCAGCCTCCAAGAAGAGGTGAAGAATGAATGATGGAGAACATCTTGAGATCTGTTCAAGACTGTTGTAATCAATGCAATATGTTCAATAGTTAGGATTGAACCGACTGAATTGCTTAATCTAAATTTTTAGGACTTAGGGTTTATGCTATCGACCTATCTTTCCTATAAGGTCGATGTTGTTTTTCATGTTGAAGTTGTTGGCAAATGTTGTGTGTGTATCTAAGTGCAGAGATACGTGATTCTTGCAAGACTAGATAAGAGAATAGATACCTGCAGAGTGTGATTGCAGAAGGAAGGAACTAAAGCGGATCTGCAATGGTATTGAAGTGTTGTTACTAGATCATTGTAATACCTATTGACCTCTAACTACTTCAATAGTTGGAAAATCCCCTAATAGGGTAGCTTTAACCGGCTTGCTATAAAATCCTTTAACAGGGTGACTCAAAATCATTGAGTTCTTAAAATCCTCTAACAAGGTAACCTTTAATAGGGTTTAACCCTTAACCGAGTATTTTAGCCATCCCTTAACCGGGTGATCCCTAGCAGGATCGGTTCCTAACAGAACCTATTGTAAAGTCTTTAACCGGACTAGGCTCCTAATAGAGTGGACTTCAAAAGGGTTCAAAGAATAGCTTGTGGGTATTCATCCCCACCATGGTTTTTCCCAATTGGGTTTCCACATGAAAAATATGTGTGTTATGTGTGATGCTTTTCATGTGATGCTTTGTTATTCTCTGTCAAGCGGTAAAGCATGTTGAACTAGTAAGTCTTTACATTTCTGTTGATGTGTTACTAGTGTATGCATATGGCTGAAGTGGAAATATGATGTTAGATTGTGAGGAAAGCCAAGAGTTACCAGTCTATGTCTTTCACATTCTTACTGTGTTTAACCAGTAGTAATCTGGTTTAGACTGGTGTTATTGCTTGCCAGTCAAGTGCAGTGTTTTCAGTCAAACTGGTTCAAGGAAAAGTATTTTTGTCAATACTGATTCACTGCCCCCTCTCAGTACCGATTTGGTACTAACTGTTCATCATTGATTCATCAAATTATTTAGAAACATAAATGACCACTGGTACAATGTCATATTTTTTTTGGTCTCTTCAATATTTTTATGAGTAGATGTGAATGTGTTGCTTCTAAAATACCTTCATGACTTCAATTTCTGCTATCTATGAATGTATGACTGCATCAATATATTTATCAATGGTGTATGTTGCTCATAGATCTCCATTAAGGTTCTCTTGCAACATGCCTTCCTCTATGTTGATTGTCATCTTATGATTTAATCAAAATCTTTATATAGTAGTTATTGCTTAATATATTGATATAAATATTTCATTTGCCCATTATTGTCATGATTGTGTTGTATTGACTGTGTTTGCCATTGTAGGAATGAACTTTCAATGTTTGAAAGGTATCAATGTGATAATCTCCTTTATATAACCGATATCACTGCTGACTGTATTTCTTTTAGACTGAGATCTTATTTGGTACTTTGTTTGCTACATCTTAAATTGAGATAAACTAGTCATTTTGAGAGACCTCATATACTACCCTTATTCACATGATGACACTAATCACTTATTGACAATGTGATACAATTATATTCACTGTTCTATGTGCTGTTATTGAATGACAACATTTTTGTCATTGAGTGATAATACATGGGACTTTGGATATAATTGTATTTTTGTTTAGTAGTTGATTGGTGTCACTATGTGAGTAGTAACATGTATGCTTAGCTCAACCCCTTTGGGAGCCCATTTTAACCCACATACATGATATTTCTTGAAATGAAAACCTATATCTGCACATGAAACAAACAAGCTAGATAAAAACATGGTTCTAGCTTATATCTCATGGCATCTTTTCTACATTGATATGCTCTATTCCTAATCTAATATAGCAGTGTAGGCACACTAGGAGTAGCATAGTGTATGTAGGAGTGAAAGGAATAACCCAAAGCTCTAATAAAACCATTTCATCTCTCTCTTTCAGTTAATCACATGAAGTAGACAACGGGATGCTCAAATCAATGAAATTGATCACAAGACTCTTCTGAAGAACTCATCAACCTATTCAAGCAATGATGGGTTCTTTCTTCCCTTTCTTCATACATTCTCCTATTTCTTTTGTGTTTGCATTTCTATGATCAATGTGAGCTTTTCCCAGCTACTCCCATGGCTTGTGTGGGATCTTGTAAAGAGTTTGTTCTTTATAAATAAAAATGAATTACATGCAGATGTTTTTTCCATGTATATCTTTCTATATTCAAACATTTCATATTGGAAATAAGATACTTGTATGGAATATATATTTATAAAGATAATGAAAGTTTTTGGAAGAATTTTTTTTGTACCTTTTATCTGCAATACATAAGACCTGTAATAGGTCACCAAAATTTTAGGTGTGACAAAATTTTGGTAACATTTTTGGCGACCTCTCAGGGGTGTTTTCCTACTAAAAAGTAGTATCCAGTAGCCTAGCATATACATTGGGTATTGAGTCAAATTTGCCCTCTTTAAATCTAAAACTACATCTCAACACACTAAAAAATCTGGAAATGAAACTACAAGGGCTCTGCATACAACTAAGCCTAGACACTGTGCAATCTGCACTTTTGGAAAACTGAAAAATAAAACTAAACGTAAAACTAAAAACAACAATGTGCTGAAAGCACTTATTGAACTGAAACTTGCTGAAATCTGAAAATAAATAGGAAAAACAGGAAAAATGAGACTACAGAGTGCTGAACAACACTTGTTTAAATCAAACTACTATAGCTCGGCTTATAGCTGGGCCTGGAAAACTGCTGGAAACAAAAACTGAAAATACTCTACTATGTACATATGCAAATTGTTAGTACTCAATAGAATAGTTTGAGGTGAATCCCATTCATAGGGATTGGAAACACCTCTCCATCCAATTTAGCAAGCTAGAATGCACTATTATGTTTGCATTTTGTGATAACATATGGGCCATCCGACATGGCATCAAACTTGATATGCCTACCAGGTATGTTCTTTAATTCATCCCATTTGAAAACAAGATCACCTTGATTAAATATACGTGGTACAAATTTTCTATCAAAGGTTCTCTTCATATGAGCATGGTGAACTTCTAACTTTATGTATGCTTCCTTTCGATTTTCTTCTAATTCCATAAGTTGAGCAAGCCTAATCTGTATTGGCTACTCCTCAATTAGCTCTAGCTCTTTTACATAGTTTAAAGTTGGCAATTCAATTGAAATATGTAACTTGGCTTCTTTGCCATAATTTAAAGCATAAGGTGAGTTACCTATTGATCTTGTTGATGTAATTCTATTAGCCCAAAGGTCTAACTTGAGCTTTTCATGCCAAGTTATCTGATTTTCAATAATGGTCTTCTTAATGATGTTGATCAAGTTTTTGTGAGTTGATTCAGCCTGTCCATTACCCTAAGGATAATAATTGGATGAGGTATTCAAATAAATATTGTGCTTAACTGACTAATCTAAAACTCTAAGACCAACGAAAGCTAAAGCATTATCAGAAATGATTTATTTTTGGGTACCAAACCTGGACACCAAGTCTTGATATAAGTTCAAGATGGAAATTTCATTAGCTTCTTTCAATGGTATTGTTTCTATCCACTTTGTGAGATAATCAGTTGCTGTAAGAATTCACTTGTGACCTACACTAGAAGGTGAGTTAATAGGTCCTATAAAATCAAGCCCCACTTTGCAAAGGGTTGTTCAACTTTGATTGGTTGCAAAGGCAAGGCTGCAAACCTTTGTTTGCCTGCAAGCAATGAACACTTTTCACACTTTCTTACCCATGAGTGAGCATCCTTCAACAAATCTAGCCAATAATAACCAGCTCTCATAATTTTTAGAGTTGTTGTTCTTGCTACAAAGTGACCTCTTGCAGGTCCTTCATGAAATTCTTGCAGAATTTTATCAATCTGATTTGGCTCAATGCATCTTAATAAAACATTATTGAAGTCTTTTTTGAATAAAATACCATCTATTAAAGCATAAGGAATGGCCTAAAGTCTAAAATACCTTCTTTTTGACCTGCCCAAACCTTCCAAACAGTCACCTGTTTGCAGATAATGAGCAATCTACTGATTCTAAGTTGCTAGTACAGTTGGGATAACATGTTGTTCTTCATTATTTAACATTGTTTCAACTTGTTGCTCCTCTTCCTTGCTATTTTTTGTACTTCCAGCAAGTTGTTCGCACAAACCCTTTCCTCTAACTATCTTGGTAACCTTAATAGAGATGTCATATTTCATTGCTTTAGTAATCCAACCTGCCCTTTTGTCATTTATGTCCTTGCTAAGCAAAAACTCTTTCACTATTGGATGAGCAACCATAAGCTGAATTTTATTGTTAGAAAGAATGTGCCTGAATTTCTTAAGGCTTCTTATAACAAATACTACATATTTTTCCACAAATGAATACCTAGTTTCATAATCATGTAAAATCCGACTAAAGAAAGTAATTGGTTGTTCTAAGCCTTCATCATTTTGCTGGCACAACATTGTAAAAATAGTATTTTCACTCCCACAAGCATATACAATAAAATCTTTATCAAAATTCAGATTAATGAGAGTAGGGGCTGCTGCAATTACTTCTTTAATCTCTTCGAAGTTTTTTTTGTCGTCTTTTGTCCATTGAAATGGTATATTTTTCTTGAGAATGGCTATAAGCGTGTGTGTGGAAAATGGGAATTTGCAAGTTGTAAGACACAAACACTTCAATAAATCATTGCATGCATGGTTAGATAGATATAATCAATGAATGTAAAAACCATAACAAATCGACCTATTTCCTTCTAAAAGATGTGAGTATAGACTTGCTCTCAGATTTATCTAAGCAATACTAGTGACTAGACTACACCAAGAGGTAGGATTTAATCTGTATGAGCAAAAAATTGATCTAAATGGATGCAAGATTAAGCTAGATGAATGCAACATTAAGCTAGATAGATGCAAGATTAAGCTATGAATGATGCAAGATTAAACTATGAATGATTAAACTAAATATGCACAAAGCTAAGATGCAATAATCTCAAAGAATAATATTCTTAATGACTCTAGAGAAAAAACTGCATAATAACAATAAATCTCCAGGGTGTCTTGAATGAGAGATGAAAGGCTGAATGTATAGAGAATCCAAAGAGAGACCACCAGTCAAGATCAATTAATGATGAGCGGTTGAGATTCCTCAAGAAAAAGTGCAATCCAGGTGAATTGAAATAATTGGATGCTTTGATTCAAATTCAAAGAAGATTAGATTGAGTTAATCTTGAGATAAATTCCAATTAAAGCTTGATTGAATGCATTGAGATTATAAGTATGAGTTTGCATTGGAGATAAATTTAGTTGATTCCATGCACTTGAGATAAAATTAGTTGATTCCATACACATTCCTCTTATTTACTCAAGATTTTTAAAAGCCTTTTGAGTGCAACTAAACCTCTTTACTCAAGATTTTCTTTGAGTTTTAATTTTAGAGAAAATGATTTATTCAATTTAATTGATTCTCTTTCTTTTTTGAGATTTCTCAAGTTATCTCAATTTTAGAAAAAGAAATATCTCAAGTTGATTTCTTTTCTCAATTTAATTCCTTTTTGTTTTTCAAATTAATTCCTTTTTTTAAATTAATTCATTTTTTAGGATTTAATGACAAATTTATTTATTAATTAAATATGCTCGGATATTTAATTAAATAAATAGGATAATTAATTAAAATTATTTACTTGGAATGATTAATTAATTAAATAAACATTTAATTAATTTAGAATGATTTATTTTTTATGTGACATTGATGATTTAGAAAATAAATTAGGTGCTCAAGATTGATTTAGTTGCCTTTGGTTAGGACCTTGGTGATGTAGTCGAGATTAGGGGCCCATGGTATAGGTGACCATTTTTAGGGTATTACATTTGCCCTTCTTTGAGTTGATGTGCGAGCAGTGCATTGATTCAAAGAATATTTGTTGTCAAAGAGATATGAGTTCTGAACTTGATGGATCACAAACTGATGAAGAACAAGATGTTCAGCTTGATTTGAAATGATGAAACTGAATAGGTTGATTAAAGCAATATTGATCTTGAACTTGATTGAACTAGGATTGATGAAAAGAGAGATATTGATCTTGAACTTGATGGATCAAGAAATGAGCACCGATCTAGAACTTGATTAAACTAGAATTGGTTGAGCAAAGAGATAAAACCGATTTTGAACTTGATTGAACAAGAACTGATTAGCGAAACAAAATGTCCAGCTTGATTTGATGCGATGAAATTGAACACCTATTTGGATTGAGCGTGCGATCACTATCAAAAAGACTCTTTAGACCCTTGATTAGGTTCAAACGAATAACTAGCTTGATGAGATGCAATGAAACTGATTACCGTTAAGAGACTGATTTAGATGAAGACAATTTTAGCTTGATTTGGTGCGATGAAACTAATATGCCCCTAGAGATAGATTGAAGTTCGATTAAGCTTTGATTTGAAAAGATTTGGTGCTCGGATTTTGATGAAGATTTGAAAAAATTTCTCGATTTTTTGATGATGTAATCACTGATAATGATGATGATGTAATAAGTATGCCCCATCAGGAGTGAAATTAAAAGATAGTAAAATCATAGTGATTTTAGGCAATTTTATTGAATAATTTGATTTAGTGATGATAATATGAGCATGAAGATTGATGTAAGAATTAATTTGAGATCAAAGTTGATTCAGAAAATATTTGAGCACATATTGATGTAAATATTGACACGAAGATGAAAGTGTCAAGTGGTCAACATTGTAAGAATTTGACTAGGAAATTGACATTAGATTTCGATTTTGATCCTAAAAAATTAGCAAAGAAATGATGATTGTTTCAAATTTAGGATCCATTCAAAGGATGAAGAGAATAATGTTATCATGTGGAAATCACTTGAAATGCACAAAGCTTAGTATGAATGCAACCTAAAACTTAGTCACTGGATTCGGTATGCTTATTTATCATCACTAAGCATTTTACAATGTCAAAAATAGACATAAGCACCAAGGCATGAAGACACAGGATGACCTGAATGTTACTTGCATGCAAACACACCAGAGAAATCAGAGTTCCTTCCTTTTCATATGCAATACTAATTATCTTGTCCACAATGACCCTTTTATCATTCATATCCTAGGACAAATAAAGCATTCATCCAGAGTGCATAATAAAGAAATTTACTCAAAAAGACAAGGAATTGATTCCAACCTCCCTGTAGAATACAAATAAATGGAGTCGAGGTATGTGTAGTGATTTCACCTTGATGTGAAGGCACTTATCACAGACACCTATCTTATGAGATGTTTTCAGATCATCAGAATTATTCATACAAGCAGAAAACAAAGAAAAGTATTATGCCCCCAATCCTCACTCCTCTTAGTCAAGATAGACTTCCTTGAGTTACTCAGAGGGAATAATAAATGAAAATCAATTTAAAATATAGCACACAAAGAAAATGTCAATCATATCTCAAACAATTTTAGCGATTGCTTACAAGCTAAAGCAAAGATGCAGGAAAGCGGGAAATAAAACAGGAAATGCCAAATTTGCGTTCATATGATATTTAGGATTTTTTTAGGACATTTTATGATTTTCTTTTTTGGATTTTTTAAGGACTTTTTATGATTTTTTCAGCTATGCCCCCAGTATGCAAACCCATATGACATGATGATTTGCATAATGCATGTGGAGACAATGAATTTTTTATATGACCTATGTTAATGCAATATGCATGATGAAGATGTATTTCCTATTCGAACAAGGATGACAAAGTTTTTTTAGCATTTCGTAATACACCAATTGAATTGGAGGTACAAAAAAAATCATAGATAAGAAGTCAATTGATCCTTAATGTCCCTTGGAACATCCAAATTAACACACTTAGTGACTAGGATTTACAAATGGAGATGCGGAAAACTTCCCCATTGATTCTTGAAACTTTGATCTTCTTTTGCCCATGTGAGTGCAAATGAGTTAATTCTTTCTCTCGTGTTCACTAAAGATCCTTAGCATCCTATATGAATAGCTATGTGGATTATTCTAACTTCAAAATCATCCTGAATAAAGCCTCACTACCAGCAAGCTTTTAGAGCTCTGACGAGGTTATAGATTATAATTTCTCAAATATTGCTCCATTGCCAGCAGGCGTTCATAGCCCATAGTCAAGCTTTTTGTCGCACTTGCATGTGTGATATTTCAGTTATATATCATTGCTCTTTTGCCTTGAGATGAATATTTGGCATCACACTTTTTCTTTTTTTTATTTCTTGCCTTGACTTGTAAGTAATAAACCTACTTGGGTGTGACAATTATAGTGGTGCTAAAGTAGAATTTTAGATTTTTCACTAGTCATATGATCAACTAGGTGTCTAGAAATAATTAGAGATTTTGTTAATGTGTTTGAGATATAGAAATTGATAGATTTTGGGTTAACAAGTCTCAAATAGTGAAATCACTACCCAACCATAAGTAAAGCATCATCACAGGGTAATGTTGAAAATGAATGACCTCAGGACCTCAACGACTTCATGTCCGAATATGTAAGAAACAAGATGACCCTTGTTCCTCTTGAATGCAAACAAATGATAAACTTGGACAATTGCCTTGTTTTATTAATGCTGCTATATGCAAATGTAGAGATTTTGTGGATGCAATGCATTAAAAAAAGAAACTATATGTGATGCAGTGCTTTGAATAAAATGATATGAAATGCAATTTTATTTTGTTTTGACTTTTTAGCTGTACAGGTTGCTAGAGCAGAGAATTCTAAGTGTAGAATTTCTTCAAGTGGATAGTGTTGATCGATTCATGGAGTTGTTCTCCTTCTCATGTTGAGAGTTTATAAGCGCTAGAGCCAAATATTGTAGTAACAATGTAGGGACCCAGCCAGTTGGGTTCAAACTTCCCTTTTTGTTCTCAAAACTGTTGATTTTTAGGATTCTCTCTCAAAACAAGGTCACAAACCTGAAATTATCTTTGTCAAACTTTCTTGTTATAACCTCTAGAAATTCTCTTTTCGTAAGCTCTGAGATGATCAAAATCCACTTGTCGATGTTCATCCAGCAACTTGAGTTCTTGCAATCTAGATATTTTGTGATCTTCATCGGTAATAAGACCTTGCAAAGAAACTCACAAAGAAGGAATTTCAACCTCTATAGGCAAGACTGCTTCAGCCCCATACACCAAAGAAAAAGGTGTAGGCCTAGTAGGTGTTTTGATTCTTGTTTTGTAAGCCCATAGTGTCGGATTGAGCTACAGATGCCAATCATTCCCATATTTGTTGACCATTTTGTCCAAGATAGTTAACAAAGTTTTGTTAGATGCTTCGGCTTGTCCATTAACTTGAGGGTAATATATAGAAGACCAATGTTGTTTGATTTTGAACTTGTCACAGAGTTCATCTTTATCTTTGTTTTTGAACTTCCCTCCATTGTTAGTCACTATTAAAGAAGGGATTCCATACCTACAGATGATGTAGTTAAAAATGAACATAGCCACAATAAACCTTTTGATGAAGTTAATCTTACCTAGGAAACTCTGAAGTCCTTTTTATGTGAGGGTAATGGTAATGCAAGTATGGTTGGGATCCTCTTAGGGTCTATTGAAATCCCATGCTTTAAAACAATATATCCCATCAATTTGCCTTCATGAACAACAAATATGCTCTTCTTGGGATTCAATGAAACTCCATACTCCTTGCATCTCTCAAATACCTATCTAAGATGGCCAAGATGTTCATTAGAAATTTCAAAAAATGTAGTAACATTATCTAAATAAACCAGAACAAACTTGTTAATCAGGCCTTGAAAATCCATGTCCATTGATCTCTAGAATGTTGCCCATGCATTGGATAATCCAAAGGGAATTTTGTTGTAAGCAATTGTACCCCACTTGATGGTAAATGCTATTTTATACTAGTCTTCTTATTTGACTAGAATTTGGTTATTTCTTGAATAACCATCAAGCAATGAGAATCTCTCTGAACTTGATTGCTCCATTGAGGGCAGCGGGTAATGCTCTTTTAGAGAGTCTCTATTTAAGTCTCTAAAATCAATACATAGTCTGAGTTCTCCATTCTTCTTTCTAATAGGAACTAGATTGGACACCCAGAATGTGTGTTTAATTGGAAAAATGGTATTTCCTTCAATCAACTTATTTATTTCAGCCTTCATAAGATGCTCTAATTTTGGACTAAGAGGCCTTTTTTTCTGCCTAACTGGTTTTGCATTATCTACTAGTTCTATGGTATGGTGAGATAAGTGAGGATCAAATCCTTTCAATTCTTCATACCTCCATGCAAATATATCACTGAATTTTTGACAAAGTAATACAAAAGCATGCCTTTCTTCAAAAGTACATACCCTGCAAATTTTTAGCAACCTGTCCTTGAATATTTCAATGGGCTCATAGTGTTCCTCCTTCACAAACATGCTGCCTTTTTCCTTTCTGACCTGATCATCTATATTAAAAACAGATTCAAGGGTTACCAAGGCCTTAGACAACGTGTTATTTTTAAATTGAAGAAACTAATTTCCATATTGTTCATTAAACTTATGTTGATTTCTAGCAGAAAACTCAGCCTCTTCAATTAGGAAGTTAGCAATTTGTTGATCTGAGTCAAAAACCTACCAATTAACATTGTTATTTGGAACTGAGGGCCTCACAAAAATTTTAACATACTATTGTCTATAAATATTTTTTATTTCTTTAGGAATGTCAAACTGAACACCTAAGGCAACAAGCCTATCTGCCTCATTATTCAAATTTCTAGGTATGGATAACAAGTTAAATGCCTCAAAATCTTCAATAAAATCCCAGATTCTATGCTTATCCATCTTTAGAAAATCATTTTTGGTGACATGAATGTTTCTAACTTTATTCACCACTAGTTCACTATCACCGAAGACATTTAAACACTTAATATTTTTTTTCTATCCCTTTCTAAACCATGTGCAAGTGATTCATATTCTATTGTATTATTTGTGTAGCTAAAATTAAATATGAAAGAAGTATAATATTTCATACCTTCAGGTGAAACAAGCATAACACCACCTCCAGAGCCACTTTTACCTCTTGAACAATCAAAATAAAGCTGCCAAACCTGATTTTTCTATTGTTCTAACTACTGGTCCAATGGAATATCATCCTTTTCAAGCTTAGGAATAACATCTTCCTTGTGAATCATATACACACCAAGAACTATTTCATCCATGTTGATGAAAGGATCTTCTGTAGTATTCTGAGCTACCCACTCATCCAAGTTCACATCAGGTATGCCTTGAACAGGTTTGTCTGGATCCTGAATAGGTGGTAACTCCTCATGGTCTCTGATAGTAAGATCTGCATTTATAAGACTTGGGGTATATGGTTCCAAGTGGCAAGTGGCTTGAGGTTCTGATTTAATGGTCACCTTGGTACCATATCAGGTTCTAAAAAACAAATGTGACCAATCAACAGAAAGGTATCCTCCCAACTTTGTTGTGAAACCTCTAGATAAACAAATGGAAAAGTGTGGAGGTAAGTCAGCTATGTACATATCCTGAGGTATTACAAAATTAGGATAAGCATTCAAGGCCAAACCAAGATCTTTGACCACTCCAACTAACTTGACTGCTATTCCATCTAACTATACAACTCCTCTAGAAATAGGCTCATATATTAAACCAAATTTATCTGCAAGGTCTTTGGGCATAATTGAACTCTTGGCTCCTGAGTCTATCATTCAATTGTGGACTAAGTGGTTGCCAATTATCAATGTTACAAAAAATGGAGAGGGCTTTGTTGTTTGGATTGGCTGAGTATTCTTAAATAGGATATCATCACCTAATGCAATCTTGGGTTGACCTTTCTGAGGCTCAATGGTCAATGGTAAACAATTCTTTTTGTCTAGGAACTTGCAATCCATCAATCATTGACATGGAAACAATGGTCTTCGTCATAGATTCAAGAATATTAAAGAGAATACCACTAACCTTTTGTTGTACTTTTGGAACAATAGGCTAGCTGAAAGTGAACTTTTTGTTGTTCTTTAGGTGCCACAGGTTGTCCTCTTGGTAAAATCTACACATTTTGGACAGGTGGAGGTACCCTAGCAACTTGTTGGCTTGTAGAAGCTTATAGTTTTAACTTTTCTTGCTATTGTTTGGACTTATCCTGCTATTGTCCATTGGTTCCAACTTGCTATCCATTATTTACAACTTGTTGTTGATGATTTCCAGCTTGTGGGCCAATATCAATAACACACTTTTTTGACCTTGTATTAGCTGCAATAGGTGAATAAGGTCTATTATGCACTTGTGGATGATTAACTCCACATAATTCCTCACCCTGCCAATTCATCATAGCCACCTCTAGTCCTTCTGGTTCCTCATTGGTAGATACATATTGATAAGACATGTTATTTTGTACCATCAAATCTTGTGATTGAGCATTCATTGCATTTTTTACACGATGCTTGATTATGAGGTTGTTGGCATGAAAAATAATAATCTTGAGCCATATTGTTCTGAACAGGTACAATATCTCTGGTATTGCTAGTGGTGTTTGGATTATACTGTTGGTTTGGCCTATTATTGTAATTCCTCCTCTAATCCTAAGGGTCATTCTGGTAGTTAGGCCTATTGGGGTGATAAGGAGCTTGATATGGGGCTTGATACCTCTAATTTTGGGTCTGATTTTTTTTTAGGCTTGCCAATTCATTGCCAAAATTCTGCAGTCTGTTGAATTTGGTGAGTTTCCTCAACATTCTTTATAAACATCTCCTTTAACTCCTAAATTTGCTTTCACAGATCTGAAACAACACTATTTTGAGCATAATTCTGAAAACCTAATGCTGGAACAATGGGTATTGCAACTATAGGAGGTGTTTGTAAAGGCATTAAAGGCTAAATATCAGGAAAAATAGGCATAGGAGGCCTAGGGGAAATTTTATCAGCTTGTATAAGGCTATTTTTTGCTCTAATAGCTATGTCATAAGCTACTGGAAAAGTAACCCCACCCATAGATTGAATCATAACAACAATATCATTGTATAAAGCCATCAAATAATATAAAAATGCATGCTTAGGAGAGGGTTTTACCATTGTAGGAATTATATTCCATGTTCTCTCAAAATGGTAGTTGAAATCAGTCATCTGCTCTTGTAGAGCCCTCTTAATAGTGGTGATCTATTCAACCAATGATAGGTGATCTGACTTATCTACAAACTACTTTGTCAGCTTATCGCCCAAATCATCCCAATCACCAAACTGAATTAATTGGCAAACCTCTAAACCATTGGAGTGCTCTGCCTTTAAAAGATGTTGATAGTAGGCTAAGTGCTATGTTCTCTTGGGTTATATGGTGAACTACACACTTGGATTCCATATCTCTTATGTTCTCAATAGGTGTGACGTGGTCTTCACCAGTAAAAAAGGTAGACTTTTTAGAGTTACTCCTGGTATGGGATCATGTTGGGTCAGATTTAAAGGGTTGCCTCCATTGAAGGGTACGAAAGCATGTGCTCTTGGTATGGCCATTGGAAATACTAGAGGATTTACTGGTGGACTAACCGGTAGATTCTAGGTAATGAATGGTTGAACTTGGGTTATTGCAAAAAGAGGATCTATACAAGTGGCAAAATTAGGTTGAGAACTAGGTAAAGGAGAATAATTAGACATAAAATTAGAACTTGGGACCTCAACAAAAACTTCAACTGATGAATCTGCTAAAAAATCAACTGCTAAATTTGCTGCTTTCTCTGTCTTTTTCTTTGCCCTTGACCTCCTCTGTGATGGTGGTAGCTCAGTGTGATCAACTGGATCCTTACTTTGTCTTGTCTGATATTTTATCATATGTTGTTAAGACCTGTTCTACACATAAAACCAAAAAATAGAGTTGCCAGCTACTTGGGAAAATAACCTTAAAAGGTTGTAATACTACTATCAATACCAAAATAACAACAAAAATGGAGCTTTTCTGAGCCATAATAGCTCAAATGATTCCCACCAGGCATGCCAAAAAATATTGTCATGGAGGATTTCACCCATGATGCTAAGTGTGAAACCAAGCAATCTTGTGAAACATGGAAACACCTTTGATCCTGTGGGTTGCTCAAGTTGAAGGTGAATCTTTGGAGACCAGGTCGGCTTCCTATTTTGATGCATCCTACGACTAACTTCTTGTGGAAAGGGTAAAAAGCTTGCATGTAAAAAAAAAACCTATCCTAATGGAGGTGATACACCAAAATTATGAAGTTTCAAACTACTGCACTAAAACTATAACAGTTGCAATACTAAATGAAACACTTCACAAATCAATTAGACCACCCAATTCATAAATAATTTACAAAAAGGTTCGAAGCTATCCAACTTCTGCATGTAGGAAAGATGAATTTTCACATGTAAGGAGTTAAAAAACCAGGTGAACACAACCCACAACCTGAATCATTGTGAAATTATCCTACTTCTGCCAAGAAAAAGTGTGATGGAGAAAAGGATCGTAAAAATCACAATAACTATCAAAACACTCACCTGACAATGAAAAAGAAAGAAATACTGACAAGGAAATAACTCTGTATTGCAAAACTGAATAAAAAACATCTCTAGTACAATAACCAAAAACTACTAAGTGCTGAGATACAATACTTTTTGTTATATCAGCAAACAAATGAAAGAACCAAAGGGAAATAAGGAGAGATAATATATAGATATCATGAAGAATATCTCCTCCAAAACCCTAAAATAGAAAAAATTGCATGAGAAAAAGCCTTGGGTGAATTTGATCAAAATAGCCTAAAAAACTCATGTGTAAACCTATCAAAAATAGCCTCCAATGCTCAAAATAGGTCTTCCACTGCAACTGCATGAAACAAAACTCTCACTGTTGAGTATAGAACTGCCACAACTACCTAAAAAATCTCTTAAAAAGAAACTCTCTGTTCCAAAACTTTGCATGATGTATGCTGCCAAAAATAGTTCATGAACTGAAAAACTTATCCCCTCAGCTAAAACTACATGCTATCCCTACTAAATATAGCTCCAAAGAAAAATTCTATCTCAAACTCCATCTCAATAGTACCTTTTTATTTATTAATTTAATTAAATTAATAGAGCGTTTTAATAAAGACGCGGTCTTTATATTTCTTTTTATTACGCATATATCAATATAGTTAAGTTAATTAATAAATTTATTATTTTAAATTAATTATAGAAGCACTTTTTAATAAAGACCAAAAAGCCCTTATATTTCTTTTTATATTTTGCTTCCTATAATTATAATTAAAAATAATAAATAAAAAGTAAAAATAAAATAAAGGGCATAGGCATGCAAGCCTCCCCTAAACATAGCAATATATATTTTCCCTTTACAAAAATGGGTTTAAAGCCCCCTGGGTAAAACATACAATGATACAAGGCAAAAGTGTTGGAGAATTAGCCTTTTAGGGGGAGTTAAACAAACTTGACCCCACATGACTATTAAATAGTGGCAAATAAAATAAATGAATCCCATTAAAATCCATTAGATTTTAGGGCATGCAAAATAAGAAAAGTGATCGAACCCTAAAAGACATCTCATTTTTCATTATGTGTCTTCAAGAAGTCTTCTTGGCAGTCGCTTGCACGAAGAAATAGGGTTTAAACTGGTATTTCTTTGCATGATTACACAACCCTCTATATTTATCCGAGCGTGGTATGTAGCATATTATCCTTTCATGCAGTTATTATTTCCTTTTTGGAAGGAAAAGAAACTTCTCTCTTTACTTGTTCAGATTTTAGAGTTCTTGGAAGAAAACTTTTCCGCATGCTTTCTCTATGTCTGAAATGTAATATATGTGCCTTTACTTTTCAAATGCATGAGAAAAAAAAAACCTTACATCTTTATTAACTTCCTATTCCTGCTTTTATTATGTCGCCATGCATATCCCTGTTTGGCTCAAATTAGGGTTTGATCGGGGACTCTTCTTTTCACAGTAAATGTTGCTTTATTTTTTATGTGTCCTGTATTTTTGCTTGAAGAGAGATTGATAAAACCCTAAATATGGCATCAACTATGTTTTGAAGGTTGTATGTTCATTTGTATACATATTTTATATTATCGACATTTGTCATGGCTGTCATTCTATTGAGCCTTCTATGCACTGTTTTTATTAGGCAATTTTGACTATGAATGTGACTGTATGGCTCTTTGAGACTTTCTCACTATTTTAACTTCATTCACTATTATTAACTATGCATTGATGTCCATGAATTATCACTTCTCATTGTGTGAATATTATCTTGTGTTACTTCAATAACAGACTTGTCTTTATTTCAAAGACTACTACTCTTGATGAATGTAACACTGTCTTATCATATGCTTATTTCTCCGTCAAGCTGCATGATTATTTTTCATTTGTTATTATCTTGTTGCACCTATCAATGAATACTCTGTGAGGACTATGATAGGATTGTGTATGACTGCAATAACTCCATCATTGCTTGATGTATCCTTCACTATCTTAAATGACCCTAACTTCATAATTGTTTGATATCACTCCATTGACTATGATTGGTCTTGTTAACCTATTCTTTGTATGGCCTATTGTAATAGTAGTCTTCAATGCTCTAATTCTTGGACCGATATCTTTGTCATATTCTCAACCCATTGTACCTTCCTTTTTTCATGAATGAGTATAGTTGATGCTTTTGATAGTGAAAAATTCTCCCTGTTGTTGTTAATAAGACTTGAAACACTATTGTTCATGCTTCCTTGAATGGTAGAGTATTATTGCACCTGTAATATTTTCTGAAATTGTTATATAATGACTATACCTTTTGACTATAGCAAGCTATGATTTCACTATTATTCATGACTTTGTGCCCATTCATTCTTAACATTATAGATGATATTTTCATATTGCTCATTAATATTTGAAAACTTTGATCATTATGTTGCTGATAGAAACCACTTTCACTATCAAATTCTTATAAGGTCAGCATACGACTACTTCTTCTATGATATGACTGTTAATGACTGGTAAAGGCCTAAATAAGACTTTCTTTTCACTCCTTACCTTTGACAGTATCTTCTCTTTATGAATGTTTCATTGGTATAGTGGCTCTATTTGTTGCCTTGATTAGTTCTGTAACTATCAAGAACATTGTTTGACTACAAATTAGATCTCAATGGCTACACTATTTTTGTATGTTTGATCAACACTATGTATAGTTCCTCTGTCATCTCTATTGTTACTATGTTCAACTTATGAAAATACATTGACTGGAAATACATAAATTGACTGTAAATGATCCCTTATTATCATTCTTCATACTCTTTGTATGAACTATGAAATACTTGTAAACCTTCTCCTTAAGATAGATTGCTCACTTAGATTATGGCAAGGGTTTCTATTATTGGGTTTAGATAGCTAGTTTAATGAAGTCCGTGACTATCCTTCTGTAATGAGAGTTGCATTATACATGGCTTTAATTTGGAAAATACTTTTATGTTTTACTATGTTCTCTTCTTCATGAAGTTTGCTATAGGTGCTTCTTTTTTGAGACTATCACAAGGGTTCATGTGCATGCATACTCACTTGTAATTTTGATGGTTTATTTTGGTCACTGTCTTAGCACTTGATAGGGACTGCATGAATGAAACCTCTTCTTTCAATTCTTCCCTTTACCTCATATAAGGACAAAACTGTATGGTGTTCCCTATATCAGAATTTTGTTCTTGATGAAAACAATGATCTCTTGATTTGCTTTGATTGTATTTGGATTGTAGATGAGAATAATGACTATATGCTCGTATCTCTTGATTGTGCCTCCTGTTGACTGTCAAAGGGTTGTATATCATTGATTGTCTTCTCTTTAAGACTTGATTGTTTTAAGCTCATGAGTTGTAACTTAATACTATATCTCTCATTAGTTTATCCTGTGTATTCGGATTGAGAATATTCCTTCTTGACTATCCTTGTTTATCCACTGCAAATTCATGAGGATAACTCCATGATACTATTAATTTTCTTGTAGAAGCTATTAACAGCTGACTATACATGACATTATTCTATGTAAAGTCACTTTTCCACTACTATTCACTTACCACTTGACTAGCTTCTAGGGAGATTTTCATTAAAAAATATCACTGTGCTTGACTATCACCTTGACATGTTATCATTTTTTGTTTTGCCTTAGGTCTTCTCACTACTCCAGATATCTTCCAATTAGCTTCTCTAGAACAATAAATGACTGTGAATGTGTCTTTTTCATGATAGTGCTTTCTTGATGAATCTTATGTCCATAACAAAAGATTGTTGGGCCTTCACTTTGTATTTCTATTTTCAATGTATGATGACTACAACATCTGCCATTGTGAAGAATGCATGGGGTCTATGATAACCTTTGTTTTTTGAGGTGTTATTATCTCTTCTCCATGCATCTCTATTTATGATTCTTTTAAGATTGTGGCTATCTCATTTATAATTTTTTCTCTAACATGTACATGCCATGATTGACTAAGAAGCTTTTGTGAACACCTTTATCTTTCTATTGCATTGGGATTGTCTTAAAGGTTGTGATATACTGCAATCTTATCACTACTCTCATATTTATATTATCAATAAATGTTTTCTTTTATTGTTAGAAAGAATTCACTTGTATTTTCCTTTGAGATCTTTTTACTATCAATATAGTAGTGATCTCAATGAATACTTGTTACTAAGATATTAATGTATTGAGATAGTAATATTATTTGAATCTTCTGCTATTGTGAAGACTTCTATACTTCATGTGTTCTTAATGGCCCTTGACTGTGTCCTTGATTCCTCAATACTTGGTAAGGCTTAATGATTGTGATTGAATTATTATATTAGCCATGGCTCCACGGTGAATGTGGTCTAACATTGTTTCTTTAAATGACTATCTTAGTCACTATTATACATGTGTCTCCAACATGGGAGTCATTTCTCATTACTAATAACTTCTGCATTTCTCTT
Organism: Cryptomeria japonica; assembly: GCF_030272615.1. Classification (NCBI taxonomy): domain Eukaryota; kingdom Viridiplantae; phylum Streptophyta; class Pinopsida; order Cupressales; family Cupressaceae; genus Cryptomeria; species Cryptomeria japonica. Next base: position 325,670,137 of record NC_081410.1, read on the forward strand.
AAATCTATGCTTACTTCTCATCATGTATGGATGAAGGATTATTCAGAAACATAAATGACCACTGGTACAATGTCATATTATATTTGGTCTCTTCAAGATTTTTATGAGTAGATGTGAGTGTGTTGCTTCTAAAATACCTTTATGACTTTCAATTTCTGCTAATTATGAATGTATGGCTGCATCATTATGTTTATCAATAGTGTATGTTGCTTACAGATAGCCATTAAGGTTCTCTTGCAACATGCCTTCCTCTGTGTTGACTATCAGCTTATGATTTAAGTTGCATCTTTATATAGTATTTATTGCTCTGTATATTGATATAAATCTATCATTTCTATCATGATTGTGTTATATTGACTGTGTTTTCCATTGTAGCAATGAACTTTCAATGTTTTAAAGGTATCAATGTGATAATCTCCTTTATATAACTGATATCACCACTGACTGTATTTCTTTTAGACTGAGATCTTATTTGGTACTTGTTTTTGCTACATCTGAAACTAAGAGAAAGTAGTTATTTTGAGAGACCTCATATACTTGCCTTATTCACATGATGACACTAATCCTTTCTTGACTATGGGATACAATTATATGCATTATTGTTTGTGTTGTCATTGAATGGCGGCTTTTTTGTCATTGAGTGATAATACATGGGACTTTGGATACAATTATGTTCCTATTTAGTAGTTGATTGGTGTCACTGTGTGAGTGGTGACATGTATGCTGAGATCAACCCCTTCGGGAGCCCATTTTAATCCACATACATGATATTTCTTAAATGAAAACCTATATCTACACATGAAACAAATAAGCTAGATAAAAATATGGTTCTCGCTAATATCTCATGGCATCTTTTCTGCATTGATCGGCTTTATTTTGAATCTGATATAGCAGTGTAGGCATAGTAGGAGTAGCATAGTGTATGTAGAAGTGAAAGGAATAAACTAGAGCTCTAATAAAACCATTTTATCTCTCTCTTTTAGTTCATCACATGGAGTAGGCAGCGGGATGCTTGAATCAATGAATTTGATCACAAGATTCTTCTACAAAACTCATCAACCTATTCAGGAAATGATGGGTTCTTTCTTTCCTTTCTTCATACATTCACCTATTTCTTTTGTGTTTTCATTTATATGATCAATGTGACCTTTTCTCAGCTACTCCCATGGCTTGTGTGGGATCTTGTAAACATTTTGTTCTTTATAAATAAAAATGTATTACATGCAGATTTTTTATTCATGTATATCTTTCTTGATTCAACATTGCACATTGGAAATAAGATACTTGTATGGCATACATATTTATTTATAAAGATAATGAAATTTTTTGGAAGAATTTTTTGTGTACCTTTTATCTGCAATACATAAGACCTGTAATAGGTCACCAAAATTTTAGATGTGATTAAATTTTGGTAACAGTTCCAACCATCTTGTATGAAAATTTCCCTTAAACTCTTGAAATCGAGAATCAAACAATAGTGCCTAGCCTCCTTTCTTAAATTGTCTAGAAACAATACGCTTGTAATGCAATATATTCCTCTGATTTTAGAATCATCTTTGTATGTTGTAAAGTTTCCATTCTCATTTCATGTAGTTTATTGAACTGTATAATCCTCATCTTTTCTTCTTCAGATAGACTAATTCCAACTTCTAATGTTGTTATCAATATCTGTAATTCAAACTCAATTGGCATAACATGGGCCTTTCCATATACTAATTCTTATGGAGAGAACCTTGTTATAGTTTTCCAAGTTGTATTTTAAGCCCATACTACTTCATCTAATCTATCTGACCAATCTAATTTCTTGAAAGAAACAAATTTTGTCACAATGTTCTCCAATTCATGATTGGTGACTCCCACTTGTCCATTTGCTTGTGGGTGGTATGGTGAAGACTTTTGGTGTGTCATTATATATTTGTGCATGGAGGCTTCTATCATGGTGGACATGACCTGAGGTCCTTGATTAGATACTATTTCCCTAGGTCTACCAAATGATTGAAGAATGTGTTTATATACAAAATCAGCTACTTTGTCTTCTCTCTCTACTGGTAATGCTTTCACTTCGGCCCATTCTGTAACATAATTCATACAAACCAAAATATAGTGATATCCTCTATAAGGAAGATCAACAAGTCCCATGAAGTCAATTCCCTATTTTTCAAATGGTTCTGAGACTATATGTGGTTGAAGTGGCATCTCCATTGTTGTTGTTAGTCTCCCCATGCATTGACACTCATCACAATGTTTCACATAAAATGAAACATCTTTAGGCATAGAAGGCCAAAAGTAGCCTACACTCAAGATCTTGTGAAATATTATGAGTATTGAATAATTTCCTTTCTACCTCATTATGACATGCATGTAAAATATCATAAACATTAATTTATTGTACACTTCTATGAATAACATGATCAGGACATATTAATTCCTTATATCATCATAAGAGCACACTTTTTATGATTCAATGACAATCTGCGATCTTTGCAATACTTTATCCAAACTTACCAGTGCTTCATCAAATGTAATTCCATGCACTATGAAATCATCCATGTACACCTCAACACATGAAGTAGTTAAATCTACAAAGATAGCCAACACAACTCTTTCAAAAGTGGTTGGTGCAATACAAAGTCCTAACTGCAAGACCCTATATGCACAAGTTCCCCAAGGACATGTAAATGTTGTTTTATCTTGATCTTAGGGAGCCACTTGTATCTGATTGTAACCACTAAAACCATCTAAGAAAGAAAAATAATTACTGCCAGTTAGGTTATCCAACACTTGATCAATAAATGCTAAAGGAAAATAATCCTTTTTGGAGGCTTTATTCAATTGTATGTAATCTACACAAACATGCCACTTACCATTTTTCTTGGGCACAATAACCAATGGGGAAACCCACTGACTATTAGAAATTAGATAAGTGAACCCTACTTACAATAAATTTTCTATTTCCTATTTAATAAAGTCCCCCAAGGTTTGATTGACTCTCCTTTGTCCCTGTCTTATAGGTTTAACATATTTAGTATAAATATGATGTGTACAAATAGAAGGGTGTATCCCTCTCATATCTTTATACTCCCAAGAAAATTCTTTAGTATGTTTCTCCAAAGTGAGTTTTAATTCATGTTCTTGTGTTGGAAGAAAAGATGAATTAATAAAGAGAGGTTTGTCAGATGAAATTGAAATTTCCTTTGTATCTATTTTCCATTCAGATGGATTCTCAATAAGTCTATTAAGATGAAAAGGATGCAATTTATCATGATGGTTAATTTCTCCATGTCTTTCTTTCCCAATATTATCTTGATTAGAGAATTCACCACTTTTCTAGTTAATTTCATTACTAACATCAATCTCTTCTCCCTATTCCACATACTCTTCATACTCCTCAACATGTTTAGATAAAGTAGCCATAGATAACTCAACCACTCCATCCCTTTCTATATTCATTTCCTCATCAACCCAAAATTGATTTTCAGAATGAAATGTTGGCTTTGCTAGAGGATAAAAGGTCAATTCCTTCTACTTCTGACCATTATAAATAGTCATATCCTAGATCTATAGTCTATCAAAGTTGATGCAATTGCTAGCCAAGGTCTTCCCAATATGATCAGGTATCTTGATTCTCTCTTCCTAGCCTAGAGTACCAAAAATTCAATTGGAAAACCCCAAGTATCAATAGTATTAGTTACATTTTTTTAAAAACCTTCAAGTTTAGAAGTTGACTAATTTTCTAACTAAAGTATAGTGGTTGTGGATTGAATTCATGTCATTCCCAACATCTTTGTAGTATCTATAGTAATAACGTTTATGGCTGCTCCTAAATCAATCAACACATTAGGTATCTCAACTCCTCCTATGCTCAAAGTAATCACAAGACTCCTAGGGTCACTATATTTCTGAGGAAGCAATCTTCCTGACAATACATTTGTAAGTTTGGTCCCTACTTGGATTGTGGAAGGAAACTTCAATTTTCTTCTAGGCATTTTTATACAAAGTGAGTTAACAAGTTGATTAATTTTTGGAATGTCCTTGATATCTTATAACAAAGGGATCTCTATGTTGATCTTTTTTAGTTCACGAAGAAATGGAGAGTCTACCATACTAATATGATTAGATCAGGAGGAATCAAGAGCTATATGTGGTGTCTTCAAATGCTCTGAATATGGGACCTCATTAGTTACTTCCTTTTTATTAGAATTCTCATTTTTATCCTAATATTCTTCACTCTCTCCCCTTCCTTGTCAAAAGCACCAAGCTTTGAAGAAATGCTATGATTTCTTAGTTGAATATCATCAACTTCTATTAAATTCAAAGTAGGAGGGTTAGAATCAACATTGAATGATTGTTGAGGTCGATTTTTCTTAGGATTTGGAATAGGTTGAGCTAGAATTTGAGGTTGATTCACTTGTTCATTAGCAGCATTTGGTCCTGTGATAAGAGGTGGAGGTTGTCCCCAAGATCATTTTGGACCTGGATTTTTCCATCGTTGTGGATTAGGATGCCAGTGTGGTTGATTCTATTGTGGCTAGATCTATTGCCATTGTGGTTGATTCCATTGTGGCTAGATCTATTGCCATTATGGTTGATTCCATTGTGAACTAACCCACTTTGGAGGTCCCATTGATGTATGGGATGGCTGCATTTGATACGAAGGGTTCCATTAATTAGCATTTTGCCACTCATTTGAATTCAGTTATTCCTAAGACCAAATTGTCCTGAATAAGCATTAAACCCTGAATTATGAGATCTTTGTCCAACATTATTAAGCTCTTCTTCCACTATAGGAGGTTTCTTTAAATGGTTCTTAATTTTTGGTAAAATATTGCAAGATCTTGTTACATGATTCTTTTCACAAATTTCACAAAGATCTAGTTGATTTAATGGACATTCCCTTAAAAGATGTTTTCCCCTACATTTTGAACAATAAATGGCTAAAGGCTCAATGTTTTTCTTGTCTTCTTGAGTATTAAGATGGAGGATTATATTAATTTTTAGGTTTTCTATTTCCTCCATTACTTGTGATACATCAATCCCTAAAGATTTGCTTCTTCTAGAATCCCTAGTCCAAACTCTGGTCCTGGAATAAATTCTACATACACAAATAATTTCTTCCAGGGGAATTTTATTGATATCTCATTTTCCCATTAAATTCAAAGCTTCTCTTGATTCATCATCAATTCCTTGTAATAAAATTGTTTGACTAATATCATCATTTATTCCTTCAGCACATCTTTTGTATACAAACATAGATCTATCAACATAATCCTCAGAACTGTCATCTCCTAGTTGCTTCATTTGAAACAATTCATCCTTCCTATCTCTTACTCAACAATAATCTTGGTATTTATCCGAGAACATAGTTTCCATCTCCTGCCAAGTTGATATAGAACTAGCTCGTAAACCCATAAACCATCTTAATGTTGATTCTTTTAAGGTAGAAGGAAATCAATTCAACTTCTGATTATCAAATGTGTAGTCATACATTTGACAAAGGACTTTAAAATCAAAAATAAATTGATCAAGATCTTCAAAAAAATTCCTCTAAAAGTTGGTAATACTAAGGGTGAAATATTTTTCATAGGAGGCTCATGATCTCCTACATTTAAATTAATAGGATATGAAAATGTCCTATTGGGTGGTGGATCCTCTGATACATGATCTCCCATTTGTTGTTTTTATTGTTCAAATTGTTGAACTAGTTCTTTAAAATCATTTTGTTGTTCTTCTTGCAATTGATCAAGATTGTAATGTCTTGGAAGAAATCTTCCAAACCGATCTCTAGATCTTCTCATCAACTTCTTAAATCTTTCCTTATCAACACTAAGGCTTTAACTTTGGTATCCAAATATTTTATCTCCCTAGCAATGGTGCCAAAAATGGTGGGCAAGGTCGTTGATGTCAAAACTTGAACCGTTTAATTTCTTTTTAATATCAAACTAGGTGTGTCTTAAAGCTATCTACGATAAGGATTTGGTTAAAGTTGGGGGGTTTTGCACCATAAAATAGTGGCTTAGGTTTGGTCATGCTCTATCAGGAGCTCTCAGGATCTCTTTTCTATAGCTAAATTTGAAGTCTAAAGATATTCTACAAGTCTAAGTTAAGGAAACTAGACTAACTTGAGGAAGATTTTGACTTTTGCATCAAGACTTAAATAGGACACGATCAAGACCCATTCATGGAATTATCTATTTCTAAAACTAAAAAAAACTTTAATATCCTATGAATTCAAATTCTAAGTTATGTATTGAAAAGTAAATCTACTTTACGCTTGTAAGAAATAGAATCTATTTTATGCTTGCAAAACTCAAAATCTATTCTATCAAACATTGAAACAAACTAAATTCCATGAGTCAGTACAACAAAATCTCTAATCCAATCTTAATTTGAAATTCCATCATCTCCATCTATTACTATGAAAGCAAAATACATGACTAAATGAAATTAAGCAAAACTACGAAACTAAGATTTTTAACAGTACAACCTTTCACTAAACTACTTCGGCATGAAAATGAACAACTATAATTTCTTTTGCAATCAATTTCATTTACTCAAACTCATCACAATTTAATAGAATAAAATATAAAGAAATCAATGCACAAAACAAGAATAAAAATGAAATAAACAAAAATAAACAAATATCACCTCCCTTCAGCAACTATTCCTGGATCAACTTCAAATATTCATTGAAATAATCTTCCAAAAGTAAGTAGAACAGTTTGCAGATTACAAAATATGACACTAAATAATTAGCTAAGTTACAAACTATCTAATTAACTAAATTTCACATGAAAGCAATGGGATATTTATACATATCCTTATTTTAATTCAAATGCAAAGTTACCCGCTTAAAATAGAGTAATAACTAAAGACTAAATTGAACAAAACTGAACACTTAAATTAATGACTTCAAATAGAATTTGAAGTTCATGGAAACAATTGATAAAATAGACTTGGAGGAGGGAGGAGATCAAGGGAATCTCTCTAGCTAGAACAATTAGGGGTGTTCATCATCCGCACGATTGTTGAATTGGACTTGATAACTCTTTGTTTGCTTGTTAAGTTCAAACACATTTGAAAATGCATTTGAGAAAATAGAGCATAACACAATGGTAATCATTCTGAATATTCAACCATTCATCCATATTAATAATAAAAAAGTGGAACATTTAATCACGAGATATTAATTCTAATACACTTCCTAATTAGCAGAAAATAATACTAGAAAAGAGTAAATATGCATGCATTAGATGTACCACCAGGCATATTAGTTCACAAAACATTAAAAGTTTTAAGAAGAAATTATAATTAAAAGTAACATGATTAATTCTCATCAATAAGCATTTCTATCGAGCCTTAATAGGTGCCCTCACAGAAAGATTTGAATAGTTAGCCCTATCTACATGACCTTGTACTCTTTATTCTCATACTAACAATGAAGAGGTAGTGGTATTAGGAGCTTATATTTGAAATGATGTATTTTATATCTACTCTTAAGATATTTGAAGTCATTGCAAATGTTTTGGCATATCGCCTTAGTTATAAAAATTATTTTCTTGTCTTTCTTCTAGACCCACCTTTTTTCAAAAGATAGGATGAAAAGATGAATTCTAAAATCCCAGAGGTTGTTTAGTGGATCATAATTAGTCTCCCAACCACTAAACTTTCTATAAGATCTTTTACCTTAATAGAAAAATTAGATTCAATACTTCTTGTTTTGGCATGCCTGGTGGGACACTACTTCTCTAAATATAAGTGAGTATATGAGCCATAAACCAGTCACTAGGTTGCAAGTTTTCTACAGCCCAAGCTTATTGCTCCAACTATTAGTGAATGTCTCTTGAATGAGATCCACTATATTAGGTTTGAATCAAGCTTAAGCCCAACTATAAGCTCAAATGGCCTTCCAAGGACAACCTCAAAACTTTGTTAACTAAGATAGTGGTAGTTCTTTGACTCCCCTAACTCCACTTGATCGATGGGATCCTATTCCTACCTCTACTCTAAAAGAGTTTCCTAAATTGAGTGGTAAGGAGGGAAAAACCATTGCAAAAAAAATGCAATATGTGGCTAATTTGTGTAGAGTGCATTTTGTAATAGAGAAAATTGTACTATTAATACTATTGGCAACATCCTTTAAAGGAAGAGCCCTTGATTGGTATAGGTATTTACCCACTAATTCCATTGGAAATTGGGATGCTCTTGGAAATATTTTCTTTACAAGTTTCACTAAAAAATGGGATCTCTCTTTTTATCGTACTAGCTGATAAATATCAAACGAGCTCCACAAGAGGAAACTTTGATTTCAATACAAGGTTCCAAAAAACCTAGCTAAGAATACTGGTAATCGCTCATCCACCAACTGATATGTATTTTATATTCTATTTGAAATATTTTAATTCTTTCATTGTAGTGATTATCCAGTCACTTGGATGAAATTCACTACTTTAGGCATACAAATTGGTAGTGCAGACAAAAAATAGCTTGATAGATGCTAGGAAACTTCCTCCAAGGTCACTTATGCCTATGTTCCCCAAACCTATTGCTCAATTACAAGGAGATGCCATGTTGAGAACATCCAAACCTCCCTAATTAATGTATGTATATCCAATTGTGCAAAGTTCTATTGATCTTCAATCTTGATTAGTTGAGAAGATGAAGCACATGAAAAATCTCTTGCAAAAACTCTCAAATGAAATAATCAACATCAAGCGACAACAAGAAATTATCGTAATCAAGCAGGGAGCCTTCCCAATCAGTAGAACTAGTATCAATTTTGCACTAGGACAAACAACCAAGGGTGATCCTCTAAATGGATTATCCCTATTCCTACTACCTTACAAATAATAGCGCCAAATAACAACAAGGAGCTAGTAGCATGACAAAATAATTTTGTAGATGATTTGAATGCACAATGCTTCCTATGTAATGATGCACACATGCCATTAAATTGTCTCTAAGGAAATTTACAATAGAAGGTGGTAGAGCAGTGTGCCTAAGGCATCACCTTAGATACTAGAAACTACTCTTATTCATCTTTAGGTATAGACAATGCAATGTTGAACACCTAGATGCAAGGCATGTCCCTAGAACAAAATGCAAAGATCATTCTAGATCATGCACTTTTCTCTTAGATGGAAGAATAGGACATTGTGCTCACAAATTAGGCATCCACATCAAAAGATTCATAATTCCAATCAAATTACAATATTTGTTTAAAGTGAAGAATTATTGGAGAACCTTTTTCCCAGATCCAACAACCCAAAGTAACCTTTCAAAAATCCCTTGAGCCTACTATAGTGGTGAAATCTTTCTAAAAACCTAATGAAACCTTTGCGTATAAGCAAAAAGAGTTTAAAGTATCACCTCTTGCATTAATGAACATGGTGGAATAGTTAAAGAAGGCCCCCACTAATGTGTCTCTTTGGGAAATCTTAGCTATTTCAGACTAGAAACTATTGTTGAAAGAGGCACTTGAGAACTAGGAAAAACAAGCTAGAACTGAAGATGTTGTTGAACAAGCTAAAGAAAAATGAAAATAACCAATGGGCCCTATACAAATTCAGCAATCCACCTCATTCTCAAATTTAGGTGATGATCAAAAGAAGGAAGAGAAAAGTAAATTCAAACCCATACCCTTTTTCTTGACACTTCTTATAGGGGATAAGTTATTATATAATTTTATAATAAACTCAAGGGCTAGCACTACTATCATGCCAAAAAAAATTGCAAAACCTCTTAATATAGAATAGGAACCCCTAGAAAGAGGAATCATGCAATTTGATGAAAAGAAAGTGCAAGATCTAGGAATATTTAGTAATCTTCCCTTAACCTTGCACTCCTGTCCTATCATCACAGTCCCTCAAGAAGTCATGATAATTGATATTCCTCCAATATTTGGCCTCTACCTTTCTTAATAATTCCCCATAAATATTGGTGGATATATCTCTTTACATTGGTCCCATTTGATTTTCAGGACTAAGTATAGGTCAAAAGTGAAGGTGTTGTTAGAACCTTTACATTCCAAACACATAGAAGATGATACCGGATGAATTTTGAGCCCACCCATACCTCCATCTCAAAAGATGAAATGTATTATTTGGAAATGTTAGAAGATGAAATGATAATTGGAGATAGAAATGAAGAATAAGAGGTCATTTTGAACTAGTTCATTAATAATGCAAATGCCATTAACCCCTTAAGATTTATTTTAAGAGTACCAATCCAAATGTTCCTAACACCCATTCCTTTAATCTCCTTTACTATTATATTATAATTTATTATTATCTCCCACATTACTAAATCATTCCTTAATCATCATTGACATTTGCATAACAATAAATGCATATCCATAGAAACAATACCATTAATGAGCATTATTCAAGATATAACAAGATACAACATTACATTCTCTTACAAGTATTATGATCATAGCCTAATAAATCATCTACCAATTACATATACATCAACCATTTTATATTAAGGAGAATATCTCTCAACTAAAAATATAATTACATCATCAATTATACACATACTTATGCCATGTGAATCATAGACACCAATCTACTACAAGTATCCATCCATTAGCTGAAGAGAGAAGAATCCACATCCATGCACAAGAGCATCCAATGAAGAACATACCAATGAAAGAAGGCATCAAACCACCTGACCATGTGGAACCATAAGGAACCACCCCCATGCTAGGAGATGACGGAAGATCCCACTCACATCTAGATCTAGGCTAATACCTAACAACCAAAGGATACAACTAAAACCACAACACAAGGCTGACTCAAAGAGAAAGACATAACTCAATACCTCTATAGGCAACATGCCAAAACAAAACTAAAGGTGTTAGGACCTACATGTAGGGAAGGAGTGTCATTGCATTCAGTCACCAAGGGAACCTGGGAACCTGTCCCAACATCCATGATACTCATGCGGATCCATCTCAACCTTTGAGGATACCAAGGGAGTTTGGCTTACCTAGATCACCAAATTCTACTCAACCATTCCTGAAATAATATAATCACCCTTGGGACATGAGTTGAGGCCAAAAAACATTTTCTTATCTTATTAAGGTGATTTAACTATACCCATCCCTCCTAAGGTTAATTTACTTATGTTATCACTTGATTACAAAATAAACTCCTGATGAGCTATCCTAGTGATCTAGACCTCGGGAAACCTATTTGTCTAATCCTTGTGATCCTAGTCACTCATATAGAAGCCCACTACCTGTAGCATGCACCTAGAACTTAGGGTGAAACATAAATCAAAATTACATCATAATAAAAACATGAAGGCTCAACATAAATGATCCATAATCACAATATCATTGATACTGAACTGAAGCACAATATGAACCATTAAGCCATCATATAAAGAAAGATCCTTCACCATCAAAAGAATAAAAATAAGAAAGAGTAAGGAACACATTTATCTTACTCATACATATACCAATACATCCTCAATAGTGAGGCATAATACTCTCACTAGAGCTCACATATTCTATTGCTCAACAACAAGGCATTCTCCTTATTGCTAGAGTTATACAACATATAAGCATATTCCTCAACAGTAAGGCACAAAACCTCTTATCATAGCCCAAATAAAATATGAGATGATCAATATCACATCAGAAGACACCTCTGAGAACTCAAAAAAAACATAACAAGCCTCTAATACAAGCCCCAAATCCAAAAAACCCAACTACAAAGACCAAACCAACAAAAACCTAGAAAACGTGCAGTTTGGTGCATACAAGGATCGGTTTTGGCACATATGTGCTGTAGATTAGCACATCCACCTCATTCTCTAGCACATACACATTAAAATTTAGTGAATCTTATTTTTATAATAACACATTGAAGATAGAGAGAAAAAATGAAGGTAAACAAAGGAAATAGGTGATGATAATGCACAATTTTGTACATGGGCTCACAAAATTGACACATAACACTCCCAAAAACTGTAGGAGAATGAAATAAATCTAAAGAAACACATAAATGATACCACAAAGTCATACAAAAAAAATCCAACACCAATTCCTTGCACCTCCTTCACACAGTCACACTCAGAAATGCAAATAACTCAAGAGAACTCCAAAAGATAACATAAGGAAGAGAGGGTAATTCATACATTAGATAACAATGGATTTAAGGACTCGTTGAGTCTACAAGACAAGTTATGAAAAGTATATCACATAGAGAATATAGGATTGCATTCATGACAATGCTCCCAAACTCAAATCTCAGCAATAATGTATATATTACATACATTATTGGTAAAATCTGAGTTTGGGAGCATTGTCATGAATACAATCCTATATTCTCTGTGTGATGTCTTTTGCATAGCTTTTCTTATATTTGTAATCATCAATTTTTCCAATCTTAACAATAGAAAAACTATAAACATAATTCTTCCCCCCAACAAATAATCTTTTACAATCACGAAGTAGACAAATCTTTTTAAATCAAAATGTAGAATGAAGTCAAAGCTCCAACCTAGAATAATAGAGTGATGGCAAATAAATTCAAAGTAGAGAAAATCCAAAACTTATGAATCCAATCGATCAATCTTAAATCCAATAAAAAGTCTTGAACAATCCAAGATCCAAGCTTCAACAAGATCAAATTCGAAAATGCAAGCCATAATTACTCCCGAATGCCAACCCTGGAAACGCGCAGCCAAAATAAATGAATGACTATCACCCTTCCTCCTCTCTCTCTCTAGAGATTAAAAATGTTTCTGATATGAGTAATTATCCCTTATTTAAGTTTTCTTATTGCAAGAGAAAGGATGAGATTTCTTGAGCCCTGGTGTGAGCCTTATAACGCTTATGTGTTTTCAGATTGTGTAAGGGGTTTTGGTTTGAAAGTTAATATTGGTTATTGAGAGAAAATTGTATGTTTACATTAAGGATTCTCCATGTGCTTTGTAGGAGTAATATAATTAAAATCCATCTTAAGTAAGGTGCATTAATATGTGCATAGTTGATTTTGTGAAAATTGCTTTGTTTTGAAAGAAGTACCAAAAGAGAACATGTTATAGTAGCTTCAAGAGTGTATTAATGTGTTCCATGAAAGATTGTTTTATGTGCTTCTTCAAACCAGTTTGATTTAGGACCTACTTTAGCAATGCTCCATTTAACTTGCCTTTGGATATAGGTAATTGTCTCATTGTGTTTAGAAAGAGCAAATGAAAGACTTGTTAATTTGTATGCATTAGTGTGTAATATTTAGTAGATAGCTCCTCATTTACCTTCTTGTCATATTTTGAATTTTTCAATGTTAGGTTTGATGTATTATTGTATTGTATTACGAATAGTGAGTGTTCTCAAAAGGACCAGTATTGCCAAAAAAAACAAAAAACTAGAACATTATAATGCAACAATAATAATTAGAAATGTCATGTTAGGTTGCTTTGGCACCCTCCTAAAAGATAGCTAAATGAAAACCGTGCAACTAAAATGATAGACTTATATCTGAGCCTATAGTGTGATCTTGTAGATGTTGTGTATTTGTAGGAAATAATTGATTTTCCAACTCTCTTCCCCCTCTTGCCTAAATTATAGGGTTTGGTGTTTTTGAAATGCTATTAAGAATGCAGTGATTTAAGAAGAATTTTTATAGTGCATATGAAATTGTATGTTTGCTTTGGCTTCTAATTGAAAGAGGAAAGTTTTTTTGTTTTTTTTTTGCTTTGGAAAAGAAAATTGTATAGTTATTAATGTGAATGAAAATGCTTAGTGGAATTTGAGAAAGATATCGGAATGACGTTATTTCCTTGTGTAAGTTTGAATTGTTAAGAATTTCAGTACATGTATCTAGAGTAAACTTTATTTAGTGATTCATGTGAAAAGCATAATTAAAACTTCCCTTAAGTAGATGATAGTGTATTGAAAAGTATTCCCCGTAAATGTGACTAAACCAATAATGCAGCTATTCCTTATGTGTTGTAAGAAACCCATACTTGCTATGTGTGCCCATGGGATGGTGAAGTAATCAACCATGGGGGATATGTTTGATTATGAGTATGGGAAACCATACTATTCATGTGATGTTTCATATTTGTTCCCTTACTGAGTGCCAACCCACGAGTTGTTGATAAGTCAGTATGTGAAGGGGTAGTATTAGAAGTCACCATTCTTTGAATAGTATGAACAACGTACGAGTAATGTCAATGCGAAGCGACTTTAGCTTCCCTATCTCAAGGAAAAATATAGTTATATAATGAAATTGTATTATAGGTGTACTCGATACTTTCCCTTGTGATGAATCGATTTATGAGGTTAATGTGTGCCAGCCTAATTTATATCCTTTATTTTGAACATATAGATGATAGTTCTTGAGCATAATGATGGATTTTATTGGAGCATCTTTTGCCTTGTCCTCATGAGAGGCGTGTTATTTTTCACATAAGCTGCCAATTGACTAGTGTTGGTAGACTTGTGGGTAGACCTTAGCCATGTATACCTCTAGCTTACGACAAGTATCCTAAGAGGAACATCACTATGCAGGGTGTGATCTACGAATGCCTTATCCGTGAGGTACACTGCCATGCGGGATACGTCCATTTTTGTGCTCTGTCTGCTTGGAGTATTGCCATGTCATGCTAAGACATGATGCAGGATGTAGTAGACATTGCCATGCGGCCTACCGATAGGTATAGGGTAGAGCCATGCCGCATGATGACGTGATGCAGGGTGATGTCAAGGTGCACACTGCCATGCCATGCGGATGTGTGACTAGGCCACACCACATGATGAGCTACTGCAATAGCTAGACGATTGTTCCTTCCTTCCTCATTGGTGGCTAGCTGCTAGTCACATAGTGATGTAACGTGCACTTATGATTTTCTTTTATTATTTATTTATTTATTTCTTTGTGGGCTATCAATTTATTTTATTTTGACCTTGAAGGTTTAGCCACGATCTTGCAATCTTGTTCTTACTTGATTTGATGTTGCAATTTCAGAATTATTTTCTTGCCTTACTGTTGGAATTGACGATTATTATCTTTATACTTCTATACTTTGGTGGCTAAACTAGTTTATCCTTGTTGTTTTCGTATGCTGGTCTTGTGTTGCAATGTGAATTCCTCTCCAAGAACGTAGGAGATGGTCTTGGATGAGTGTATACGAGGAAGTAGACATAGGGAACCTTGAGGATGGAGGTATGTGAGGCTGTGAGACAGCTAGGATCCACTACCTACCTTTGAGTGGTGACTATCTCTTGGAGGCTAAACACCTTACATGACGAGGGATGTTCACGAGGGTCTTGTATGAAAGGTAGCACCGCTATGGTGTACCCTTGCACCATCAAGCCCTTGAGTGAGATGTTGGATATCGATGATCATATTATTTGTTCTAAGATCAGTCATAGAGATGATGATTGTGCATGTTATCTTTGACCGAGCAAAAAACATGCTCACATGTGGCCTTTTGTGTTGTGCAAATTCCAGTTATGTGGATGGTTATTATATGTAATCATGGATTAAATGGTCTTAACTTGTCACTATGTTATGGGGCATAGTCATTGGAAAAGTTATTATATGCCTGGAAAGTGTAAACAATTGAGTTATATACGTTGCTCTTATTTAATGGAAGTTAACTTGGTTGTAGAGATTTATATTTGAAGCTAGTTCTATGGGATAAAGTTTTGCTAAAAGAGGTATGGGTGAAAGAATTTGATCTTGATGGCATGTTTTCTTGTCATGTTTGATAGATGAGTATGGTAACTGTTGTCTATATCTTTTAATTGCTTTAATTTGGTGTAATAAAAGGAAGGAAAAATTCTCGTTTCTCTACTATGATTCTGTGTAAATTCTAGAATATTTTAAGAAGTGTATGATTTTAGACGTATTCTGTTAATGGATAATGACATTCGTAGAGGAGTTATAAATAATGTTTTAATTTTTGACAAAATATTTATTTGTGCAAATTGATAATTGTTAAATGAGTTTCAGGGCTAATACGTGTTGTATGATTTCCGCTTAGCCTTGTGACTTCCAAGGGTAAGTCAGAGCCTAGGGGGGGAGAATGTAATGCCCCTACCCTAGTCAGCCTTGTAAAACCTGTTTGACCTTGGTTGACTTCCTATGTGGCATTCTTGAATGATTGATTAATCGTGATGTAATGTTGTAGATTAGATAATATAAATAATTGTGCATACCTAGTATTGTGCTTTTGCATCGATGGTTGTCTAAATGTAACTGTTCCCTAATTCTTGTTATAAATCTCGAGCTAATGCCTTCATTCAATATGTATATATATGTATGCTTGCGTGACTCATGGTTGCAGGAGATTGCAGGTACTATACTGCCTAGGTGCGGGGTTCATCTCCATCAGGATTCGCAGGGTTGAGTATACCTCCTTCATCCTTAGAATTCAGATTAGGTGGTCATTAAACTCTCGTCTGGCCTTAGCCATGATCAGGTGAGCATCATGTGTGGTCCGTAGGGTTATTTTTTCATTTGGGTTGCATGTCGTGTGATTGGTGGACTTTCTTGGCTTGCGTGCCTTGCGTGTGGTGAATGGAGTATTTTAACCTAAGTATTTAATTCAATTTAATGTGTTGATTTACGCATTAGTAATTGAGAAATTAAAATAGATAGGTTTCTTTTAGGTGATTGATCATTAATTAAAAAGATCACTTTATTTATGTGGTAGCCAATTTAATTTAATGGTTAATTTTAAATAATGAATTTAATTAGTTAGGCGTTTAAAAAAAAAAAAAGGAAATATTTAAATTAATTTGAAATATAATTAATTTACCCTCTTTTGCATTTTGGAAAAAGAAAGGTTATTTTTAATTATTTAAGAAAATCATATTTTATTAGAAAAGCAAGTTTAATTTATAAGTAAATTTGATATAGTGTGAAAGATTGATTTTGGGAATTAATTTAATTAAATATCTACCCTTGACAATATTGTGAAAATATAAATGTTGGCGTAATTAATATTGAGAAATTAAAATTTAATAAGAGAGAAGCATTTTAATTAGAAAATCAAGTTAAATTAATTAAATAGTTGAAAAGAATTATTATTTCCTTTTTGTTTAAAAAAAATACTTAAATTCGAAATTAGAAATTACATGAGGGAGAGAAAAGCATTTTTTGATTTAGTTAAAACAAAATAAAACAAAATGTGCTTTTATTAAATATTTAATTATTGGAAAATATTTTTGGGAGAAAACCTAAAAAGTTTAGGTTTCATATATATTTTTAAAAAAATTATTTTAGGAGGGGAGTTCTCGGGAAGGAGGCGGCAGCCGGTGGAAAGAAGAAATTTTTATGCATGTTGAGGAAACAAGAATCTGGAGCTTGGAGATTTGGCTCTACAACAAAACTCTTCTAGGATTGTGTAAGGAGGTAGGGTTTTGATTATTTCCTTGCTTGCCAAAGAATCTTATTGTTTGGCTTTGAAAGAATAGTGCTGGTTAATGAAAAATCTTACAAATTAATTTTAGATTTATGTTGGATTTGGGGATTTAAAAACTATGCACTTTGCTTGAAAAAAAATATTGATTATTTGAATGGTTATTTACAATAGATTTGTTAATTTAGTAATCCATGGAGATGAGATTTTTAATAATCTCTATTTTATTTTAAGAGATTTCATAAATCTTTGTGTTCATTTCTAATTTTAAAAAATAATAATAATGCAGAGTGCTGGAGATGAGATTTTTAATAATCTCTATTTTATTTTAAGAGATTTCATAAATCTTTGTGTTCATTTCTATTTTATTTATTTTTAAATAATGCAGAGTGCTCAAGATGAGATTTTTAATAATCTCTATTTTATTTTAAGAGATTTCATAAATCTTTGTGTTCATTTCTAATTTTAAAAAAATAAAATAATGCAGTGTGCTAGAGATGAGATTTTTAATAATCTCTATTTTATTTTAAGAGATTTCATAAATCTTTGTGTTCATTTCTATTTGTAAAAAAATAAATAAATAATGCGGAGTGTTGGAGATGAGATTTTTAATAATCTCTATTTTATTTAAGAGATTTCATAAATCTCTGTGTTCATTTCTAATTTAAAAAAAAATAATAACGCAGAGTACTGGAGATGAGATTTTTAATAATCTCTATTTTATTTTAAGAGATCTCATAAATCTCTATGTTCATTTCTATTTATTTTTATTTTTTAAAATGCAGAGTGCTAAAGATGAGATTTTTAATAATCTCTATTTTATTTTAAGAGATTTCATAAATCTCTGTGTTTATTTTATTTTATTTTTTTAAAAATAATGCAGAGTGCTAGAGATGAGATTTTTAATAATCTTTATTTTATTTTAAGAAATTTCATAAATCTTGTGTTCATTTCTTTTTTTTTTTTTTTTTTTTTAAATAATGCAGAGTGCTGGAGATGAGATTTTTAATAATCTTTATTTTATTTTAAGAGATTTCATAAATCTCTATGTTCATTTCTATTTTTTTTTTTTTAAAATGCAGAGTTTTGGAGATGAGATTTTTAATAATCTCTATTTTATTTTAAGAGATTTCATAAATCTCAGTGTTCATTTCTTTTAAGAAGAAAATAATAATAATATTAATAATTTAATATTAAATTAATAAGTAAATTTAAATGAAGTTTAATTAATTAAATTCAATTTTTTTTTTATATATATTATTTAATTTTAGATTATTAAATAATACTTGGATTTTAGATAATTGATATTTAGGTAATCCATACTTGATTTCATGTTATTAAATAGATATTGATCGTGCCCAACTCTGGATAATATATATTATTAACATAGATTAAGTATTAATTGTGGATTAATGTGGATTTTAAATAAAAGTTAATTTAGAAAATCCATAAACTTGATCGACTTTAATAGTTAAATCAATATGGTAAACGAATGTCACTACCGGTTAATGCCTATGCAGATTTAAATTTCTATTCGATTTTGGTTATGTAATGGTAAGACTTGATATGCTTGTTAGGACCCTGTCATCTGGTGGGTCTATGGTTGGCCATAGGGGGTCAAGTCCTTAGTTAGGGTACTGTCAGACAATAGACCTTTGAAATTGCTTTAGATGTGATCAGTTGGATCCGCTTCTATGAAGGGATCATTTATGTATTTATTGTCTAAAGTGGTCATTGTATAGTGGTTGTGTTCGCCTATAAGACAGAGATGTAAATGACATGAAACTTATGTATCTTAACTATATTAATTGCCAGAGGGGTCTTGCAGTTGAGTAGACCCGGAGATGTAGCCCTCTAGGGGTGAACTCCGAGATCATTTATGTGTTATGTGATGCTTTTGTCTCTCATGTTTCTTACTTAGAGCTAGCATGTATGGTTGCATTTTGTAAGTGTATAATAGGGATTTAATGAAGTTAATTCTTGAATGCATGAATATAGTCATCTTGTTAAATGTAGTAATTAGGGTAATAAAATATTGTAAATATGATTATGGAAAGTATTTTGTTAATGTTAATGAAAAGAAGTAAGCATGGAAAGAAACTCGCTAGGTTACAATTATTGGATTAACTTGTTATAAAGCTTATAATTTGAACGTATTGAATGGGTAACAAATATTGGATTAACTATCATAATATCTAAATTGAAATCTAATGGATGAACCTCATTTGGCTACTTACCGTATTATCTTAATAAATGAACATCGTCATGTTAGCTATATTTCACTAAATTGGATGAATTTATTTAGTTGTTTATGTTTTATTCTAAACAAATAATCCTCACCAAATTAGTTTTATAATTGGATGAACTCAATTGGTTACCCGCATTTTAACCTTTATAAATGAACTTCATCATAATAGCTATAATTGAACTAAAATGGGAGAACTCATTTAGTTGTGTATATCTTAATCTTAGCAAATGTATTTCTTCATATTAACTTTATTTTAACTAAAATGAGTGTACTCATTAAGTTACCTATATCTTAACCCTGATGGATGATCTTCATTTGGCTATTTACATTTTATCCTCAATAAATGAACTACGATTTAATAGTTGGTTATGTTTAAACCCTAATGAATGAACTTCATTTCATTGGTTTGCATCTTAATCCTTGATGAATGAATTTCACCTTATTAGCCATATTTTAACTATAAAGGATGATCTCATTTGGTCGGTTATTTTTAAACCTAAATAAATGAACCTCGATATATTAGTTACATTGTATCTAAATGGATGGACTCATCAAGTTAACCATACTTAAACCTTAATGGGTGAATTCTTAAGTTAACTATGTTTTAACTTCATTGGGTAAAATCCCTCTTGATAGCTACTTCTGTGACCATAATAGATGAAGACTTCATAATCTCCATAATGTTAATTCACTGAACAAATTATATCCATGTTCCAAGTAATAACATGTAACTAAGTTATCCAGTTTAATTGGATCTATTATCGCGTGTTGAGTTAGGTGTTAAGTTACATAATCACGTTGGGAAACTCCTTAGGTTTGTTTAGTCTTCCGTTGTGTTATCTAAGTGTTAGATAACTCCAGTGTATCTTAATGTTGTGACTTAATATTAACACTCTTATTATTATTATAAAAAATATATATTTACACTCCATTTGAGTGTTTTAGCTTTAACCCTTTGGGGTTTCCTGGCAGCTTGATTCAATAAATATTTTATTTATTTAATTATTTTATCCTAAGTCTTCTATTAATTAAATAGATTTTTTATTTATTTAATTAATTCGTTTAACCTCTTCTAGCCCTTTCCTCATTTAAATAAATATTTTTATTTATTTAAATTATATTTTCTTAAATTAAATAAATATTTAATTTTTTTAATTGGCCCCACTTCCTCTATTAATTAAACAAATATTTATTTATTTAATTAATTCATTAGCTTTTCTCTTCATGACACATGTCATTTATCTCTTAATTTCCCTCTACCTACCCTCTTCATATTTTATTATTTCTTCTACATACCCTTTAATCTTAATCGGCCATTTATTTCTATCACCTCCTAATCTTATCCCTCAATTTTTTGAAGTGTCTTTGATATAAGTGTAGAACACAAGATATCACTAAGAGGGAGAGCGGTGAATCACTGATTATAAATAATTTCAAACAATGTGTGCAACCGGTAGGATAATGAAAGCATTAACAAGCAACCACACAAGAGCACATTGTAATACCCTAAAAATGGTCACCTAAACCATGGGCCCCTAATCTCGACTACATCACCAAGGTCCTAACCAAAGGCAATTAAATCAATCTTGAGCACCTAATTAATTAATTCTTAAATCATCAATGTCACATGGCAAATATATCATTCTATTAATTAATTAATCATTCCAAGTAAATCATTTTAATCAATTATCTTATTTATTTAATTGAATATCCTAGCATTTTTAATTTATAAATTAATTTGCCATTTAAATCATCAAAAAGGAATTAATTTACAAAAAGGAATTAAATTGAAAAAAGAAATAAACTTGAGATTGATTTTTTTCTCAAATTGAGATAACTTGAGAAATCTCAGAAAAGTAAGAAAAGAAATTAAATTGAATAAATCATTTTCTCCAAAATTAAAACTCAAAGCAAATCTTGAGGAAAGAGGTTTAGTTGCATTGAAGAGGATTTTTCTAATAAAAATGTTGAGCAAATAAGAGGAATGTGCATGAAATCAACTAATTTTATCTCCAATGTAAACTCAGACTTATAATCTCAATGCATTCAATCAAGCTTTAATTGGAAATTATCTCAAGATTAACTCAATCTAATCTTCTCTTAAACTGAATCAAAGCATCCAATTATTTTAGTTCACCTGGATTGTGCTTTTTCTTGAGGAATCTCAACCACTCAACATTGATCAATCTTGACCATTGGTCTCTCTTTGGATTCTCTATAAATTCAGTCTTTCATCTTTCATTTAAGACACCTTGGAGATTTATTGTTATTATGTTGTTTTTGCTCTAGAGTCATTGAGAATATTGTGGTTTCAGATTATTACATCTTATCTTTTTGCATATTTATTTTAATCATTCATAACTCAATCTTGCATATCTAGCTTAATCTTGCATCCAGTTAGCTTAATTTTATGCCCATATAGATTAAATCCTCCATCTTGGTGTAGTCTAGTCACTGGTATTGCTTAGACAAATTTGAGAGAAAGTTTATACTCGCATCTTTTAGGAGGCAATAGATCTATTTGTTATGGTTTTAACATTCATTAATTATATATGTCTAACCATGCATGCAATGATTTATTGAAGTGTTTGTGCCTTACACCTTACAAATTACCACTTTAACACACATATTTTTTGTGCCCACCATGGGGCAGAAGAGTACAATTTTTTGGCTTTGCAGATCAACTCATTTTTTATTTTTTGGACTTTGGCCATACAATTTCTACTAAAACTCATATGAGTTTCTACAGGGGGTAGCACAATAATCTATAGCTTCTCATACAGTCTTTAGCGAATTGTCGTACTATTCAGTGAGAATACTCATACAAAAAAAAATTCTCGTATCAAAAGGAAGAGTGATTTTTAGGGTATTTCTCATTGATTTTTGATGTTACTAATGCTAACCCTGGCTTGTTTTCTATCTTCCTGAGAGTTTTTTTTTCACAGCCTAACCAGTTTTTTGCAGAATGTTTGTCGAAGAACATGCCTGTCACTCAAAAACAATATGAATACTGATTCGTTGTTTTGTAGGTTCCCTAAGGAGATTCAAGGAAACTTTGTGTATTCTTAATTGTTTTCTAGCCACTTAAATTGTAATATGACAAATGAGCAAATCTATTTTTCGTGTTTCAGAAGAGTCTAAAAGGTAGGAGAGTATGCTCTTGTCTGTATAGACAATAAAAAATCTAGACTCTTGAAGCTTTTCTAGTTTTGATATTTGTGTTCCTTTAGCGGATTCATCACAGTGGGAAAAATTAATTACCCTCTAAGAATGACCCAAGTGAGTACAACTAGATCTAACCATTCTGACTCACTATAATAAATAGGCCTTTCGAGATTAAAGTCTCAAAGGATGGAGTTACTTGATTTTTCTCTTTGAGATCTCTCATGTCAGGCATTTTGTAGGGCCTCGCGGTCTAAATCACACTTTTGTGACTACATCTTATTTTGGTACCTTGTTGGGCTATAGACCTCAATTGTGCTTGCACAACTTCAAGGGGTAATTTCAAATGGAAGTCCTTACTAAGAACTCTAAGATAGCAGCTACCCAATTCACCTCTGAAAGCGGGATAAGCTTTGTGCAAGAGAGATAGTAACTCTCCCAAGATACTTTCCATATCGTTCCCCCATTAGCGTTTGGAGCTGGCTAACATGGCATTGAGAATTCATCACGTGAGACTCAATGGTCATATTCTAATTAGCTATTGGGTGTGTAGCTAATTTTGTAGGCAAAGGTTTTCTCTCTCTGCCAACTTCCTTATAATTATCATGTTGTGCTTGAAGTCACTTTACATCTTGCTTGTTTGTTGTGTCTTTATCCTGGAAACAGAAACTGAAACCCCGAAACTAGAAAACAATCAAAACATAAAAAAATTGGTGGTCAAAAATTTGTCCTTGTTAGAAACGCATCCCTATCTGGTCCTGTGGCATACAAGTCTTCTATTTTGTTATACTACCCTCTGAGAATTGTTGTCTAATAATTGGTAAACTATCATATGAGTCTTAACACCTAGAGTATATCTTTGTCAAATTATCATTCTGGTCTTTGCAAATTATCTTCAAGCCATATGTACACTGTCATATGAGTCATCATCATCTTTAATAGTGTGTCATCTGATAAGCCTTAGATTGTCATTCGAGTACAGACAACTCGTATGAATATCTATTTGTGTCATCTGGAAGACCTTAAATTGTCATCCAAGTCATAGTATTTTGTCATACGAATCTCTAATTTTGTCAATCTAGAAGCTTGTCTTTTTTGTGTGTGCTTTTCCAAATCTGCCATACTTGCTTAATCAGTCTATAGTGAGCATATATCTGGTCTTTTTCATCCTGAGCATAAACAATCTTGATAGTGTACCCGGTTGTTGTGTTGCACAATGTTGTCGATTATATCTCATCTAGTTCAATCAATCCTACATCAATCTAATTAACCTAATCTAATTAGATCATGTCTTATATAGGATATATTGTTCCTAAAACCAGACTTGGTCTCAATCACTTTACTCAATCATTACCTCAAACGAACAACTAGCTCCAATTTAATCTTGACATCTGTATCACTTCTAGCTCTCAGTCACATCAATTGTAAATGCTTGTTCAAACCTTATCAAACCATAAGTATACCAATTTTTTATCAAACCTTATCTCCCACCATGTATGGAGAAAGGAAAGAAAGAGAAGTTGCTAAATGCAATACCCATGATAATATTAGCACCCATGCTATTGACAGTGACTCCTCATCTAGCGAGTTTGAACCTACAGAAGCTATTATAAATGGTGTCAAAAGGATAAGGATTTCCAAAAAATGATGAAAATTATCATGGACAGAGAAAAAGAAGAGCATTTTCTAGAGTTGGCAAAACAAGGCACTAAACTTCCCATTGATTATAACATTGAAAGCCTTATCACTAAAGAAGAAGAGAAACCACTAATGTTGGTAAACAAACAATTGCAAGCATTACAAACTGAAATCAAGGAAATAAAAAACAAGGATAAATCATCTACATAGTATTCTTTGGACACGGTCTACTCATTCCCATTTGACAAAAACCTTTACATGCCTCCATTTCCTTCAAGAGTGGAGATTCCTAAGTTTGACAAATATGATGGTAACTAAGATCCTCAAGACCATGCCCATGGATTTAGTGCTTTATGTATGGAGTTCATGCATGAACAAACATATCTCATGTGTCTCTTTCCAAGAAGTCGAGGAGGAAAAGCTATGGACTGGTTTTCAAGCCTGCCTATGGGAATTAAATCTTTCAAGGAGCTGGTTGAATTGTTTCTCCAACAATACTCTAAGATTCATCATCCAGTCAACATGATCGAGCTCTGTAATACCAAATAGAAGACAGGAGAACCTTTTCTCACTTTCCTTCAACATTGGAGAAAGATTTCTCTAGATATTCACAACCCATTCTTGATTCTGAGAAGATGGCCATCTTTGTTAATAAGTTGATTCCTGAGTTGAAATATAATATCCAAATGTAAGTATACCCTTCATTCAACAAGATGGTGGACAGTGCTCTCAAAATGGAAGATGTTATTGTAAGGAAAGGAGATATATCACTTTATAAAGAAACACAACAAGGCTCTAGTTCCAAAGAGAAGAACAAATAATGGAAATATGACAAAGATAATAACAAAAATGTTGTTAATGATGTAGTGGTTTATTATAATTAAACCAAAATCAAAACCAATAGTATTTAATCTGACTAGCAGCATACAAGCAGTCAAAGCAGCTGAAAGTGCTGTAGAAAACCCTCCTAAGAAATCAAAAGAGTGGTTTAAAGAAAAGCCTAAACGCGATTTCACTCCTTTGGAAGAATCGTATGAATCGGCTCTTAAGACTCTATTGGAAAATGATTTGATCACATTGCCAGACAACTCCAAACCATATGATCCTAAAGTCAAACCAAAATGGTGGAGGTAAAACAAGTGCTATGAATATCATCGAAATAAGGGTCATACAACAAATAACTGTATAAAACTCAAACACGAGATTCAAGACCTTATCGATGATGGCAAAATTATTGTTGGAAATCATGCAACCAATGTTAATCATAAAGCTTTCAAAGATTCCTTACCTTCTTATGAGTGGGGTGATTCCTCAAAATCCAAGGGAGGTGACAAAATCAATTACACCTATACCAACAATGATAATGTGATCAACATGCTTGAACCTTCCCAATCCGAATATTGCAATGTGATCATAGTCAAAGATGAGCAAAACAAACTGCAAACTGTGAATGTTGTGACCCGCACTCAAAACAAAGTTACTCTAAAAGGAGATAATTCCTCATCTCCTGACCAGATATCATCAAATCCATTGAAATCATCAAACATACTTACTTCTTCAAACAAACAATGAGATACAATCATGACTAAATCTAAGTGGTTGGCTTCATCTTCTTCTTCTGGTTACAACATTGTTGAACAGTTAAAACAAACTACTGCTCAAATATATATTCTAGAACTATTTAAGATCTCTCCTACTCACAGAGAGATTCTGGACAAAGCTTTACTTGCTACCAACATCCCTAAAGACTTAGATCTGGATTGGTTTATATCTATGGTGGGTCATCTAACTTCACCTCACTACCTAACCTTCTCTGAAAAAGATGACAATTCCCTGAATCATCCACATAACCAGCCATTGCATATTGAAGCCATAATCCATAAACACCAAATCAAACGTGTTTTGATAGATGGAGGCACTGGGTTGAACATTTGTACTGACAATATACTCATACAGTTGGGATTTTTTGAGAATGATATAGATCCAAGAAATAAGATAACAATCAAAGCTTATGATGAAGAAGGGAGAACTTATAAAGATCTGGTACTATTACCGATCAAGGTGGGACCTGTAGAAAGAGATGTTATTTGTCAGGTAATTGACCTTCCTCTATCCTACAACATCTTGTTGGGAAGACCATGGATTCACAAAATGCAAGAAGTTCCATCTACATACCATAAGCACTTAAAATTTCCCTACAATGGAGTTAAAGTCAGTGTTCCTGCTGATACAAGCTACACCTATAATGCTTTAAAATAGTGTACTGATATCCTTGTTCCTCATAACAGAGTAGCCACTATAGCTGAGAGTTCAGAAACTTTGATGAAAGACTTAGAAAACAAATTGAAAATCATAGCTACTAGCATGGATGGATACAAGATAGAACCTGTACTTTCACTGATGAATCTTCCTCCATCACCTAGACAGTCTGGAAAACCATCTGAAGCTATGAAACCACAAACTTCAACTACAAATGTCATCTATGATCGTACTTTTGTGCAATCCTTTACTTCTCTTGCAAATGAAATATAAGAGGCAGTTGTTCTCGAATAGCTTTACAAAGGAGAAAATGAAGATAGAGAAGTCCAACGTTGTGAAATTTCTCCCAAACAATATGGTAAAGGCTATCAGCTAATCCAACATATCGGGTATTCAGGTATAGGTCCTCTAGGAAAATGACAAGAAGGAAATAAAAAACCCGTCAATCTGTAAACAAAGTCTACAAATGAAAAAACTGGACTTGGATACCATCTAGAGGAGTCATCAAATAAAAAACAAAATTCTTATCAACAAACTAAGTGGAGGAAAAAGACACTACATCAAACATGACAGGAAGTAAATACTCAACAAACTCAAGAAGAGTATGAGAAAGAAAAAGAAGAACTGGCAATCAAGAGAGTAGAAACAACTTATAATCAAGTTCCAAAGGTATCAACGGGAATAATAAAAGAAGTAGATATTTTAGAATATATGAGAGAACAAGTGGAAAGAATCAAAGAAATGTTTGCATCATTAAACATTCTTGTCACATATATGGGAAGAATGCAAGAAGAGGATTTAGAAACAGACTCAAATGAGTATGAATGGGGTCTAGAGCCTCTATCAGATGCATCTACCAAAGAAACTTCTGAGGAACTTAATGATATCATAGATGAAGCACAAGAGATAATACGCTTGAAGTTGCAATGAGAAATAGAAGAAATCAAAATAAAAAAGCAAGAAGCTTATCAGCAACAGTTGAAAGAAGAAAAAGCACAGGAAGATTGCTCACCTACTGTATCTCTATCTAATGAGATAAAGAAAATCAGATATGGGAACACAACTAAAGACCCGGAGGCTAGACAAGAAAAATGGATCATCAGTTCAAAAGAAGTTGAATGGGAAAGAAGACAAAGACTAACAAAGCCATTAAAGCTATGTGAACAAGTATGTTAACTATAGTTGATCACTGAACCAGAACAAGAAGGAACTTGTAGCATAAAATATGTTGGTATTTATACTATACATTATTTCACTAAGCTGCTTGAAGAGGAGTCAAATGATTCATCTTCTAACTCTGGTGCATCTGAAACAAGATCCATCTCTAATATTACCTATTCAACACCAAACTATGAATACTTTGTCATGAATGTTGAAACTCTATATGAAGAAGCTATTGATGTTGAATCACATTAAATAGTCCAGTCTAAAGTAGAAGAAGGTGCTAATGGTAGGTATGTTGGGCTAGATTCTCTAAATGCTAATATAAACTTTGATAATCATGTGTATAACTCTTCTTGGTCTTGAGACGCTTATGCAAGGTAGTTTTCTAGAACTCAACTTATGGTCCGAGGTTGTGATGACAATACTATGAATTCCCTTGAACCCATTGAATCTTTATCCTTGGTACACCTTGAGCTTATTGACCGTAATCTACAAGATCAACCCATAGATATCCCTTCTTTTTCCAATGACTATACCTTAGCATTTTATCTTAATGCAGTTGAACACAAACTTTTCCACCAGTGAACAAAGTGTGAACCTAATAGAAGTGGATGTCAAGTATCTTAGTCTCAAATATCAAAAAATGAAAAATAAGTTTTTTGATGGAAAAAACCACACTGTGGCAGTATCAAAACAAAAAAAAGTAAAAACAAAACACATATCTAATGGTGAAAACCTCCCTGAGGCACCTGAAGATGAGATACTTGATATTCTACCTGATCACTTTCAAGAGTGATCATCAGTACTGATTGAACATACACAACTAGTGAACATTAGAATAGAAGAAACTCAACATATAATACATTTGGCTCAATCACTATCAACAAAAGATTTGAAAGACTGTTGATTTCTTCATAGAGAAAAAGATCAACTTCGCATGGACATATGCTGATATGTTGGGTTTGGATCCTGATCTTATAATGCATCATCTTTCTATTTCTCCTGGAGTCAAACCCGTCAAGCAAAATCTCTGAAAAATGCATCCTCATGTTACATTATTTGTTAAGGTTGAGCTAGAGAAATTACTAAAAGTGGTATTCATCTGAGCAATTGATTATGCTAAGTGGATATCTAGTATTGTACCTATTTCCAAACCTGATAAATCAATCCGTGTTTGCATAGATTTAAGAAACTTAAACAAGGCATGTCCAAAAGATGATTTTCCATTGCCTAACATTGACATGATAGTGGGCATGACAACTGGTTATTATAAGTACTCTAATGGATATCTTTTTCGGCTACAATCAGATCAAAATTGCACCTGAGGATCAAGAGAAAACAACATTCACATGTGCCTGGGGAACTTTCTGTTGGAATGTGATGACCTTTGGCTTAAAGAATGCAGGCGTCACTTATCAAAGAGTTGTAACAACAATCTTTCATGACATGATACAAAAAAACATGGAGGACTATGTCAATGATACCCTACTCAAATCTATGAAAAGGTCAACACATCTCTCAGAATTGAGTCTAATCTTAGACAGAATGGAAAAGTTTAAAATCAAACTAAATCCTAAGAAATGTGCATTCAAAGTTACATCTAGGAAACTCCTAGGATACATTGTTTTAGCAAATGGGATTGAAGTGGATCCAGAAAATGTTAAAGCTATAATGGAAATGCCACCTCCAAAGAATTTCAGTCAAATGAGAACTCTACAAGGTTGGATCCAATCAAAAAGATGCTTCATTCCTCAGCTAGCAGATAAAGCTCAACCATCCACAAAAGCATTACGCAAAGGAGTTACCTACAACTGGGATAGAGAATGTGAGAAACACCTGAAGCAGATCAAGGAATATCTTTCCAGTCCACCTATTTTGATGCTACCAATTAAAGTCAAGCCTTTGATTCTTTATATACAACTACCAACACATCACTGGGGGCACTTTTGGCTTAACAGGATGAGAATAAAAAGGAATGAGCTATATACTATATCAGTGGGACGTTGGTGTCCTATGAGATGAATTACACTATTATTGAGAAATCTTGTTTGGCATTGGTCTTCACATCACATCAATTAAGATATTACATTATAGCAGATTCTGTTAAACTGGTGGCTAAGATTGATCCTCTGAAATATCTTCTGAGAAAGGCAACACTTACAGGGAGATTGGCTAAATGGGTTATGATACTCACAAGATTTGACATTGAGTGTAGAACACAAAGCTATCAAAGGGAAAGTCATTGCAGATCAACTTGTTGATGCTCCACTTGAAGATGATTAACCTTTGAACATAGAATTTCCAAATGAATCCATAATCTATCTTACTCAGTGACCCTGGAAAATGTTCTTTGATGGATCTTTTACTCAACAAGGTTCTAGTGCTAGAATCCTTTTTATCACTCTTTAGAGATACTCATTCCCAAAGGCATACAAGATCCTCTTTCCTTGTACAAACAATATTGTAGAATATTAAGCCTTGGTAAATGGAATCAAGTTGGCTATCAAATGGAAAGTTGTTGCGTTATACATCTATGGAGATTCCTAGCTGATTGTCAACCAGATCAATGATGTATATGAAACTCGTGATGAAAAGATGATGCCCTATAAAAGAATGGTTGACGACCTTAAGAAATACTTTACCTTTATATCATTTTAGTAGATTCCTAGATTAGAAAACAGAGCAACCGATGCTATGGATACATTGGCATCTATACCACAGCTACAAGAATCTGAGTTCTGCTATGAATTCATGGTGGAAGAGTTACATTATCCTGCTTATGATTCTCTTGACTCCCAGATGTTTTGTTTTATCATTAGCCATGACTCATCTCATTATAACCATATCTACTCTTATTTACGTGATCAAATTATCTCTGATAACCTTACCCTAAATGAGAAAACAAACTTGATCTGAAATGCTTCATGGTATGTCATCCTCGCAAACGACCTATATAGGCAAGGTTGGGACAGTACTTTTCTTAGATGTCTAGAACTTGAAGAATCCCAATGTGCATTATTTGAAGTCCATGAAGATATTTTTGGATCACTCAAATGGTCTAACTTTAGCTCATAAATTGCTAAGGGTTGGCTACTATTGGCTAGATATGGAAAAAGATGCTATAAAATTTGCTAAAACTTGTGAGAAATGCTAGCTACATGGGAATCTCATACATGCTCCAGCAAAAGAGCTAATACCTTTTATCACACATTGGCCTTTTCAGCAATGGGTGTTTGACCTCATAGGCCAAATCTATCCTGCATCATCTAATGGACACAAGTTTATCATAACTGCCACCGAGTACTTCACTAAGTGGGTTGAAGAAGTTTCGCTAATAAAAGCAACCAACAAACAAGTGGCTATGTTCATTCTTAACCATATCATCTATAGTTATGACATCCCTTCTTCAATTGTGACTAACAATGGAGGGTAGTTCAAAAATAAGGATATAGATAAACTCTGTGATAAGTTCAAAATCAACAACATTGGTCTTTATATACTACCCTCAAGGTAATGGACAAGCTAAAGCATCTAACAAAAACCTGTTGACTATCTTGCATGAAATGGTCAGCAAATCTAGAAAGGATTGGCATATGCACCTCAATCCTACACTATGGGCTTATAGAACAAGTATCATAATACCTACTAGGGATACACCTTTTTCTTTGGTGTATGGGGCCGAAATAGTCTTGCCTA
Organism: Cryptomeria japonica; assembly: GCF_030272615.1. Lineage (NCBI taxonomy): Eukaryota > Viridiplantae > Streptophyta > Pinopsida > Cupressales > Cupressaceae > Cryptomeria > Cryptomeria japonica. The sequence goes on from NC_081410.1 coordinate 325,701,683, forward strand.
TTGAGGTTGAAATTCCTTCTTTGAGAGTTTCTTTGTGAGGTCTTATTACTAATGAAGATCACAAAATATCTAGATTGCATGAACTAGAATTGTTGGATGAACATCGACAAGTGGTATTTGATCATCTGAGAGCTTACCAAAAGAGAATGTCTAGAGGTTATAATAAGAAATTTTGACATATAGAATTTCAGTTTGGTGACCTTGTTTTGAGAGAATATCCTAAAAATCAACATCAGGAACAAAAAGGGAAGTTTGAACCCAACTTGCTAGGCCCCTACATTGTTACTATAGTCTTTGGTTCTAGCACTTATCAACTCTCAACATCAAAAGGAGAACAGCTCCGTGAACCAATCCGCACCATCCACTTGAAGAAATTATACGCTTAGCATTCTCTTCTCCAACAACCTGTACAACTAAAAAGTCCTAAAAAAAATCATAAAAATCATAAAAAGTCCTAGAAGAAAAAAAAAAAAAAAAAAGACCAAAAAATTAAATGCCTTGGTGAAAACTTGGTATAAAGGCACCTTGGCAGTAAAAAAAAGGGAATCTCTACCAAGAAGGTGAAAACCTACTAAACAGACACCTCTTGTACTAAAGTGCTCCATCTATCAATGCAAATTTGGCATTTCCTGTTTTATTTCCCGCTTTCCTGCATCTTTGCTTTAGCTTGTACATATCCTTCACTTGCTTTTGTGACACCCTGGTTCTTTTTGGAACCATTATGGCTTGAAACTGATCAACATCCTAGTCTTAGGGTAATCAACTGATTAATCTAAATGTCCTAAGAAGTTTAACTAAGTCATCTTTCTATCGGTAGTACCAGGTCATCCAATCCGAGTCAGTTACCTCTCTCTTAACCACTACAGGGTTTAACCACTGAGTACACAAGCAAAACAAGAACAATAAAAATTATCAATAAAACTGTTTGATATTTAATTGAAATTTTTTGTGTTTTGTCTTTTAAATTGGTTTTCAATTATTATTCCCTCTGAGTAACTCGAGGAAGTCTATCTTGCTTAAGAGGAGCAAGGGCTGGGGGCATAATACTTTTCTTTGTTTTCTACCTGTAGGAGTGATTCTAATGATCTGAAAACATCTCATTGTCCGTGATAAGTGCCTTCACATCAAGGTTAAATCTCCACACATACCTCAACTCCATTTATTTGTATGCTACAAGGAGTTTGGAATCATTTCCTTGTCTGTTTTGAGTAAATTTCTTTATTATGCAATCTAGATGCATGCTTAATTTGTCCTAGGATATGAATGATAAAAGGGCCATTGCGGACAATATAATCAATATTTCACATGGAAAGGAAGGACCTTTTCTTTATCTAGTGTGTTTGCATGCAAGAAATATTCAGGTCATCCTGGCTCTTCATGCCTTGGTTCTTATGTTTGCTTTCTAAATCAAAAGGACATGACATTCAGGACATCATGGCTCTTCATGCCTTTGTGCTTATGTCTATCTCTGATGTTGTAAAATGCTCAATGATGATAAATAGGCATTAACAAATCCAGTGACTAAGTTTTAGGCTGCATTCATACTAACCTTTGTGCATTTCAAGTGATTTCAGCATGATAACATTGTTCTCTTCATCCTTAGAATAAAAGCCTGAGTCTATTTTCAGGATTGAAATCAAAATCTGACGTTAATTTTCTAGTCAAATTCTCACAACATTGACCACTTGGCACTTTCATCTTAAGGTCAATTTTCACATCATTTTGTGCTCAAATATTTTTCGCATCAACTCTGAATTTCTTCAACTTATCTCAAAAGAATTCTTACATCAATCTTTGTGCTCAAATTATCATTGCTAAATCATTTTATTAAAATTGCATAAAATTGTTGCGATCTCACTATCTTTCAATTTTGCTCCCGAGGGGGCATACTCATTACATCAACAATATCAATAATTACATCATCGAAAAGTTGATTAATTTTTCAAATCTTCATCAAAAATCGAGCAAAAGATCTTTTCAATCAAAGATTAATCGAATATCAATCAAATCAAATCAACTAAAACCTTGTTACTAGGGGCATCTTAACTACATCACATCATATCAAGTTGAGATTCTTCGATGTCAAATAAAAACAATCTCTAGGGGCATATCAGTGATTGTCCTCATCTGAATCAATCTTCAAATCGGTGTTCAGTTTCATCACATCAAATCAAGCTAGACATTATGTTTCGCTAATTGTTTCTTGTTCAACCAAGTTCAGAATCGGTATTATCTCTTTTCTCAATCGATTCTAATTTAGTCAACTTCTAGATCCATACCTATTTCTTGATCCATCAAGTTCAAGATCAATATCTCTCTCTTCATCGGTCCTATTTCAATCAAGTTCGAGATTGGTATCGCTTTAATCAATCTGTTTAGTTTCATCGCTTCAAATCAAGTTGAACATCTCACTCTTCATCTGTTTTTAATCCGTCAAGTTCAGAATTGATTTCTATTTGACATCAACTATTCTTTGAATCAATGCACTGCTCACACATCAATTAAAAGAAGGGCAAATGTAATACCCTAAAAATGGTCACCTGAACCATGGGCCCTTGATATCGACTACATCACCAAGGTCCTTACCAAAGGCAATTAAATCAATCTTGAGCACCTAATTAATTAATTCTTAAATCATCAATGTCACATGGCAAATAAATCATTCTATATTAATTAAATATTTATTTAATTAAATAATCATTCCAAGTAAATAACTTTAATCAATTATCTTATTTATTTAATTAAATATTCTAGTATTTTTAATTAATAAATCAATTTTCCATTTAAATCATCAAAAAGGAATTAAATTGAGAAAAGAAATCAACTTGAGATATTTCTTTTTCTCAAATTGAGACAACTTGAGAAATCTCAAAAAAGCAAGAAAAGCAATTAAATTGAATAAATCATTTTCTCTAAAATTAAAAATCAAAGCAAATCTTGAGAAAAGAGGATTAGTTGCATTGAAGAGACTTTTTCTATTAAAAATCTTGACCAAATAAGAGGAATGTGCATGGAATCAACTAATTTTATCTCCAATGCAAACTCAGACTTATAATCTCAATGCATTCAATCAAGATTTAATTGGAATTCATCTCAAGATTAACTCAATCTAATATTCTCTTAAACTAAATCAAAGCATACAATCATTTCAATTCACCTGGATTGTGCTTTTTCTTGAGGAATCTCAACCGCTCATCATTAATTGATATTGACCATTGGTCTCTCTTTGGATTCTCTATAAATTCATCCTTTCATCTCTCATTCAAGACACCCTAGATATGTATTGTTATTATGTTATTTTTGCTCTATAATCATTGAGAATATTGTGCTTTGAGATTATTGCATCTTAGCTTTTTGCATATTTAGTTTAATCATTCATAGCTTAATCTTGCATTCATTTATCTTAATTTTGTGCTCATATAGATTAAATCCTCCATCTTCGTGAAGTCTACTCATTCGTATTGCTTAGAGAAATCTGAGAGCAAGTCTATACTCACATCTTTTACGAGGTAATAGATTGATTTTTTATGGTTTTTACATTCATTGATTATATCTGTCTAACCATGCATGCAATGATTTATTGAAGTGTTTGTGCCTTACAGCTTACAAATTACCACTTTTCACACACACATCACATAACACTGGATATACGAGGAAAACCCAATATGGGAAAAGCCTCGGTGAGAAAAGTTGCTAGAGATCTACTGCTCCAATCCAACCTCATAGTAAAATAACAATTTACAATGTTTAGGGCACCAACCCAAGGAGCACCTACCCAAAGGAGCACCTACCCAAAGGAGCACCTACCCAAAGGAGAACCAACTCTAGGATAACCAACCCCTACACCGAGCACCCACTCAGTGAAATACAATGAGATATAAATTAATACAATGATAAACACCTGGTTACAAATGAGTTTTGTAACACCTGGAAACTATTACTCTATCAGTTAAACTCTTTGAATCCTCTATCGACAAATTTTTAGCCTTGCCGGATCTTAACTAAAACTCACTTTTCTCTCCTTTGCTCTATGTTGATCTCTTACCAGTTTAGATACTATCGGTTTAACAAACTGTTATAATTTGTAACAATTTATTGGTTACCTTAACCCTTGTCGGTTAAACCTTTCATACCGGTTCTTCTCCAACACTCAAATGCTTCAATATTTTCTATCACACTCAGATTGATCAACTCTTTCCTTGTAGAGATTCACTGTATCATAGATCTCTCATTAAACATACTCTCTCTCAGCACACCCTTCAATTCTTGATCTGTATATTTATATATATGCTTTCCCTCCAAAACACAAACTCAAACTTCATGCACTTAGGGTTTTCTTTACACACCTCAATCCAAATCAGATCAGATCTCATCTTCCATGAACCAACAACCTAAAATAGTACAGCAAAAACCTCTATCATCTTTTTTTATTCTTCCTATGAACGTTTATTATATTTAGCAAGATCGACTCTGCTCATCTGTCTTCATTTTGTCAATCAATAAATGATTTAGCAATTTCTTTCTCCATATCAACTAGACGATCAAATATCCTACTTCAATCATGATGTCAAAGAATCAAATCTTTGCCCTTCGACCTTCTTTGAGCCGCAATCCTCTACAACTGATCTGTGTTTTTCATAGTCGACATTAATATGGACTTACTCAGCAACTACCTCACCGGTGCACTATTCACCTACCCAATGTAGGCTCGCCACTTGGAGTCCACCTGACATTTTTATCAGCATCCATCTCACTTGAGTGTGTCAGTTCAACTTTGGTCACCAACTGAACATGCTACCAGTATACACTAACCAGTTAACCTTCATATCGTGCACTTCACTACTATACTAGTTAGGTCATGTTATATCGGATTGCACTTACTGGTTTTTCCTTCTTACCGATTGGAAGACTTACCGGTTGACATCAACATGCCAACAATCTCCAATGCTGGCAATAATACCTTGCATACCGGTTGACATCAATGACAATACAATGCCAATAGTCTCCCCCTTTGGCATTCATGGTAACACCCATATTATCAGGTTAATATCCACAACTCAGGCTTACAATATGCACTATCTCCAACTGCAATTATTTTTCTAGTTGTTAAATTTCTGCCCCTGTTAACTTTAACCACTGCTAACTTTCTCCCCCTTTGACAACAATGACAAAGGGCGAGGACAACTTTTTGAGGTCTCCCCCTTTGCAATTAATTCATGAACTAGTATACTTTGTCCCTTTCACTCGACGAGTCAATTTGCAATTTTTATTAAGTATAAATTGAATAGACACTGAAAAACAACCACAAACATGGACTGATGAGCACTTTCTCCCTGATGAAGTTACCCATTCGGTCAAGCTGATTATGAATTTGGTAGATAGAAAAATTGAATAGACAAATTTCGAAAGTCCCAAACCTCATTTCCTTTTTGAAACTAAATTTTTTTCTAGTCCAGTGAATTGAAGAGAAATGTGACACAACTATAAAAATCACAAACAAGTTGGGGATGCGTACTCTCCCTTTGAGTACAACATATGTTTCAAGAGTAAAAAATGTATGGCTATGAACTCCCCCTGAACCACAACTCTCCATACACATTTAGGTGCATGAAGCTTGTGAGAAAACTCCTAACTTGTGTCTTAGATATTCAAATATGTTTACCGGTAGATGTTTTATGAAAATATCACCAGCTTGTTCACCTATAGGAACATATTCTACCTTCACTTCTTGCTCTTCAAACTTCTCTCTAAGAAAGTGGTGTTTGATAGCAATGTGCTTTGTCCTTGAGTGCATAACCAGATTGAAATAGGTTCAAATATTTCTATTTGAATGTCCTTGAGGGTCTTCTTCATCCATAAAACCTAAGAACAACATGTAGTAGCATCAATATATTATGCCTGAATAGTAGATAAGGAGACTAAATCTAGCTTCTTATTGTGCCATAAAACTAATTGGTCACCTAAAAAGAATGCACCACCGCTTGTGCTTTTCCAGTCATCAATACAACCTACCCAATCAGTATCAATGTAGGCCTGTAAAGAGAAATCTGCTTTCTCTGGATACCATAAGCCATAATTAAGAGTTCCTTGTACGTAACTGAAGATTCTTCTAACTGCATTCTCATGTGACTATTTAGGTGCAGCTTAAAATCTTTCCACCATACATATTGTCTGCACTATATCTGGTCTTGAGGTAGTAAGGTATAACAGACTACCAATCATGGATCTATACAGGGTTTGATCCACATCCTGTGACTTATCAACCTTGCTCAATTTGCATCTAGTCACCATGGGGGTACTTACCTATTTTCTATCTTCCATCTAAAACTTCTTCAACATATCTCTGACATACTTGGTTTGAGAGATAAATATTCCTTTATCTTGCTGTGAAATTTGTAAACCAAGAAAATATGACAGCTCTCCAAGCATTGGCATCTCAAACTCTAATTGCATATGATCAACAAACTCTTTACACAAGATATCCTTGTTGCCTCCAAAAATTATATCATCCACATATACAACAACAATAACCAAGTGATTTCCATCTTCTTTTATGTCCAAATTACTATTTGCACTTCCCTTTTTGAAACCTTGTTCCTTAAGATACTTCTCCAACCTTGAATACCATGCTCTTGGAGCCTTCATTAAACCATACAATTCTTTCTTCAACTGGCATATAAAAGTTTCATCATCATGCAATAGAAAACCTTCTAGTTGCTCTATGCAGACTTCTTCTTCCAAATTACCATTCAAGAAAGCGGACTTGATGTCCATTTGATATACCTTGTATGAAGGAAGAGAATGCTAAGAACATTCTAATAGCCTCAAGTCTTGCAATCGGTGCAAAAATTTCTTCAATATCAATTCTTTCTACTTGAGAAAACCGTTTGCACACTAACCTTTCTTTATGCCTAACACTCTTACCTTCTTCATTTATCTTGTTCTGGTAGACCCATTTAGTACATATGATATTCTTATCTACTGGTCTATGAACTAATTCCCAAGTTTTGTTCTTTTCAATTTGTTGCAGCTCTTCTTTCATTGCATCTATCCATTTCACTTTTTCTAGCCTCATTGAATGTTTTGGGATCTATTTCAGTCATGAGGCATAAATTCACTTTTTCATTGTTCCGGCCATGTCTTCTTATTTTCTGTACACCATCACTTTTATTGCCTATAATCTGCTCTTCCGGGTGATTTTTCTGCATATATCTATTAGGGGTCTTGTTGGATGCTTCTCTCAATTCATTTTTTGACTGAACTTCATCTTCATCACATGAATCATCATACCGGTTTACATGTATTTGTTTTCCTTTATACAAATCTTCATAAACTCTTACATGCACACTTTCAATGACTCTTCTCAATCTTTTATTTTAGCATTTGTATGCTTTGCTATGAATAGAGTAACCCAAGAAGATGCCTTCATCACTCCTAGAATCAAAACCACCTAAACTATCTTCATCTCTCTTGATGGAACATTTACTTCCAAACACTTTGAAATATTTAATGAATGGCTTCTGGTCATACCACAGTTCATAAGGTGTCATTCTGCTATTTATTCTCAGTTGAACCTGGTTCAATGTATATACAATAGTATGTACTTCTTTCTCCTAGTACATATCCGGTATATTTGCCTCATTCAACATAGTTCTTTCCATCTCCTTGACAGTCTAGTTTTTCCATTCTACAACACCATTTTGTTGTGGTGTTCTTGGAGTTGAATACTGTCTTCTGATTCCATGCCTCACAGTAGTCTACAAACTCATTTGATGTAAACTAACCACCCTGGTTTAATCTCAGAAATTTCAACTTGCATCCACTTTCCTTCTCAACCATCTTCACGAATATCTTTAACCTCTCATAAGCTTATGATTTGTCATGTAGGAAAGTGACCCGTCATTCTTGAGAAATCATCAATCAACAACATGAAGTATCTCTCACCGGCTAAAGCTCTTGTTTTGGTAGGACCATATAGATCTTTATGCACGAGTTCTAAAGGCCTTAAGGTATTATGTTATTTGATCATGAAAGTTACCTTAGTCTTCTTGCCTCATAGACATTCATCACAAAATGTACTTGTCGGTTTGATAATTGGTGGTATATGTCTCACATAACCTTTCTTGCTCACCTTAACCAAATTATCAAAGTTTATTGGGCCTAATATTTTGTGCCATAACTAGCTCTCATCTACTTGTCCCATCATGCATTGGAACTCAAAGCATTCCTTTAGATTGTACACATTTATATTTGTCATTTTACCTTTTGCAACAATCTGTCTGATACTATTCTTCCTTATTTGACAACCAGTAGAGTTAAATGTGAATTTATATTCTTTATCACACATTTGACTCATGCTTAGAAAATTATGCTTTAGTCCTTCCACATAGTATACATCATGTGCTTTTAATTTGCCATCTATGTTCACAGTACCTTTGCCTTTTATCTTGATGGAAGAGTTGTCTTCAAACCTCACCGAACCTCCATTCCAATCATCAAACTTGATGAACTTCTTTTTATCTCCAGTCATGTGATTGGAACATCCAATGTCTACAAACCATAAATTTCTTCTTTCTGCATGGAAGGAAGTATGCACAATCAGACTTGATTCTTCTTTATTCTTATCCTTCTCAACCAAAATCGGGTTGGCTTCCTTCTTCTTATCAGTTGCAATTTTTTGCTCCCATTTTTCTTTTGGTTGTTGATCTAGTACTATCTTCTTTTGCTTAGAATTCATGAGTTTGCAATGATTCGCAATGTGGCCAACATTTTGACAATGATAGCATTTCACACAAAACCATTACATTGATAACAAGTGACATTAATCGCTCAAAGTGCAACAAATGAATTTCTACTTTCAAAACAAGTAGGGAGCTTATGCAACAAACTACAATCAACAATTCTATGACCAAACTTATTACACCAGTAATAGTAACCATCGAATTAGGGTACATACCAATCTTGATGCATTGATCGGCAAACCTTTGTCTCATCGAATGTTTTCCTCTCATGCTATTGACTTTAGTGAACCCCTCTTCATTAATCTTGAACATTCCTTTATGGTTTACATTTTGGTACCGAGAGTGAGCCTTCCAGTTCTGAGCATTCCGGTTCATAGGTAGATTTCTTGTAGCTTTAGCATAGGTCTTCTTCTCGGTATCTTTGTTGACAGTAAAGGTTTGTTTTTCTTTACTCTCACTTGAAGAAGCAAACTATATCTCCTTGCCGGATGTGTCTTTTTTGTTTGAACTTTGTCCTTCTTCAAAACCTAAACCTTTGGTATCTTTTGAGTGCTTTTGATTACTCAACATTTTGTCTAAGGCTTTGGTGTTGCCCTCATACTTGCTTCTCATCTTTAATTCATCTTTACTCTTTTAAATCTCCCTTTTGAGCCTTACAATTTCTTCTTCCAAATTCTGATGCTCCTTCTCTTTCTTTATCAAATTGAAGGATGTAACTTCACATATCCTCTTAGCCTCTTCCAACTGGAGTGTCAAATCAGAAATTGTTTTCTTGGACTCATCCAGGGATTGCTTCAAACAGTCTTGTTCTTTAGCAGAAACACACTTAACCTTCTTGAGATATTTTCCTATTTTACTCAACTCCTCAAGAGATCTTATGAGATCACCTTCTAGGTCCACTTCAGCTTCAATGTCTTCATCTTCATTATCTTCATCAACCGGTTCATCTAGTACCATAAAGAGATTGGTTTCTCTTTCACCCTCACAACAGTAATTTTCTGAGGCACTTTCTTCATCTCTGGCATTATCTTCAATAGTATATAGGTTGTTCTTCTTTTGGTAGCTTCTTCTATCTTGGCGGTAAGCATTCTTCTTTTTATTCTTACCCAAAGATCTGTTGGTGCTTTTTTTCTCTTCTCCAACATTCTCACTATAGGGACATTTTGAAGCAAAGTATCCTATTTTACCACAGTTGAAACATTTGAGAGGTAATTTTCCTTTGTACTTACCGAATCCTCTTTTAAGATTCCTTACAAATTTTTCTACCACTGTGTCTGATTCTTCACTAGATTCTCCATGAGTAATTTCATCCTTACCCTTTTTGATGGAGTTGAAAGCAGCCTCTTTCTTTGAAGTTCCTTCACCGCTTGTTCTCATCTGATAAGCAATTAGGGACCCAAATAACTCATCCATTGAAAAGGTTTTCCAATCCTTCACTTCTTCTATTGCAGAGACCTTTGTGTCATACTTAGATGTGAGTGATCTAAGTACCCTTTTGACAATCACTTCATCAGCTATATCTTCTCCAAGACCTCTAATAGTGTTCATCGTTTCATCAATTCTGTGAAGATAATCAACAATTTTCTCTTCATCTTTCATCTTCAAGCCTTCAAGCTGACCCCTTAATGTTTTCATTTTAGCCTCCTTGACCCTAACATCTCCTTCAAACAATCTTTTCAACTTATCCCAAGTTTCATTGGCAGATGAGCAATGCATGACCTTAACAAACTCATTATTAGACAGTCCATTGAGAATAGCCTATTTTGCCTTGGTATTATTTTTGTACTCCTTCTTAGCATCTGGATCTGTAGGAGGATTATTAGGTGCAGTATACCCATTGTGCATAGACATCCAAGCATCAAAACCTAGGGAGGATAGATAGGTTTCCATTCTTCTGCTCTAGAAGGCATAGTTGGTACCATCAAACATGGGAGCTTTGGAGGACTCAATCCTTGCCATTATGTTCTTAAACTATAGTCTACCCAAGCTAGAGAAAGCCTTGACAAACAGGGAAACTAATGCTTTGATACCAATAGTAGAACACAAGATGTCACTGAGAGGGGGGTGAATTAGTGATTATAAACAATTTCAACCAATGTGTGCAACAGGTAGGATAATGAAAGCATTAACAGGAAACCACACAAGAGCACCTCACATAACATCGAATATACAAGGAAAACCCAATGTGGGAAAAACCTCAATGAGAAAAGTTGTTGGAGATCTATTGCCAATCCATCCCCATAGTGAAATAATAGTTTACAATGTTGAGGGTACCAACTCAAGGATAACCAACCCTTAGTAATTTATGGGAACCTACCCAAAGGAGAACTAACCCACATTTCGTTCTAAGCACCAACCCCTACATCGAGCACCCACTCAGTGAAATACAATGAGATATAAATCAATACAATCATAAACACCTGGTTATAAATGATGTTTGTAACACCTGGAAACTATTACTCTGTCGGTTAAACTCTCTGAATCCTCTATCGACTCAGTTTCAGCCTTGCCGGCTCTTCACTAAAACTTACTCTAATCTCCTTCAATCTATGTTGATCTCTTACTGGTTCAGACACTGTCAGTTTAATAGACTATTATACTTTTTAATATTTTATCAGTTACCTTAACCCTTGTCGATTAAACCTTCCTTCCCGGTTCTTCTCCAACACTAATATTTTCTATCACACTCAGACTAATAAACTCTTTCCTCATAGAGATTCACTGTATCATAGATCTCTCATCAAACATACTCTCTCTTAGCACACCTTTCAGTTTTTGTTCTACATATTTATATATATGCTTTCCCACCAAAACACAAAATCAAACTTCACACGCTTAGGGTTTTCTTTACCGATCTCAATCCAAATTAGATTGGATCTCATCTTTCCAGAATCGATAGCCTAAAATAGTATAGCAAAAATATTTGTCAACTTTTTTTATTCTTCCTATGAATGTTTACTATATTTAGCAAACTCGACTCTATTCATCAGTCTTGATTTTGCCGATCAATAAATGATTTAGCAGTTTCTTTCTCCAGGTCAACTAGATGATCAAATATCTTGCTTTGATCATGATATCAAAGAATCAAATCTCTACCCTTCGATTTTCTTTGAGCTACAATCCTCTACAGATAATCCATGTTTTTCACAATCAACATTAATACGGACTTAGTCAGCAACTACCTCACCGATGCACTATTCACCTACCCAATGCACATTTGCCACTCGGAGTCCACCTGACATTTCTCTCAGCATCCATCTCACTTTATTCTGTTGGTTCAACTTTGGTCATCGAATGAACATGCTTCCTGTATACACTAACCAGTTAACCTTCATATTGTGCACTTCACTATTCTATCAATTAGGTCTTGTTATATTGGACTGCACTTACTGGGTTTTCTTGCTTACCAGTTGGCAGACTTATCGGTTGGCATACCATACCGGTTGACATCAACATGCCAACAATCTCCAGTTCTGATAACAATATCTTTCATATTGGTTGACATCAATGACAATACAATGTCAACAATAAGAGGATTCTTTCTCTCTTTCTAATACCTAATGAAACTATCAAGCCTTTTTGCAATCAAGTGACTTCACAACCACAATCCGTTCTTTGTTGAGCTCTTGTGCACACACAAAATCTGAGAGCAATTATCAAACAAGATCAATGGAGATAGGAGACAATGGAGATCAAACCCTACTTGGAATTTGAATGGTATAATTATTCAATTTGTTGGTTTGCATGTTCTTAGGTTTCTTCATTGGTGTATGGTGAATGTTTTTATTATAGAGCTAGGATTTGTTGTGGTTGGATCTTTTTAGTTTTGAAATAGTTTATCATCATCATTTTTCACCTCACACATTTTGGCACACCTGGTGGGGCCCTTGTCCCTTTCTTTCTAACATTTTGTTGGTTGTTTTTAGCTTTTATATCGAGTTGCAGGTCCGATCAGCAACGTTTTTTAATTACTACGTGTGTGCAATATTTCTTTATGCGTCTGCATTTAGATTCCGCGTTTAAGTTGTTTGTTTTTGCATTTGTGTTTTAAGTTGGTTATCTACAAGTCAAGATCTCCAATTTCCATGTTTGTGATACTTCTTTCCGCGTCTACATCAAGAAACTGTGTTTAAGGAATCAATTCCACATTTGCATTTTTCTTTTGTGTTTTGTAGATTCAGGATTTGTTTTTGCATCTGTGTTACCAATTTATGAGTTTCCATTCAGAAGTCACTTTTTTGCCTTTTGTTTCCATGTTTTTGTTTTGTTGTGTTTTGAAGGTCTTGGCTCTCTTGTTCTCTCGTTCGCATTCTATCTTTCTATGTCTAGGTTGGATTCATGCATCTATGACTTGTATAACCATGTTTTTGCTTTTTAGTCTATTTTTTTTCATTTTTGATTCTTAGGGTAAATTAGATCTGGTTTTTGTCCTAACTCTCTTGATTGGACTAACAAGTGGTGCAATTGTTTAAAGAGGAAAAATGTATTGTCAAAGAACCCTTTTTCATTTTTGGATTTGGATTTCTAAATTAACCTAATGAGTGTGCTTGTAGGTGGGGGTAATTTATTGAAACTACTAATCATTTTGTTGTAGGTGTGATCTTAGTGTGTGCCTTTGCATTTCATTTCCTAGTATAATTAGGCTCACATGTTTTCATTAAACTTTTCTTTGTTTGTTGTGTTGTAAGGTGTGAAACCTTGGTCTCCTTGTGTTGTGTAGCACAGTGCTTGGGTTTGTGACATGGCATAACTACCTCTTATGGATTCTATAAGTCTAGTGGTTGTATCGGGCATTAATAGGGCGATCGTTTGGTGCAACGACAACCACACTTGTAACAAGTGGTATCAAAGCTTGGTCACAGGTTCAAACCCCTCGCTTACGCTGGGGGGGATTCTTGCAAGGTGTGCACCCTTGGTCTCCTTGTGTTGTGCAATGTAGTGCTCAGGTTTGTGACATAGCTTAACAACCTCCTATAGATTCTATAAGTCTAGTGGTTGTATAGGGTATTAACAAGTTGATCTTTTGGTGCAACGACAACCACACTTGTAACATATTGAGTCTTAATTAACTTGCTTGAAGTGTCTTGTGCCTTTGGCATGATAATCCTGAAAATGACTATGCAAAATTTGGTGTCCATGACAATATTTAATCATTTTGAATTAATGTTGTTCTCTCTTTTTACCCTCAAGGTTTATGGTTTCTAGGTTTATGTGTTCCCGGGTGAGCCTTTTATTTTAAACCTAAAACCTGTTATGTTTCTTCATTACCTTTTTACATTAACTTGAGGGTCTTTTCCATCATCGAAGGGACCGTGTTCCTTTCCCTAGGCGTTATTTTTTTTCATCGGCCTTTCAATTTTTCCTAGACCTTACTTCTTTTTCACTATGGTCAGGCCCCTTTCAAATATTTTTGTCGGCATCTATTTTCTCAAAGTCCGGTCTTAATGTTTTGGCTTATATCTCCATGTTTAAATACTGAGCAACTAAAAGTTCCATGATTTTTCACGTGCATCAAGTGGATGATGATTTTTTACCTCAAGAGAGAAGATGCTTGAAGGATAGCGACAAGTTTTGGGTAGACTTTGTAAAGCTACACATAATGAACAAGTAGATCAAACAGACCTCACAGTCCCGTGAAGGAAGATGCGGAGAAGTTAAGGACCATGACATTACAAGATGATGCCACATGTCCTAGGCAGATTGAGAAAGTGCGAAGGTGGGGTCGTTAACATAATTGAGCTGGAAGATGACTAGACGATGCGTGGTAATACTTTTGTGGACCCATCTTGCTATGTTGGAAGGTCAATATCAATGTTGACCAATGGTGATCGCGCGATGTGCCATGCTGGATGGATCTATGGTAGAAATAGAGATTTTCAAAGGGGGTGATTTGGAATTTTTTATTGTTATTCACGCAGGAAAATTGCAGGTAGTAGAAGATAAGCTTGTTTACATGGAATAAACAGAGACGTATCGAGGCACATGGATGTTGTCTGATTCTCAAAAGAACAATTTAGGAGGTATTTTGTTGGGTCGAGTCATATTAGTGGACAAAGATGGAAATACCAGAGGTGGCAATATCAGCAAGTTTTCATTGCCACCACAGAAAGAAATTGAGATCATCAGAAGGATGAAGGGGATAAGGATGATTTATGAACTGGAAACGAAGTGATCAAGGACCTGTCAATAAAATCATAGGATGCGTACTGTCAGCGATTCTAGGTAGAAAATCATGAAAATTATTGCCAATAATATGTTAAAAAATAAGGACTTATTATCCAAAAAAGGGAGATTCTAAGGCAGAAATTCTGCAGTCAAGAAATCAAAAAATCAAGAACAAAATCATTCATGTAAGGTGAACTTGGTTAGAAGGGTAGTGAATTGGCAATTTGAACCTGACGATATTTTGTATCGATGGATATGAATTTTTGAATCCATTTTCTAGCAAGATGAGTAGAAAAGCATTGGAATGATGATTTTTCCCATGCATGAACACTCCAAACAAAGGTATTTTCTTTATAAATACAGCTAGGTGGTCTCTTCAATTGGTAGAAAGAACAAAAAAATTCATTTTCTCATAAGGTTTTGAAATGGTGAAAATGATTTTTGAGTAGTATCATGCTAGAAGTTACACTATGCTTTGTGATACTGGATGGAATTCCTTTAGAAGTGAGTATGTTTATAGTCAATGGAGTCTTGAAATTGGAGAGGATAGCCAATGGAGGCTTGAAATCCATTTCTTATCAGAACAAGCCCTACATGATGCATCCTCTGCCTCTCCTTTGTCACTTTCTAACAAAGGGTTCTAGGAAGGACCTCACGGATGAGCAAGAGTGAAACTACTTGGGCAAGAGGTGACACCCACTCATTTTTACAATGGCATGGAAGCTATAACACCTTCCCTTTAGTTTATGTTCTTCTACAAGCTCCTCTTTCCACTTTCTCTGATCCTGGGCATAAAGGCTTGAACTCCTTTTTTAGTGGAGGGGCGATTTTACTTCTTTTTAGGATCTAATCCCTCTTTGAGAAGGGAAGTACTCTATAGAGCATCAAGACGTATCTCATGGTCCATCTAGAAGCATTAGGGGTGATAATGGAACGACTCAAGAAATTTCATTTTTACCAAAATACAGTTAGAAATTTTGGTCCTACTTCATCATGAATGCCAGCATGGACAATCTTTTGGGAGACTGTGAGGAATATTTATATAACAAAGTTAGAAGCGGTCTTATGATCTTGTGACAGGTGTTTCCTCTAGCCCGAAACTTGTTTTCTCCCTTGTTTCTATAAAAGGGAATTCAGGGCCATGAGATAGAAGTTGAGAAATGTGGTTACAAGTTTTGGATCCAAACCCTTGGTCATGTATAGTGAGTTTAGGTGAAATGAGTAGGTTGTAATACGAATTTTTAGAGCAAATGAAATAGGTTTTGTGTCTTGTTTTGTTTCAAGTTCTTGAAGGAGTTATATGTAAGATAATTTGTAATATAAAATAACTTATTAAATGAATGCAAGCATAGTTCAAATTCATTTTCTCTATTGTGTAACTGTGTTATGTTTTGAATGAGTAAGATCAAGGGTTTTCTCGTTCATTTCAATGTTGTGATGTATTTATTTTATATCTTATTCTTTGATCTAAGGGGTTGGGTAAATTGCTAGGGTAGGATCCATAGACTGATGGGGCTTATAAATGGATTCTGATAAGTATCTTGGGTTGGGACAGATAGATGAGATGCATTGTAAGGCAATGTTACCTTAAGATCTCCAGCTATTAGATTAATGTTTTGTTCTGTTATATTTCGTCTTATGTTTTATAATTTCAGTTTCCCAATGGATAAGATAGTGGTCATGGCTTTAATTGTTTCTAGTAACAATTATTTACTCATATTTGATCGACAACTCGCTATAAATAGATAATATCGTAATATCTTTTCATTTTTGTATATGTCACTGCTTGTCAAAAGTTGTCTCATGCTCTGAAGTTGGTCGAGGATCACTGAGAGCTAGCCACTCTATAGAATTCTCCCTATTTATTGAACCCCTTTTAGGAGTGAGACCTTCTTTATTTTAATGTTGTCTGCAAGTATGGTGTGGAGATTGTAGGAGCATTAAGGGATCACCCTCCCGGATTTTACAGAGATCAAAGTAAAGAAGGGTTAGCATAGTCCTTGTCATATGTTGGTCCAAGTCCCCAAGTATGCCAAAAACAATTAAGAGTTAGCCTCTCCATGCATGATTCAAGGGCCCAACTTGGTTCCTGCCCCTACGGTAGTGTAAAACCCCACCGTGTGCAATCTGGAGAACCAACAAAAATGGCGACTCTGCTAGGGAAGAATGTTTAAAATCTTTGGTTAGAAAAATATTGAATCATCATATTGGTAGAGCTTACCCCATCCAAGTCACCAACAAAAATAAGTCATGAGCTTATAAGGTTCTAGATCCATTGTTAGTTGAGTCAATTTTCATAAATGTTGCCCAAGAATCTCTTATAATTCATCTTTCAATGTGAGTTCTGTCAAGATTGGTCTAATTTTTTAATTATTCATAATATCTCACAAATTTTGGGTGGTGACTCTGACATCTCTACACCAATGTGCATTGTTTGAAAAGGAACTAAAAGAGAATCATAGAACTTGTAGTAGAGGTGGAGCAGATTTGAGCTCTTATGATGAAGTAACCCGACGGGTTGAGGAAAGAATTCACATGATGAAAAAGGAGGAGTTGCAGTGTTGGTTTACAATCAGATCTTACCCAAAAACCTAGAGAAGATGCGTTGATATTTTCTAATCTATCACTACAGCAAGCTAGCAAAGTTGATTTCTAGCCACTACACTACTTCTAGGTACTTTAGATTTCTATGAGTCAAATTTATTTTTGTGAAATTCATTTATAGAAAATACTTCCCTATCAAGTGAGATAAGCACTAAGGAAGGGAATGGTAGTAACAGTTTTACATACTTCTGAAAATTAGTTTGCAAATTTTGTAATAAGTCGATTGGAGTATGTTTCTGAGTCATACATTATAGTATTCTAAGACTATTGAATAGATGCATTAGTGCTTTTATATCCCTAAGAAATATTCAGTGTAAACATGCAACATATGCAGTCATTGTCAAGCCATTACAAAATGTTTTATGTTGAAAGATATAAACCATTAAATTTTAATCGTATCCAAGGTTTCCCAAACCCTGTTCTTGCTAATGTTAGGGAGCATTTACCAAGTTTAAATGGGAAAGGATTAGAATCAGCTCTTCAACACCTGCAAAGGTTTTCTAATTTAATAGGAGATTTTGAGATAAGTCGGGAAGATGTTTGCATGAAGCTTTTTCTTCAATCTTTAAAAGAAAATGCCAGAGATTGGTTTTCATATCTGCCAGCGGGTCTTATCTCTTCATGGGATGAGATGAATGCATCTTTCATGGCACAATTTGGTGAAATAGTTAATCCAAGTTCATCTAAAAAATGATTCATGGGTATTAAGAGAAAAGAGGATGAATTGCTCCCTGTTTTCAATCCCTGATTTGCAAAAACATTGGATGATAATCCTAGAGGTTATAGGCCAAATGATGCAGTATGTTTGGTTGTTTATTTAGCTGCATTTGATGAAGAAATAAGCTATTTACTAAGGAATAAGGATCCTAAAACCTTGTACCAAGCTTATAGGATAGCAATGGATATTGAGAACAATTTGAAATATGGAATCCCTAAGGTTTATTTCACTACAAGAGTGTGTTGTCCTAAGATATCAAACATTGAAGAAAGGTGTGAGCCAATAGGTGACAATCAAGGTCAAAGCATCTACATCCCTATTGATCACACTAACCATACTATGAATTGTAATTCAAATAAAAATATGGGTGAAGAGAACTTGTCTCAGATAGTGGTTATTCCTCATATTAGTGAAGATGAGGTTAATGAAAATTTATATGATACAAATGATACAGAGATGGAGGTAATTTCAATGGCTACACCAGGTGACAAAACCTATAAGAATGCCACACAAGGGTTTATACTCCCTCTTATGATGGATATGATAGCCTATATGAAGGAGAATTGGAAGGTTGTACATTTAAATGTTATAATACTAGTGTGCAATATTTTGATGACATAGATTCATCTTCTCAAGAATCAGTTGTGTGTAATGATAGAATCTGGAATATCATTACACCATTCCTTGTTGATAATGCTCATAAAATAGAGAACTCCATGGTATTTTCTAATGAAGAAGATATGCTTTAGCTTGTGCTTATGCCATGTCAATTTATTCAGAGTGACGAGTGTAAAGAACTAGTCAGGTAGATATGCTTGAAACAAATATTATAAGTAATAATATACTACCTATCCCATTACAAGTAACACTCTATGCAGTGGATCAAATTGTTCCTAAACTCTCTAATCATGAGGACACATGTGAACCAACAGATGTGGTTGGAAAAGATGAAGAAAAGGGCCAAAGAAGTCATGATGATTTTGTTAAAACTTATCAAAGTTACAACACTGAATGTTATGATGCTGAAAGTTGTTATAGCTCAAATTATGATTACCTTATGCCTAATAAGGATGAATGTGAATTTGGGGTAAGAAGAAGTTTCAATGAATCTTTTAATACATTTTTTGATGAGGAGGTAGATATGGATCAACTTCTACTTTGCCTAAATATCTATGAGAAAGTTTTGCATATGATTACCAATCCTTTGTATGAGGAGATGGTTGAGAAACCAGAAATGGTGAAGATTGACCAAAATGTGAATGCTGAATTAATTTTTTGTGATGAAGAACAATTTTATCCCATGATTGGTTATGATAGAAATTTTGAAGGTGTTTCAGATGCTTGTAAGCAAGGTTTATGTGATAAAGAAAGGGCCATCCAGGGTGATCAAGGAATTTTATTTGTCCCTGCTGATAGCAATGTGCAAGAATACAAGTTAGAATTCTTAATCACTTGCCAGTTGAGTGTTTCCTTAACCAAAAAGGACTTGGATGATATCAAATAGTGGATGGATTTACAATTTGCAAATGTTTTTGAAATGGGTCAACATGTATATGGCAATATTTTCAAGTCATTGATCACATATGTAGATGAAAATCAAACCTTTGATAAGGGTAAATATTGGTGCTTCAGTTTTGATGGCCTTGGGCCATCAGTCAAAGTTTGATTTTCTCAAACTACAGTATAGGGTGCAGGCAAAGGAGGTTGACTCTGCAACTCAATAGAGATATACAAGTGTATTCATACAAATGTAGGTTATAAAAACTTGTACAAGGAACAACTGCAGTGAGTTTTCAGATAAAGGTTTTCATCGTGATGTGGGATGCCAGACAAGAAGACAAAGGAAGGCATGGTAATTTCGATGTCATCTGCTCAGTCCCATATCTGATTCAAAGAAAGTGGGGAGAGGATTTTCATATCTTCTCTAAGGAATGGCAGATGTAGTCCTTGAATTGCCTGTTCATGAATTGTTCTTGGAATTTTACTTCTCTTGAAGTATTTATTTCCCATGAGTAGTAGATTAGACCTTGTACATATTAGAGTAGATTTCTTTTTCTCCTTTGGGATTCCTTATCCAAGTAGTTCTCATTTTGGTCTGCTCTATATCTGGTCTTCTTAACCATAGATTCTAGATCCTCATATCATCCCTGAGTGATGATCTTCCCCAACCAAAGCCACTGATAGTCCTAAAAATGACTATGCAAAATTTGGTGTCCTTAACAATGTTTTATCATTTTGAATTAATGTTGCTCTCTATTTTTACCCTCAAGGTTTATGGTGTCTAGGTTTATCTGTTCCCAGGTGAGCCTTTTCTTTTAAACCTAAAGCGTGTTATGTTTCTTCATTACGTTTTTACTTAGACTTGAGGGTCATTTACGTCGTCAAAGGGACCGTGTTCCTTTCCTAATGTAGGAGCATCTCCAATTCACAAAAATCTTGCATCAACCAAAAACATTTTCCTTTATGTTTATTTTCAGTTTGTAGTTTTACTTTTCCTTTCTGTGTGTCTCAGTTTTGGCTCACCGAATCCTGTGGAGTAGGATTCTACTTGAAGACTTGATCATCTTTCTTTTTTCCAAATCATATAGCATTTGAATCATTTTTTGGTAAGATATCACTACTGGTTTCCTGGACAGTTTCTCATTATTGGTTGTTCCTTTGTTACTAGTTGCCTGAGACCTATTTTGGTGATCTACCAGAACCTATTATGAATCTTATGGAGCCTTGGGCTTTGATTTCAATGTTCCTTGGCATGTGGACGACCTTTTCCCATGATCTACATTTCATCCTTTTGATTTTTTGAAGGAATCTCTTGGCGGAGGCCAACCTTGTTTATTTTGCATGTTAGGTCTTGTTCTTCGGGTTTTGATCCCTTTTGGGCCGACTGGATCCTTTGGATCGATATATATATTTGTAATTATGCATTAAAATGTAATAAATTAGAACCAAGGAGAGAATCAGGTAGCTAGACTGTGCATAGAAGGTAGATTATAAGATTCAAGGTCCCGGTTGTGACCTATTCTACCAGGCCTGTGAGCCGGTATGTTGTAACCCGATCGGATGTAATCAAATTTCATGCAATAAAACAATTTTTTCTGCATTGTCTCCATCATATCTTTGTGTTTCCATTATGTTTACTCTTGCTAACCGGTTCGGATTGATTTCTTTGAGGTCCCTCCTCACTGGTGACTAATTCAAGTGGTATCAGAGTGAAGTTTCATTCTGGAGGTTGCGTGTCTTGAAATATTGTTGTAGGGTGGCGGATTGCAGATCTAACCTACTGCTGCAGAGGACTAGCATGAATGATGGTACGAAGAGGAGCTAGGAATTGTGGAGTGCCTGGGAATGCAGACCTTGTTGTGATGGAGATGTTGCAAAGAATAGCAGCCTGGTTAGAAGCCGTGGAGAACAACCCAGAGAAGAGGTTGACATACTGAAGATTTAAGTGAAGATGAAGGAGAAGAAGCCCCAGAAGAACAAGCAAACCTACCAGTGATTGATCAAGATGAGGAAAGATTTTTAAGTGTTTTGAAAAGGGAGAATACTAAACCTCATTTTACCCCACCAGAATATGATGGGAAGTTAGATTCAAATGAATTGATGGATTGGATCTTAGAGATGGAGAAGTACTATGATTTTGAAAACACTGCAAAAGAGAGGAAGGTGAAATATGCCTGTACCCAATTGAAAGATCATGCATCTCTTTGGTGGGAGAATTTGCAAGTTGATAGACAAAGAAGTGATAAAGAGAAAATTAAGACATGGGATCAGATGATTTCTAAGTTGAACTTAAAGTTCATGCTGGAGAATTATCAAGTGGATTTTTTCCAGAAGTTGCAGAATTTGAGATAGAAGGAATCTAGTGTGAAGGAGTACACTGAAGCATTTTACAAGTTGAATATTAGATCTGGACATGTTGATGTTGAAGTTGAAAAAGTTGCAAGGTATTTGAATGGATTGCAGATGTCTATACAAGATTAATTGATTATGATCAAATTGGAGAGTGTTGAAGAGGGTTACCAATATGCCCTAAAGAGAGAAGAGAAATTAAACAAAAGACTTGAGCAGAGACAGAGAGGTAGAGGTGGAAGGTTTACCAAAGGAAGATTTCAAGGAGGAAGAGGAACCAACATAGATAAGAGCAAGGAAAAGGAAGTGAGAAAAGAAGGTAATTCATACCGGAAGGATGATAGAAATTTCTACCAGAGGAGAGAACTGGATGGTTACAGGAATGAGAGATTTGGAAGACAAGACAAGAGGACATTCAGAGGACCTACTTTAAGTGTGGAGGAGAAGGACATCGTGCATTCGAGTGTAAGAAGACAAAAACTACTAGAAGAGCAACAATGGTGGAAGCAAACCCCACCAGATCAGACAATAAATCAAAAGATGGAGAACTATTGATGATGAGGAGAGATATGTGTCATATCGGAGGAGATGAAGAGCCTTTGTAGAGGAAGAATCTATTCAAGACCAGATGTAAGGTATCCAGTAAGTATTGTAAAGTTGTTATTGATAGTGGTAGTTTAAATAATATTGTTTTAGAAGAGATGGTTAATAAGTTGAAATCAGAGAGATTAAAACACCTTAAGCCTTATCAAATAGCATGGATTCAAGATGAACATAAGTTGTTAGTAAGTAAACAATGTTTGGTGAAATTGAAAATTGGAAACTATCATGATGAAGTCTTGTGTGATATTATGCCTATGGATATATGTCATATTTTTTGCGTAGACCTTGGTAGTTTGATAAATATGATGTACATGATGGGAGGAAGAATACATACACTATTGTGGCCAATGGGACGAAGCAAACCTTGTTGCCTTTGGAGGAACCTTTGAAGAATGAAGTTTGTATGAATACCAGAATTTGTTTAGTAGATGAAAGGAAATTCATGGATGGATGGAGACATGAGAATGTGTGTTTTTCCTTAATTCCTAAGAAGACTAAGAGACCGGAACTGGAAAGAGAAGACCCAGAAGAGATAAGAGACTTGCTGACAGAATATGAAGACATCATTTCAAATAATATGCCTGATGGATTGGCACCTGTTAGAAGTATTAGCCATTGCATGGACTTGGTTCCCAAAGCTATTTTTCCTAACAAAGTTGCACATCAGTTGACATTGACAAAGAATGAGGAAATGAATAGACAAGTGCAAGAATTGTTAAAGAAAGGTTTGATCAAGGAAATTCTAAACCCTTGTGCAGTACCAGCAGAATTAGCACCTCAAAAGAATGGAGAATGGAGGATGTGTACCAATTCAAGAGCAATAAACAAGATCATAGTGAAATACTAGTTTCTTTTACCTAGGATGGATGACATAATGGACTGTTTGAGTGGAGCCATATAATTTACAAAGATAGATTTGAAGAGTGGATATCATCAGATTAGAATCAGAGAAGGTAATGAGTGGAAGACAACATTTAAGATAAATGAAGGATTGTATGAATGGTTGGTGATGCCTTTTGGATTGACTGATGCATGAATTACTTTCATGCGGCTGATGAATGAGGTATTGAAGAAATTATTGGGTAATTTTTTTATTGTGTATTTGGATGACATTCGGATTTTCAGTAAGACAAGAGAGGAGAATTTGTTGCAGTTAAGACAAGTTTTGCAGAGGTTGAGAGAACAGAAGTTGTTGATCAATATCAAGAAGTGTACTTTCATGAAGGATGAGTTAGTCTATTTGGGATTTCTGATATCTGAGGATGGTTTGAAGATGGACCTTGAGAAAGTGAAATAAATTGTTGAGTGGCCTACACCAAAAACCATTGGAGAGGTAAGATCATTTCATGGATTGGCTAGTTTTTACCAGAAGTTTATTAGAAATTTTAGTTCAGTTTACAACCCTATGACTGAGACCATGAGAGGATATCAAAAGGAATTCAAGTGGACCACCAGAGTAGATAAAAGTTTTGACATGTTGAAACAGAAAGTGACTGAGCAGCCTGTGTTAGATTTACTAGATTTCAATAAAGTATTTCAAGTGGATTGTGATGCAAGTGGAACAACAATAGGAGAAGTCTTGAGTAACGAAGGATGAGCAGTAGCCTATTTTAATGAGAATTGAATGATACTTAGAGGAGATAATCAATGTATGATCAAGAGTTTTATGCCATAGTTCAAGCCTAGAAGAAGTGGAGACATTACTTGTTACCTAAGGAGTTTATGTTGTATATAGATCAGCAAGCTTTGCAGTATTTGAATAGTCAGAGTAAGTTGAATTAGAGACATATGAGATGGGTAGAATTCTTGCAGAGTTCCACCTTTGTGTTGAAGAATAGAAGTGATAAATCTAACAAAGTTGTTGATGCATTGAGTAGGAGAAGGAATTTGTTGACAGAGATGAGAGTGATAGTATTAGGATTTTAAGATTTTAAGACCTTGTATGATGAAGACCCAGAGTTTGCAGAACCTTGGAAAGCATGTAGAGAATGGGTTATGATAGACAAAAGAAAATAGTTGGATGATTTCATCCAGGATAGGATCTTATTCATAGGAGTTCAGTTGTGCATACCTAAAATTGCTATGAGAGAAAATCCAATAAAGGAGAAACATAGTGGAATATTAGATGGACATTTTAGCATTGACAAAACAGTAGCATTGGTGAGTGAGCAGTATTTTTGGCCCCAGATTCATAAGGATGTTAAGAGATAAGTGTAGAGTTCTAGAGTTTGTCAAGTTGCAAAGGGTAGTAGTTAGAATGTGGGATTGTATAAACTGTTGACAGTACCAATAAGATCTTGGGAGGATATAAGCATGGATTTTGTACTTGGATTCCCTAAGACATCAAGGGAATGATTCTTTATTTGTGGTAGTGGATAGATTCTCGAAGATGGCTTATTTCATACCTTGTAAGAAGACATCAAATACATTGCATGTACAGACCTATTTTTCAAAGAAGTGGTGAGATTTCATGGATTACCTAAGAGCATAGTTAAGACTGAGATACCAAGTTTGTTGGTTATTTTTGGAGAACACTTTGGAAGAAGATGAAGACTGATTTGAAGTTCAGTTCTACTTTTCATCCACAGACTAATGGAAAGACAAAATTTGTTAACCGGAGTTTCTGAAATTTGTTGAGATGTTTAGTGGGAGATCAAATCAGAAGTTGGGATTTCATCCTTGCACAAGCAGAGTTTGTCTACAAAAATTCAGTGAATAGAAGTACTAGAAAAATACCTTTTGAGATTGTTACTAGAGTGCATCCTAGAGGAATATTAGAATTGAGAGACATTAGCAGTGAAGAACAGAGGAGTTTAGAAGGAGAAGACTTTTCAGATCATGTGGCAGCGTTGCATATTCAAGTTAAGAAGCAATTGGAAGACACGAACAACAAGTATAAGCAGTGGTAGATGAGAAGAAGAGACATAAGAAATTTGAAGTTGGTGATGAAGTGATGGTATATCCGAGAAAAGAGAGATTCCTAGTTAGAACTTATAACAAGTTGCAGATGAAGAAGTTTGGACCTTGCAGGATTTTGAAGAAGTTTACTTCTGGAAAAGCATATGAAGTGGAGTTACCGAATAGTCTGAGTATTTCATGTATATTCAACTTTGCAGATATTCATGAGTACCATGAACCATAATTTAGTGAGGACAATGTTACCAACTTGGAGAAGTAGTTACCTCAGAAGGAACTACATCAGATTGAAGAAATTTTGGATAGTAGGATTGGGCATAGTACCCGCAGCAGTGAGTATAAAGAATATCTTGTGAAGTGGAAGGACAGACCAGTTGAAGATTCATCATGGATTTATCAAGTAGAGGTAGACTGCCTTAGTTTCCCTCTAACCCCGGCAAAGTGAGAGGCTCACCTTTTTTCAATAATCTCATATCTCTGATGCAGGAGCATCCCCGATTCACAACAATCTTGCATCAACCAAAAACATTTTCCTTTCTGTTTGTTTTTTGTTTGCAGTTTCAATTGTACTTTCTGTGTGTCCAAATTTTGGCTCACTAGATCCTGTAGAGTTGGATTCTACTTGAATATTTGATCATATTTCTTGCTTCCAAACCGTATCGCATTTGGATCATTTTCCAACAAGATATCGCTACGAGTTTCCTTGACAGTTTCTTGTTACTAGCTGTTCCTTTGTGACCGGTTGCCCAAGACCTATTCTGGTGATCTACTAGAACCTATTCTGAATCTTGAGGAGCCTTAGGTATTGATTCCTATGTTCCTTGGCATGCAGCCAACCTTTTCCCATGATCTATGTTTCATCCTTTGGATTTTATGGAGGAATCTCTTAGTGGAGGTCGGCCTTGTTTATTTTACATGTTAGGTCTTGTTCTTCGGGTTTTGATCTCTTTTGGGTCAACTAGATCCTTTGGATTGATATATATTTGTAATTACACATTAGAATGTAATAAATTAGAATGAAGGAGAGAATTAGGTATCTAGACTGTGTGTAGAAGATAGATTATAAGATTCAAGGTCTCGATTGTGACCTATTCTACCAAGCATGTG
Source organism: Cryptomeria japonica (assembly GCF_030272615.1). Taxonomy (NCBI): domain Eukaryota; kingdom Viridiplantae; phylum Streptophyta; class Pinopsida; order Cupressales; family Cupressaceae; genus Cryptomeria; species Cryptomeria japonica. The sequence continues at coordinate 325,728,386 of NC_081410.1, forward strand.
AGTCGATATGTTGTAACCCGGTTGTTACAGGTTGGATGTAATCAAATTTCATGCAATAAAATAATCTGTTATGCATTGCCTCCATCATATATTTTTATTTCCATTGTGTTTACTCTTGCTGACTAGTCTGGATTGATCTCTTTGACATCCCTCCTCACTGATGATTGCTTCATTTCCCTAGGCATTATTTCTTCTACCAACCTTTCAATTTTTCCTATACCTTACATGTTTCTCACTATGGTCGGGCCCCTTTTAAATATTTTTGTGGGCATCTATTTTCTCTAAGTTCAGTCTAAATGTTTCAACTTATATCTCCATGTTTAAATATCAAGCAACTAAAAGTTCCATGATTTTGCATGTGCATCAAATGGACAGTTGTGTTTTAACTCAAGTGGGAAGATCCTCGAAGGATAGCAACAATTTTTGGGCGGACTTTGTAAAGCTACATGTAATGAAAGAGTAGATTGAATGACTCTCACAATCCCATGAAGGAAGATGCGGGGAATTTAAGGACCACGGCATCACGAGATGATGTCGCATGTCCCAGGTAGACCAAGAAAGTGCGAAGGGGGGGCCATTAATAGAATTGAGCTGGAAGATGACTGGACGATGCGTGGTCAAACTTTTGTGGACCCATCTTGCTATGTGGGTAGGTAAGTATCAATGATGACTGATGGTGATGACACGATGTGCCATCTTGGACAAAACTATGGTGGAAATAGAGAGTTTTTCAAAGGGGGTGATTTGGACTGTTTCATTGTTATTCACACGGGAAAATTCCAGGCAGAAGAAGATAAGCTATTTGACATGGAAAAAACAAAGACGTGTCAAGGCACATGGATGTTGACTAATTCTCAAAAGGATGATTTAGGAGGTATTTTGTTGGGTCGAGTCCAATTAGTGGACAAAGATAGACTAGAGGTGGAAATACCAACAAGTTTTCATTTCCACCATGGAAAGAAATTGAGATCTTCAGAAGGATCAAGGGGATAAGGATGATTTATAACCTCAAAATGAAGTGATCAAGGACCTATCAATAAAATCATAGGATGCGTACTGTCAAAGATTCTCATAGTAAGGCAAAAAATAAAGAAAATTATTGCCGATAAACTTTCAAAAGATAAGGACTTAGTATCCAAAAAAGGGAGATTCTGAGGCAGAAATTTTGCAGTCAAGAAATCAAAAAATTAGGAATAAAATCATTCACGTAGGGTGAACTTGGTCAGAAGGGCAGTGAATTGGTAGTTTGAGTCTAACAATATTTTATTTGATGGATATGATTTTTGAATCCATTTGCTGATAAGATGAGTAGAAAAGAATTGAAATGATGATTTTTCCCATGCATGAACACCACCAAGAAAGGTATTTTCATTATAAATACAACTGGGTGGTGTCTTCAATTGGTAGAAAGAACAAGAAAATTATTTTTCTCAAAAGGTTTTGAAATGGTGAAAATGATTTTTGAGCATTTGTGTGATAGAAATTACACTGAGCTCTGTGATATTGGATGGAATTCGTTTCGGAGTGAGTATGCTTATAGTCGATGGAATCTTGATAGTGCAGAGGATAGTTCATGGAGGCTTGAAATCCATTTCTTATCATAACAAGACCTACATGACACATCCTCTATCTCTCCTCTGTCACTCATTGACAGAGGGTTCTAGGAAGGACCTCATGAAGGAAAAAGAGTGGAACTAACTTGGAGAGGAGATGACAACTAGTCATTTTTGCAATGGTATGGAAGCTATAATGCCTTCCCTTTACTTTATGTTCTTCTACAAGCTCCTATTTCCACTTACTCTGATCCTGTACATAAAGGCTTGAACTCCTCTTTTAGTGGAGGGGCAATTTTACTTCTTGTTGTGATCTAAACCCTCTTTGAGAAGGGAAGTACTCTGTAGAGCATCAATATGTGTCTAACTGTCCATCTAGAAGCATTAGGGGTAATAATGGCATGGCTCAATAAATTTTGTTTCTACAAAAATTCAGTTACGAATTTTGGTTCTACTTCATCATGAATGCCAGCATGGATAGTCTTTTGGGAGACTATGAGTAATATTTATGTAACAAAGTTACAACCGGTCTTATGAGCTTGTGATAGGTGTCTCCTATGGCCTAATGGTGCAGGGCACCTAGCACTCCAAGAATGAAAGATTTATTTTCTTTATAGTTTGTGTGTTATATATTTGTGATGTAATAATCAACCAGCCATTGAGGACTCAATAGAGCCATGGTTGAGTTTTCCAAGTTTTGGTTTGAGTCAATTGTGCTAAGGAGGCTGATAGCCTGAGAAGTGAGATGCTTAAGTAGTTCATAGGAAAAATACTCCAATTTAATGTATTCATGTATTAGGGGTCAATTGAGTTGTTTTTAGTTCTTCTAGGGTGTTTGAGGACCTTCAAGAGTCTTAGAATGCATTAAAATGCAAAATTGCATCCTGGAGCAAATAGTTGTCAAAAGTTGTTGAGCAACATTTTGCAATTTCTTGCAAAAGTTGCATTTTTGGTTATAGGAATTAAAAAATTGGTTGAACTGATAGAAACAAGTTTATATAAGCCAAATTTCACATCATTGTATGGGTTTGAGGATTGGAAATGCAAGAGAAAATTTTTGGTTTGTGAAGCAAGCTTGTTTCCACCGGTTGTGTTATCACTGTTTTAAAATTGGGTTCTTTCCCCATAATTGGCTATGGTATTTTGAAAAATTCTGAATAGGGTATGGTCTAAGGTGTTTCAGCTTTGTTCTAAGCCTAGAGGGTTTAAGGGTTTTCCAAGTTTTAAACTTTATCTTTTGTATTAGATCCCCTGGTTTCTTTTCCTTCGTTACTTTATTACACTTAAGTCATGGGTCGCGGGGTCGTAAGAAGTGTCCCCCCTTGCTATTTACCTAGGCGGTCATGTTGATTATTTGAAAAAATTTCGCCTTGTATTATTTCATTCTAAAGTGTCGGGCCCGGTAAATGCCGATCAACTTGAGAAAGGATCCGACGGTCAGCGCTATTTCGCGAGGGTTAAGTGCTCACCCTTTAAGGCTGCGAAATAGCGAGAATGAATATTAGTCATCCATGTGTCACGACAGGGTAAGTGGAAGGCATAGCTGTCAGAGATAGCTGGAGCCCCATGGCTTTCTTCTGGCATATCATAAGGTAATGCATGGCACAGGTCACCACAGTCAGCAAGTCAAGGCTCTAGGTGTCCATGACGTGTCAGTGGGCCCCGAAGATGAGTCAGCTCACAGGTGGAGATGACCTGGCAGAAACAGCTCTTACAGTTCACTGAGACCCCGTGGCTCCTTCGAGCAAATAAAAAATTGACAGGTCAGATCTGAAGGTGACAAGGCGCCAGGTGTCTATGGCTTGTCTATGGGCCCACCATCTCTGAGAGCCTTCCCAAGGGGTTAATATTAGCCGTCCACGTGTCTTGATGATATCATAGGAGATAGACCTGTTGAGACGAATGTAGGGCCCCCACGGTTCTTCTTTTGGCAAATGACAGAATGACAAATCAGCACAGTAGGTGACTAGATGCCAGGTGTTAGTGACGGCTCGGCGGGCCCACCATTCCTGAGGACCTGTTCGAAGGATTAAAAGATGATTAACTTGAAAGATGATCCAACGGCCCATGCTATTTCGCAAGGGTAAAGTGCTCACCTTTTAAGGCCACGAAATAGCGAGAGTTAACGAGGGTCGTCCACGTGTCATGATGATGACATGGCAAAAAGGGAAAAACATGGGCCCGCCACAGTATAAAGGGATACATTCGGCCAGTATCATAATAGAATGTAAAAGGATTTTCTAAGCCAATAATCAGATGCCGCGTGGTATTATGTAACCAATAAGAAGATGGGACCCAAACTAAAGACAAAGCCGTCAAAATGCAATTCACAGTGAGACACTTGCAGGAAGGCTGCGACCCGTTGGAGTTAAAATATGAATTCTCGTAAGAATTCAATTTTGAAGGGATGGCCGGAGCATGCGGAATCAATGTTACAGTTAAGGCCCAGAGTACAAGCATTTGATTTCCTAACAACCAAGTATAGAGATCTTTTAAAAGGATTTTTTAGAAGAGTGACGCAGAGTTATCTTTTGCAAATACAGAGAAGGTGAATCAGTTGCAGAGCGAATTTCTTCAAGCAAGCATCAGGTTCTTTCTTATTTTGCAACCATACTTGTGTTGTAATAAGTGAAATTATTCTCGTATTACAGAAGTGTTTAAGAAGTGATATTCGTCTGGTTGTTTTGCAAATGTCTCCTAAAAGGGAATTCTCTGGTAAAATTGATTATTTAGAAAGGAGTGTGTGTGATGACTTTTTAGAACAGTTGACGCTGTCAACCAACCAGGCATCTAAGGCCAAAGAGTTAGTACCCAGGGCTCCCCGTCTGAAGATTGGAGAAGGATTATATGACAAGGGTAATTGGTTAAGAGACCCACAGGTTGGACTGTCTGGGTTGGGGTTATTTAGAATCGGATTTGGGATGAGAAATTCTCCTGCTCCTCAAAATAGCATTTGGGAATTAGATGTTGGGAAGTTGGTGGTCCCAGGGGTGTTCATGGATACAGATTTGTTAACCCAAATGGCATTGAATTATGATTCAGTTACAAGGTGCATCCGGGATGTAAATGGAAAAACCCTCATGGAGATTAATGCAGAAGAGTTGAGAACAACATTTGGGCTCAGTGAGTTCACAAGCTTCTTGGAACCTATAAATTTCACACAATTAGCCCAGGTGTACAGGGCACAGAGGACTCATCTTAGGAACGGGCCTCTCAAAGAACTTTTTCTGAAAGTAGGAGGGTTAGCAGTTGTAGGGCCCAACACACAAGAGCCTTTTTCATTAAGTATGTTTACCTTGAGGGCAAAAGGGATGTATTGGGCACTTTGCCAAGTTCTAGGAGAGGATGCTGAATCGAATATGCCAAACCATTACTTGCTAATGATTGTTCAAATTTTGAATCCTTCCCTTGCTATTACATTTGATTATGCTTCTTATATTGCCGATGCTATCCATGGAGGATTGATAGGGATAAAGAATGGAAAGGTAGATAGGCCATTTGGGTGGTATTCACTCTTGATGCACCTCTTTCTCTTCAAAGGTGGTGATTATTTCGCCAGTGGAATGGACCTGGTAAAAGAAAAGGAGGGAGAAAAGATGTCGGTACAACTATGGAGTACTGTGTTGTCATGGGACAGAGAGGATGCTAGTTTTCTGAAATTTGATAAATATTTTGCATCCAAAATAAGGACTCTCCTTTGCTCTGACAACCCAAGAGTCCCCAAGGTTCTTTTGGAGTTCTTAAGACCAAAAGAATTCACAGAGAATATCAAGATAGTTCATAATTGGGGTGATATGTACTTATATCCAGTCTCTACAGTTTTTAGAGTTTTTGGTTTCAGAGGCACCCCATTTTTGTTACCATATCAGGTCCCCCTCAAAGTGGGAATAGCTGAGATTCTCAGGCAAATTGGTAACCTGCAAGAGGCAGAGTTAACAGGCAGAGGTAAAGGGACTATTTTCCCTACGGCTACAGTAGCCCACCAATTTGTAATCACCAAGGGAGGCTGGAAATGTTTTGAGGATTTCCTCAAACCCTACCATTTGTCCACTGCAGTGTCTAGATGTGCTGATCCAGAGGATTTTTACAATGGTGTGTTCCAGAAGAAAGTAGCATGCAGAGGTAGGCCTCATCAATTCCACTTTCCTGAAGACCTCATCAGGAATAAATTTGATTTAGATGAACAGGAGTTGAGGAAGGAAAAGTGGGTGGCTTATAGGAAGGCCCTGGATTTTGTCCATCAATTTGATGCTAGCTATGACCCATTGTCTAGCTTCTTCCCATTGGAAGAGAAAATAAAATTTTTGATTATTTGCTTTGAGGATGTGATGCAAACAATAAAGGAGAAGAGGGAAGTTGTAATCAAGAATAACCCTGAGAAAGCAAGAATGATTTTGGGAAAATCAGCTCCCATTAAAGCAATCCTTCCTGGTGATTACACCCTGCATAAGAAAGCAGGTTACAGTGTGTTGGTGTCTACAACAGGGGAGCCCTCTTCATCCAAAGGAAAGAGGAAGGTACAAGATGTCATTGACATCCAGGACAGCCCAAAGAAGTAGAGAGTGGGAAAGGAAGTGCAATCAGATACACCCCTGTATTCCCCATCCCAATCCCCTCTCCACATAGGAGATGAGCAAGCAGCAACTGAATACCTCTCTCAGTTGGGCAGCTTGGGGGAGATTGCATATACATATGATGAATTGGAAGAAGGGATGCCAGAAGAACCCACTGAAGCACAGATGGACATCACTTCAACTAAACTTAAAGGCCAGGAGTGGGATCCTGAGATAAAGAAGGCCACTAGTGCCTTTCTAGTTGATGATGGCTTTGTCACATCTGAAGCATTTATGCAATTTATCTGGAAGCAACATATAGATAAATATAATGCTAGATGTGAAGCAAAAAGGGCAGAGCAGCCTAATAAAGATCCAGCCTTAGTAGAGGAAGAGATAAAACAGGAGATGATGGAAGAATTCAAAACCATCACTCCTGAACAGGGAAGGGATCTAGTAGCACAAGCTAGAGTGCTCATTCTACCAGAATGGAATATTGTTGATGCTCTGGTGCTGGATGCAGTGAGAAAAGAGACCAAACCCATGGAAGGGGTTACATTCAGTAAGGACAATGCTGCATTGTTCATGTGGTCCCTTAAAAGAAATGAGGACAAGAAAGGTAAAGATACCTCAGGTACAAGTCACATTGGTGGATTGATGGTCAAGAGAGTAGAGAGTACAGGGGTAGTAGAGGTTGCTAGCACTGTGCTAGAGACTGCCAAATTTAGTGTTGCAGTGGCTGAAAAGGAAGCCAAAGAAAAGGAGGCCCTCTAGTTTAAATTGGAAACAGTTTTGAAGGCTTATGATAGTGCCAAGGAGGAGATAAGAGGCAGAGATAGCATTATTGCTAAATTGCAGAGCCAGCTGGCAGGACAACGCCAACAAGGTGAGTCTTCAACATTAATGATCACCTCTTCTCCTACAAGACCTCCACCTACTAGCCCCATCATTGAGCTCCCACCATCTCCCGCGCCTTCTAGCTCTCAAATGATTGAGATAACTCCCCAAGAATTGGAGAATCTAAAGCAGACTCAGGCCTATTATGCGGGGAAGTATGAGGAGAAGGTAAAAGCCACAATCTCCAGTTTTGCAGACACTATAAATGCCTCACTCCTTCACAATAGTGTAGGAAAGGTCATGGAGATATGGACTGAGTTAAGAAGAGATAAGGCCATTTTGACACCCATTTTTGACAGATGGAGGCCTAGGGAGCAAGACTTAGAGTTCATGTGTGTTTCCTTTGATGAAGCAAGATCTAACCCTATTATCAAAACCACTTCTGATATCACTAAGAGTTTATTGCAATTGGCAACAGAGGTGGACAATGTGGAAAGAAGGGTTAAATTGCTTAAAAAGGAATACACTGATCAAGTTTGTGAGTTGCTCCCAGGAATTTTTGCCAATCCAGATTAGCTGAAAGATAAGCAGATATGGCTCAATGAGATGGATACCAAATTGTCAGCAAGGGTCAAGGGAATCATTGATCTAGATGATACCTCGTTCTTTGTTATAACCATACAGGAAATAGAAAGAATTAAATCACACTATAGTTTTCTTAACTCAGAAGTTAACAAGCTGAGGAATTCTTGGAAAAGGTTGACTAAAGTTAAGAATGATGTGATTAGTTTTGTATGGCTGACAGAGGAGACATATAGTGAGTGGGGAGTTAAATATTCCACTCAAGATCCGGAGCAATTGGAGGGCGTCCCTGAAGAGCCAGAAGAAGTTACAACTGAACAACCTGTTGAACAGACTACTGGGGAATCTGAGAAGAGCGCATAACCGATTCACGCAAAAAAAATCATAACCTCTTCAATTTTTGAAATAAATTGTAACAAACTTTCCTCGAGAAGTCCGAAGCTTTGTGCATCCATATTGTTATAAATGGATACCAGGACTAGAGAGAAAGGGATCACAAAAATTTTGTAAGAAAACGCTGCAGAAAAATTATCTGAGCTTTTCCAAAGTTTAATGGAGAATCAGACTTTTGTAAAATCTTTTCAAATGAATATCAATATACAGGCCGTCAGTTTTGATTAAAGCTCTCTGTCGTCTTCAATCTTGTCCTTAAGTCTATTTACTGTTTTCATTCTGAATAATCCAGGATTTTCTGTTTGATTGAAATTGTAAGGCAATCTCAGTATGGGTGTTTTTAGCTTTTCTCTCTAGGAGGGAAATTAAATATGCATGATCATTCTTACCAGTAAATACTTCAGGAGAGACTTTGAATTTTGAGGACCATAGTTTAGTTTAAAGTGATTGAATTCTTGTTCGTGTTAGGCATTCGCAAGGATTAATGGAAACCAAGTTGATGGGATGTATAGGGATATTTTGTTTCGGGAGTTTTATTTGAGTTTGAGTGACTCTATAGCCTTGGATAAAGCACTGGTACTAATCGAAGCTGTTTATTGCATGCTTTGTTGATAAAATATGCTGAAGTTGAGTATTGTTTCATTCTTTGTTTTCAATTGTTTTCAAGGTGAATAAACTCACTGGTTTTCTGGACTGGTTTGCTGTGGGTTTGTTGCTTAAGAGTGTGAAGTTAATTCACAAAGGGTATACCCACCTGGGCTCAAGGAAGAGCCCGAAGTGTAGAAGGTCTAACCAAACCTTATCATATGTTGTCTCTAAAATCCCTTTATCCTTGATGTCTTCTTGGTACCTATTTTAGATTGTATTATTAAGGGCATTGAAGGGGAATCAGATTTTGAGAACAACAGGTTGTTGACAGTTTTTGTCTTGTTTTTACATGTTTGTACGGTCTAGTACGACCTAGATGGTGTAAATTAATTGAATATTTGAGTGTTCATTTTATTTTCTTTCATTAAGGTTTATTTGCAGGTTCGATTGTTCTAGGTTGTAGAGATTTCTTTCATTCTTTGTAACTAGGAAAAAAACCCTTGCAAGTAGAGTTTAAGAGCAAGAAATGGCTCTAACCTAGGCATTCTTTCATGCCACCTGTTAAAATAACTAAGAATGATAGGTTAGGTTATTTATATAGCTTAAGAATAGGGTGTGTGGTGTTGCATGTCTAGGAGGAGGAGAAACAATGAAGCCCTAGGCTCACCGCTGGGAGTAGGTGAGTTAGGACAGCATGAAAGGTGTGATTTATGAGCACATGGGGATTGTTGTAGGACCAAGTGACACATGAATGGAAAGACCTATATGTTACCTTGAATATTCCCAAATTTTTTGGATCAGGAGATTTTACTAGTGAATATTTTTAGATCCATCTTGCCAAGTAAGCGGTGAGGCCTAAACCCTTCAAAATAGTGCAGCATTGGAAACCCCACTTGTACAGATAACCCAGATGCAATTTTCCATTATTGTTTGTAACTTCCAAAAGGGTACTCAAATCCATGATTTATTTCTAGGCTTGTTTGGTAATTTTTCAAATTAAGACCCTAAAACTACCTAGGGAGGGCTAAGGCAATTAGGCCTAATTTGGTGCCGGTAGAGACCTAGAAGAGCTAAGAAGCCAAGGAGATGGATTTGGTGATTCTTAAACCTCAAAAAAAACATTGAAGACACCTTGTTGAAGCATAGGGTAACCACATGAATTGGTTGTGTGTTAAGATCCTTGTAGGAGTGGTTAGAGCCCAAGAGAGGAGTGTGTGAGTAACTGAGGTGGAAACCTCAAGTGGTGGAGTTTATTGTCCAGAAACCATTGTCTATACCTAAGAGGCAAGTTAGGAAGGTCCAGACCTTGGGGGCCTCATTATCCTAACCCTTGTCAAGTGCCATAGGAAGGACTTGAGTAATTGAAGGGTTGAGTAGGACAAGTCACTCAAGAAGGTAAACAAACAAAGCTCCAAGACTCTCTGCATCAGAGTGGTATTAGAGCCATTCTTTGAAATATTTGGTGTATGTTAGATTGTGAAGAATCAGAATCAAGTTCAATGCCTTCAAAGGCAATGACTCCAGAAACCATCTGGCAGATGGTGACAGAGATGATAGAAGGATTGAGGGATGCAGAAAGAAGTAGAGGAACCAAAGAGGTTAAGAAGGAGAAGGGGAGGGTTAAGATAGAATGGGGTAATGATACTGATGAAGAAGTGGAATATGGAGAGGAACCAATAGCAGTAGCTATGCCTCAAGACCAAAAGTTATTCTTAGATGTAGTCAAATCCATTTCTAAAGACAAATTGGATGGATTACCCACATATGGAGGAAACCTCAATGGAGAAGAGTTGCTAGATTAGATAGAAGCTCTCAATAATCACTTTGATTACAAAGAGTTAGCAGAAGAGAAAAGAGTCAATGTGGCCAAATCAAGAATGAGAGGATCAGCATTGGTTTGGTGGAATATAATGCAAGAAGAAATAATACAAGAAGGAAAAAAGAAGATAACTTCATGGGAGCGTATGAAGATTAGACTTAAGGCATAATTCCTTCCAGGAGATTATGAAGCTGAAATCCATAAGAGACTACAAAATTTGAAACAAATGGAGTTAGATGTCAATGCATATACTCAGGAGTTCCACAAACTCAATTTTAGGGCTAGGAAGCATGAGAATGACATGGAGAAGTTGGCCAGGTACCTGAATGGCCTTTAGACAGAATATACAAGATGAGATAAGTATCTTCACACTAGACACTCTCCATAAGTGTTTTCAGTTGGCCCTAAGGGAAGAAGAGATGATTAAAAGGAGGAGTGAACAAAATTAGAAACATAGGGGAGGTAAGAATTTCAGAGGTAGAGGAAACTTTGGTAGAAGGCAGAAAACACCAAGAAGTGAAGAGAAGCAAGGCCAAGAAGGCAGTGAAGACTCTCAAAGAGGATAATTTAGAGGATTCCATAGAGGAAGGAGCAATTTTAGGGGTAGGTTTAGAAACTCACTAAGAGGAAATACAGTCTTCACCAGTAGGTGTTATCATTGCAATCAAGTTGGGCATACCATGAGTAAGTACCTAGGTAAAGCCTCAAGCTCCACAAGCTCATACATGGGGGAAAGAAGAACTCAATTGTTGCAAGAGGAGGACACTTAGAGTGTAACTTCTTCAATTAGCAAGGTAGGGCAAGTGATAGATGGAGAAAAATTGATGATGAGGAGAAAAATTCTCAAGAGCCACCACAAAGGAAAAGCTTGTTTAGGACCACTTGTAGGTCACATGGGAAAATGTGTAAAGTGATTGTAGATTCAAGTTCCACTGAGAATATTGTCTCAGTTGAAATAGTGGACAAACTCAAACTAAAAAGATTGCCTCACCTCACTCTCTACAAGGTATCATGGCTCAACCAAGGTCAACATGTATTGGTTGATGAACAAGCATGCGTGGATTTTGAAATTGGTGAGTACAAGGATAGATTATTATGTGACATATTGCCTATGGATGCTTGTCATTTGTTGTTGGATCATCCATGGCAATATGATGTGAGATCTATTTATGATGGGGATAAGAATAGCTATCTTATCACCAAGAAAGGGAAGAAGTATCAAATGAATCCACTACCTGAACCAAAGGAAGAAAATAAAATCAGCTCAAGTGTGGTGTTGATGAGAGGAAAAGGGTTTCTCAAAGAGTTGAAACAAGAAGGACATCAAGGCCATGCTATAGTGTTGAAACCTAAAGAAGAAGCTAAGGAAAAACCAATGAGTGAAGTGCTTCAAGAGGTGCAAGGTCTACTCAAACAATATGAAAAAGTGATAGGGGATGACATACCTGATTCTTTGCCTCCAATGAGAGATGTAAATCATCAAATAGACTTAATACCGGGGGAAAATCTGCCAAACAAAGTTGCTCACAAAATGACACCTAGTCAAAATGAGGAGATCACCAAACAAGTGCAAGAACTCTTAGACAAAGGGTTTATCAAGAAGAGTTTGAGTCCATGTGTTGTTCCTACTATTTTAGTGCCTAAAAAGGGAGGCAAATGGAGAATATGCACGGACTCCAGGGCAATCAACAAGATTACTATAAGGTACTGGTTTCCCATACCAAGGATTGAAGACCTGTTAGACAATCTAGGAGGTACAAGCTACTTCACAAAGGTGGACTTGAAGTCTAGTTATCATCAGATCAGAATCAGAGCTGGATATGAATGGAAGACAACCTTTAGAACCAATGCATGCCTATATGAGTGGTTGGTGATGTCATTTGGCCTCACCAATGCACCTAGTACCTTCCAAAGGCTCATGAATGAAGTCTTAGTTGAATTTATTGGTAGATTTGTTATTGTGTATATCTTGATGACATTTTGATCTATAGCCGGTTCAAGGAGGAACACCTCAAGCATAGGGAGATGGTTTTGAAGAAGTTGAAGGAGGCTCAACTCAAGATTAACCTTGAAAAATGTGAGTTTTTGAAAACAGAGCTTGTATACCTTGGTTTTGCTATTTCTCATGGTTGTTTAAAAATAGATCCAAGTAAGGTAGAAGCAATACTTACTTGGCCTCTCCCTAGGGGCATAAGTGAAGTTAGAATCTTTCATGGAATGGCATCTTTTTATAGGAAATTTGTGAGAAACGTTAGCCATGTTTGTGCTCTTATTTTCAATACCATTAAAGGAGGGATTAAATGTCACTTTAAGTGGACATAGAAAGCCAATAAGGGGTTTGAAATGTTGAAAACCAAGAAAGAAAAGCTACCAACCCTTAGATTGCCTGACTTCAATCAATTGTTTATAGTAGAATGTGATGCAATCCAAAGGGCAATAGGGGCAGTTTTAAGCCAAAAGGGACATGCTATAGCTTTCTTCTCAGAAAAGTTAAATGAAGCTAAGAAAAGGTACTCCACATATGACTTGGAGTTGTATGCAATGGTACAAGCATTGAAAAAATGGTGGCACTACCTGCTGCCCAAAGAATTTGTAGTCTTCACTAACAACCATGCCCTTAGTTTCCTCAACGGGCAAGAGAAGTTGAACCAAAGACACCTAAAGTGGGTTGACTACCTACAATCTTATACTTTCACTATCAAACACAAAAACGGGATGGCCAAAAAAGTAGTTGATGCACTAACTAGGAGAATCATGACCATGCAGGAGATACACATGCAAAGTGTGGGTTTGAGTGAGTTAAGAGACCTCTACAAGGATGATAAGGATTTTGCAGAAATATATAATGTTTGTACTGATTTTTATAATACCTCACATGTCTCTTATTCAGAATACATGATACACAAGGGTTTACATTCAAAGGTCATCTTCTTTCCATACTTTAATGTTCTATGAGGCAAAATATTATTCAAAAGAAGCATCAAGGAGGTCTAGGAGGTCATTTTGGCATTGATAAGACTTTGGAGCAGATTGGTAGGTTTTATTATTGGCCCAAGTTGCAATCAAAAGTGAGAAGGTTCATAGATAAATGTACCATCTACCAAAGAGAAAAAGGAACCTCAAGTAATGTAGGTCTATATCAACCCTTGGTCATACCTTAGAGACCTTGGGAATGTTTGAGCATGGATTTTGTGTTAGGCTTGCCTAGGACACCAAGAGGATTTGATAATGTGTATGTGGTAGTAGATAGGTTCTAAAAAATGCCACATTTCATATCTTGCAAGAGTACCAATGATTCCACCTATATTGTGTACCTCTTCTTCAAGGAGATAGTCTGAATTCATGGTCTTCCAATCATTATTGTTAGTGATATAGATGTGAAGTTTTTGAGCCACTTTTGGAGGACACTTTGGAGGAAGTTGGGCACCAAGTTATCTTTCTCATCTACCTATCATCCTCAATCAGATGGTCAGACAGAGGTAGTCAACTGGTCATCGAGAAATTTGCTAAGATGTCTTACAAAACAACATGGGCAGACTTGGGATCTAGTAACTAGATAGGAAGAATATGCATATAATGACTAAGTGAACCGTAGCACAAGTAAAAGTCATTTTGAGATAGTGTATGGATTCCATCCTAGGGGCATATTAGAGCTCAGGGATCTCAGTTCAATGGTACCGAAGACTAGATAAGGGGAGAACTTTGTTGAAGGTATTAAAGAGGTGCATGATGAGGTAAGGTAGTCCTTACAACAAAAAACCAAGTAGTATAAGGTTCAAGCTAATAAAACAAGAAGGAAGGTACAACTTAAAGTAAAAGACTTAGTGCTGGCATACCTTAGAAAGGGGAGGCTTCCAAAAGGGTAGCCTATCAAGTCATGATGAAGAAAATTGGACCTCTCAAGGTGGTGCATAGGTATGGGTAGAATACATATAAGGTTGAACTTCCTAATATCTCCTATTTTTAATGTATGTGATCTTTATCCATACAAGGGAGAGACACCAACAAATCAGATAGACATGCCATCACCGGTTCATGACGAATAGATAAAGGTTGAGTTAGAGAGTATCTTGGATACCAAGATAGTAAAATGGACAAGGAAAGGATTCTACAAGCATTATCTTTTCAAGTGGAAAGGGTTAACTAATTCTGATGCCATGTGGATGTTAGAGGTAGATATACTTCAGCATGGAGTGGAAATTGCAGACCTTATAACTCAAGGGACTTGAGTTCTTTGACCCAAGGGAGTATGGTGCAAGACACCTCACACTCCAAGAATGAAATATTTGTTTTCTTTCTATTTTGTGTGTTATATATTTGTGATATAATAATGGACCAACCATTGAGGACTCAGTACAGCCATGGTTGAGTTGTCCAAGTTTTGGTTTGAGTCAATTGTGCTCAGGAGGCTGATAGCTTGAGAAGTGAGATGCTTAGGTAGTTCACAAGGAAAATACTCCAGATGAATGTATTCATGTATTAGGGGTCAACTGAGTTGTTTTTAGGTCTTCTAGGGTGTTTGAGGACCTTCAAGAGTCTTAGAATGCATTAGAATGCTAAATTGCATCCTAGAGCAAAAAGTTGTCAAAAGTTGTTGAGCAACATTTTGCAATTTCTTTCAAAAGTTGTATTTTTGGTTATAGGCATTAGGAATTTGGTTGAACCAACTAAAACAAGTGAATATAAGCCAAATTTAACTTCATTGTATAAGTTGGAGGATTTGAAATGCAAGAGCAATTTTTTGGTTTGTGAAGCAACCTTGTTTCCACCAGTTGTTGACAGTTTTTGTCTTGTTTTTACATGTTTGTATGGTCCAGTACGGACTAGATGGTGTAAACTCATTGAATCTTTGAGTGTTAATTTTATTTTCTTTCATTAAGGTTTATTTGTAGGTTTGATTGTTCTAGGTTGTAGAGATTTCTTTCATTCTTTGCAACTAGGAGAAAAATCCTTGCAAGTAGGGTTTAAGAGAAAGAAATGGCTCTAACCTAGGCATTCCTTGATGGCACCTATTAAAATAACTAAAAATGATAGGTTAGGATATGTACATAGCTTAGGAATAGGGTTGGAGGATATAATCCAAATTTCACTTCATTGTGCGGGTTGGAGGATTCGAAATGCAAGAGAAAGTTTTTGGTTTGTGAAGCAACCTTCTTTCCACCAATTGTTGACAGTTTGTCTTGTTTTTCCTTGTTTGTATGGTCCAGTATGACATAGATGGTGTAAACTCATTGAATATTTGAGTTTTCATTGTATTTTCTTTCATTAAGGTTTATTTTCAGGTTTGATTGTTCTAGGTTGTAGAGATTTCTTCCATTCTTTGCAACTAGGAGAAAAACCCTTGCAAGTAGGGTTTAAGAGCAAGAAATGGTTCTAACCTAGGAATTATTTGATTGCACCTATTTAAATCACTAATAATTCTAGGTTAGGGTCTATATATAGCTTTAAAATAGGGTGTGTGGTGTTGTAGGTCCAAGAGGAGGAGAAACAATGAAGCCTTAGGCTCACCACTGGGAGTAGGTGAGTTAGGACAACAAGAAAGGTGTGATTTATGAGCACATGGGGATTGGTGTAGGACCAAGTGAAACATGAATGGAAATCCCTCTAAGTTCCCTTGAATATTCCCATTTTTTTTGGAGCAGGAGATTTGACTAGTGAAGAGTGTTAGACCCATCTTGCCAAGTCACTGGTTAGGCCTAAACCCTTCAAAATAGTGCAGCATTGGAAAACCACTCTTACAGATAACCCAGATGCACTTTTCCATTATTGTCTATAAATTCCAAAAGGGTACTCAAATCCATTATTTTTTTCTAGGATTTTTTGGTACTTTTGCAAATTAAGACCCTAAAACCACCTAGGGAGGGTTAATGCAATTAGGCCTAATTTGGTGCCGGTAGAGATCTAGAAGAATTAAGAAGCCAAGACGATGGATTTGGTGATTCTTAAACCTCAATAAAAACATTCAAGACACCTTGTTGAAGCATAGGCTAATCACAAGAAGTGTTTGTTTGTTAAGATCCTTGTAGGAGTGGTTGGAGCCCAAGAGAGGAGTGTGTGAGTAACTGAGGTGGAAACCTCAAGTGGTGGAGTTGATTATCTAAAAACCATTGGCTATACCTAGGAGGAAATTCAAGAAGGTCCATACCTTGGGGGTCTCATTATCCTAACCCTTGTCAAGTGCCGAAGGAAGGACTTGAGTAATTGAAGGGTTGAGTAGGACAAGTCACTCAAGAAGGTGAACAAACAAAGCTCCAAGACTCTCTGCATCACCTGAATCTTGTTTTCTCCCTTGTTTCTATAGAAGGTAATTCAGGTCTATGAGACAGAGGTCAATAAATTTGGGTACAATTTTTGGATCCAAACCCTTGGTCATGTATAGTGAGTCTATGCAAAATGAGTAGGCTGTAATAGGAATTTAAAGAGAAAATGAAATGGGTCTTTTGTCTTGTTTTGTTTCAGGTTGTTGAAGGAGTTATATTGAAGATAATTTGTAATGTAAAATAGCTTATTAAATGAATGCAAGAATAGTTCAAATTCTTTTTCTTCAGTGTCTAAATTTGTTATGTTTTGAATGAGTAAGATTAAGGTTTTTTCTCGTTCAACCCATTGTTGTGATGTATGTATTTTCTATCATATTCTTTCATCTAAGGGGTTAATTAAATTTCCAGGATGGGATCTACAGACTGATAGGGCTTATACATGGATTCTGATAAGTATTTTGGGTTGGGACAGATAGATGAGATTCATTGTAAAGCAGTGTTATCTTAAGATCTCTAGCTATTTAGATTAATATTCTATTATATTATATTTCATCTTATGTTTTACAATTTTAGTTGCCCAATGGATAAGACACTAGTCATGGATTTATTCATTTCCAGTAATAGTTCTTTACTCATATTTCATCGAAAACTTGCTATAAATCAATAATATCAAAATATCTTTTCATTTTTGTATCTGTCACTACTTGTCAAAAGTTGTCTCACACTCCAAAGTTTGTCAAGGATCAATGAGAGATAGCCACTCTATATAATTCTCCCTCTTTGTTGATCCCCTTTTAGGAGTGAGATCTTCTACTTTATTTTAATGTCATCTGCATTTGTGGTGCGGAGATTGCAGGAGCATTAAGGGATCACCCTCTCGGCTTTTACAGAGCCCAAAGTGAAGAAGGGTTATGTGAGGCCCTACCCCGATCCATCCTATCTCTTCAGCTATTTTTATTTTGGAACTATTTTAGATGCTAGTTTTGACACACTATGGATAGGGAACTTTACATGGTCCCATGATTTTGGTAACATTGATATATATGGATGCTTCATTTCTATGCCTTGTGGATTATCGAATATTATATAATTCTAGATTAGGGTAATATTGTGATGATGCAGGTTATTATTTGAATTTCAGAATTTGTTATAATGTTAGAAAAATGTTTGCATATCTTGTAGATGGATCAAATTTTGAGGATTATAATAAATTGCTTTGATTTGTGATAAATTGTATTTTATAATGACGAGCCTTTGCAGAATGAATGTATTGTATTCTGATTATGTGTTATATATTATATGAGGTTATTTGGGAAGTACTAATGCTTTAATTGAGATGTGCAGGAAATTATCCATGTGACCATGGAAATATTATGGAGAATCAAGCCTAGGCCAATGTGCGTTAGTAAAAACAGGGGTTGTCTATTTGGAGAGACAACACCCATATGTACTGTATTTTATTCGTAAATGTAAAAAGTTGCATGAGTGTAAATTGTATTTATTGGATTGTTTAATTGTTTAAGGGACAATTGCCATGTGTGTATTGTGATGTGGAATTATTTTGTAGTGTCACTTGACACCTATGTAGTATGTTGTGTTGGCAATTTGTCATGTCACCTTTTTGAGAGTTTTATTTTATGTTAATTGTTATATCTCCTAATTATCCTTGAAGGAACCAAGAAATCTAGGTTAGAGAGCCACAAGAAAGGTCAACTCAGAGTTGACCCGTAGGTTAACTTCAGGTGGACAATCTGAAGGTCAAATCAACTCCTAGAGTCAATTTTAGAGCTTTTCTATTAGGCCTCATGGGGTACCTATGGGTGAAGGCCAAAATTGGCCATGTGTCTTTCCCTTAGGACTTGTTTAACCACCCAAAAAGGTGGTTTTCCCAAGATGGACGAATTCCATCTATAGGAGTGCCATCCTTGGTAGGATAACCTTCTTGGAGATAGTGATCTCAAGGGTGTCATTTGTGACCCTTGTTGCATAGCCTTATGTATGCATTTGGGGGTCATAAGGGGAGAGAATATGGCTTTGAGCCTTTGGGGGGCATAAGGTGTGTGGGATGAATCTGTTGTGTATTTTGTGTTGCCATGAGGTGGCTTGGGTTGTATTTTGGCTGTAGTCTCCCCAATGGTACTTGGTCCACTTCCACCCGTAGATTGATCATCACAAAATGTGGTGAAAGTGTAGCTTGGGATGAGAAGGTGTATGTTTGAGTATTTGCCCTATTGTTGTGTTGTATTGCTTGGTTGTAACTCCATCTAGGTCTTGATTCTCCTAGCTTGGGGGTGGCTTCTGGGAGGTGAGCATCCCATGGTCACAGTCCTAAAATTTTACATGCAGGTTGCTTGGGAAAAAGACTAGGAGTTGCAGTTTGTTTGGTTGCAGATGTTTCAAACTCAGATTTTTATTTAAATGCAGAAAAGCAAAGAAAGGAAATGTAACTTTATGATTTGTAGAAAAAAAAAAAAGAAAATGTATATGTAAATATAGGGCTTAAATTGATTCTTTTTCTGTTTAAATAAATGTATTCTTTTATTCACTGTGTAAAGATTAAGAAAGAGAAGACTGTTTAGATTTTTCACCCATTTTTATATATGGGTTATTGTAACTTATCATTCTGGAAATAAATGTAATTTTTATTTATATTTTGATGTCTATTGTGTTGTTGTAGACTACATCTAAAGCTGGTATGTTCACTTATTTATTTACTGCAATATTAAAGAAAAGAAAGAAAAAATGCATTAGGTTTCATTATTTACTCGCATAATTTAGATTACTGTTATTTTATGACTGTTAAAAAAAATAGAGAACTAGTATTTTCTTTTGCATTGCTGTAGAAAGTATGATGTATGACTATAAAAAAGAAAAAAAAAAGAAGTAAAATAAGTTATTCATAATGTTGTTAAAAGACAAAAATCAGAATGTTTAGATGTTAAAACCTCAAACAATATAAGGGTTTCCAGCCCTATTGTCTTATCATTCATTGAATATATCTGTAAATATATAGGTATATATATATTGAAAATATATATACATTTATATATATATAGATATATATATATATATATTCCCTTATGTGTTTATTCCTGCAACAAAAAGAGGAGACATATTTTGCCCCTGTGTATCCCTGTTACAAAAAAATATATATATATAAAGTATTGCATACTACTGTGTTAAAAATAAATCAGAATAAACTTCCTAATCCTAACCCTATATATATATATATATATATATATATATATATATATATATATATATATATATATATATATATATATATATATATATATATATATATATATATATCCCTGCGTGGGAGAAATATATGTATAAACTTGAAACATGACAATGGAGATATACAAAAACATATATAAAAATATGTATATTGATTTGTAAATATATATATATATATATATTTATATTTACCTAATGATAAAAAAAAAATTTTAAAAAAAGGAAGAAATATCATAAAAAAATAGGGGATCGTAGCACTGGCCGAACCACTGGGTGTAAACACAGTGGACGGCTCTCGGGTTGTGCCACTGTGTTTACCCACAGTGGACGGCACGGGAAAGGCTGAGCCACTGTGTGTAAACACAGTGGATGGCGCTCGGGCGCGCCACTGTGCTTACCCACAGTGGACGGCACGGAAGGTGTCGCCACTGTGTGTAAGCATAGTGGACGGTCCGCGGCCGCCACTGTGCTTATACACAGTGGACGGCACCGCCGTCACTATGTATAAACACAGTGGCGTCCGGGAGAGCCCCGCACCGCCTCCTCCACTCATCCCCCCCTCTGCGAAAAACCTCCGCCATGCCACGGCCGCCGTGCCCTAATTTCATCCGTACCTGCAAACACATACACATACTCCTAAAACAATGAATAAAAAAAAGGGGTTTAATAAACCCTAACCCATTTCAGGTTAGGGCATAAAATAATAAAAAAAATGAAACAAAGAGGGAATATATAGAAATGCAACCCTAACCCAATTTCGGGTTAGGGTTAGCATTTTAGGATTAAGGGAATTCTTTATTTAAAAAGAATTTTAAATTAAAGATGGGAAATTAAAATTGGAGTTTTAAAATTTGATTTTAATATATAATTGAGGTTGTTTTAATAATTGAATTATTATATGTATTTTTATTCTTTAGGGAATTAAAATTTTAATATAGTAAAATTAAAGGGGTTTAAAAATGAAGAATTATTATAGTTGGATACACCATACATTAAATCGATTAATTTATTTAATTAATCAATAGATTTTCCTCAACTCATTTGGGCGTTAGGTTATATTGTCAATGGGGAAAATTTTAAAAAAAGGGAATTGTAGATTAATTTTATGAACCATAGGCCTTTGTGTCGAGTGGGCCAAAATAATTAAAACACCAAAATTAAGAGGATAGGAAAATTAGAATTGGCTTTAGCTTATTGTCAGCCTTAGTGGGCAATGACCTTATAGAAATTCGAACCCTCAGCGGTTGGATTTAAATAATAAATTTTGCATGTGCATGAATTAATTATTGGTATTCTCATTTTATGAATGGGAATGATTAAACTCATGAAGATAACCAATTAACCTTTGTTTTTAATTAGCAACAACTTGAGTTAGGTAATTGAGCTAGCCAATAATCCGTGATACTAATTTAATCTCCTCTAAAGTAGTCTCTCGTTCGAGTTGGTTAATTAACCCAACCTTAGTAAGTAAATGTATTTACATCCTAGATAAGACAAAACTCTAATAAAGTTAATATTATTATTAGGATATATTGCAAGTTCTTGATGTCAAAAAAAATTTGTTGTTCTGTTTTTGTGCCCTAAAGTTTGGGCACGACAGGTTAGCATATCCCTTGTCATATATTTGTCCAACTCCCTGAGTATCCCAAAAACAATCTAGAGTAGGCCTCTCCACTCATGATTTGAGGGCCCGACTTGGTTCCTACCCCTATGGCAATGTAAAACCCCACCGTGTGCAATCCGGGGAACCAACATTACACACTTGTGTTTAGATTAGAACCCTAAAGGTGATAACAAAAGTATCATGTCCCCTCGGTTTCCATTGGACCTTGGGTGTAAAAGAAATTGTTATTGTCTTTTAGAGGGTTTGCCTCCCATCTTGTGAGAGGGAATGACCCAAGCAATATTTTGTTTTGGTCTACTATATAAAATATTGTGGTTTTGGACAAAAGTCCCTTATCACCTGGTGTTGATGTGTTATATGAACATTAGTCTCCCTTAGTATCCATGTGATGCGTACAAACATATAGAGCATAATCTTTGCAGACTGGGAGGCCTCATTAATTTGAACATCATGATAATTTTAGTGCAAAGGGATAGCAAGTTTTCCCCCCAAGATACTCACCATAAGGCTCCTGTGAGATGAGACAAAAATCCTTAGCTTAGCATAAGCTACTTGTAGCTTTTCAGGGAGAGGGTGATGTGATTGGTTCATCCTTCCAGTCCTAGAGGCCCCTAGCTATCCTCTCACAAAAAGGAAAAAATTAGCGAATATGCCCCTCTCGGTGTCCCTACACTACAGATGATGGAGATTCTAGGTTGTGAGCTGAAGTTACTGCCATTAGAACATTAACCTTAGGCTAAGAAAGTGTTTGATGTGTCTTCAATTATGCTAGAACCATGGAAATTGGGTTGATTCGACCTATTGGACATACACATTTTGATTAATTTTTTGATAAAACACCCTTAGACATTGTGGCTTCATTGTTTGTTGTGTTTTATTGCCACAAGAAATTCAACATCAAGATCCGATCAAATTCAACAATTACACATTTGGATAGATTTAGAAAATTTTCTTAGAACAACATCTATGATAGCTAAAACATGCATCTGTGTCGAGACACCGTGTTTACACAGAGCATAAACATGTTTGTGTATCAGAGAGTGAACATTATTAAAAACAACACAAATCATGTTTGTAACATATAAAACTATGTTTGGGTTCCTTAAAGTCATGTTTGTGTAGAAGATAATTATCAGTCGTACGGAAAATTGCGTCTGCGCAGAGAAGTACTACGTCTGTCTTTCAGAGGAAGATTTTGTAAAAGTTGTCAAGGAAAATGTGCTTATGTTTTGAGATCAAAAGAGCTTACAAGGTAGTTTTCTTTAGGGCTTCATCTCTAGTCAATCAGATCTTAACCTTGTCATACATTTTCAACCATTTCCTCTTTTGTGAATACATACCCTTCAAGCTAGAGTCAGAAGCTTACTTTGTGTTCCTCATCATATCTTTCAAACATATTAAAACATATCACTAAGTGGTTCCCATATTAGATCTATCATATTAGGGTCCCACTTGATCCTGTTTATTCAAGGTCAACTTTACCTCATCAAGAGATCTATCATCTCTTTGGAATCCACACCTTATTTTAGATCACACATATCTTGGACTTACATTTTGGACATTGCAAGACAACCCTAGATTCTTTCTCATATTCCTTCTTTGTCTTCCATAGTCTTCACATTTTCTTCCATCTTTCATTTTAGCCAAGGTTTATTTCATGGTTGAAAACCATTCCCAAAGGTCTAGAAGAGAAGATGAGGAATATCTAGGATCTCTCAAACTAATTACCTATGAGTTTGATAGAGATGAATTTTACAACCAATTTGAGAGTTGTAGTAGTATACCAGAAAATGACAATGAAAATAACAATGATAATGATAATACATCTATCACTTTCACAAAAATTGAAGATAATATCTTAGATCCAAGGTTCAATAGATTGGTTGAAGAAATCATGAAAAGAGATAGACAATACTTCCTTCAAGTCACGACACAAAGTGGAATAAGGCTATCTCATGATTTTGATATGTCACAAATTATAGAGGATTCTAATCAAATGAATCAAGCAAATGAATATCCTAGAGGACATAATGGTGGTAATAGAAGAGAACATTTCATGCCCAATTCACCTTCATTCTTATTCTAAAAACTTGAAGTTACCAACACTCATGCTCAAGCCAATTTTGCTAGGAAATCTCACGAACAACTTTGTAGTCATCAGTTTCCATAGAGAAGAAATGTTAATACACATACTCATACTCATGATAACACCCAAGATCATACCAATGCACATAATTATACTCAAGGGAACATTCAAAATCATGACACAAGGAGACCCCATGCCAGATTTGGGGGCAATATCCAAGATCATTCTTATGATACCTCCTATCCTCATGGTCATGACATGTATAATCGACCTAGACCTAGTATTCATCAATTAAATACCATACCAAGTGGTCCATATGCTAGATACAACTATGTTCCTCCTCTAAATGAGCACATATATGACCAATACAATCCCTACATGCATTATATGATGAATACTAAGAGGGGGGGGGTGAATTAGTATACCAAAAATTACTGAACTAGAACATTTTATCAGTCTAGCAGTAAACCAGTATAACAGTTTAACTAACAAACTGGTTAACACAAATGCAAACCAAATAGCAAGTAAGGCATTCACCCATAGAAGCACAATCACCATAACACAAGAGATTTTGATGTGGAAACCCAAATGGGAAAAACCACGGTGAGATGAAACTCACAAGTAACTATCTGCAGAATAGTAACTAGACCGGTTAAGGTCATAAAATATTCTTTACCAGAATAGATCCTGTTAGGAATCTCAATCTCTGTTAGGAGATAAGTCTGATTAAAGACTACCTTATGAGAGGATTTTAGATCCACAGATGTGAATCACCTTGTTAGAGGATTTACAAACGCTTTTCTGGGCCTGCCCGGTTAAGGGTTTCTAATTTGTCAAAGATGTGAGTAATCAACAAGTGAATGATCTAGCAAATAGCACAGTCTGCTTGGTTAGATCCATGATAGCTCATTGCTAATGCATTTTAGCATTACTTCAGTCTTCAATAAATCCACACTTTGTTATAGTACACAGACTTGATCTTTTTTGTTAAGATCGCACATACAAGAACTTATCAACAACTACAAACCCTAACAACTACACTCATATTAAAACCCTAGACATGATGTCCTTAAAAGGAATTGGATTTCATGCTGGTCCAATAGGATTACATTGCAAGTTCCTAGGTTCATTGTATCTAGACACATTTGGTAACACTATCGTGCCCAAACTTTAGGGCACAAAAACAGAACAACAAATTTTTTTTGACATCAAGAACTTGCAATATATCCTAATAATAATATTAACTTTATTAGAGTTTTGTCTTATCTAGGATGTAAATACATTTACTTACTAAGGTTGGGTTAATCAACCAACTCGAACGAGCGACTAGTTTAGAGGAGATTAAATTAGTATCACGGATTATTGGCTAGCTCAATTACCTAACTCAAGTTGTTGCTAATTAAAACCAAAGGTTAATTGGTTATCTTCATGAGTTTAATCATTCCCATTCATAAAATGAGAATACCAATAATTAATTCATGCACATGCAAAATTTATTATTTAAATCCAACCGCTAAGGGTTCGAATTTCTATAAGGTCATTGCCCACTAAGGCTGACAATAAGCTAAAGCCAATTCTAATTTTTCTATCCTCTTAATTTTGGTGTTTTAATTATTTTGGCCCACTCGGCACAAAGGCCTATGGTTCATAAAATTAATCTACAATTCCCTTTTTTTAAAATTTTCCCCATTGACAATATAACCTAACGCCCAAATGAGTTGAGGAAAATCTATTGATTAATTAAATAAATTAATCGATTTAATGTATGGTGTATCCAACTATAATAATTCTTCATTTTTAAACCCCTTTAATTTTACTATATTAAAATTTTAATTCCCTAAAGAATAAAAAGACATATAATAATTCAATTATTAAAACAACCTCAATTATATATTAAAATCAAATTTTAAAACTCCAATTTTAATTTCCCATCTTTAATTTAAAATTCTTTTTAAATAAAGAATTCCCTTAATCCTAAAATGCTAACCCTAACCCGAAATTGGGTTAGGGTTGCATTTCTATATATTCCCTCTTTGTTTCATTTTTTTTATTATTTTATGCCCTAACCTGAAATGGGTTAGGGTTTATTAAACCCCTTTTTTTTATTCATTGTTTTAGGAGTATGTGTATGTGTTTGCAGGTACAGACGAAATTAGGGCACCGCGGCCGTGGCATGGCGGAGGTTTTTTGCAGAGGGGGGGATGAGTGGAGGAGGCGATGCGGGGCTCTCCCGGATGCCACTGTGTTTATACACAGTGACGGCGGTGTCGTCCACTGTGTATAAGCACAGTGGCGGCCGCGGACCGTCCACTGTACTTACACACAGTGGCGGCACCTCCCGTGCCGTCCACTGTGGGTAAGCACAGTGGCGCGGCCCGAGCACCATCCACTGTGTTTACACACAGTGGCTCGGCCTTTCCCGTGCCGTCCACTGTGGGTAAACACAGTGGCGTGGCTCGAGAGCCGTCCACTGTGTTTACACACAGTGGTTCGGCCAGTGCTACGATCCCCTATTTTTTTATGATATTTCTTCCTTTTTTTTATTTTAAATTTATCATTAGGTAAATAAATATATATATATATATACAAATCAATATACATATTTTTATATATGTTTTTGTATATCTCCATTGTCATGTTTCAAGTTTATACATATATTTCTCCCACGCAGGGATATATATATATATATATATATATATATAGGGTTAGGATTAGGAAGTTTATTCTGATTTATTTTTAACACAGCAGTATGCAATACTTTATATATATATATTTTTTTGTAATAGGGATACACAGGGGCAAAATATGTCTCCTCTTTTTGTTGCAGGAATAAACACATAAGGGAATATATATATATATATATATATATATATATATATATATATATATATATATATATATATATATATATATATATATATATATATATATATATATATATATATATATATATATATATATATATATATATATATATATATATAAATGTATATATATTTTCAATATATATATATATACCTATATATTTACAGATATATTCAATGAATGATAAGACAATAGGGCTGGAAACCCTTATATTGTTTGAGGTTTTAACATCTAAACATTCTGATTTTTGTCTTTTAACAGCATTATGAATAACTTATTTTACTTCTTTTTTTTTTCTTTTTTATAGTCATACATCATACTTTCTACAGCAATGCAAAAGAAAATACTAGTTCTCTATTTTTTTGTTTTTTTTAACAGTCATAAAATAACAGTAATCTAAATTATGCAAGTAAATAATGAAACCTAATGCATTTTTTCTTTCTTTTCTTTAATATTGCAGTAAATAAATAAGTGAACAGACCAGCTTTAGATGTAGTCTACAGCAACACAATAGACATCAAAATATAAATAAAAATTACATTGTTTTCCAGAATAATAAGTTACAATAACCCATATATAAAAATGGTTGAAAAATCTAAACAGTCTTCTCTTTCTTAATCTTTACACAGTGAATAAAAGAATACATTTATTTAAACAGAAAAAGAATCAATTTAAGCCCTATATTTACATATACATTTTCTTTTTTTTTTTGCTACAAATCATAAAGTTACATTTCCTTTCTTTGCTTTTCTGCATTTAAATAAAAATCTGAGTCTGAAACATCTGCAACCAAACAAACTGCAACTCCTAGTCTTTTTCCCAAGCAACCTGCATGTAAAATTTTAGGACTGTGACCATGGGATGCTCACCTCCCAACCTAGGCTTACCAGAAGCCACCCCTGAGCTAGGAGAATCAAGACCTAGACGGGGTTACAACCAAGCAATACAACACAACAATAGGGCAAATACTCAAACATACACCTTCCCATCCCAAGCTACACTTTCACCACATTTTGTGATGATCAATCTATGGGTGGAAGTGGACCAAGTACCATTGGGGAGACTGCAGCCAAAATGCAACCCAAGCCACCTCATGGCAACACAAAATACACAACAGATTCATCCCACACACTTTATGCCCCGCAAAGGCTCAAAGCCATATTCTCTCCCCTTATGACCCCCAAATGCATACACAAGGCTATGCAGCAAGGGTCACAAAGGACACCTTTGAGATCACATGACAAATTGCCAACACAACATACTACATAGGTGTCAAGTGACACTACAAAATAATTCCACATCACAATACACACATGGCAATTGTCCCTTAAACAATTAAACAATCCAATAAATACAATTTACACTCATGCAACTTTTTACATTTACGAATAAAATACAGTACATACAGGGTGTTGTCTCTCCAAATAGACAACCCCTAGTTTTACTAATTCACATTGGCCTAGGCTTGATTCTCCATAATATTTCCATGGTCACATGGATAATTTCCTGCACATCTCAATTAAAGCATTAGTACTTCCCAAATAACCTCATATAATATATAACACATAATCAGAATACAATACATTCATTCTGCAAAGGCTCATCATTATAAAATATGATTTATCACAAATCAAAGCAATTTATTATAATCCTCAAAATTTGATCCATCTACAAGATATGCAAACATTTTTCTAACATTATAACAAATTCTGAAATTCAAATAATAACCTGCATCATCACAATATTACCCTAATCTAGAATTATATAATATTCGATAATCCACAAGGCATAGAAATGAAGCATCCATATATATCAATGTTACCAAAATCATGGGACCATGTAAAGTTCCCTATCCATAGTGTGTCAAAACTAGCATCTAAAATAGTTCCAAAATAAAAATAGCTGAAGAGATAGGATGGATCGGGGTAGGGCCTCACAAACACAGCACAAAATCACCATCAAAGTGTCGATGGATGGTAACTCATCACAAAGATATACCGGTTGGTAACTCATCATAGAGTATTACCGGTTTATATAACCTTACCGCTTACCGGTTGGTAACTCAGAGTAATACTGGTTTAGCAGATTACCAGTTGATAGAAATGAAGACTAGGAAAATGATAACTATTGCTTCTAGTTCCTTTGCTCCATTCCGCTTGAGATCCTCGAACCGCTTGAGGTCCTCATGCCGCTTGAGATCAGTAAAAACTTTCTACAAGACACCGATATTCTAAGACTATAACATAATATCGGTTGAGCGTAACTCATACATACAAAAAGTGATCTCATAGCAAGTGTGTGTCCATCAATGACAATCACAACATAATCATCAAAAATGCCAACAATCTCCTCCTTTGGCATTGATGGCAACACTTAGGAAAAATTTTGACGTCTAAGTGTTTTTACAAAATACATATGCCATAATAAAAAATACTCCCCCTAAGCATATACACTATCCCTTTGCAGAAAAGAAAATGTATACTACTTCCTTACAGAGATAAACATGAGTATACATAGCATGCATCAAAATTTTAAATACCAGAATACTTCTGCCCCTTTGCCAACAATGAAAAAATACCGCTGAATAACCCTTGTTTCTATTAGCTGAATAAATGTTTATGACATAAAGAGTGAAACTTGTCAAAAACTGATTTAAAGTCTTGCATAAATTGCTTCATGGATAAGGATAATGACTCAAGTAATGAGGTAGCAACCTCACTCTCCATTTGCATCTGGGACACCTCTTCCTCCATGGCATCCAAGGTACTCATCTCTTCAATAACCGTCAAGGCATCCAGATTGAGATAGCACTTCTGAAGTATTTGTAGTCTTGGTAGTAGAACCAGTTGTAGTTCCTACAAATCCTTGGTTTGGTTGCTGATCTCCAAATTAATTCTTGCAACCTGAAGTTGAAACCGGTGAATGGTTTGCCCATAAGTGGTAAAGGAGTCATATGGGGTCTTGAAGGTGCTTATGAATGTTTGCAAATCAGTTTGTAGTTTGTCTTTCTGGGCAAGCACATCATCATAGAATAGATGGGGTAGACATATCTTACTGAGCAGCAATTTCCCCTCATCCATTGCATCTTTGATGTCCTTCTATGCCTTCTGTAGATCGGACCAACACTCATGTAACTTTTTCACCAAGGCAGTGTTCAAAGCCTTTTGATGCTCCTTCTTGGCATGCGCTTCAACAACTTCTTCCAGGCTTTGGACCTGGTCCTCCACAACTATGCATAAGAGTTTCAGTTGGGCTAGAGAGGAATCAGTACTGGGAGGTTGGTACCAGGTATCAAACCGGTAAGAGTGTTCACTGTAGCTTGGATCACATCTTGCTCCTTCTTCCCTCTTATCACCTCTAGGCATTCTTGAGAAAGCTTGATGCTTTGTAGCAGCTCTGATTTGTTAGTAGATTGGAGGTCAGTGGGACTAGTAAAGTCAGCCAATTTGACTTAACTACCTATTTCCTTTGGGTCTCCAGCTGTGTGCTTTGTGCTACTTCCTCCTTCTCTTTGGCTCTTAACTTCTCCTCTTCCTGCTTCCGCTTCACCTCTTCCCTTCTCTTTTCTTCTTCCTGTCATTTCTCTTCTTCTTTCTTTTCTTCTTCCTTCTTCTTCTTCTCTTCCTCTTGTTTCTTCTTCTCCTCTTCTTTTCTTTTCTTTTCCTCTTCTAGTTTCCTCTTCTCCTCCTCTTTTTTCTTTTCTTCCTCTTTTCTCTTTTTCTCTTCTTCTGCCTATTTCTTCTTTTCAACTTCCTATTGCTTCTTCTCTTTTTCCACTTGCTCCTTGGTAGGCTTTTCTTTGTCCTATTTTTCTTGTCCTACCACTTGATGGTGTACCCAGAGTGACTTTTTCACCATTAAAGGCATCAACATCAATAGGATCCATTTCATCAGTGACCTGTTCTCCTTCACTATCATATACCTCATCCTGTTTATTGGTTGCCGGTTCTTCCTCAGCTTTCATGTTGGCTTCAGCCACTTGATGCAACCTTAAAGCGGTTTGGGCATGAGAGTGGGTATCTTTTACCACTTCGGAAACTTTTCCTTCTAGCAACAAGAGTCTCCTTCTTCTCATGAAGAAGAGGCCCTTATATCTTTCCACTATTTCATAAAGTTTAGTTTTAGGCACATTAGGAAAGTATTGTGCAAATACTTCCTCTCTTATTTCCTATTCCTTCTCTATGGCAATGTGCCACTTGTTATCTAAAGAATTATACAAAGAATTAGGTGTCTCGTATTTAATTTCTGATGGCCAGCGGTCATTAATACATAAATAATTGATGACTTCCTATTCAACTTCCTTCTTTTCATCATCATTAAAATCATCAAAGCACTCTTTCAAATCACTAATTACTTCTCTTCTAATATTCTTAATAGTTCTTTGACAATGTGTCAAAGGTTTGTAGGAGGAAATATCAATATTTACCAGTGTAGATGTTGTCGGTTCATTCTTTGTCATTTTCCTAGTCTTCTTAGGCTTTTCTTTAGACATAGTGTCCTCTGAGTCTTGTGTGGTGTCTTTTGTCTTTCTCTTTCTATCAAAGACTTTGGCGGGTGCAGCTTCCAGTTTCTTCTTTGCTAGTGACTGCTTGGTCACTTTGGGACTTGTTGTGGTAATCGGTGCCGATACTGAAGGCACTGCCTTTCCCTTCTTTACTGACGATTCTTCAACTGGTGTGACCCTTTCCAAATAGGTGTCGATTCTCTTTGCCTTTGGATCAAGGGGCGAGGTGAGTAGGGTAGAGGCATACCCATCTAGTATGTCATACATTACCTCATATCCCATCGGTTCCACTTCTTCCTGTCTAGGCTCAACCGCCTCCATTATGCACTCATCAACTCTGATGGTGAAGTAGATGTCATCTTCATATTTCTTGACAATATCACCTGATATTCTCACTCTTTGGCTTATTTTGTGTCTGAACTCATCAAAGTATTTGTTCAGAACTTCTGGATAACTAGTTCCAACCACTTGAAGGCTTTCCTTGATTTGCTTTGTAACCAATTGGTTGGCAGACCACTGAATATCTCTGACTCCTGGGAAGTAACATTGGAAGTAGAAGAACAGCCCAGCCAATAGTTGTCCAAACTTAAATCTCAAGGCATTTTCCTGTTTAATCAACTTTAGGTTTACTAGAAGTTGCCTTTGCATACAGGTGCATAAGTCAAATGATGCATCTTCCATGATCATCCGGTAGGCAGCATTTACCACTGCAGCTGAGATAGAGTTGATTTTATTGGTGTGGAACATTTGGTATCCTATCACTATACATGCATATTTGACTAGATCATCCTTGATGGAATTGACAGTCATTCCCCATGAGTCACTCACTGAACCGATGAGCTTGGTCATTTCCATCTTGCTGATCTTCCTTAGGGCTAGTGCTTCACCGACATTATAGAAACCAGTGACAACATGAATCACTTCCGATGTGATGTCATGCATTCTCTCTAAGTAGATTTTATCACCGTGCACTCTACTCAGAATGATGTGGATGTGATCATCCGAAAACTCTTCAAGGAAATAGACTACATTATGAAGCTTCTTCTTTTCCAAGATGCTAAATTCTGGTTTAATCTTCTTGTCCTTCCCGCAGAAAAAACTTAACTGGGAATGGATTACAAGAGATCCTAAGTCTTCAATTTTACAATCAATGTAATCAAAAATTCCTTCCTCCACTATAACACCAGCGGGTATTTGAGATAGGGCATTGTATTTTGCCTTCCATTGAATGAAGTCTACAGGATCAATGGGTGTACTAGGGCTAGAATGTGATGCGGAAGCCATGATAATCAGAGAAATTTGAGAAATACCTTCATAATTCAAAATTTAGGGCTTGCAATTTATACTTCATCACACACTCCTTCGATTGCTGAAATACCACTTTGTGCTCTACACTTGACCGATTGATATTCTCTTATGATTCTTCTTCAATATTTTAAGAATTCTTCGAATCGCAATCCAAATTGCTTTTCGTCGCTCAGTGCTTAAAAAAAACTTCTTCACTCGAGAACTGATAAGTGAAAAATGACTTGAAAAATCCTTTTAAACAAGTTCTCCACATACCATAATAAATGCTACACTATTAGGGCGTAAACCCTAATTTGCCTTTTACCATTTCTGGTCTTCCACCAGTTGACAAGTATCACTTACCCGTTAAGGTCTTTTACCGGTTTAAACTGGGGGTTCAAGATATTTCACTGTTTTCTCCCCCTAAGCTTTTCTGATGCTTAGTTTGCCGGTTCAATGACTTCCACACTAGGTGCAGAAACCGGTTCTTCTTGAATCACTTCTTCTGGCTTCTTCTTCCAGGTATTCTTCATATCCATTTGAATGGTTTCAACATCTATATTTCCTTCTAGAGTTACCGGTATATCATCTGATATATTCTTTCACGTTCTACAGAATCTTGTTGTATGACCCAGTTTGTTGCAATGATAGCAAATCATTCTAGGTGCTCTCCAAGGTCCATTGTTCATGTTTCCATTCTTCCTTCTGCATGTTGCAGCAGTGTGATCATTACCATAATAGATCAAATAGGTTGCTCTGCATCCAGTTGCCACTTGATAGCCACTACTTCCTGACTGATAATTATAGGTATTAAACCGGTTTGGGTTCTAGTTC
Source organism: Cryptomeria japonica (assembly GCF_030272615.1). NCBI lineage: Eukaryota > Viridiplantae > Streptophyta > Pinopsida > Cupressales > Cupressaceae > Cryptomeria > Cryptomeria japonica. The sequence continues at coordinate 325,761,411 of NC_081410.1, forward strand.
TGAGAGGGTACACAAAAATATCCTTTACTCCTTTGAGGATATCTTCTGGTGTTGTGCATGATAGACCTGCATTCAAATGCTCTATGCCCAAACTTGTTGCATGCATAACAATTACCATTGAATCTATTGAGTCTAGGCTTATCATTTAGAAAATAAGGAAAGTTATTGTAAGCCTTACTTCTACATACATTAGCAGTGTGTCCTTCCTTGAGACAATTAAAGTAAACAGGTTTGCACTTTTGCTTACCTTTATCCTTTGGTGTCGGTTGTTTCTTTGATGCTCCATCTTTTGTTCTAGAGGTCTCACCTTCCTCATATTCAGAGAAACTGAGTCTATTGGTATTCTTTACCGGTTTAGCTAACTCAAGCTTCTACTCTAGCTTGACAGTGCTCTTATTGAATTTGGTAAGTATTTCCTTTGACTGAGTAAGTTCTTTGGTATAGCAGCATTGGATTCCTTCAAGGTTGCATTCTTAGAAACAACCATCTGTAGTTCACCTTGCATTTCTTCCTTTTCCATTTTATTTTCATGAAGATGAGCGGTAAGTGCACTGATCTCTTGCTTCAGCTTGGAGATCTCATGATCTTTTTCTTTTACCATATCCTCAACTTTTCTCCGATTCTCAAGTTCTTGACACATTTTGATAGTTAGTCCTTCAAGTTCCCTTCTTAGGTTGGCATTGGACTCATTCAGTTTTTCAACTTCTTGAACTTGGGCTTCCATGTCCGCTTCATCAAAAGAACTATTTTCATTTATCTACATCAGTTTTTCAGCATGCTCTCTTTTTTTTGCCTGAGAGGCCTTATATTTGACTTTAAGTTCATCATAGGCTTGCTCAGTCTGAGTGAGCTGATGAGTAAGTTCCCTCATAGTGTATTCCCCCATATCTCTTTCCAAGTGGTTAGACTTATAGAACGGTTGGCTCTGATACCAATTGATGAATACTAAGAGGGGGGGTTGAATTAGAACTCAAACACTATGAGTCTAGCAGTAAACAAGTATAACAATTTAACTAACAAATCAATTAACACAAATGCAAACCAAACAGCAAGTAAGGCATTCACCCACAGAAGCACAATCACCATAACATAAGAGATCTTGATGTGGAAACCCAAATGGGAAAAACCATAGTGAGATGAAACTCACAAGTAAATATCTGTAGAATAGTAACCAAACTGGTTAAGGTCAGACTACATTGTGAGAGGATTTTAGATCCATAAATGTGAATCACCTTGTTAGAGGATTTACAAAGGCTTTTCTAGGCCTGCTTGGTTAAGGATTTCTAACTTGTCAAAGATGTGAGTAATCAACAAGTGAATGATCTAGCAAATAGCACAGTCTACTTGGTTAGATCCATGATAGCTCATTGCTAATACATTTCAGCATTACTTCAGTCTTCAGTAAATCCACACTCTATTACAGTACACAGACTTGATCTTTTTTATTAAGATCGCACATACAAGAACTTATCAACAACTACAGACCCTAACAGCTACAATCATATTCAAACCCTAGACATGATGTCCTTAAAAGGAATTTGATTTCATGTCAGTCCAATAGGATTGCATTGCAAGTTCCTAGGTTCATTGTATCTAGACACATTTGGTAACATGGCACAAAATCACCGTCAAAGTATCGGTGGATGGTAACTCATCATAAAGATATACCGGTTGGTAACTCATAGCAGAGTATTACCGGTTTATACAACTTTACCGATTATTAGTTGGTAACTCAGACTAATACTGGTTTAGTATATTACCGGTTGACAGAAATGAAGATTGGGAAAATGATAACTATTGCTTCTAGTTCCTTTGCTTCGTTCCGCTTGAGATCCTCGAATTGCTTGAGGTCCTCATGCCGCTTGAGATTGGTAAACACTTTCAGCAAGATACCGATAGTCTAAAGACTATAACATAATACCAGTTTGAAACAAATATCGGTTGAGTGTAGCCAACATTGTATCCCTCCTCCTCACCCAGTGATTCGAGCATGGGACTAACTCAAAGATAAAATTCACCACCCAAGAATGACTTACAATAATAAATCAAGGATTTGCAAAAATAAATGGCAGACATGAGTGAACCAATGCAAGAATACACAATTAAATACATATGTGATAGTTCTGATACTTAATGTAAGTACAGATCCAATAGCCAACAAGATGAGAGGGGGGGGGTGAATCATACAAACTTAATCATCAATAAAAACATCAGATTCAACCTCAGTAACATATATATCAGTCATATAACCAAAACTGTCAAACATGCAAACTCAAAAGCATATGAACAATATAAACCTCATAACACCAGATTTAACATGGAAACCCAAATAGGGAAAAACCACTATGGGATTTTGGACCCACTAAGAAATATACTCTTGTAGAGTATGCTTAGTTAAAAGCAAATCTTGTTAAAGATTCCAAACACATTGCTAGATGTGACCCAGTTAAGGGATTTCCCTCAGATCTATTAGGATCTTCACCTTGTTAGAAGTGACCTTATTAAAGGATTTCAAACACTCAAATAAGAATGTCACCTTGCTAGAGGATTTACATATAAGACTATTAAGTCCACTCGGTTAAGAGATTTTTTGCTACTTCTCAAAATAACAGTAATAAAAATATGTCTGCAACTTCCAATCTAAAAATGCTAAAGCAGATTCCTATTTGTTCAATACAATTTAGACATAGAACTAATCTTGTATATCTTCTAGGAATCTATACTCTGTTATTCTAACAGGTCTTCAAGCTTCTGTGCTCAGTAATAACTATGTAGCATCCCTATGCATACACTTGCCCGCATGCATTGTTTATCAACAGTTTCCTATTTATAAACAATCTTCTAACCGCTTAATCTCCTTGATCACATTCCCATGATCAATCATAGCCATTAGATCTTCAATCTTGTCTAGGTTCAATGTATCCTTCGATTTGAAAATGTTTTACCCCACTTTGGAACTTGTGTTAGGGTATTGCAGTTCAATCTGAGCTGTAGATCTTCTTGCCGACCTTTCTTTACCATAGATTCTTTAACAATCTTCATACACGACTTACCAATCATTTAATTGTCTCCAGCTCATCATCTTCCTTCATTAAATATCACATGTAAACATTTAATGCATTTTGTTATAGCTCGGTTGTAACTCAGTAAATACTAAACTTCACTTGGTAGACATTCTGCCTTCATTAACCGATAGCGATAACCTTAGGGTTTACCGACTAGGTTCTTTGCTCGGTAACATAGTGTAGTATTAACCTTTCAAACAATAGCATATGTAGGATATCAAAACAATCTAAACATCATGATCTCATCATTGTCTAACTCGGTAATAGTTGCCCATTGAATAACTTATCCCCTTATTCATCATATTCTTTCTGTGTCTTTTACCGACATCTTTATACTCATTAAATCATACTTCTTAAGATATGGCAACATCATACTGAATTAGAAAATCAATTTCTTGACATCAATGACAAAATAATAATATTAAGACAGTAATCATCCTTAATCAGTTATAGCCATAGTCATCAACAACCTTCTCAATATCCTTATTGAAATGCCAACAATCTCTCATTGTAATTGGAATGCCAACCTTCTTCCTGTCTTTTATAATGCCAACAATCTCCCCGTTTGGCATTGATGGCAAAACCAATTGATTTGACCTTAATAGATTCAGATTGTTGTGATTCTGAAATGCTGAAATGCTCTCCCCCATACATTAGACTTCTCTTGTTTTCTCAGTCTTCTTTCCAATTTGTAGTCTGCTCTTCTTATGTATTCTCCCCCTTTCATAGGTATTCTCTCCCTTTAACAACAATACCAAAAAAAGAAAAGAACTAAAACATAATTTGTTTCTGTAAGAAGTTATTTCTTGCTGTTGTGTATTAACTGAGTCTCGGTCAGAGCATTTGTCTTCAATTCCTATTCCCTATTTATTGTTTCCTGCACATCTTTAGAAAACCTCCTAAAGTGTGTAAATCAGCATCAACTCCTAAAAGATATTTTGTAGAGTCATCGAATTGATGCTTTCCCCGAACTCGGTCAGTGAATGGAAGATAGGGGTAGAACCCCTAACTGACTTCTGAGATATTCAAAAGTGTCCTTTGGCAGTGGCTTGGTGAAGATATCTACTATTTGCTCCTTTGTAATTATATATTCCAACACCACTTTCTTCTCTTGAACTTCTTCTCTAAGATAATGATATTTGATAGAGATGTGCTTTGTCTTAGAGTGCATAACAGGATTCTTTGAAATGTTAATGGCACTAGTGTTATCACAGAATATAGTTACTGGCTCATAACTTTCTCATTTATACCTTCCAATAGTTGTTTGATCCATGCTATATTGGTGCAATTCAGTGCTACAGCAACATATTCAGCTTCTGCTATTGACTGAGAAACACATCCTTGTTTCTTGCTAAGCCAACTCACTAGTCTTTCTCCTAAAAAGAAAGCTCCTCCACTTGTGCTTTTCCTATCATCAATGTTGCCTGCCCAATCAACATCAGTATAAACTTTTAAATCTAACTCATTTCCTTTCTGATATACCAAACCATAATCTTCAGTGCCTTTTAAGTATCTGAAAATTCTTTTGATTGTCGTCATGTGTTTCCTTAGGATCTGCAGAAAATCTTGCAACAATACCTACTGCATGTGCTATATCTGGCCTGCTGTGAACATCATATTGCAACTTTCCACTCATAGATTGGTAAAGTGTCTCATCAACAGATGCAGATTCATCATTCTTTGATAGTTTATAGTTGGTAGTCATAGGAGTACTTACTGGTTTTGAATCCTCCATTCCAAAGTTCTTCAAGATTTCCTTTATGTACTTGGATTAGGTAATGAAAATATCATCTTTCATTTGCAGTATCTGCAGACCTATAAAATATTTTATCTCACCAATTATTGACATCTCAAACTCTTTACTCATTTTATTTCCAAAGTTCTTGCATAGAGAGTCATTTCCACTAAAGATAATATCATCAACAAATATGGCTGAGATTAGTATTCCATTTTCATCATTCTTCATGTACATATTGTTGTTTTCACTTGTTCTTATAAAGTCAATTTTAATCAAATATGAGTGCAATCTCTCATACCATGCTCTAGGTGCTTGTTTCAGACCCTATAAAACTTTGTTCAATTTACATACCTGATCATTATTTTCTCCTTCAACAAATCCTTCAGGTTGTTCAATGAAAACTTCTTCTTCTAATATACCATTCAGAAATGCAGATTTGACATCCATTTGATATACCTTGAAATTCTTGTAAGCAGCATATGCCAACAATGTTCTTACTCCTTCAAGTCTTGCCATAGGTGCAAAAGTCTCACCATAATCAATTCCTTCTTCTTGGGCATAACCTTTGCAAACTAGTCTTGCTTTATCTCGAATGACCTCACCTTTTTCATTTAGCTTGTTTCTGAAGATTCACTTTGTACCAATTACATTTTTGTCCTTCGGTCTTGGGACTAGTCTCCATGTGTCATTCTTCTTGATTTGATCAATCTCTTCTGTCATAGCATTTATCCAATCTTCACTGTTAAATGCCTCTTTCACAATTCTCGGTTCAAATTTAGATATCAAACATGTGTTCTATCTCAGTTTGTTCCTTGTCATCACTTGATCATCCTTATCTCCTATAATCTGACTTGGTGCATGATGTCTTCTGACATACTTGGCTAATACAAGCTCGGTAGGCTCTGTATGATCTTCTTCATCACTCGATAACTGGATATTTCCTTCATTTTCTTCAACAGTTATCTCGGTAGGACTTCTCGGTTGCACATAGAAAAATCCTTCATAATCTTCTAGTTCTTTGGAGTTTCCTTCATTATTTCTTTCTGCAAATACATCAATTTTCACATTTGCACTTTCTACTATATTGTTAGATGATTTGATCTGACATTTAAATGCTTTGCTTCTAGAAGAATATCCTAGAAACATTCCTTCTTCACTTTTTTGGTCAAACTTGCCATTTCTATCATCTTTATGAACATAGCATCTACTCCCAAAGATTTTAAAATAACTTACATTAGGTTTCTTGTCATACCAGATTTCATAAGGTGTCTTCAAAGTACCTTTCTTCAATTGAACTTGGTTCAAGGTGTAAACAGCTGTGCTTATTGCTTCTCTCCATAATGTTTGTGGAACTTTCTTTTCAATCATCAAGGTTCTGGCACAATCCACAAGAGATCGGTTCCTTCTCTCAGCTATCCCATTCTGCTGTGGAGTTCTCCGTGCAGAGACTTGTCTTTTTATACCATGATCATTGCAAAATAAGTTGAACTCATCAGATGTAAACTCTCCTCCTCTATCTGATCTGAGACATTTTAGTTATCTCCCTGTTTCATTTTCAACTCTAGCCTTGTACCATTTAAACATTTGAAAAGCTTCTGATTTTTCTTTTAAAAACATTACTGACATCATCCTTGAGTAATCATCCACAAATAATATGAAATATTTATCACCATAATAACTCTAAACTTTCATAGGACCACAAATATCAGTATGCACAAGATCTAAAATTCCCTTAGAAGTGTAGGACATACTTGTAAAGCTTGATCTTGTCATCTTACCCAGCTGGCATCCTCGGCACATAACATTCTCAGGTTTTTCAAGACTCGATAGACCTCTTACTCGGTGCTTCTTACTTATTTTGATCAGATTATCATAATTAACATGATAAAGCCTTTTAAGCCATAACCAGGTATCATCTATCCTTGCATATAGACATTTATTCCGAGTTGAGTCAAGATGAAATGTATTACCTCTTGTTTGTGTCCTAGTAGCAGCTAAGTTTCCATGCTTGTCATGAACTTTGACAATTCCTTTTTCAAACTCTATTCGGTAACCTGTGTTGTTTAGCTATGCTACACTCAACAAATTGTATTTCAAACCTTCAACCCAATAAACATCATTACATTTAGCATTGTCAAGAAGTGTTATGGATCCTTTACCTCTTACCGGACATGGTGCATCATTACCAAATCTTACATAGCCTCCATGATAATCATCTAATTTAATAAACTTGTGTTTATCACCTGTCATGTGATGTGAGCAACCACTATCTATGATCCAAGAATCATTAGTATTTATCTAAGATATTAAAGCTTTTTCTTCATACCTTTCTTCATCTGATTCATCTTTGAAAGCCACATAAACAACTTCCTCTGTATCAGTTTCATCTAATTTATCATCATTAGATTCCTCATCAACTATTAGGCATGTCCTTTTATCTCTTCACCTGAAGTCTCGGTGTCCTCTATAATGATTATCCTTCTGTCTGTCATCTTGGCAATCTCTCTTTTCACTAGATTCTATGTTAGGACAGTTAGAAGCCATATGTCCTATCTTATCACAATTGAAACATTTTAAAGGTAGCTTTCCTTTCCTTTATACTTACCTTTTCCTCTCAGTAGCCTTCTGGCTAATAGTGCTTCAAACTCTTCTTGCTTTCTAATTTCCTCATACAGTTTGTGTACCTCCTCCATGTTTTTGTGAAATATTTCACTTGCTCCACTGTGATACCCTTCAGAGTACTTATACTTTCTATCATTGTAATCATCAGTTTCATCAATATGAAAAGAAATGAATGCAAATTCAACTTTATTTACCGATGACCCAATGTTATCAAAGTTACTTAACTCAAATGCATGTAGCTTACCAATAGTAGCATCTAAAGAAACTAGCATATTGGGTACAGACCTCAATTCATTCATTGCAGAGACTCGGATTGCATAGGCTGGTAGAAGGGTTCTTAACAACTTACTTGTTACATCCTTTTCTTCAATAGTTCCTCCTGCTCCTTTGATTTGATTTACAATCTCCTTTAGTCTTGTACTGTACTGGGTTATATTCTCACCTTCATTCATCCTCATAGATTCAAGTTGTCCTCTTAGACTATCCACTTTTTCTCTTTGAACATGTTCATCTCCTCCGTATACAGATATGAGCTTAGTCCACATTGCCTTTGCATCATTACAGCCTTCTAGATCATTAAACTTTGAGTCGATCAATGTAGATGTTATTACAATCATTGCTTGAATATGTTCTTGCTTTGCCTTTATCTCTTCCATTGTCAATGGATAGGTGCTCGGTTTGATAAAATCGTTCTCCAAATAATAGATAGCAAATTCTCCAATTCTTGATAGATGCAGCTTCATCCTTTTTTGCCATGTAGAGATACTTGACTTATTTAGCTTCGGTGCATCCCTCTTATACATCTTTGGATCTTTAACTCAAGTGCCTTTAAACTTTCCTTTAGGAAGATCTACAACTTTGATACCAATTGATAGTTCTAATACCTAATGTAAGTATAGATCCAAAAGCCAACAAGATGAGAGGGGGGGGGTGAATCATACAAACTTAATCATCAATAAAAACATCATATTCAACCTCAGTAACATATATATCAGTCATATAACCAAAACTGTCAAACATGCAAACTCAAAAGCATATGAACAATATAAACCTCATAACACCAGATTTAACGTGGAAACCCAAATAGGGAAAAACCACTGTGGGATTTTAGACCCACTAAGAAATATACTCTTCTAAAGTATGGTCGGTTAAAAGAAAATCTTGTTAAAGATTACAAACACATTGCTAGATGTGACCTGGTTAAGGGATTTCCCTCAAATCTATTAGGATATTCACCTTTTTATAAGTGACCTTATTAAAGGATTTCAAACACTCAAATAAGAATCTCAGCTTGCTAGAGGATTTACATATAAGACTGTTAAGTCCACTTGGTTAAGAGATTTTCTGCTACTTCTCAAAATAACAGTAATAAAAATATGTCTGCAACTTCACATCTAAAAATGCTAAAGTAGATTCCTATTTGTTCAATACAATTTAGACATAGAACTAATCTTGTCTATCTACTAGGTATCTATACTCTGTTATTCTAACAGGTCTTGAAGCTTTTGTGCTCGATAATCACTATGTAGCATTCCTGTACATACACTTGCCCACATGCATTGTTTATCAATAGTTTCCTATTTATAAACAATCTTCTAACCACTTAATCTCCTTGATCACATTTCCTATGATCAATCATAGCCATCAGATCTTCAATCTTGTCCAGGTTCAGTGTATCCTTCGATTTGAACATGTTTTACCTCGCCTTGGAACTTGCATATTTACCTTGGAACTTGTGTTAGGGTATTGCGGTTCAATCTAAGCTATAGATCTTCCTACCAACCTTTCTTTACCATAGATTCTTTAACAATCTTCATACATGGCTTACCAATCATTTAATGCCTCCATTTCCTCCACATTTTGTGACACCAAAATTTGATAAGTATAGAGGTAAGAGAGATCTTAAGGCACACATAAGAGAATTTTTCATAGCATGTATTGAGGTAGCCAATGAGTAAATATATTTGATGAGATTGTTCCCACAAAGTTTAGGTGGACAAGCTATGAAATGGTTCTCCCAACTTCCACTTGGAATCAAGTCATGGTGTGATCTAGCAGAAGCTTTATACAACACTTCTCATATAATATTGAAATAGATGTGTTAGTGACTACTTTGTGCAATACCAAATAGAAAAATGGAGTCCTTTGCTTCATTTTTACAATGATGGAGAGGTCTTTCTATTTGATTCTCTTGTGATATTGTACAAAAACAAATGGTGGAAATGTTTACTCAAAATGTCAACAAGGATATTGGATATGAACTAAGAAAAGTTTGTTTGTCTTCTTTTAAGGAAGTAATCGAAAAAGGATTGGTAGTTGAGAAAGTCCTTATTGAACAAGGCACCATTAAGCTATTTAAGGATAATAAAGAAGATTCAAATGGGAAAGATAAACCCCTCTTTTGTAACAAGTACAAGAACATAGTCAATTATGGGGTGGTAGATGTAAATATGGTGAAACCAAAGATGACTTTCCCAGGTGTAGGTTCATCCAATTCAAACAATCAAGTGAACACTCAAATACCATCAAAGCCTCAAAGAAAATATGCTACATTAGGAGAGACAATTGAAACAACATTTAACAAATTGGTTGCAAACAAGCTTATAACAATACCAAACAATCCACCTTATGAACCAAAAGTGAATACTACATGGTGGAATGATGATGAGTATTGTGAGTACCATAAGAGCAAAGGGCATACAACTAGCAATTATCATAGATTGAATAACATACAAGACCTTATTAACAAGGGCGACATAGAAGTTGATGGTCATACCTCCAATAAGGAACATGCGATGTTTAAGGAATCATTCCCTAAACATGATAAACGAAAAGCCAAAGTAGATAATCAAGCTAATTATGCTAAGATATCCTATAATTATGATTCCACCATTAACCACATTTCAATGGACAATCATGTTTATACCATTATAATAAAGGACAAAACTTTAGAAGGTTTTGGCCAAAGGAGTAAATGTGTGTTGAAAGGCATTGGACCATCATCTTCACCATAAAATGGCTAAACCTCTTAATGTAATGTCACAACCTGTTGAGGTAAAGTTGCCTTGCAAGGCATTCCACCCAAGATCACAACCTCATCATCTACCAAAAATTAGTATGACCTTGTAGATTAGTTAGGGAAGACACCAACCCTCATTTCATGTTATTTGTGAGGAACCGGTTATTACTGAGGGGGGGGTGATTAGTAATAAAAATAAACTTTAAGACTTTAACAACCACCAAAAACTTATTTCAAAACAACTCATAAATAGTACCGGTAACAACTAAAATTATACTACTGATCAGATTTATCAAACTACTCATTCTAAATGTTCATCAATATGCATGCAATAGAAAGATATCAACTTAACACATAAGAAATTAAGCAACACATGAACACTAGGATTTTCACGTGGAAACCTAAATGGGAAAAACCATAATGGGAATTGGTACCCACAAGATTTTTGCACTCTCTCAGAATGCCCCCTATTAGGAGCCTAGCTCGGTTAGGAGCTTACAAATATGCCCGATTAGGAGAAAACCCTATTAGGAGTCCCTTGGTTAGGGATTTACCTCAGCCGTATTATGAGCTTTACTTTTTTAGGAGTAACCAAGCTAATGAGTCACTTGGTGAAGGGATTTATATAGTTAGGCTTGTCTCGACCTACCTAGTTAAGGGATTTTGAGTCTGTTGCAACTATTAGGGAACAAAATATGTATGATCTAGAAATAGCACTCTTTCTTGTACAAATCCTTTTCTATTCCAATCTTCTTCTCTCTTGCAGACACACACATTGGTTTGGCCACAAACTCTTCTTTTGATCATCAACATAGTAAATCATCACAAACTTACCCTAAATAGACTTTACAACTTAGTCGATTACAAAAACCTGAGATTTACATGATATATCATCATAGATATTATTAACTCTTTACAGATTGTAGTGTCATAAAATTGTGACCCTCGCAATTTTTTACCACATTAGGGTCTTCGCGTTGGTGAATTGAATCCCCAAGCTTGATCGAAGACCCGAGACTTGCTCAATCCCTAGAAACTGCACTTTTTCTACCCCCCATACTACTTGAACCTACTTCTTGTTTTGAGATAAGGGTAGGATAGGGGCATCCCCCCTAGGATAGGGGCATGGCACCCCTGTCCATGCCCTATTTTTGGGCCACTTCATTCAAAATGTGCATTGGTCTTTGCATTTTCAATTAGAAAACTTTCCCTATGTCGGCCTATGATGAAAAATCAGTTCATTAACCCTAATTGATGAATAGATAAGTTGCACTTACCTTCCCATTTGCATAAGTTGTAAGTTTCATGGATCACAAGTTCAAGCATTCAAGCATTCCTTCCAAGCATGGAGCATTCTCAAGTCTCCCTTTAAGGCTAGGTGTTGCATTAAACTCAAGGATTCAACCATTGAAGAGGATATCCCTTTCAACATTCAATTTCACACAAGCAATTCTATCTGCAACCTCTCTTGAGGTGAATTACATTCCAGTCTTTCATTTACATTTTCTTGCAAGTATTTTCTTTCATCATTTGGTTAATTCCAAAACTGGGGTTTGACCTAAAGGCAACCCCCAATCCCAACCCCTTTTCCTCTCTTTTTTGTGTGTAGGTTGCAGGTGCGCAGTTGTATTTGCAAATTTGGACTCCATTCACAGAGGCAGAAAAACCCTTTTTATTTCACATATTTTTTGAAGGACCATGTCCACTTTCAACACAGTATCGACAACTTTTCTTCAAATTTGCAAGGAAACTTCATCTTAACCTATTATAGCCAGAACCAGGTGCACAACTTCATCCAACACTTCTATTTCAATTTATAATCAATTCTTTGCTACTTTTACACTTAGTCTCAAACACATAATTCAACCATTGCTCATTCTAAAAGAGGGGTTAACTTGTCATTTCACATCATTATCAATTCATTTAGTATTCAATCCTTTTCCTCAAAGATTGGATCTAATGAATTCCCCCCCTCTTTTAAATGTAATGTGGATAAAGTGTTTGAAGGGAAATCCATAGTGAAACTTTCATCTCTCCTCAGAGGGAAGAAAAGATTTCCTCTTGATCTCTCCATCATTCACTTTTCACCCCATTACATTTTGGTGAACTCGACATCTTGCATGCTTTATTCTAAAAATCATTGCATATTTTTCATTAACAAGTTTTATTTTTCTTCAAACTTAGTGGTTAATTCATTCAAAACACTAGTTTTTAAAATTGAAATTGAACTTGTGTTTTGTAAAAATTGCTTGCTATTGTCTTAGATCTGAAAAATTGCTTTGTTGGTAAAATTCAATTTCTTCATTATCTTGTTCAATTTTCAAATCAAATTCACAAAATTAAGATGTTAGTTTTCAAAACCCTAATTTTCAAAACTCATCATGAAATTGTGTAAAAATTGAATTTCCATTTAATTTTCAGATTTTTGGAGGACCATGTGCACTTTCATCACGGTCTCGGCAACTTTTCCTCAAATTCGCAGGGCAGCTTCATCTCAACATATTATAGCTAGATCCATGTGCACACCTTCATCTCACACTTCTATTTCAACTTATAATCAATTCTTTGCTACTTTTACACTTAGTCTCAGAACACATAATTGTTAGGATAACCGATGAACAACTTAGAGAGGGGGGGTGAATTAGTTGTTAATAGATTATATCAATCAAACCATTTAATAACCTTTAACTGGATCATATAAACATTAAGTACCCAAATAGAAGAAATAGATATCAGTAAACAATACAACTTAACAATAAAATAGATAATCAACACACTAAAACCATATCACATAACACCATGATTTGTACATAGAAAACCCGGAAAGGGAAAAACCACGATGGGAAGCCTACCGGTAGTCAGATGATACTTCTACAAAAAGTATGTGATACAATGAAGGGCCTACATATGCAGGAAGGCAAACTTCCTAGAGCATACTGCTCATTACAAAAGAGTCTCACTAACTACAAAAAGGTTATAACCACCTCGAGATAACTGGACAACAATCCAAAAGAATGAACTGCCAAAGATAGCATCTACCATGCCTAATTATAGTCCTGGTTAAGCTCAATACCAGAGGCCTTTCACCTCTTCTTTAAACTCAATTCGATCCTCAATGATCGACCAAAACTCCTTTGCATATGAATTACATTTTCATTCCCATACCATGATCTACAATGAGATCTTACGTCAATTTATACCAACTTTAAGGCCTAAATCAATTAGGTTGACCACCTAAAAGATATTACAATAAGATCATTACATACATCTATATTACAATGATATGCCATGTCGGGTTGAGACCAAAACAACAATAACCAATCCATAAATCATCCTAGTAATGTGTAGAGAACATGTTAACATGATATCGGTCCATAACCTAGATAGGTACCAGACCTAATCTGGGTCCACCACGCCAAAGTGATGTCTTCAGTTGAGGCATGATCAAAGAACATCTTCAGCATCCTGAAATCCATCTAGAAGTCAAACCAACACCACTTATGCATCATGTCCAAGATTCTTAATAAAGGCTCTATCGGTAAAACCTTAAACCTATGTCGGTATGGGTTTACAAGAGTGTAGGATAGCATCGATCACCAAGTCAATACCAGCTAACCAAAACATATTCCAGGAACATATAACACATAAAATTAAACATACTCCATTTATCCAAACATGTTGGAAGTGTCCAACAGATAGTCCCTTCTACCGATAACACTAGATCGTCTGTCGGTAACCAACCATAACAACTAGTATTGACATCAATGACAAAACATCAATTCATCCATAATGCCAACAATAATTCAATCATTACTCATTCTAAAAGAGGGTATAACTTGTTATTTCACATCATTATCAATTCATTTAGTATTCAATCCCTTTCCTCAAAGATTGGATCTAGTGAATTCCCCCCCTCTTTTAAATGTAATGTGGATAAGGTGTTTGAAGGGACATCCATAGTGAAACTTTCATCTCTCCTCAGAGGGAAGAAAAACTTTCCTCTTTCCTAAAATTCAAATTTTAAATTTCCTTCTTTTTTCAAAATTCAAAATTTTAAAAATTAAGTGGTTAGGTCCTAAAAGCCTAATTTTCAAATTTCATTGGATTTTGTGTAAATTTCAATCGATTTCAATCCATTTTAGTTTTCTAAACATTTTTCAAGGTGTCCCTATCCATTAGGTTTGACCCTTTTCAAATTTGGAATTCAATTCCTTATTATTCTCCAAACCCTAATAGGGTCTTATTTTCACATTCAAACCTTAATTTCATCTATCTAGAGATCGTAAAATCCACCAATTTTTTGGGGATAGCTTTAAAATCATCGTAACTTTCGTCCCTGAAAATTTTTGAAAAAAGTTGGTCTGACCGTGTGTACTTTCAACACGGTCCACGACTTTTTTCCCAAAATTTTGGGAGACTGTTATGACTATATTTAATAGCTTAAATCCAGAAGATTGGCTGATTTTGAAAAAAAATTATTCCTCTAAAAATGAAAATACCTTCAAAATTCAACATCTCAAATTTCAAGAAAAATTTTAAAGTTAAGGGGTTCATTATAATCTGCCTTGATTTTAAAAATTCTGATTTTGTCAATTTTAAAATTAAGTGGTATCCCATTGGCCCTAATTTTCAATTCCAATTTAATTTCATTTATCATAAAATTATTATTGGAAATTGCATCATTTACTTCTTTCAACAAAGTTCAAATTATTTAATCATTATTTTCCCAAATTTTACATTATTTATTTTTTGTGCACTTTGTTCTTATAATTCACAATTCAAATCCAAAATTTCAACAGCTTCATATTCTATTTCAATCCCCGTTGGGGGTTCTTTTCACCTTTCCCTCACGGTACTATTTTGCTATCAGTCACCCAGGAGTATTTAACCTTGCAGGGTGGTCCTTGCTGATTCACAAGGGATTCCATGTGCCCCATGCTACTCAGGTTAAAGCATTAGTTGTCATGATGCTTTCGACTACTGGACTCTCACCATCTATGGTGCGGTTTTCCCTCTAGTGCATGAGTTTTACCACTATTATTCCTACCTTTACTATCCCTGTTAGATGAAGCATTATAATTAAGGCTTCCCAAGGTTTAATTATCGAGGAGATGGAGCTTAATTTGGGTAAGTTCTTTAAAGAGGATAATACTAATTCTTCCCATCCTAATCTTTTCCCTATCTATCCCATGATGGAGAAGAAGCTTTGACTAGAGTTTCCATAGATAAACTTTTAAAATTAGATAATCAATTTGATAATTTTCAACAATGGATGTCCCAAGAATACCCTAATAGTGAAGCTTTTCCATCAATTGTGAAGGCCTTAAACGCATGATTCAAAGTGATAAGAATGGAATTGATATATTGTGTGGCATTGCTCATATTCTTGATTCAAATTTCATGTCTATAAAGAGTTGTGTCAAAACCCTAGGTTATTCACAACCTCCTACACAAGTCAATTCTTCTATTCCTTTGACTACTCCTATGACTAGTGTTCCAACTTTTACCTCAAACATCATGGCTACTTCAACTCAAAATGTCATTAGTAATGGGGGCAATCCCTCTTCTTCATTTAATCTTCCATCTTTACCTATGTCTTCAATAAGCATTCTTATTATCCCTCAACCAATCAATGTGACCCATTTCCTACTCAATCATCTCCAATGCCTACTTATCATAATGTCCTACCACCTTATTCTCAGTCAATGCCTTTCTTCAATAACATCACACCACCTTCTCAATCAGCCATGTATAACATCAATTCTTCTACCGTAGCAACCATTAACAATCTTGCTCAAATTGTGTCTTCCTTACAAAATCAAATTGCTTCCATAAGTCAATCCAAGTTTAGTGTGCCCACATTTGATGTTACGAGCCCACTTTCTCTTGATGTTGTTAAATTTGTGCCACCTAAGCATGTTGAGGTCCCTCAATTGGAACTCTATAATGGAAAAGGTGATCCTCTGACACATGTCAAAATATTTTAAACCTTGTGTATTGATTTTGCTTATGATCAAAGATTGCTTGCAAAATTGTTGACAAGAACACTAAGAGATAAGGATTTATAATGGTATTTCTCTTTGCCTTCTTATTCTATCACTTCTTTTCAACAATAAGCAAATTCTTTCATTCAACAATTTCAAAACAACATTGGTCCTAAAATCACTTTGACTGATTTAATGCATTGTAAACAAGGTGTTAAGGAAAAAGTGATTGATTATGTTGGTAGATATAAGCATTTGTGTGCTCAAATTTCTTTTCCTGTACCCGATAATGATATTAAAATAATTTTCATTTCTAATTTTCAAAAAGATATTAGGGAAAAGCTTCTTTTGTCTGAGTTCACTTCCTTTCCACAGTTGTTCTCAACACTCCATAATTATCAACTAGTTGTGAGTCAAATGAAGCAATCTACTCCTATGGCTCCACATGATAAGGGGGAGTGTGTTCAATAACTATTTGCGAAGTTCAAACAAACAAAAGGCTTCATCAAGTTCAATGATACAATCAACAACAACAATGTACATGCTACAACAAGTGTGCCTCCTATTTCTAAATTTTTCAAAAGAGAAAGATAATTTTATCCTTTGAATGAATCTTTACATAGTATTATGTCTTAGTTGTTACAAAGAAATGTTATCAAACTTCCTCCTATAAAACCAGTTGATCCATCTAAGCTTGCCTCCCCTTATTTTGATAATAATTCTTTTTGTCAATTTCATCGTCAGCTCGGTCATGATACTGAGAACTGTTTTGCAATTAAAATTAAGATTCAAGATTTGATTGATAATAATACTATATCTGTGGTAGGTGTGAATGATACGGGAAATAAACAATTAGCTCCTCCTAATCAAATTCTTAATATTTTCACTGATCCTTTTCCTTCTCATACTTCTAACATGATTGAGACTTAGCATACCTCTTTTTTCTCCTAATAAATTCACCTCTACGGCTCCAAATTTGGTGAACATGGTAGAGAAACAAGTGACACCTAAGTATCCTTCTATCACATTTGACCCTAGTGAGACTATTAGAACACCCAATTGCCCTTTATACATAGTTGTGAAGGTTAAGGATATACCTTGTCATGGTACTCTTGTTGATCCCACTTGCATTGTTAACATTATCACTGAGGAGTATCTTTTCACTTTACAATTGCATAAACCAATATATGATGATTCTAATGTGGTTGTGAATTTATTTGATGGATTCTCTTGTCCTACCATTGGTTATATCACCCTTCCTATTGAAGTTCACACTAAATCTATGGATGCCAATTTTATTATCATTCCTTCTTCTAAGAAATTTCATGTGAAGTTAGGCTATCCTTGGTTATCTTCCATGAAAGCTATTGATTCTCCAATCCATAAGTGTTTGAAATTTCCCCACAATGTAAAAATAATAACCATGAACCATAGCTTATTTTGCCCATCTGAAAGAAGCCCTAGTGATCCTATTGATTTCTTTTAGCCTAAACAATTTCAATCTCTTCCACCAAGGAGCGATGCTCTTTTCCAATCTTATAAAAAATGGATGAAAGATAAAATTTATTCTTTGAGTCAACCTAGATCCCCAACACTTGACATTCCTATCATTCTTAAATATGAATTTCCTCCCCTAACAGATAGAACTAATCTTCCTTCTAAGGAAGATCCTCAACCTATTCCTATGGATGTATCTATGCCTTCTGCTAACAAGACCAACAACATTCTTCTTAAGGTTATACCTATACCACCTCCTCATGATAGACCTAGTCTCCTTCCTACACTAAATATTCCTCCTTTATATGGCATAGTTCCACATCCTTCCTCTTATAGAGAGAAGAGGCTTGTCTCTCCTCTTGTTCAACCTAAAACACCTCAACCCAAACCTTCAACTATCAAAGAGGAAATTATTCCTCCTTCAACAAATGTTCATCCTTCTTCTTAGCCTTCCGCTATGACTTGACAAAATCATTGTGCAAGAGATTTTCGATGAAGGCATCATGATTGAGCTCATGCAGTTGTTCCTCAAAAAATTCAATCTCCCAAGACTCCAACAATTGATATGATTCCCTTTTCTCCTAAGCAAGATGTTGAACCTACATCTCCAAATTGTAAATTGCAAAAAACATGTGATGGTTTTACTCCTATTTGTGTTCGCACTCCTCTTTCTATAAATCTTGATGAAGAAATAATTGAAAATGTTACTCATGCTAGTAATACAAGTCCTAATTCTTCTGATAGTGGCTATGAATATGTTGATGTGGACAAGCATTTATCAATAGCTTTTTCAAAACCCTAATCCTAGCTCCTAGAATCAAACAAAGTGACTTAGCACATGAGCATAGTCCTTGTTTGGATCTTGTGATAGCTCCATCTATTGTGCTCAATGTTTCTCCTTTGGCATGTTCCCCGCCTTCCCAAAATAGTGATCAACAAGATTGGGAGGTGAATGTCATGCTAGATTAGCAACATTAGCACTGTAGATCTTCTCCTTCTCTCCTCTCTTTCTCTTTGTTACTATTCTTCTATGTGTATACCTGTTCTTCTATTTTTCCCTTAATGTTTACTTGAGGATGATACATGGCATTGAGATCTCTTTTGGTCTCTTTCATGTTGACTCAAAAGACATCCTCTATTCCCTTTCTTCCAAGGAAGTTTCCTTTCTTTGGGGAATGATGATTATTATCTGCACATACATATATGGTATACATGAGTTATCATACAACATAGTGACCCCGAGGAAAGTGAAACTACCTCGTGTTTTGTTTTCATTATCTTTGGGATTATTCCTCGATTGAGGGCTAAATCCATGTGATAACATGCTCTCTCTCTCTTTTTCTCTTGGGTGTATCCTACCTTAAAGGAATTGCTCCCAATAAGGCTTGCGTGATCACTTTAACATGGGGGCATACACTCTACTCATATTTTCCTTCTTGATACTTAAAGTTACTTAGTAAATTGGGCTTTCCTTTGTAATTTTTTATATCCTTGCTTTTCATGACCCATAGTGAGGGGAACCTTGCTACTTGTAGTCATGGTTTTCCCTTATTGATATTCCCTTTTACTTTTTCAATTCATGTCATAAGACCCTTAGTCCATTGGGGGATTGGTGCATCTTTCCTCCTTGGCATGGTAGAAGTCTTTCAATCTTGTTTCCTTGTACTTTACCAACAATATTGGCATACACTTATACTCCCGCTAAAGTGGGGGCTAAATGTAATGTCGTAAATTGTAACCCATGCAATTTTTTACCACATTAGGGTCTTCACGTTGGTGAATTGAATCTCCAAGCCTGATTAGGGATCCGAGACTTGCTCAATCCCTAAAAACTGCACTTTTTCTACCCCCCGCACTACTTAAACCTACTTCCTATCTTGAGATAAGGGTAGGACAAGGGCATGGCGCCCCTGTCCCTACCCTATTTCTGGGCCCCTTCATTCAAAATGTGCATTGGAATTTGCATTTTCAGTGAGAAAACTTTCCCTATCTCGTCCTATGACAAAAAATTTAATCATTAACCCTAATTGATGAATATATACATTGCATTTACCTTCTGATTTTCATAAGTTTAAAGTTTCATGGATCACAAGTTCAAGCATTCAAATATTCAAGCATTCCTTTCAATCATTGAGCATCCTCAAGTCTCCCTTCAATGCTAGGTGTTGCATGCAAGTCAAAGATTCAACTATTGAAGAGGAGATCCCTTTCAATAATCAATATCACACAAGCAATTCTATCTACAACCTCCCTTGAGGTTAATTAAATTCCAGTCTTTCATTTACATTTACTTGCAAGTACTTTCTTTCATCATTTGGTTAATTCAAAAACTGGGGTTTGACATGAAGGTAAACCCCCAATCCCAACCCCTTTTCCTCTCTTTTCTATGTGTAGGTTGTAGGTGCACTATTGTATTTATAAATTTGGACTCCATTCACATAAGCAGAAAAACCCATTTCATTTCGCGGATTTTTTGGAGGACCATGTGCACTTTCACAACTTTTCCTCAAATTCACAAGGCAACTTCATCTCGACATATGATAGCCAAATCCAGGTGCACATCTTCATCTCATGCTTCTATTTCACGTTATAATTAGTTCTTTTCTACTTTTACACTTAATATCAAAACACATAATTCAACCATTACTCATTCTAAAAGAGGGGTTAACCTTTCATTTTACATCATTAACAATTCATTTAGTATTCAATCCCTTTCCTCAAAGATTGGATCTAGTGAATTCCCCCCTCTTTTAAATATAATGTGGATAAAGTGTTTGAAGGGAAATCCACAGTGAAACATTCATCTCTCCTCGAAGGGAAGAAAAACTTTCCTCTTGATCTCTCCATCATTCACTTTTCACCCCATTACACAGATCATCATATGGATCATTACAATCAATTACAGCCATTGAATAATCACTGCACATTGATTTGATACACTTTCAAACCCTTAGCTATTTCTACTAAGCACTTCACACATTCCCAAGAAATTCATTCTTTGATCACACCAAAACATCATTCAAACACTTCATCCACATTACCGGTTATAAACATAATGTAATACATCGTCGAACTCAAAATCATTTCCGGTTATGAGATTTGAATTTTGATTCTTAAACCCTACTAAAACCCTATAGAAAATACATCAGTCAATCACCAACACATATTCCAAATCGCAACACCAAATTCTTCATCAATCTCAATATCCAATTACTTAAGCATAACACATTTTCACATTTACCGGTTAAAGTCCTATTTGCTAGTTAACTGTAAAATCCATACCAAAGATTTCCGGTCAATCAGAGACAACGTAGATAACGAGATAAAATAATGTAACCATAGTTTCCATCAATGACAACACAAACAGATCATCAATTCATCAAACAACATCTCAACTATATCATCACCAACAGTCCTTATACGAGCTCATCAATATAAATCTCCCCCTTTGGAATTTATGGAAACACTAAAAAACCTCATCATGTTGAACTGAATTGATTTGTTTTGTACTTTCTCATCCCTCTCAACATCTCCTCTTCTATCGGTTATCTAGTTCTTCTTCTCATGGCTGATCTTCAACTAATTCTTCTCCCCTTTGACAGCAATTCCAAAGGTGCAACTACCTTTGTTGTCATCATCTTTGTTTCTGCCATCTATGGTCATCTCATCATAGATGCTCCCCCTAAGGATTAGCCCACTTCACATCAATCCAAAATTGAAAGATATTCAATGAATTCATTGGATTGATGCATTACCAACATCTTAGTTGATCTTGTGGAGGGGTACAACCCCTAATCTACCTCTGAGATACTCAAAGGTTATCTTAGGTAAATGTTTAGTGAATATATCTTCTAACTGCTCTTTGCTAGACACATACTCCATTTTTACTTTCTTCTCCTATACACTCTCCCTTAGAAAGTGATACTTTAACTTAATCTTCTTTGTTCACACATGTAACACATGATTTTTTTAAATATCAATAGCACTAGTGTTATCACAATGAATATTTACCAGTTCAGACATGTCTTCCTTAAAACCTTCCAAAATATGTCTCATCCATATAGCTTGAGTACAATTAATTGATGTTGCCACATATTCTACTTTAGCAGTTGATTCTGAAATACAAGATTATTTTTTGCTTATCTAGGACACCAATCTTTCTCCTAAAAAGAAATCTCCACTGGTTGTTCTTTTCCGGTCATCAACATTTCCAGCCCAATCTACATCTGTGAAAAATTTTAAAGAAAAATTACCATTATAAGGATACCATGGACCATATTCAATTGTTCCTTTTAAATAGATGAATACCCTTTTACTGCTACCATGTGTGTCTGCTTTGGATCTTTCTAAAATCTTGCAACCAATCCAACAACATGTGCAATATTCGGTCTACTGTGAACAACATAATGCAACTTTCCAATCATAGACCTATATTCTTTCTCATTCAAAGATGGTGAATCATCTTGTTTTGACAATTTACAACCTATCACTATCAGAGTACCAACCGGTTTACAATATTTCATGCCAAAAGTCTTCAAAAATTCTTTTAAATACTTAGTTTGACAAATAAATATTCCATTTTCTAGTTGTTGAATCTGTAAACCAATAAAAAAATTTATCTCACCGATAAGAGACATCTCAAATTATTTCTTCATTTCATCTGCAAAAAACATACACATGTCATCATTACCACCAAATATTATATCATCAACAAAAACTTCAGCAAGTAACTTTTTGTATCCATCAGCCTTCAAATATATGTTACTATCTTCACTAGTTCTCTGGAATCCTATCTTGATCAGATGTGCATGCAATGTTTCAAACCATTCTCCGGGAGCTTGCTTCAATCCATATAGTGCCTTGTGTAGTTTGCAAACCATATTTTCATCTTTACTTAATGAAAAACCATCTGGTTGTTCTATATATACTTCTTCTTCCAAGATACCATTCAGAAAAGATGATTTAATACCCATCTAATATACCTTAAGTCATTTAAAAGTAGCAAATGCAAGCAACATTCTAACACCTTCAATTCTTGCCATCGGTGCAAAGGTTTCACCATAGTCTTCACCTTCTTCTTGTGCATACCCTTTGCAAACCAACCTCATCTTGTTTCTAACAATTTTACCATCCTCATTGAGTTTGTTTATGAATACCCATTTTGTCCCAATGACATTTTTGTCTTTTGGTCTAAGAACAAGAGACCATGTATTGTTCTTCTCAATCTGGTGAAGTTCTTCATTCTTTGCATTCAACCAATCTTCATCTTTCAAAGCTTCTCTAACATTCTTTGGCTCAATAGTTGAAATCAGATAGGAATTCTCTCTGATTTTTCTTCTTGTCTGCACACCAGAATTCTTGTCACCTATAATCTGGTCTTCTGAATGATTTAGCCTTACATATCTTGGGATTACCATTTCTGGTCAATGCTTTCTACTTCATGTTCATCATCTTCCTCATCACTTACCGGTTGAGCTCCTATTTTTGCATTGTTCTTCTCATCTTCCTAATGCACCTATAAATTGACCATATTATTTAATGTTTAACCTCATGTTTATAATGTCCTTCCAAGTAATTTCCAAACATTACCTTGGTTTTGTGAAGCATTAACTAGGATTAATGATGTTTGATATGAATATAAGTGTCTAGCTAGTTGATGCTAAATGATGATAAAATATTATAATAAATGGTTATTATTGAATATAAAGTACTTAAGATAGATTAACATGTTGTTTGTCGGTGCTTTGAGTTGATCGTACAACTAGAAGAAAGGAGGAACAAGTTGGCGATTGATAGATCTAATAGTTGACTGAAAGTGCAGAAAAAGTCAAAAGACCAGTTTCAGTAAAATGGGAATATCTCAATCGTTTCTTAACAAAATTCAGATTTTCAAAATGATCTGGAAAGCTTAATGTCTTTTAGAGTGTCTTAATTTCTTTCAAAATTCATTGCAGCTATTTGTTAAGTTTCTATTGATATTGCAACTCTTTTTGGTTGCACATAAGCATGTGAAGCATTGTAAGTTGCTGAGAAAGGGCGGATATTTCACAGAACCAGTGAATGGTTTTATTTGATTAAGTATTATTTGTTGGTTAGTGTAGGATAGGATAGGTTAGAATAGGTTTTTCATTCAATAAGTGCTCTTACACAATGTTTTAGATGTATTTTTCTTCATGTGTTCATGCTTACTTAGTTAGGTGTTGTCTAGTGAAGTTGTTTCCCCAAATTCTTCTTGTTTAAATGACTCTTTCAGATTTGTATTAAAGTCATTGGATGGAGGTGCAACAATTATTCAATAATTTTGCAGCCTTTTTAAGTACTTGCAGTAGTTGTAGTGTGACTAAATAGTCAACCTACACAATCTTCCAAGAAGTCTACAACAACTATTAATGTAAAATATGCAGCATTCTTAAAGGGACCTATAAACTCAACTACTTATGGACCTGTACTTTCAGCATTTGTAGATTTCCAAAGAACCAAAGGTACTTACATTTATGATTTCCATTTATTTGTAATATTTATCATTTTTAGTTAATTGGTTATCTATGCATTACAATGTGTTTGTCAATTGTCATTTTTCTAGTTACATGCTTCATAACTGATTTATTTTGCCACCCTCATCCATTAATTGTCATTTGAGGACAAATGACCTTTTGGCTGGGGGGGAACATAATATTTTCACACCTCTGAAGTAGAAAATACAAAGAGAAGAAAAGACAATTACAATCTTGAAAACAACAAAGGATATGACAGTAAAATAATTTCATGCATAACCAATGTCTACTCCTTGCTTGAGGACAATCAAGATTTAAGATGGGGGGAATAATGAACCTATAAATTGACCATATTATTTAATGTTTTACCTCATTTTTATAATGTCCTTCCAAGTAATTTCCAAACATTACCTTGGTTTTGTGAAGCATTAACTAGGATTAATGATGTTTGATATGCATATAAGTGTCTAGCTAGTTGATGCTAAATGATGATAAAATATTATAATAAATGGTTATTATTAAATATAAAGTACTTAAGAAGGATTAAATTTTTTTTTGTGAGTGCTTTTATTTGATCATACAACTAGAAGAAATGAGGAACAGGTTGGCAATTGATAGATTTAACAGTTGAGTGAAAGTGCAGAAAATGTCAAAAGACCAGTTTCTGTAAAATGGGAATATCTCAGTTGTTTCTTAACGAAATTCATATTTTCAAAATGATCTGGAAATCTTAAAATAAGATCTAAAATGGATTTAAACCATTTGATCTGATTCACAATATGTAATGAGAAGAATTCGCCAGAAGTTGACTGAGACAAACTAGCAGATTTTTCAAATAGCAGTTAAGGATTGAGTTCTAGTTCAACTTGAACTCTTCTACCTCTTCATGAGTTCATGTATTTGGATTTATTAAGTGAATAAACATTGGATAATATTTTGGAAACAATATTTGATGATACATAAATAATTATAACATTTTTGTACACATGTTCAGCCATGAGTGCATTTAATGGTTGTAGAGTTCGAAGAGGATTAGAACTCTCTCAACTCTCGTTAGTTTAATCTTTATTATCAGTCATGTGTAGAATAAGTCATCTCCTTGTTTTCACAGGAGAAACAACATTTGTAATAATTTTTTGAGTTTGTAATTACTTCAACTCTTAAGCCTCAAGCATAAATCTGAGATTTTGTTGAGTTGTGAGTAAGTAGTGTTGAAAGTATTGTTGATAGTAGTGTTAAGAATAGTGTAGAGAGTATCTAGTAAATGTTGAGTCTTCTTAATGGTGTCCAATTTCAATTAGCAAGTATGATACATGTCCATGTAATATTTGATTTGCAATAAGAAGATTATTTGATCATTGAAGCTTGTCTATTGAAGATGGAATGCTAATGACAGATTGAAGAAACTCAAGCAAGGGCCACTTGAGGAACTGTGATTTCATCATAATTTAGATTTTTATTCATTATGATTTAATTTAATTAGTGAGTTGATTATGATAGGTTTTGTTTTCAGTATATTTTATTTCACTAGTTTTAGAACAGTCGTCCTGCAGCCACTGTTGTTGCAAATAACTTGTCATCTTGTAGCCACTGCTCTTGCAATTAACCAGTCATCATGTAGTCACTGTTGTTGAAAATAACCAGTCATTCTGTATCCACTGTTGTTGCAAATAACTAGTCTTCCTGCAGCCACTGCTGTGTAGTTAGTTTTATTTCCAGCATTGTCATGTTTTCAATTTAGTTTATTAATCTAAGTTTATTTTCTATACAAATCTGATACAATAACTTAGAAGGCTTCCATAATACATATACAGTGTTGTCTCATTTCAAGTTCATATCCCTGGGTTGATAATTAAATGTAGCTTCTAGTTCATGAAGGGTTGCTGAATTAGTATTCCAACCTTGATTGCAATTAAAAAGTCCAACACTTCCTTTTGCACTTCTGGTTCAATATATACAAGCTTTTCTCTATCATCAACGGGCTTAGATCTACTAGACTCATCAGGTTTGTCAAAAAATTCATCAATTTCAACATTAACACTCTCAACAATTTTCTTTGTCCTTTTATTATAACATTTGAATGCTTTACTCTTGGTAGAATATCCAAGAAATATTCCTTCATCACTCTTCTCATCAACCTTTTCAGTAAAATCATCTCTCTTGATAAAAAATCTACTAACAAAAACTTTGTTGGCATTATATTGCATCTAATGTCAACCAGTATGGAATGGTCACCGGTGAGTAAGTAGTGGTGACCAACATGGGTGAAGTAGTTATGTCAACCGGTATGAAAGATGGAGTGTGTAAGTAGAAAAAAAAAGGTATGTTTTCGGTACACATGAAGTGCAACATCTACCGATAAAGAAGGACCACCAGTGACAAAGCAAAGAAGAACAGAAGGATGTGATCACCAATATAATAGAGAGAAGTATAATGTAATCGGTAAATGGACTTAGTGGATGAACCAATATGTTTGACGGAAGGCCAAGTTGATCCACCGACAGAGAAGAGGTCAGTAGGTATGAAGGTCCATAGGTGAAGTTAGGTTATACCAATAAGGTGAGTTGAACCAGTAGTATGTCTTGGTCGGTGAAGGATGTCAAACTAACTTTGCAGTCTGAGCATAGGTGGATGTTGACGAGGATTTCAAGTGGACACCAGGTCGTGAGCATGCAGAGGTCAATGAAATATTCATCGATGTGGTAGCTTGATGAGTAGGTCAGCAGTAATGAAGAGCCTGCAACTCATGGGATGATGGCAGGATGTCGTGGCTCGAGGGAGACAGAGTGGAAATTGTTTGAACTGCTCTTGCAGGATGATTTGATCCTTGTACTTTTTGGTTGAAGGAAGCAACTGAGACATTAATGGTGTTTGACAGAGCAACACCGAAAAGCATGCTGCAAACATCTAAAAATAGAAAACGTGTATTGGAAGGTAAGGATATGGTAATGGTGTTTGATATGATGCAGATCATCATTTCAAAAAAGTAGATCCGATCAGATTTGATATGGATTGAGTTGGTAGAGGAAAAACCTAGCATGTCACCATCTGAATTGCTTTTGGTGGGAACCCTCACATATAAATATGTAAACTCAAGACTGAAGATGTTGATGTTGAATGAGAGTTGTGAGAGAAAAGAGATCTTGAGCAAGAAGAGAGACTATCTTTTTAAGAGATCCTTTCATAAAGAGTTAGAGTGTGGAGTTAGTAGGCTAAACCTGTAAGAGGTTCTAAATAGCAAAGACAGAGTGACCAGTAAACTATTATAATCTTAACAGTCAAGCATACCGGTAGAGATTGAATGGTTATAAAGGAATCCAAGTGTGATACTGTGTAGGGTGAGGTTTTGAGAAAGATAAGATAGGTAGAGAGTAACCGATAAGAGATCAAAGAGAGCAATTTGATAACCGGCAAAAGAAGGAGTGGTGAAATAGAGGAAGGTGATAACCTACATATATCTATAGCTAGGAAATCAGAAATCATCAAAGCAATATAAACATTTATCATTAGCTCAATCACGAAAGCAAATTGCCATGATCAATCCTAACACACTCAATAGAGACATGAAAATGAAACATTCAAAACTAAAGATTATGCAAACCAGATGTAGATCTAAATGCTTCCTTCATGCAGCTCCATTGTCCTTCTTTCTTCTCCAAATAGTTTTGTTGTGGATCTCACCTTCAAGTGCATAAACCTAATGTGAAAGCAAGATTGACATTGATACAAGAGTACTCGAAGCGTGATTTGACAAAGTGATTAGAAATTCGATAATCTGATTAGGGGCCTTAGATTGAAGAAATTCATCCAATTTATAGAGAAATTGGAGAAAAAGATCAAATTAGCATGATTCAATTCAAATAGAAATTGCAAATCAAAAATGTCAATTATGACAATTTATGACAAATTATGCACTTTCTATGCAAAATTTGATTGATTGATAATTCATGACAATTTATGACAAATTTCTATGTCAAGAATTGATTGATTGTCAATTATGAAAAATTATGACAAATTTCTATGTCATTCCCATGAAATTAGGAGAAATATAGGAGAGAATTGAAATTAGGAATTAGAAAATAGAAAATTAGAAAATTGATGAAAATTAGGAAATTAGAAATTAGGTAAATTAATTAATAATTTGTCATTTATTAATTAATTCACAAAAAGAGGAATAATTAGCCAATTAAATGAACATTTAATTGTGATGAGAAGACTTAGGATAAATAAATAATTTATTAATCCTAG
This sequence comes from Cryptomeria japonica, assembly GCF_030272615.1. Classification (NCBI taxonomy): domain Eukaryota; kingdom Viridiplantae; phylum Streptophyta; class Pinopsida; order Cupressales; family Cupressaceae; genus Cryptomeria; species Cryptomeria japonica. Next base: position 325,790,078 of record NC_081410.1, read on the forward strand.
AGAGAGAAATGACAAACAAGGTTAAATGATTAAATCACGAAACCCTAGAAGATGAATTAGAAAATGCAATCGATTTTATCATGATTTACAAAGGATAATTGATATCGATTCGATTTTATCATGATTTACAAAGGACCAATGTGATAAATGATTTGATTGATAAATGAACCAATTGATGAGGAACAATGACTAATTGATCCAAATTGACATAATTGAGACAAACAATGATCGATGACAAATCGATCGCAAAATGAAAAAACTGACAAGAGGACAAGAATCGATGACAAAATAGATTGCAAAACGACAAGATTGAAAATGACAACGATCAATGACAAATTGATCGCAAAATGACAAGATCGAAAATAACAACGATCGATGACAAAATCGATCGCCAGATGATAAGATTGATAAGAGGACAAAACCCTAATTAGGATTGACGATGTCCAAAATGATGACAAATGACTACGCACATTGATGCAACAGGATAAAATCGATCAAAATCATGATTGAAGATTGTTGTTGACAAGACCAAATTCAAAAGTGAGACGAATGAAGAATGCAGCAGAAGGACTCAATGCTCGCAAGTGATAAAAACCAAGTGTGTGACATAGGAGAAATGTTAATGCGACACAAAAACCTAAAATGAGGCAATGCGCAAATGTTAAATTATGACTCCGCAAGCGTTGACCATTTTTAGGTGTCTACAATATCAGTTGATCAGGTGTTGAAGAACTCATTTGCAACTAGGTGCTATCATTGCATTAAATTGTATTTCACTGTATTACATCGAGTTGGTGCCCTAAAATCAGTAGGGGTTGGTTCTCCTTGGGTTGGTTCCCTAAATTATTGTAACATGTTGTTTCATTGTGAGGCTGGATTGGAGCAGTACACTCTAGCAACATTTCTCACTGAGGTTTTTCCCATATAGGGTTTTCCTCATACATCTGGTGTAGTGGGTTATGCATTTATGTGTTTGCCTCTTTTGATATCCTCTCATATCTTACTATTTTGATTGTGTATTCTTTAGGTTGTTAACCAATACACAAAGTTTGGATTAAATATAAAATATTTTTAGGAACCATTGATTCACCCCCCTCTCTCAGTGGTACATTATGTTCAAAAATTAGTATCAAAGCCTAGGTTCCTAGTTGATCAAAGCTTTCTCTAGCTTGGGTAGATTCTCGTCAAAGAAAACAATGGCAAGAAATGAGTCTGTCTCCTCAAAATCACCCATGTTTGATGGATCTAACTATTACAGCTGGAGCAGAAGAATGGAGACCTATTTTCGTGTGTGGATGTCTGTGAAGAATGGGTATATGGTCCCAAGTGTTCCTCCCACTGATTTGGATGCTAAGAAGGAGTATGAGAATAATTCAAAGGCTAAACATGCTATTCTAGGTGATTTGTCAGATAATGAGTTCATCAAGGTCATGCACTATGCATCCACCAAGAAGACTTGGGATAAATTGTAGAGGTTATTTGAAGGAGATGCCAAAGTCAAAGAGGCCAACCTTTAATCACTAAGAGGTCATCTTGAAGGCTTGAAGATGAAAGATGAAGAAAATATTTCAGATTACCTTCACAGAGTAGATGAAACTGTGAACAACCTTAGAGGACTTGGAGAGGAAATTGCTGATGAAATTATTGTCAAAAAGGTACTTAGATCTCTCACATCTAAGTATGATACTAAGGTTTCTGCCATAGATTAAGTCGTGGATTTAAAAACCTTCACAATGGATGAGTTATTTGGCTCCTCAACAGCCTATGAAATGATGACAACCGGTGAACCATCTTCAAGGAAAGAGGAAACCTTCAACTCCATCAAAAAGAGCAAGGAAGAGGTTGCTCATAAAGGATCTAGTGAAGAATTGGATACAGAGGTAGCAAAATTTTTCATTAAGATCAAGAGAGGATCTAATAAGTAAAAAGGAAAGTTACAACTCAAATGCTTCAACGGTGGTAAAGTTGGACACTTTGCTACAAAATGTCCCTATAATGAAACCAGTGGAAATGAACAAAGAAGTTTTGGCAGATCTTTCGGTAAAAAAAAAGAAAGGAAAGTTTACTAGCAAGAAAGAAGAAGCTACCAGAAGCAGAATAGCATGTATACCAATGAGGATGATGCCACAGATGAAGAGAGTGCATCAAAAGATGACTTCCATGAAGATGAAAGAGAAGTTAATCTGTTTATGGCACTAGATGAACTAGTTGTGGAAGATGAGGAAGATGAAGGAATTGAAGCTAAAGTGGATCTAGAAGGAGATCTCATAAGTGCTCTTGAGGAGTTAAGTAAGACAAGAAGAGAACTCAATAAATTCAAGCTTGTTGCAGCAGAAGAGCAAGATCACTTGAAGCAATCTCTCGATGAGTCCAATCAAATGATTTCTGACTTGAAACTCCTGTTGGAAGAAGCCAAGAGGATATGTGAAATTACATCCTTTGATTTGATGAAAAAGGAAAAGGAGCATCAAGACTTGGAAGAAGAAATAGTGAAGCTCAGAAAGGAGCTTGAAAAGAGTAAGGATGAACTGAAAATGAGGAGCAAATATGAGGGTAGCACAAAAGCCTTGGACAAGATGTTGAGAAAACAAAAGCAATCTAAAGATATTGGTGGCTGAAGATTTGAAGAAGGAAAAAGTTCAAACAACAAAGATACATCCGGTAAGGAGATACAATTCAATTCTTCAAGTGAAGGTGAAGAGAAGAAAACATTCATAGTAAGAAAGGATACATGTAAGAAGACTTATGTAGAAGTTGTTAGAAAACACCACACAAATTGGTATACACAATCAATGAACCAAAGGCCACACTTAATGTATTAGAATGCAGATATTAGGAGAAATGCAAAGGTTGATCATGAAGGATTCACTAGAGTTAGCAGCATGAAAGGAAGACCCCCAGTGAGACAAACATTTGCAAGACTAAGGCAACCAAACTGATATGTTCTAAAATTTCATGGTTATTGTTACTGGTGTAACAAATTTGGACATAGGTTAGCTAAATAAAGATTAATGAATAAGCCCACTATGAATTATGAAAATAGAAACTCTTTTTCTACACTCCGGGAGATAAGTATCATCTTCTATCAAAGTAATGGATCAGTCATAGAATTCATGAGTGTAGGAAAAGTCAACTAGTTTCCTACAATAAGTTTTCATGAGTTTGGAAATATTTCTAAGCATTGTAAAAATAGTAAAATCAAGCAGAAGAGGATAGCTCCTGAACAGGAACCAGTAGTCAAACTAGAGCACAAAATTGCAATTGAAAAGAAGAAGGAAACTCAACCAGTTTGGGTTGAAAAAGAAAAGGATAAAGAAGAATAAAGTCTGATAGCGCAGACTTCCCTACATGCAAAAAGAAGAAACTTGTGGGTTGTAGACAGTGGTTGTTCCAATTACATGACCGATGATAAAAATAAATTTATCAACCTTGAAGATTGGAATGGTGACTTAGTGAGGTTTAGAGACAACTCATCTATCAAGATAAAGGGAAAAGGTACTCTAAATATTGATGGAAAATTGAAATCACATGATGTATATTATGTGGAAGACCTGAAGCACAATTTGCTGAGCGTGAGTCAGATGTGTGACAAAGGTTATAAATTCACCTTTGATTCTACAAGTTTCCAAATAAAGAAGGAAAGTACCGATTAGGTTGTAGCAGAAGGCAAGAGGATAGATGGAAATGTATACAACCTGAAAGAATATTTTGAATCCCAATGCATGTTGGGACAAGTGGATGAAAGTTGGTTGTGTCACAGAAGATCAGGCCACACAAATTTTGATAATCTAGTTGCAGTAAGAAAAAAGGTCTATGTGAGAAATATTCCACCCATCATCAAACCGGTAAGAACTTTTTGTGATGAATGTGGGGGAGGAAAGCAAACTAAAGTGAACTTCAAGACAAAAGAACACAATACCTCAAGACCACTTGAACTAATTCATACAGATCTCCATGGGCCGATTAGGAAAAGAGCTCTTGTCGATGAGAGATACTTTATTCTCTTTATTGATGACTATTAAAGAATGACATGGGTCACCTTCCTATAGGATATATCAGAAGCATTTGACAGTTTTGAGATCTTCCAGAAGATTGTTGAGAAGGAGAGTGAATGCAAGCTGAAATGCCTAAGATCCAACCAAGGTGGAGAGTTCACATCAAATGAGTCTAAAGATTACTTTGAGAGACATGGAATCAGAAGAAAATAATCAGCCCCTGGGACACGACAACAAAATGGTGTGGTAGAAAGGAAGAACAAGATAGTCAAGGAAATGGCCAGAACCATGTTGAATGAGGAAAGTTTGCCAGATATGTATTGGAAGGAAGCAGTTCATACTGAATCATATACTTTAAACTAGGCTTAGTTAAGAACAAATAGCAATATGACACCTTATCAATTGTGGTATGACCAGAAACCCTCAGTCAAGTACTTCAAGGTGTTTGGGAGTAAATGCTTCATTAAAAGAGATCTGGATGGGTTGGGAAACTTTGACTCTAGGAGTAATGAAGGGATCTTCCTTGGTTACTCAACTTACACTAGGGCCTACAAATGCTACAACAAAACACTAAGAAGAGTCATTAAGAGTGTTCATGTAAGGGTTGATGAGGATATGCATAAAGGAAGACAAGCACAAGTGAACTGGTATGATGATTCTAGTGATGAAGGTAAAGAAGCTCAGTTAAACATTGAACCCAAAGAAGCATCAAATAAGGTCCCTAACCAGTATGTGCAGAAAAATCACCCCGAAGAGAAGATTTTAGGTAATAAGAGTGATGGTGTGAAAACTAGAAGAAGACTTGCCCAAAATGATGAACAAGTCAATTTCTGCCTCATTACTGAAATGGAACCAAAGACATTCAATTAGCCCATCAAAAATCAGAAATGGATGGATGCAATGGAAGAAGAGTTATAGCAGATTGAGAAGAACAAGACTTGGGAATTAGTCCCTAGGCCGATAGACAAGAATATCATTGGCACCAAATGGGTCTATCAGAACAAGATGAATGAAGACAGTAAAATTGTTAGGCACAAAGCTATACTTGTGTGCAAGCGTTACTCTCAAGTATAGGGCATTGATTTTGAAGAAACATTTGTACCAATAGCTAGACTAGAAGCAATTATGATGTTTCGAGCTTTTTTTGCCTACAAGGGTTATAAGGTATATCAAATGGATGTAAAATCTACCTTCCTCAATTGAAATTTGGTAGAAGAAGTGTACATGGAGCAACCAGAAGGGTTTCTGCTAAATTTGATTCTTATGTACACCAAGTGAATATGGAGAAAGAATTTGAGATGTCTATGATTGGTGAGATGATTTTTTTCTTAGTTTTGCAGATTACTCAGACTGACAAAGGAATTTTTATCTGTCAAACTAAATATGCTAAGGAATTGTTGAAGAAATTTGGTATGGGAGATTCTAAACTGGTAACTACTCCTATGGTTACAAGTGAGAAATTGACAAGAAAAGATGTTTCTGCATTAGTAAATCCTACAAGATACAAATATATGATTGGATGTCTTCTTTATTTGACTCGGACTAGGCCTGACAATATGAATTCTATTTGTATTATTTCAAGATTTCAGAGTGATCCTAGAGAAAATCATGAGTTTGCGGTGAAAAGGATTTTTAGATACTTGCAAGGTATATCAGAATATGGTTTGTGGTACCCTAAGGATGATAACTTTACTTTGTGTGCATATACAGATGTTGATTGGGATGGAGATATAAATGACAAGAAAAACACTTCTGGTGGATCTTTCTTTCTTGGAAAGAAGTTGGTTTCGTGGATCAGCAAGAAATAGTCATGTACTTCTTTATCTACTGCTGAAGTTGAGTATGTTGTTGTTGCTACTAATTGTACACAAGTTTTATGGTTGAAGCAAATGTTGAAGGATATAAAGGTGGATTGTGATGCACCGGTAGTTATTTACTGTGATAACTCTGTTGCTATTGATATATCAAAGAATCTAGTATTTCATTCTAAAATAAAGCACATATCTATCAAGTATAACTTTTTGAAGGAAAAGGTGGAATCTCATGAAGTTAGACTGGTTTATGTGAACACTAAAGAGCAAATTGTAGAGACAGATTGGGAGTTTATGCCCCTATGGTAGAGACTTAATTGATGTGGTTTGGCATCAGTCTGGCTTGCACTATCAGAGATACTATTCATTCTAGCACTGATGTGGGATGTTACTATTCAGGGGGAGTAGTCAACTTTGTGATTTAATGTTTTGTGTTTTTGCTTTGATATTTTTGTCATATTCTGACATTGATGTCAAAGGGGGAGATACTGATGTGAAAAAGATAGAAAGAAAAAGAAATATCATTGGGGGAGAGATATGAATAAGAAAAGTAAAGGGGAGAGATATTGACATTCAGAGTTGTTGGCATATGATGAAGCGGTGACAATGTATGTTGTCATTGATGTCAATAAGTGCTCAAGCAGGTGAACCGGTATGCACCGGTATGAAGATTGGAAGCGGTTATGGTCAACCGGGATGGAGTGGACCAATGTCGGGGTTCACTAAGTGTGACTACCGGTTGGTAGTCTTAGTTTAGCTCTAGGGTTTTGAGTTTGGCTTGTGTGGTACAACCGATGATGTTTTGTGATGAGTTAGTTAAGGACAAGGATAAGGATCAAGATGCCACGCCATCTATGTGCACGTGAAGGATTTCTTCAAGGATCTTGCGCGTGAAGATCGAATGCATTGAATGTCCACCTTAGGAATGTGCATTTTTCTTAGAGGTATGTGAAAAGTGTGTGATGGGTTACTATTTTCCAGGTGTGGTGAAGATTGGATGATGCAGAATGACTTGAGATCTATTTTAGATTGTTTCATTCTTTGTATTGTATTTGATGGTCAGGATTGGAATGCTTGTAATTGTAAACCTAAAATGTTTAGGGTTTAGGGTTTATGCTACCAACCTAATTGTTGTCTATAAGGTCCTTGAGTTTTGTTATTGGAGTTGTTGGAAAAAGTTGTGTGTGTGTCCGCATGTTTTGATACTTGCCAAACCAAAGTGAGGAATCTGCATAGTGTGATTGTAGAATAGAGGAACTAAAAATGATCTGCCTTAGAAAGAAGTGTTGTTACCAGATCAGAGTGTTTTACCTGTTGTCTTCTAGCCATTTCAACAGAAGGTAAATCCCTTGACTGGGTAGCTTTAATAGGCTTTGTTGTAAATCATCTAACCAGGTGGCTCAAGTTCATTGAGTTATTTAAATCCTCTAGCGAGGTAACCTTTAATAGGGTATATAGCCATCCCTTAACTGGGTGATCTCTAACAGGCTCGGTTCCTAATAGAATCTTTATTGTAAAGTCTTTAACTGGACTAGGCTCCTAACAAAGCAGACTTCAAAAGAGTTCACAAACAAGATTGTAGTTATTCATCCCCACCGTGGTTTTTCCCATTTGGGTTTCCACATGAAAAATCTGTATGTTATGGGTTGTGAGTTTTTCATGTGATGATTGTGTGATTATGATTAAGTTATATATGCATGCAGTGTTAAATGGTTGTGATAGTATTGATACAACTCATGCATGATTATATCGATGATGTAGTCATCAATATTTGAGATCTGTTGAATGTTGTCTGAAGTATTTATGTTTAACCGGTATTGCTATGGTTAAGTCCAATAGTATATGACAACTGGTTATCTGTGTTTTGATTTGTCAAATTATCTAAGCAATTTTTTGTGTGTACTTATTCACCCCCCCCCACTCTCAGCACCGGTTAGGACCTTAGTAGTTCATCATTATTCATCAAGAGTTGTATGTGGGAGATTGTTGCTTGTCTTCCATTGGGGAGACTTGTTTGGCATCTCTTAGTACTTAGATGTTTTTCACATCTAGTGTTGCGAGCAATGCCAAAGGGGGACATTGTTGGCCATTTGGTGGAATTGATTGTGTGTTGCATTGATGCTTTGTCATTGATGCCAACACTAGTTGTTTGGATGCTTTACCAGCACCCTTTTGGTCCTGGTAGGTTGAGTGGATTCTGGTTGTTTTGGATCTGGCATGATCCAGTATAGTTTGGTCATGGAGTTGGCTTGTTAATGATAATCATGCTCATATTTGGTCAATTGGTTTTGGTCTGGTATTCGGATGCTATCTTACTTGATTAGAAGTTTAGTTTCTACTTTTGGCGAGGGTTTCACCAACAGAGCTATTGATGAAGATCTTTGATAAATTGCATAGGTGTTGTTGGTATAGCTTCTAGTGGAGTTTCAAGATGTTGTTGATGATCATGTTCGAGACTTGGCAGATGGAGATCATTGTTGTAGCATTTGGACCTATACTGGGTCCCGGTTGATCTAGGTTATGGACCGGCTTTAATGTAACATGTGGATTGGACCTCTCGATGTGTTTTCAGGATGTCTTACATGTTGAATATTATTTGTTTGGTCTAAGGCCAACATGGTTTGTAATTATGTAATTGGTTAACTATATGTTGGTCGGCCTAATTGTTTATGGTCGAGGGTTTTTTATATATAGATGTAAGATCTCATCGTAGATCATCATGGTTAAGTTAGAGTTCATGGTCAAGGAATGTAATGTGCAAATATTGTAATATCATTTGGGAAAAGGATTTGGTTGACCATTGGAGATCAAATTGGGTTTATGTAAGAGGATTTAGTCCTCTGGTATTGAGCTTAACCAGAACTATACTCGGGCATAGGAGATGCTATCTTTTGTAGTTCAACACTTCTCCGGATTGTAGTCTAGATTTCTATGTAGTCAGTTAGGCTCCTTTTGTGATGAGAAATGTTCTCTAGGTTGTTGTCCTTCTTGGAAGTCCAGGCCCCTCAATTGTAATTCACATACTTACTACAAAAGTATTATCTGACTGTGGGTAGGCTTCCCACTATGGTTTTTCCCTTTACCGGGTTTTCCACATATAAATCTTGGTGTCATGTGGAGGGTTTTTATTTTGTGATTATTGTTTATGCTTAATTGGTTTAACTACTATTCTGGTATTAATGTTTTGGGTTCTAGTATTAAATTTTTGAATTGATATTAGTTCTGGTAATTTGTGACAACTGATTCACCCCCCCCCCTCTCAGTCATCTTCTGTTTATTTGAACTGTCTAATAATAACTCCTCTAATTGTAATATCAACTCACTCAAATCTTGAGTAGTCGTCTAGTAGGGAGCTTTAGAGATAGGCTCAGCTCCTGGAACGAAACCAATTCAAAAATAAATATCTTGCTTGGGCGGCAAACCCAAAATCTCACTAGGAAAAATATATGCAAACTTCTAAATGATGGGATGACGCTGAAGAGGGTCATCTGAATTCCATCCCTCATCCACGTCATTCACCATCACTACAAACAATTGGCAACCCTTATGCACACACCTCTTCATCTACATAACAAAAATCATACAAAAAGAAATAGGTCTCTAAATACCCACTATCTCCACACTCTTCTAACTATCATCCACACACTGCACTCTCTTACCCTAACAATTAATCTAATCTCGATGAGACACAAGCTAATCCATGCCAAGAACAACATCATAGGATCCCAAAGATAATATACAAATATCCACTGTGGTATGGCAACCACCCACAACCAAAGAACAACCAAGCACAAGGGAATACACTGCCATCTTTGATCCCATAGTTAACTCTACCTGCCACCTAATGTCTTCCTTTGCCACAGCAAGCCCGCATCACTCTACTATAAAAGGAGAAATAGAAGAATCTAAAGCTCCTGAATCAAATAACACTATGCAAGAGATACCACCTATTTCACCTATGGTCTCAACAACTATCGCCTAATGCTTAGCATGATAAATATCAACCACTGCAAACACATGATGGGATCTACCTACATCTCCAACTGTAGGCTCAGAAGTAGCTAGCTTCTATCCTGACATCTAAGTAGTCCATTGAGGGAAATGAATAGAAATGCATCCTAGCTTCCCACATGAAAATAAATCTCTCCTACCAAATCCTCTACTTGTCGGAGTAGCACTCAACTGTTGAACACTTCCTCTACTAGAAGTTGGCTGATAACTCTACGCTGGCTAAGAAGGAGTAGTCCTCCTATCACACTGATGACTATGACTCATGTCAACTTGAAATCTAGCACCACACACAAATCTCTAACCTTGAGAATGCCTCCTCTTAAACCATTGGCCACTACAGAAAGAAGAAGGATAGCTCCTAGCAACACTTGAAATTTACGGTTGAACACCTCTCACAATAGATCCTGTAACTAGAGCACTAACTATCTATCCACCTGTCGCACCTCCTACAGCCAAAGCAAGACTCTCCTCTATTATTTGTGCCTTCTCCATGGCTACCTCCAAAGTCTTAGGTTCGTGTATCTGAACCTCACCACTGATACAATTGTTCAGACCTCTCATGAAATATTGAATTAGCATCGGCTTATGCTCCATTATCCAAGCAAATTTCCTAAGCTCAAAGAACCTATGCTCATACTGCTCCATTGTCATCCTCTACTACTTCAGATCATGGAACTCATTAGCCTTCCTCTACCAAAATTGAGCATTAAACTGCTCAAGGAACAACTCCCAAGATACTATCACTATGTCCAAATGTAGCTTTTTCTCCTCTGTATGCCACCATGTCATTGCAAATTCTTGAAGATGCATAATTGCACACCTTGCCTTAGTGTTACTACTTCACGGGTGCATATCAAAACACCTACCCAGATCCAATAGCCAACTCTCATCCTCCAAGCCACTACCTAAGACATCAAAATTAGGATGGTGAGTCCTCATTAGGTCTCTCATGTGACTAACTGCAAGCGCCTCCTAATCCACCTCAACTCTCCTCCTAGGAGAATGTGAATGCTTCCTCTCCTGACACTCTAAATGATGAGACTCCCCTTACTGGTTCTCCTCCTGTCTTGGTCCTAAACAACCAAGAAGCTCCTAAAGCAAGTTCACTAACTGCACAATCTCGTCCCCTCCAAGTTGATTCTGTTGTTGCTTCTCCTCATGGTGTGACCCTTTAGAAACCTCAGGATGAGGATTCTGATGAGTACCCATGCGGCCAACACATCTATGATCTCTACCCCTAGCAGACATCTTGTCTGGACAAGATGCAAGGAAACACCATAAGCTAACAAACTGGGGCAGCTATAACAAAAACAAGCAGGGAGAAAATTGTTGGGCTACCCCATGCTAAGCGCTAACATGCACAATGGGCTTAAATGAAACCAAAGTACTGAGTGTGAGAACATGGGCTTTGATACTATATGTAATGTCCGCCAAAATACCCTAGAGAAATAAAGCAACTAACATCCTAATGGAGATTTTTTAAAATAACATCTAATGCAACACATAACATCATCTATAAATTACATCCATCATCATTCAATCAATATGAACATGAATCATAACATATAAAACTAATAACACAAGTGTAATAACATAACATCACTATCATCTCCCTAGGCTATCTCAACATCATTACTTATACTACCAAAATAAGCAATAACAATCTACTTATTACCATTATCACATCTAAGATATTCATTATCAATGCAATGCACATAATTTCTATCTTTCATGATATGCAACTCACTATCTTTTATTCTGACATGATATGCTATACGTTCAATGCAACCCAATCCATTTCCTTAAGTTATTTTATTAACCAATTCCAAAAGTTCCTAATCTCATAACCATTTCTTTTACTATCTTGATTGCATTCCCTTCATTAATATTACCTAAATGCAAGATATACATGATTACTTATTCCTTCATATCCTTTAACATGAACATAAATATAATTTCAATCTATATAAGCACAAGATTATTTACCAACCATAATTCCTACAATATAATAATTTTATTTAAATGAATTTATTTAACATTAAGTACTACAACTCATCCATTAACCAAAAATTCATTTTCAACCATTACCATTAACCATAACAAGAATTCCATTACAAACATCCATTATTCATTACAACCATCTAATGACATGAATTCATTTCTTTCAAGTATAAATGCATAATACATCTCAATATTTATCTCTACAATCATATGCCAAGTCCTAAAACAACATCCACTATAACAACACATGATCCATACATCAAGATCATAGCTCTTCTAATACATAATCTCATCTACATCTTTACAAGATTAATACATTTCAAATATCATAACATCAATTACATCCATCTGCTACAATAACCATCCATGAGTTGCAATGAAGAAGAATCCACAACCATGCATAAGAATCTAAGAAGACACCCCAATGGACGAAGGTGTCAACCACCCAACCATGTGGAACCAAAGGAACCACCCCCCATGCTAGGAGATGACACAAGGTCCTAACATACACTCTAGACCTAAGATGACACCTAATAACCAAGGACACTCAACGACTCAAGGACTACAACATTACACAGTCATAAGTCAATCACAAGACAAGCACAAATATAAACTCCTAGAGGCGTTTCAATCAATCAAGTTATAAGTAGTCAACAAGAAAATGACACATGTAGGAGTGGAGTGTCATCACATTCTATCCTCCAAAAACATAGAAAACACTACCTAGAAAGACATAATCCTGATAGGCATGTGGAGCCATCTCAACCTATGTGAGAATCAAGGGAGATTGACTTACCATCGCAATAGCCTTCCCAAGATTATCCGAAAACATCTTTCCTAGGATCAAGTCTTGGGGCTCACAACTATTAATTATCTGGATTAAATGAATCCTAATTACCCAACCCATCTAATTAATTTTTAATGTTATCACTTATTTACAATAAGAAAAAATTCCAATGTGCCCTGGCGGTCTAGACTCTAAGCATCCTTACAAGGAACTTCCTAGTAGGCTATCTCTCATGATCACGGTCATCACATTAAATCCCACTCCCCATAACATGTTCCAAAACAACAACTACAACAATAAGGAGGCTCAAAGAAACATTCAAAAGACTCCATAAGCAACTCATGCACTCAAAGCCATCTATAAAAATCAAGAGCCTCCATGCCAAATAATGAATCAAAATCCATCTCAATGGCAAACAAAATCTACGATAAATATGAAATAACATCTACATCAAGGCTCATCATCTGGCTGGGCAAACACAAGGCATAAAACTCAAAATCACAACTTATCAACAAAGTGAAGAAGCATAAAACCACTACGACAAGGTATATCAACTTTTTGAAGCATAAAACCATATCAATTAACCAAATCAGACAAAATACAATGTTGGAAAACATCAAAAAACCTCAACTTATATAAGCCTTTGGTACAGAAACAGATCTGGAAAAACTAGAATAGGCTGACAAAATTGGACAAGACACAAACTCTGAGTAGTTTAGTGCATATGTGTCACAGAACAATGCATGTATTATGTTATGTAGTGCATATACAAGATCCTACAATGCTTTTACAAATTTAATCAACGCATATACCAAACTCAAAATCATATTTGTAAAGAATAATAATGCATATGTTAAGGTTTCGCGCATATATAAGGACTGACGATGCATTTACTACTCAGTTTAGTGCATATAAGAAATCAAAACTCACATTCATTAAATCCTATATTGAATTTACATTTTTAGCGCTTTTGAAAAAATCAATTCCTAGACTTAGAAAATTTGAGACTCAAAATTAAAATCCAACAGTTCTCGAAAATGTCTATATAAGGGCTCAAAAGAAATGCCTAGACAATATGAAATGCATGATATAAACAAATATAAAAACCATAAAAAATAATGAGAGTAAATATATAAAAAATAAAGCCTCATGGCTCACAACCAAAACTCACTCAGAGAAACACACAGAACCAGTATGACTCCCACAACATCAAAGGTAACATAATCTTTCAAAGATGCAATACTAAAGCCTTGAAAACTCACACCCAAATCTCTTACAAGAAAAGGAAACTTGAATACACAGGAAGCCATTCGCAGAGCCGTCTACTCACGACAACAAAAAACTCAAAATAATAATGATAAATCTACCCCCAAAACTATAATGCAAAACTATATAATATAAAATTTCCCATAAAATATTTTAATCTCAAACTATATTAAACTATACAAATATTTTTTCCATGCCGAGAAGACAATCTTTTTTGCAGACATGGAGAAGACAAAATATGAAAATAAAATACAAAGGAAAATCCTCCAACCTAGAATTTGAAGTAATGGGAATGAAATCTGAAGAAGTGCCCAACAATCCAAGCAAGGTCAAGCCAAATTCTTCCAGCTGCAAAATCCAAAATGTAGAAGAAATCAACCAAATGGTAACCCGACACAATGCACAGGTTGCTGAATGAAAAGAATTGCATTAAAAAACCTAGCCTCAAAACCGGTCAATGAAAATAATCCAAAACCAATAAATCTTACCTACCCCACCATATATTATATTTTATTTCCCCAATACATATTTGACCAATAATGATTAACTGTAGGTAGACAATATAATAAAACTCATTTACCAAGTATCAAGAGAATGTAATAATAAAATACTATAAGTATTATTTACCAATGCATTCATAATAAACATGCCCTATAAATACTATGGGCTATAACAAATAAACCCAATTAAACCAATAAATAAATAAATAATACCAATTAAACAATAAATCAATAATTAACAAATAAACACTAAATTCCAAATAAATAAATAATGAAATCAAACTATAATAATCCTAACCCGAGGTTTGAATTTTCTTGTTTAGTTCAAATTCTATTTCTATTTCAATAAGGGTTAATTCCTAACCCGAGGTTTGATCTAAGGCAAATCCCTATCCACAACCCGCTTTCTTTCCTTCTTGTGTGCAATTACAAGTATCTAGTGGAGTCAAAAAGATCAAAACAACATCAAGGCCCAAAGACAGAGCATCTTATAAAGGTCTAAAACTAATTAAATTAAATATTTAATTAATTTATCTTTTTTACATAATTAATTTATTTAATTATGTTATCCTTATTCTTCTTAGAATTAATTAAATTTAATTTAATTAATCTTATCATTGTAGTCCAATAATTAATTTATCAAATAAATTAAATATTTCCCTTTTCTTCTAAAAGTCAATCAAATCATTAAATCTTCTAAATCTCATTTGATTAATTAAATTAATTAACATAACTAGAGTGATTCATACAAATTACTTTCTCTAATATCCACTTAACATAATTAATTATTCTAGAATCTTGATTAGCATTATAAATACTATGGGCTATTAAAAATAAACCCAATTAAACCAATAAATAAATAAATAATAACAATAAATAAATATTATTTAAGCAATAAATCAATAATTAATAAATAAACACTAAATTCCAAATAAATAAATAATGAAATCAAACTATAATAATCCTAACCCGAGATTTGAATTTTCTAGTTTGGTTCAAATTCAATTTCTATTTCAATAAGGGTTAATTCCTAACCCGAGGTTTGATCTAAGGCAAATCCCTATCCACAACCCCCTTTCTTTCCTTCTTGTGTGCAATAACAAGTATCTAGTGGAGTCGGTAAGATCAAAACAACATCAAGACCCTAAGACAGAGCATCCTATAAGGGTCTAAAATGAATTAAATTAAATATTTAATTAATTTATCTTTTTTACATAATTAATTTATTTAATTATGTTATCCTTATTCTTCTTAGAATTAATAAAATTTAATTTAATTAATCTTATCATTGTCGTCCAATAATTAATTTATCAAATAAATTAAATATTTTCCCTTTTCTTCTAAAAGTCAATCAAATCATTAATTCTTCTAAATCCCATTTGGTTAATTAATTAACCTAACTAGAGTGATTCATACAAATCACTTTCTCTAATATCTACTTAACATAATTAATTATTCTAGAATCTTGATTAACATAATTAATTATTCTAGATTCTTGATTAGTCTACTTTTTGAAATTTTAAATTTAAATTTTCTTCTATCTAATGACTTTCTACAACGCACTTTGATGTCTATGTAGATGGTTAGTGTTTGCATTTTTATTCATTGTCTATGCAGGTGAATTTCGTGCTTACAATTCAAATTTAAAAATCCTTAAAAAAATTATTTGCTTCTTTTGCATTTTTTGTTTGTAGGTCGGGACCTACTTCGCCGCCTACACAAATGTTTGACATTTGTGCAGACATTTGGCATTTGTCCATGCGGTTCGGCATCGATGCCAAGGTAACTAGGGTTTTGTATTACTGATCAAATTTTAGGTTTTATAGGCTTTCATCTGTGTGTCCAAGAATAATTTTTCAAACTACTAATCCATTTTCTTGCAACTCATTAATAGAATACTTTGTTTCCCACTAGATCTAGTTTATTTTTCATTGTACGTAGATTAGACAACATTTTTCATGTAGGACTAAAAAGAACATATGTCTTTTATGCTTGGTGCACTTGAACTTGTGTAGGGTGGACCTATTATCATGCCTGTTATCCTCTCTCCTTGACTTTGCAAACATACATGCTTTAATAAAAGCTTTGTCATCTCCAAATCTGACTTGACCACCATTGTATTCTTGCAGGGACAGAAATTTTCTTTTATCTCTAGTCATATGATGTGAGCATCCACTATCAATTACCCATTCATCCTTATCTTCAACTTTTGTTGTCAGTGCCTTTTCTTCATTCTTGATAGCCGGTTTTGGTTCATCTTCCTTTAAAGCATAGAACACCCATTCCTTTCCATTGTCAGATCCACTAGCAGAGTCTATTGTTGGTTCATCCTCAGAGTCATCACTTACTCCTTCTTCATCCGCTATGTAGCATTGCTTACTTTTCTTGAATCTATATCTGTTTTGATTAGGCTTAAATGATTTCTTGACTCTTTCTTCAAATCTTGCATTCCTTTCAGGACATCTAGATGCAAAATGACCAGTCTTATTACATGCAAAACATTTAAAAGGTTATTTTCCTTCATACTTACTTCTTGTTGGTCCTTTAGGTACTCTTCTAGCAAATAAGGCTTCAAGTTGCTCAAATTCTTCATCTTCTTTCCTCATATCTTCCAATTATTTTGCATATAGGGCTTTCCAATCACTTTTGCTGGTAGATGATGATGATGCATGAAAAAAAGGTTCAGTCTTTACAACTCCAGAAGATCCAAATTCTTCAAGCTCAAAAGCAGATAATTTCTAAATCAGAATGTCTCTGTTAACTGAAGTGTTTGCCATTGTTCTTAGCTTATTAATTGCAGTTGCCTTCATCTTGTAAGCTAGTGGAAGGTCTCTCAAGACTTTGGAAACTATTTCATCTTCACTCAGAGATCCTCCACAACATTGAATTCCCATAACAATCTCATTTACTCTTTCCATAAACACAGCAATTCTTTCATTATCTTCCATCTTCAAGTTTTCATATCTTACCCAGTAACCATAAATTTTAGCAATTATGACAGTAGGATCACCTTCATTCAGAGTTTTCAATTTATCCCACATAACCTTTGTCGATGATTTATCAGCCAAACCCATGATTTGTTCATTAGTAAGTGCACACAAGAGGACTTCTCTAGCTCTGTAATCATTTTCAATATTCTTGTCCAAGTCTGCAAGAGAAAGATTCCCAAATGTCAGATCATAAGGTTTATATCCTTTCTCAGTGATCTCCAGAATATCCTTGCCAAGACATCTAAGATGAGTCTTCATTCAAATATTCCATATCCCATATTTTGTTCCATCAAGCTTAGGGATTTCTCTTCTGAAAATAGTTGTTGATGGATTTGAAGTGTTAGCTACCATAGGATCTCCCTCAACGGGTTAAGCTTCAACAAAAGAGGACCAAATCTTGGATACCAATTGTTATGATAACCAGTGAATAACTGAGAGGAGGGGGTGAATCAGTTGTTAATAGATGATATCAATTACGATACTTTATAACCTTTAACCAGATCACATAAATATTAAGTATCGGAATAGCAGAGACAGATATTGGTAAGCAACAAAACTTAAGAATGAAATAGATAATCAACACAATGCAACCATACCACATAACACCATTATTTGTACGTGGAAAACCTGGAAAGAGAAAAACCATTGTGGGAAGCCTACATATAGTCAGATGATACTTCTACAGAAAGTATGTGATACAATGAGGGGCCTACACATGTAGGAAGGCACACTACCTAGAGCGTACTGCTCATTACAAAAGAGTCTCACTGACTACAGAGAGGTTATAACCACCTAAAGATAAATGGAGAACAATCCAAAATAATGAACTATCAGAGATAACATCTACTATGCCTTATTATAGTCCCAGATAAGCTCAATACCAGAGGCCTTTGACCTCTTCCTTAATCCCAATTTGATCACCTCTGATCGACCAAATCTCCTTCGCATATGATATTACATTTCATTCCCATTCCATACCTTACCATGATATACAATGAGATCTTACATTAATTTATACCAACCCTAAAGCCTAAACCAATTAAGTTGGCCACCTAAAAGATATTACAATAATATCATTACATACATTCATATTACAATTCTATGCCATGTCATCTTAAGACCAAAACAACAATAACCAATCCATAAATCATCCCGGTAACGTGTAGATAACATGTTAACATGATAGCGGTCCATAACCTAGATAGACATCGGACCTAATCTGGGTCCACCATACCAAAGCAATGTCTTAAATCAGTTGAAGCATGATCAAAGAACATCTTCAGCATCCTAAAATCCATCTAGAAGCCTCACCAACATCACTTATGCATCCTGCCAGGATTTCTCAATGAAAGCACTACCGGTTAAACCTTAAACTCATGTCGGTAAGGGTTTACAAGAGTGTGTGATAGCATCTAATTACCAAGTCAATACCAACTAAACAAAACATGCTCCAGAATCATGTAACACATAAAATCAAACATACTCCATTGATCCAAACATGTTGAAAGTGTCCAACAGATAGTCCTTTCTGTCGATAACACTAGATCTTCTACCGGTAACCAAAACCTGACTGTCAGTAACCAACCATAACAGCTAGTGTTGACATCAATGAAAAAACATCAATGCAACACATAATCAATTCATCCATAATGCCAACATGATTTATCTTGCATCCAATGATGTCATGAAGAATCAAAAAAGCTTCAAGGAATTATAGCTTCTTGGAGGTTTCTATTTATTGCTTATCAATACAAGTGATTTGGAGCTTCCTAGAGTAAATTTGAGCTCACCATTGAGTTCAAAGCAGCCGAGAAAGTCAAATTTTCCTTTTGCTTTGTCCAGATCGAATACCGGATGCGAAATTGGTGAAGGTTCAAAGCAAAGCTTTGACAAGTAGATCAGGAGGGTAGCTGATATTTTGATACATTTTGAGGTTAAAGAAACAATGCCATCATTTCCAAAAGGCCCAAAAATGCTAAGATTTACTATCAATTCATAATTTTTGGAGACAGTCAAATTTGAAGCAAAATTTGTTTAGTAGATGAGCCCTATGACCCATCTACCTATGGTATGAATTTGAAAAAAAAAAATTTAAAAACATATGATATTTTCTATGATTAAAAATTATCACTGTTTCTCAAAAATCACAGTTTTTATATGTATTGTGAAAAATTTATTATAAACTTTCCTTGAAAAAAAAATTTCAAAAAAAAATACTTTTGAAAAATTAAAAATTAAAAACTTTAGGATTTTGTATCAAAAAAGTTTTTTTGAAAAAAATAAATATAAAAACAAATTGTGCAGGGTACCCAACCTACGTCGGTCCCCACAACCTTGTACCCTATGGTACGCAAGGTACCTGACTTGCAGTTGGGCCATGTGTCACAGAGTAGTTGCAGCCCCTTGGCTTCCATGCCCCTCTTGCATTGCCTTGCAACTTGTGTGACCTTGGAGCCCATGCGACCTCTTTCATGAGGAATGGGGTGTGGCTCGGCCCCACATACAATATTAAAAAAATTGTTATTAAAAAAATTTCAAACAAAAAAAACCTTTCAATTTTGAGGTTCTCATATTGAGATTCATTTCTCCTTTCAGAATTTGAGTCCACATTTGGACATTGTCAAACTCTGGAAAACAACTCCAGCATTGTAAACGCATTGATTTATAAAGTTCCACAATTATTCTTTACTGGGAGAGATTATTGATTTAGTGAAAAAGGGGGGGTCTCTCTTGGTGTGTATGTGTGTTTTTTATCTACTTTCTTGTACTTTTTAATTTTCAAATATGGGTTCTCCTAAATTTCCACTCTTAACTCCATATAATTATGCAACTTGGAAAGTTAATGCATGTAGTAAATTAATGGAAAAAGGTATAAGTCATTATGCTGATGGTACAATTTTAGAACCCTCATATTTTAATGATCCTAATTTTAAAATGGAATGGCTCATCAAAAGTTATATGGCTCTTAGAACATTGAGTAAGTATATATCTCATGATCTAATCTTTCACATTGAAAAGTGTAATACAATCAAGGAAGCTTGGGATAAACTTGGCAAATTATATGGTCAAGTTGATGAGATTAGAGAATACTCACTTGAAAGTGATCTCCTAAATCTAGATCCTAAGAATTTTGATACAATCCAAGACTACGTCATTAGAGAAAATGAGCTAAGAGCACAATGTAAAGAATGTGGCATTGACAAGAAGGATGCATAGTTGGTTTTCAACTTGTTGGGCAAGCTTCCTTCCAAGTATGCATCTTTTCTTTCTAGCTTCCAAACCCATCGATTGACAATGGATAGTGCTTACACTACACCTTCATTTGATTCATTCATGGAAATTTCAATGCTTGAGAAATCAAAATTGATCACAATGGGGGTTCTTAAGTTGTCTACACCACATGCTTTTGTGGCTAGACAAGGGAATCAAGGAAAACGTTCTAAATAGAAGCAAAAACTATCAAATAAAAATCCACATACAGATCAAGCACAACATAAATCATCTTCAAAAGGTGATTCATCTAAGAAGAATAAGTCTACTTGTTCATATTTCAAGAGGTTTGGACATGAAGAACATTCTTGCTACAAGAAGGATATTGATGAACTCAAACATCTCCTTAAGAAGAACAATATTGATCCACCTTCTAAAATGTCAGAGTCAACTTCTTCTTCCAACTCAAAATTGTCAGGATCAACTAAAGGAAAAGGTAAAGCTCTTTGTGCTATAATTTGTGAATCAGGGAGATGGCTCCTAGATTCTGGGGCTTCTCATCATATGGCTTCTACATAGTCTATGTTCTCTTCTTTTGAGACTTGTGTTATATCACCTATTCTGATGGGAAACAACACTTACATGAGTGTGATTGGGAAAGATTCTATTGATATTGGGGATGGTACCTTCAATTATGTGTTATGCATACCTCACTTTAAAAATAATCTCCTTTCCATTTATCAAATCACCCATGGTGGAATAGGGAAGACTATAGAATTCACACCTGATTTAGTCATCATTTGAGACTTGCAAAGCAAGGAGATAATTGGTATTGGGATGGTGGATTGTGCATCTTGGTTATATACCTTTTCATAATTTGCACCTAATGATGGTTTTGATCCATTGGTTGTTCTAATTAATAGGAAAAATAGGTTTTCAGGACCCGAAACCTTTAATATAGGAGATTAAGAAATATCATCATAGAGTATCCAGACCATAAAAAATAGTTTACAAAATGACTGGCAATAAAGCTAGTTGCAAAACAATAGAAACCAGGAAAATACTGTACAGTTAAAGAGTCTTGAGGAGTTCCTCTGCCTTAATCACCAACTGGTCATAGGTTGCCACAACAGCTTTGAGTTCCTCCGGGTCCTTATTAGGCTTCTTCTCCTTCTTTTTACCTCTGGTTCTTGTTCTAGGTCCTTGAACATCTCTTGTGCCTTCAGTGTCAGGGTCAATTTCCAGGGTGTCCTTCTCCTCATCTAATTTGCTGATGAGAGTTTTGGTATTGCCAGCAGAGACCTTCAGAATGTTTAAGCTTTGCTCTACGGTACTTTTGAGACATTCCTCAATTTTGCCAACTTTACTGACAGTTCCCAACATAGTTTGATCCATAGCATTAGAATCTACTTTCCTCTCCAGTAGGTCTTTCTCAATTTTCTCAAATCTAGGGTTGAAGGAGTCTCTTATATTTTGAGCTTTAGCAACATTAATTGTCAAACCCTCCATATAATCTTCCATAGTCTTCCCTTCACCAATGTTGATAGTTTCCAGAATTTGGATTTTGTGGCTGAGCTTCTTGTTGTCATCCAAATCTTTCTTGAAACTGGTGATTAACCATTCCATGGTGTCCATAAAACCTTTCATACCCTCAGGAGGAGTGTTTGAGGAGGGATCTATCTTACCAGAGTTTTCCTCTTCCTTATTTGGGGTGTCACCAATAATAGCTTTATCTTCAGCCCTATGAACTTCTCCAGTGGTCACTTCCTCCAAGTTCTGGTCAGCTTCCAAAATCTTTTTCTACTTATGTTCCTCCAGCTCCTTCACATTCTCGTACTTTCTCTTTTGTTTGTTTCTGGTCTGAGTATAAACTTTAGTTTTCTTTTTCAGAGAACCCTGGGGTTTCTCCTTCTCTGAATCTTTAGAGACCTCCGAGGAGGAGGAGGAGCATATCTAGAGAATTTTGCCTTTAGATTTCTTTCCCTTTGAGGAGGAAGGTCTAGTTTTAAAATGTTTCCTCTGCTTACCTACTTCAAATTCTGAGTCATCCATACTCTCCTTAGACTCACTCATTGGATCACTATCAGAACCCTCATCCAAAGAAAAAATAGAGTCCGACCCATCCTCCTCAGACTCAGAAATAGAGGGTTGCAGGTGGGCTATTTGGTTAGCCTTGAGGTGGTCATAAATAAGAACCATTAAGCCTTGATGCATGGCAGTGTCACCCATAGGGTTCTCTTTATAGGCCTTAATGGTGGCATTCATAGAACATAACAAAAAATATAGAATTTTAACTTTCTCGTCATGCCTAAATTGATTCAGCAAAACAAAATGGTAGTTGTATACTTTAGTGAATCTACCATCCAAAGTAACATAGCGCATTATAACAAAAAGGACCTCCCTCCATGGTTTAACCAAATCCCTAGGAGGATAGTAAGTTTTACTTAGCTTCACCAGGCATTTTTTCTCCTTTTCAGTTTAAAGATATCTTTCAATGGCCTCCTTGCTCACTTTTTTGTCTCTGTAGTAGTTACTTCCTTCCCTTTGGAGACCCGTGACCTGGGCAATAAGGTCTTCATCTATGACAACAGACTGGTCTCCCATCTTCAAAGTGCCCTTTCTCCAGTTTTTACAAAAGAAATTAGTGACTATGGTGTCCCATCCATGGAGCCTCTCCATAAATTTTAAAGACCCACCCTTCTAAAGAATGTTCCAGATCACCTCCTTTTGCTTCCATTCCTTGCAACTGCTAGGTTCATAGTGGTATCTATTTCCTCCCATATTTTTCTATTTAGAGCAGAATGTCAAAACTTGTAGAGAGCTTTAGACAGAGAGCTTCTTGGAGCTACCAAATTTACCTAGAAAGTGTGGGAAGTAATTGATTGAGTGTTATAATAAATGGTGCTAACAATATTATAATTTCTCGAAGCACTCCTTTTAATCTCTTTCATTATTGTTTTGTACATTAATAATATTTGGGGTGCTATTGTATCGGTCCTTAAAAATTATTAATCAAACATCCTCTAGGAGGCCTTGTTCTCCCTTCCAAGTAATCATTTCATCTTGATTGACCGCCGCATTGGCTACCCAGTCAGTAGAACCATTAGCTTCATGGTAGATATGAGATATGTAACTTTTCTCAAAAGTGTTAATGAGGTCTCTAGCAGCCTTTATAATGTTGTTGATAGACCATGAGGGCTTGGAGGTCCCCTTGAGGCATTTGATGATGTTGTTAGAGTCCCCTTCAATCCATATGTAGCAGAAATTCCATCTTTTGGCAAGGAGAATACGTTGGAGTGTTGCCATTGCTTCTGCCTTGTGATTTCTTTGGCTTCCTATTGGAACAGCAATCATTTCCTTGCATATAGCTTTGTCATCTCTAAGAATAGCTCCACATCCCACAGGGCTTGGATTACCTTTTGCAGCACCATCAAAATTTACTTTGGACCAACCATGAGGGGAAGTTTGCCATCTTGCTTCTAATCTTTTATTTTGCTTGGGGTAAGAACTGCCAACATTCTTCAAATTCTAGGAACTTAAAATGTGAGATTCCAATGGGTTGATTGAAAAGAAGGGACCCCCAATGATCCCAATATTCTCCACAATCACCCATTGTATTTTCTAGAACATAATATCCCAAGTAAGAGAACTGTCCCTAAAAATATGATTGTTTCTTTCTTTCCAAAATCTCCACAGAATGTGAGGGAGTGATAGCGGCCATAGAGATCTCAAAAAAGGAGTTACACCAATGGTAATTCTAGGAGTAGAACAACTCACTAATAGTGTTAGGAAATACCCAATCAATGCAAAAACTATTAAGAAATCTTGATAACTCAATGATGAACAGATAGTACCAAACCGGTACTGAGAGGGGGGGTGAATCAGTACAGACAAAAACACAATCCTAAAACTGGTTTGTCAACAGACACTGTGCATAGGCAGACAGATAGTAACTCCGCTCTTAAATAGAGTACATCTGGCAAAGCCCAGAATAACTAAGACAAGCATAAATCGGTTGAAACTTATCTTCTCATACAATCTAATACTTCATTTGCATTTCACCCTAGTGCATGAATAGGTAATCTATCATCAAAAGATATATAAACAGCTAGATCAACGTGATTTACCTTCAAACACAAATCACTCAAACCATCATAAGAAAAACACCACACATGACACACAGATTTTTCACGTGGAAACCCAACTGGGAAAAACCATGGTGGGGATGAATACCCACAAGTTGTTTTTGAACTCTTTAGAAGTCTGCTCTGTTAGGAGCCTTGTTCGGTTAAAGATTGATACAATAGGTTCTATTAGGAACCGATCTTGTTAGGGATCACTCGGTTAAGGGATGGCTAGAATACCCGGTTAAGGGTTAAACCCTATTAAAGGTTACCTTGTTAGAGGATTTCAAGAACTCAATGGTTTTGAGTCACCATGTTAAAGGATTTATAGTAAGCTAGTTAAAGCTACCCTATTAAGGGATTTCCCAACTATTGAAGTGGTTAGAGATCAACAGGTCTTACAATGATTTGGTAACAGCACTCAATGCCAATGCAAATCCGCTTTAGCTTCTCTTCACCTTCTGCACTTACACTTTGCAGGTATCACTTCTCTCTTCTGGTCTGGCAATAATCACATATCTCTTCTCTTGGATACACACACACAACTTTTTCCAACAACCTCAGAAAGAAACACAACATCAACCTTATAGGAAACAAATAGGTCGGTAGCATAAACCCTAAACCCTAAACCTATTAGGTTAAGCAATTCAAATGGTTCAATCCTGACCCTTGAGCACATTGCATTAAATGCAACAATCTTGAACCAATCTCAAGACGTTCTCCATCATTCATTTTCCACCAATTTCATGGCAGCTGATAACCCATCATGCATTATCACCGTTTATAGACTTTGCACATTCTCGAGGTAGATAGGAACAATCTCCTTCATGGAAGATCCTTCACGCGCACAAGGCTGACATGGCAACATGATCTGTTCTTTGTTACAATGCTAACTCATTACACAAAGTTACCGATTGAGTCACATAGGCTTGAGGCACTTCAACCAGAAACCCTGAAGTTGAGACTACCAACCGGTAGTCATACAAAGCTTCCATGTGCCGATTCCCATAACCACATGCCGGTTCACCTTAAACAAACACACCACTTCACTTTGGCACAAATGTCAGTTCACAGTGTTATACCAATTCTCACATATACAAGTTCTCGATAACATACCGGTTCTCACATATACCGGTTCTCTCCTCTTCAGCATATTGACATTAATGACAATATACAATGTCATCATGTCCTCATACCGGTTCACATAATACCAATAAATTTTTCCTAGATCAAAGAAGAATAGGAACAATGGATAGCCAGATGGTCCACTGACTCTTCCTCCTTAAGACACAGAGCACATCTATTAGGAAAGGCAAATACTCTACCCTTGAGGTTATCTAAGGTCAATATTTTATTTTAAATAATAGTCAAATAGAAAAAGTTGATTTTGGGGGTCAAACCCTTTATCCAAGCTTTAGACCAGAAAGGATTTTCAGAAGGGGCGGGGGACAAAACACCATACATAGAAGAAACAGTAATATTAACTTTGGGTTCAAATTGCCAAATGAGGGAGTCTTCCTCTTTATTCAACCAGGCCAAAGACAGATGGTTTTTAAGCTTGATAAGGCTTGGGTGAATACTTTCAATGTTCTGCCATTTATTACCAATTAAATACCCTTCAAATAAAGGACCAAAAGATCTAATATAGGAGGAGGCATAACACGCCCATTCTGGGAAATCAGTCAAAAGTTTATCAAAAATCCAGGGGTCTTCCCAAAAATTAACTTTTCTACCATTACCTACTTTCCAAGTAAGCCCTTTAGCAATGCTATCTCTACACTTACAGGCATGATTCCAGATATGGGACCCATTAATGTTGATTTCAGAATTAATAAAAGAGGATAGAAAGAAGGATAAAAGAGAGTACTTACTTCGCCTGATTTTACACCATTCACCATCTGAGTGGAACATTCTCCAAACTTGTTTAGACAGGAGAGATTCATTTAAGATCCAGATTCTTCTCAAGCCTTGACCTCCTTCACTTTTTTGTCTGCATACCTGATCCCAAGCCACAAGAGACATTCTTTTCTTATCCTCAACCCCTGACCATAGAAATTTTCTTTGAATTTTCTCAATTGCATCAGCATACTTGACTAGAATTCTGAAAAGGCTTAGGGCATAGATAGGTATGCTTTGAAGAGAAGCTTTAATAAGTTGAAGCTTTCTAGCCTGACTTAAAAGGGCTCCTTTCCAACCAGCTAGCTTTTTATGAAATTTGTCTATTAGAGAGCTCCAAAAAGAATCAAGAGGTGCGATTCCCAAGGGGAGGCCAAGATAAGTGGCAGGGAGATCAGCAATCCGACATTCCAGGATTCTACTGATTCTATGTTGTCTTCTCTCTAGTGTGTTGATGAATAAAACTTCACTTTTGACCCAATTAATGAGCTGACCAGATGCAGAGGCAAACTTACAAAGAGTGTCCTTCAAGGTTCTATATTGTGAGATACTTGATTCCCCCATGACAATGGTATCTTCCACAAACTGTTGGTGAGAGCAAATAAGATCAGCTGAAGAAGGTTGAAGTCCGTTAAAATATCCTCGCATCACCATGTTTTCCATAGACCTACCAAAACATTTAGCCGTAATAATGAAGAGGATAGGGGAAATGGGATCCCCTTGCCTCAGTACTCTAGACGCTTGGAAGAAGGGGGGTGCGGAACCATTGACAAGAATGGAAAAGAAGCTGAGGTAATAAGCTGACTGAAGAGGTCAACAAATTTGGTGGAAAAACCATAAGCCACAAGAACCTTCACAAGAAAAGACTAGTCAACCCAGTTATATGCCTTGGAGAGATCAAGCTTGAGGATGAGACCCTGCTTCTTAGCCCTAATAAGAGAAGGAATATTCTCATGGAAAATAATAATGGAGTCAAGAATTTGTCTTCCTAGGACAAAACCATTTTGCTAATGATTAATCAAAGAAGGAAGGACACTCAGGATTCTGGTGCTAAGAACCTTGGAGATAATCTTAGAAAAATAATTGCATAAGCTGATTGGTCTAAACTTGTCCATGGAGTCAGCACCTTCAGTTTTGGGAATAAGTGCAATGAAAGTGCCATTAATTTCTTTCAAAAGTCTTCTAGCCCCAAAAAATTCCTTGACCCCGTTGGAAACATCTTTCCCAACATTGTCCCAGAAATCTTCGAAAAAGAACATGGGGAAGCCATCTGGACTAGGGGCTTTGTTACAATCAAAAGAAAAAACAACATTTTTTATTTCTAAAATTGAAGGAATTGAAGAAAGGGAGGCGTTGATCTACTCATCAATGAGACAAGCAATATTTTGAAGAAAAGAAGATTGAGCATCAGCGTCCAATCTGTGATCCCTCCTCAGAAGTTCTGAAAAGTACCAATTGGCCTCATTCCTTATCTCTTCCTCCTTGACCAGCTCCCCATTGTCCACTACCAATTTTGTAATCCTATTTGCCGCTTTATGTTTTATCATCAACATATGAAAGAATCTTGTATTCCTATCTCCTTCCTTTAGCCAAATGCATCTTGATCTCTACTTCCAAAAAGATTCCTCTTTAGAAATGATTTCATGGTATTTTTTAAGGGTCTCATTTTCTTCAGCAATAGACACAGTACTGAAACCATCCTTCTGAATTTGAACCTGTATTTTCTTAAGGTCCATGAACTTTACCTTTGGCCTCAAAAATGTTCCCAAAGCTGGATTTATTCCAGAGTCTTATATTGTCCTTAACACTTTTGAGTTTCTTAACAACTATGTACATAGCAGTTCCCTAAACTTGGATACTCCACCATTTCTGAATATTACGAGTGATGTCAGGGTGATGAGCCCACATTTTTCAAATCTGAAAGGAAAATGTCTTCTTCTATTAATTGGGTCAGCAATGAAGGTGATGGGAAAATGATCTGACCCAAGCCAGATGTGGGCAAATAGGGAGCAAAAGTAATGTTTGTACAAGTCATCAGAAATAAGAGCCCTATCAAGGTGAACTTGGATAACATCATTACCAGTTCTCCTATTAGTCCATGTGTAATTGCATCCCTATATCTCCACATCGTTGAGAGCCTATGTATTTATAAAGTCCATAAGGGCCAACCTACTTTCCAACTGAGAGGGGCTTCCACCAAATTTTTCCTCCTCTCTCAAAGGAGTATTAAAGTCTCCCATGACCAGCCAGCTAAGATTGTTGAATCTGTCCCTAATTTCTATTATTTTTTTCCAGAAGGAGTTTCTAGCTTTAAAGGTGTTGGGTGCATAAATGTTGGTGAGGGCCCATGATGTTCCATCTTTTAAATACTCAAATCTTATGCAAGAGAAAAAAAAATTCTTGAATAAGAAAATGGCCTTTGACACTATTAAGATTCCAAATGGTAGCTATGCCTCCTGAAGCACCTTCCGAGCTACCACCACTGATACTCCCATTTTTTAAAAACTTCAAAGATTCAACGTTTTCTCTTCTCATTTTGGTCTCTTGAATTAGAAAAACATCAGGTTTACTATCCCTTATCATATTCCTAATAATATCATGTTTATGAGGATTATTAAGTCCTCTAATATTCCAAGAGATAATCTTCATAGCTACTTACCCATTCCTAACTTCTTAAGAGTCTTATGAGACCCATCTGCAATTTTCTTACTGGCCTCCTTGTCTCTGATTTTATGGTTATAAGGTCAACCTGG
Organism: Cryptomeria japonica; assembly: GCF_030272615.1. Classification (NCBI taxonomy): domain Eukaryota; kingdom Viridiplantae; phylum Streptophyta; class Pinopsida; order Cupressales; family Cupressaceae; genus Cryptomeria; species Cryptomeria japonica. Next base: position 325,819,422 of record NC_081410.1, read on the forward strand.
GGAAGAGGAGATATACCCAACATCTACTTGGGATATTATGTTGGGTTTCCTTAGTTGAGAAGTTGAGGGAGTGGATCCTTTCTTGTTCCTATATTTTGGTATTTTCCAGTTAGTTTCTTTCTTGAGAACCGCTTCCAGATTGCTGAGGATTCTGGATATTTCATCTTCATTGCCCCAATTAGGGAATCTAGAATCATGTGAAGCACTGTTTACTATTTTTGAGTGTTGATATGAATCCAAAAGGTTCATACCTAGTATTGCACATTTTTGGGCTTCTTGCATTTCAGAGCTTATCATGAGTGGGCAAGAGTCAATCTTTTCTTCTTGGGAGCTAGAGATCTCCCCTTCCTTAGGTTATTCCTCTTTCTTTTGCATTTCCTTACTAGCATAAGTATTAGCGATTACCACTTCGGCTATGTCTTTTGAAGATTCAGTCTCTTCTTTCAATTCCTCTATTCGGATCTGCTCTTTCACAGGGTTGTTAACTTTGGTTGACTCATTTCTCAATACTTCCTAGGTTGGAGGATTGGAGACAGAAGTTGAGGATACCACTTCCTTATTTTCCCCCAAGGGTTCAAAATAGTTGTATTCAATTAAGTCAGCTTCCTTATTTTCTAAGTTTTTAACTTGCCATACCTTTTTTTTTTAACCTTTTTACTTTCAACCAGGGGTTTAGTCTACTTGAGCTCTCCTTTAGGCTTGATAGGATAGGATTTTGCCTAGTGACCTACTTTCTTGCAATGGAAGCAGGCAAAGGGGATAGATTCATATTCTATTTGTTGTTTCCATGTCCCCAACTTTGACACTATATCTATCTATTCTGGTATGTCTGCAGCATGGGCTATCCCTACACAAAACCTAGCATGAGTGAGTCTCATTTTTGAAGCTGTGACTGGGTCTATATAGAGGAGTTCACCAAAGGAGCTTGCTATTCCTGAGAAGATACTTTCTGCCCAATATTCAAGAGGTAGACCTGGTAACTTTACCCAAACTAGAACTTGTGCCAAAAGAGAGTCATTCATGTTCAGATTCGAGTGCCATTTCTGAAGAACCAAGGCTATCTTTCCCACCATCCAGGGACTACCACAAAGTATACTTAATTTATCTTCTTCACATGAGAAAGTAAAAGACAGAAGGCCTTTAGGAAAAGCTGAGATTTCAACGTTACCCTTCAGAGTCCATTTCCATTTGACATAAGCCCTTACAAATTCGATGTTTGGATGAGAACCCATAAATTTGCCTACCAAGGAGTTTGACATACTGTTTATATTATGATCTAGAACCAAATCATGGATAGAGATAGCAAAATTTCCACTGGATCGATCAGAAATATTCTTGACAAGAGGTAAAGAGGATTTACCATATGGTTTTGTTCCAAAAAGGGATGACCATTTTCTAGATTCTTTTCCATTCTCTAAGGTCTCTTCACGTGGGCTGGACCCCCCGCTGGACCCCTCCCCCGAAAACCCAGAACCCACTTTCTTCTGTGGCAGAGTACCACCAGTCTGCAGAATGTCAATAGCCTTCGGAATGTCTAGAGGCTTGTCTTTCTCTCCCATAGGACCAGCTCCTTCATTTTGGCCACTCCCACCATTGGAACCAGAGTTCACGCCTTTCAGAGAATTTGAATTTTGAATTCTCCCATTTTCGCTTCCTACTCCTCCCAACTACATCTTGAATTCAATGCTACAATGAAATATATATGATCCATTGGTTGTTGATCGCACTCATAGCGTGTATTATGATTTTGAGGAGAACTTTGGTTACTGGAACTTGGGTATTCTCACATCATATCCAATTCTTGAACCTTACATTCCTTATCCTCCATCTACTATTGCTTCTGAGGATATTTGTGTTGCTACATCCATGGCTACTTATAACTCAGTGCAATGGGATATGCATCGTCTTCCAAATCCAGTTTCTTGGGATGACTACTTGACATACATTGTAGGTTTGTTTGTGGAGTCTCATATTTTAGACTTGGGAGACACTATTCGGGATATTCATCTTTTCTTTGATGAATTTGATTCTTCTTCATTTGTTATGGAGAAACCCTTGGATCCTCTTGTTCATTCTCCACATGATCATTCCTTACAGTTTGACATGAGTGTGGATAGTTTTGAGAAGCATTTGGAGGAGGCATCTTTATCTTCAGAGGAGATACTTGTGTCTTTAGATCTTGTTTGACGTGCATCTCTACTAGGTCCTAGATTGTCATCTTCATCAATGTGGCCTAGAATGCCTTATTTGAATGTGACAAATTTCAGCATCGACATGGAGACACCTAAGAAGTATTCAAACATTTCATAGATTTTGCACTTTCTTCCTTCATATTTCTTTCAGGAATGGGAAGATAGTCTTCATTCACCTTTGGTTTTTTTTCTTCCTAAGGGAAGGAATGTTGTTCAACAGTCATGGTCCATCTTCAACATCTAGTTTCAAGCACCAGTCATTGGTACAATTGATTACTTTTGGAAAGGATACATAGTCTTTATTATCCTTTCTATCTTTGAGGGGATTTATTCCTTGCATGGGATTCATTCTTGTGTTGGGAAACTTGTTGTATTTTCTCTCTTTTGGGGAGGATTTTTGTCCCACTAGGTTTTCTCCTTTGCTCTGTTTGTGAGAGATTGTTTTGTACATGGGTACCTAACATGCCCTTGTAGCTAGGACCCATATTTGTGTGTTTTCACCCACCTAATATATGCTTAAGGGGGGGTGTTAGTGTGGGTTTTTTATTTCTCTTATGTTAGGGAATAATTATTTTCCTACACACTATTAAGGTTTCTTAGGTTATATTAGAATGGTTAGTATGAGGACATGTGGCATGACCCTACATGCAGATTTGTCATTCACACCCACATTTGGGTGGTTGAATGTCACACCCTCTTTTAAATTTATTAGCCACCTCCCCATAACCATTTCTTGTCTTTAGCTAAGTTGGCTTAACCATGTACATGGCATTTACCAAGCAGGTAAAACTCCCTTTTATTTTGGGCTACAGGGAGTTATTATTCCTTTAGGTTTAATATGCCCATATTTTTTTATATAAACAATCCCTCACCTCTCCCTAGCCTAAGTGCTGAGAATCAGAATACTAGCTCAGATTGTGAGTTTAGTTCAGTGCTAGGAGAGTTGTATTTTGTTCATCTCTGGATTCTTGTCTTGCTTACCTTCAGTCACATTGATCTTGGGTGGCTTCACAGCTAAATTTAGTAGGTTGTGGATTATTACTTCACACCTTTCATCTGCATTTTCTTAAAAATTTCCATCATATTTTCAACAAATCCATTTTATACATGTTCTACAATTATGGTATTCTATGAGACTGCAATTCTCTACCATGCCATGCTTTCATATTTGCATATATGTATATTAGTGCAAAAACTACTTTATTGATAGAAAATCTTCTTTCAAATATACTTCAAGACTCTTATATCAATGCATAATAGGAATACACTGGATAAGGGTGGAGGAATTTTTTTCTATGCCTATCAACCGGATTCTCTTGAAAGCAACTCTTTTTTATATTTGCTATAAAAGTATTCTAAAACCCTTTCAACAAACTATTTTTTTCATATCGCACTCCATGTCTACGAGGGTAGTTGACATAATTCCTTTATCCTTTGATGGCAGTCCATACCTAGTTCACAACCTCCCATTTATGGGGGTATGCTGGCAGAAGTCATTGAATTTATTTTTCACCTGCTAATTATTTTTGCTTGATAATTTCAAACTCATTTTGATACATCCTATAACCATGGAATTTTATGAGTTTATATTTCATTCAAATACCATGTAAAATAGTGTGCATGTTTCTTTCTCATTGATAAGACATTAGCATTGTTTTCCTGAAAATGTTATTTCGATGTAGCTTCGTATTTCACTGAGACTCCTTTTCTTTCTATCAAACCTTCATCACTATATCAAAATCAAAATTTCAATGAGATATTGAACATCGGCAAGATCCCTCTCAGCTTTGATAGATAGTTTGCATCCTACTGATAATGAGTTTGAGCACAACTCTATTTGTAGGGAAGGTAAAAACTTTAGTAAAGTTTTAATTTCATTTCAATTTTTCCAATCCTACCATCTTTTACTTGCCTCCTTGTTGTTGAAATCTCTTTTGAAAAATAACTTATAGTGATTTAGGCTTTCAATATTTTAAAACCATCATTTTCTTATTATTGTATGAAGTTCCTCCCATATTAATAATGTTATTATTTAAATCATTCAAAACAATTTAAATCGAAAACATATTTTAAAATTCAAGCTTAATTATCTTTATGACTTCAAGGTGCCTGATGCATATTGTGTCTCCCCTTGTAGGCTGGGCTAGAATTTTTTTGATCTGAAATAATTTCATCCTTGAATATCATGGAATTGAAACCATGTTTGTTTTGAATGCACTGATGGCCAAAATAATAAAGTGGATTATCAAAAGTTATTTTATGTAATTTTTTAAACTCCCCAAAATTGAATAACTTGCATCTGAAATCGCCTTGGAAAACTGATCAAACCTCCTTGTGATATCTTGGAGACTAAGAAGCATGTAGAATATTAACTCGAGAGTCAACAGCAACAAACTATTCTAGAATTTTCAAAGGCGTGAGATATTAATTGTCAAAGTAGGCCACCAACTACTTTCTAAAAGTTGAACAAATAAAACTCTTTAAATTACTTTTGCTTGTGTTCCTGAAAACATGTCAAATTGATTGATGAAGTTTTGCAATCTGTCACAAGAGTACATTTTCATATAGAGAATCATGGGGATCGATCCTTTTGATAAGATATTCATCCAACTAAGAAATATAAATTTCCAAAGTGGGCCTCTAACTAACTTTTAGTTTAATGTTGATAACAAAATATAAAAAAATCATTTGGTTTTAACTTTGAAAACATATCAAATGAGGCGGTGAGGTTATAGGACTTGGCATATGAGTTCATGGTTATATAAAAAATCATTGAGAATGATTAGTTTTATGTGGAGATCACTCAAATGGAAAATATTAATATCTATAGAAAGCTACTCGAATAGGTACTAGAGACATGATTGACAAAACATCAAAAGTTGCAAACGGATTGGACTTTGGAAAAATAGAAAATGGTATCCCATGGTTCTACAAATGGACATAGAAATTCATTATTATTAGGAAAATTGTAGGGAACATTTAGTTGGAGAGGAAACACATCAGGCATTAAAATATTGGGCTTCAAAAATGGTTACTTGAAAGAGTTGTTATATTAAAACTGTAAACTTGACAAGAGGCCCTATAAAGTGATACTTTATAACACTATCATGACTGACTCTAGGGAGTTGCAAATGGACAAACATAAATATTTATGGTGGAAGAACATGATTTCAGAGTGAATTTTCTTGCTAGTCACCAGATAAAGGGAGGGATTTTTTAGGGTTATCACTTTTTTTTTAGTATATGGAACTCTAAATTTTGTAAGAAATTTAGGTTCCAACACGATCTCTTTCCAACCACTTTCAAAGACTGAAGGACGATTGTCATTACTCTGTCATGGATTTGCAAATGTCTCTCCACCCATGCCCATTTATTGCAAAAATAATACTTTTGGGTCTGACATAGGACTTTTAGATGCCATCCAAGGATTATTGCTCTTTCCTAGTTCAGTAGAATATATTCAGGCATGCAAAAATCAGATCAATCGGTTTGATCTGATCCTTCTCCCTCTATGACCTAACCTTAGTTGGTTAGAATTTTTGAACCAATGTGTTATTTGAGTTATGCCTGATCTATAAAGCCAGATTTTTTAACTTTTTCAAAGGGTCCTCTCCCTATTTGTCTTATAGAAATTCATATATTTTGTAACTGTAATCTTTTATTTGCCTTTACATTGATAAAATTGTATGTCTTGCCTTTTTTTCAATTCAAATATTTTGTGTAAGGTATCTTACCTCTTCATTTGAATGCATTATTTTACATTCTTTCATTATGTGGCTATGTCAACATGCTTATGGGCATTGTCTATGAATTGCCTACATTCCTTTCTTCATCTTACAGGATTATAACCGTTGCATATTCTGTAGGAGCTAATTAGAATAGAAAATTGTGCATATCCTTGGGTAGATTCTATTGGTGCCTTGTGCAGTTATGGGCAAGGAGGACAACTTTCAATCTCGGTGCATCCCCTCTCTTTTCCCTTTTAGCATTCCTTCTCCCCTTTTCCCCCCTAAATCATCAAAATAGGTGTTATAAGTGTTGAGTTAGTTCAACAATTCATCTTAATTGGAAAGGAATCCAACCTTCTCTAGACATTCAACCTCACATGTGCAAGGTCTCACACTTGGATGTTGTTTCCATGTTTCATAAGGTTGTTGAGTATAAGTGTTCAACAAGGGTACAAACTTTTGTGACAATGATTTTTTGCATGCCATTTGGGACTAATTTTTAACTTATAAGCTAAGTATCCAGTGTTGCTCTTAGTATCCTAGCCTTTGGAGGTAGTTACCATGCAAACACTTGGAAACTCTAATGATAGATCTAGTCTCTTGTTCCTACGCATGGTGCTGGTGACCCAGTTTTCACCATGGTACTTGCCCAGGGCGCCACCGAAGTGGTTTTCACCGTTGGACGAAATTATTTCTCTTTACTTTTTTGGATTTTTCAATTTTTTTGTTGTCACAAGGCGCCTGTTTGCCAGGTTTTCACCAAGTAACGATTTTTTTTGTTTTTATAATTTTTTTGTATTTTTGAATTTTTTGATTTTTTTGTATTTTTGAATTTTTTTGATTTTTTTGTATTTTTGAATTAGGATATTCTGAAAAGCTATGTGTAGAACCTGCGAAGGTGCATGCTATTGATAGGATCCTCCAAGGGTTCACCTTCTGTAGTTGAGAGCTGATATGCCCCAGATCCATATACTGCTGTGATGATGTAAGGACCAAGCCAGTTGGGTTCAAATTTGCCCTTCTTTTCTCTATCTTGCTGATTCTTGGGGTTCTCTCTGAGGACTAAGTCACCTACCTCAAATGCGTGAGGCTTGACTTTGTGATTGTAACTGCGACTCATTCATTTTTGGTAAGCCTTGAGATGATTAAAAGCAGTGTGTCGTCGTTCCTCCAGCAGTTCTAGTTCTTGTAAGCGAGAGACCCTGTAGTCTTCATCGTTGATTATGTTTCTCAAGGAGACCCGTAAAGAAGGTAACTCGACCTCAATAGGCAAGATGGCTTCAGCACCGTAGACAAGTGAGTAAGGTGTAGCTCCTGTAGGTGTGCGGACACTGGTACAATAGGCCCAAAGTGCGGGATTGAGTTGGACATGCCAGTTACGGCCAGCGTCGTCGACTGTCTTTTTAAGTATTTTGAGAATTGTTTTGTTAGACGCCTCAGCTTGGCCATTACCTTGGGGGTAATATGGTGTGGAGAAATGATGAGAGATATGGAAGCGCTCACAGAGTTCACGAACATCCTGGTTCTTGAAAGGACGCCCGTTGTCAGTGATAATGGAAGTAGGAATCCCGTATCGGCAAATGATGTAGTTCAGGATGAAAGTAGCGATTTGTTTCCCAGTAACTTGTGTGAGAGGCACGGCTTCAATCCACTTTGTGAAATACTCTGTGGCTGTGATAATGAATTTATGTCCATTGGAAGAAGGAGGGTGAATCTTGCCTATGAGATCGAGTCCCCACTGACAAAAGGGCCAAGGAGATGCAAGCGGCTGTAGTTCCTGCGCTGGTGCATGAATGAGGTCTCCATGAATTTGACACTGCTTACACTTCTTGACAAACTGATATGCATCTTTTTCCATAGTAGGCCAATAGTATCCCGTCCTGATGAGTTTCTTGGCCAAGGTAGGACCACTAGTATGCGGACCACATATCCCTTTGTGCACTTCTCGTAACGCAATCTGAGCTTCGTCACTCTCTAAACATCTAAGGAGGGTGCCATCTAGACCTCGTTGGTATAGGATATCAGCTAGGATAACATATCGGGAGGATTGGCGGATGAAAGTGCGGCGTTCGTTGTTCGATAAATCGGGAGGTAAGATGTTGTCGCGAAGGTATGTGAATATGGAACCATATAACTGGGATTCAGGACCAACAACACATATCATTTCCGTAGGAGTGCTCTCATATGACAGAATCAGCAGGTTGTCCACTAGGAACTCATAGCAGGTCTCATTTTGCGGTAGGTCAATGAGCGAAGCAATTGTAGCCATGGCATCAGCAGCACGATTCTGTTCTCTTGGTATCTGCTCAAACTCTATCTTTGCAAAGTGCTGTTTCAGATCATCTACCAGTTGTTTGTAAGGCATTAGCTTTTCATCTTTTGTTTGATAATCATCAGTTGCTTGACGGATGACAAGTTGAGAATCGCCAAAAAACATGAAGTTCCTGGATCTTCCACTGAACTGCAATTCTTAGCCCCGTTGTTAATGCCTCATATTCTGCTATATTGTTGGTGCAAGGAAATGATAAGCGGTATGACTTTGGTATAGAATCACCTTGGGGAGTTATAAAGAGTATACCCGCTCCTGCCCCATGCTGTGTGTATGAGCCATCAAAGTATAGTTGCCATGGCTTTGCAGGTGATATTGTTAGAATGGACTCATCTGGAAATTCTGACTGTAGAGGAACATCATCTATCATGGGAGCATCTGCCAGTTGATCTGCAATGACTTGTCCTTTTATGGCTTTTCTGTCCACGTATTCAATGTCGAATTCACTCAAAATCATTACCCACTTGGCCAGTCGCCCAGTAAGTGTAGCTTTGTTGAGTAGATATTTTAGTGGATCAATTCTGGCAATCAACTTGGTCTTGTGAGTAAGCATGTAATGTCATAATTTTTGTGAAGCGAAGACCACAGCGAGACATGCACGCTCAATTGGTGTGTAGTTTAGCTCATATCCCACCAATGTGCGACTGATATAATAGACTGCTTTTTCCTTGCCGTCAGGTATTTGCTATGCTAGGAGTGCCCCCAGTGCTGTCGGAGTAGCTGATATGTAAAGTAGCAATGGTTGATCCGGAATTGGTGGCATCAAAACTGGCGGGTTCAAAAGGTAGTCTTTGAGTGCCTGAAAAGCCTGTTGACAGTTCTCATCCCATTTGAACTTAATGTTTTTGTGTAGCAGGTGCTGGAAAGGATTGCACTTATCTGCAAGTTGTGCTATGAATCTTCGTATGGACTGGAGTCTCCCTTGTAAAGACCGAAGTTGACTGATATTCTTGGGTGGCGGCATGTCCAAGATAGCCTTGACTTTTGCTGGATCCGCTTCTATTCCTCTTTTAGACACAATGAATCCTAGGAGCTTCCCGGAGGTTACTCCAAAGACACATTTCTTTGGATTTAATCTTACCTTGTATTTTTCCAGCCTATCAAAAGCAACTGAAAGTATGTCCAAGTGTGTATTTCTGTCTATTGATTTAACCAAAAGGTCGTCAACATAATCTTCCACCGTTACATGCATGAGATCATGGAAGATAGTAGTCATGGCTCGTTGATATGTGGCACCTGCATTTTTCAGCCCAAAGGGCATGACATTCCAGCAGAAGGTTCCCCATGGACAAGTGAATGATGTTTTATGTTGATCTTCAGGTGCAATCCTGATCTGATTATATCCAGAAAATCCGTCCATTAAAGATAACATCTCATGGCCTGCTGTGAGATCAACAATTAAATCAATGTTTGGTAGTGGGAAATCATCCTTCGGACAAGCCTTGTTGATATCCCTGAAGTCTGTACATATTTGGATGCTGCGATCTGGTTTGCTGACAGGTACTAAATTGGAAATCCATTCAGGATAATCAATTGGGCGTATGAATCCGACATCTAGTAATTTCTCGAGCTCTGCCTTGACTAATAGTGCCACTTGTGGATGCATTTTCCTCAATTTCTATTTTACTGGTTTTGCCCCCGGTTTGACTGTTAAATGATGTATTACTAAGTCGGGGTCTAGTCCAGGCATATCAGCATAAGACCATGTGAAGTTGACTTGTCGTTCCTTGAAGAAGCTTATGAACCTTGCTTTCTCGGCCTCTGTCAATGATTGAGCCAAAAATATGTTGTGTGGAACCTCTGCTGTACCAATGTTTGTCTTTATAGTCTCCTCTACCAACATGGATGATTTTTCCTCGTATGATGCTGGGAGAATGTCAAGCCTTCCATCTTTGGGCACCTCAGAGAGGTTTTCACCTTCAGATACGTCCTTTCTTTTTACTTTTTTAGAGTCGGAGAGCGCCACAGTGTGGTTTTCGCCATAAGACCCTTGTTTTGTTTTTATTTTCACATTTTTGCGACTAGAAGGCCCGACACCCTCACCAAAGTATGCCATGTTATTTAGCTCTATGGCGTATCCTGCTTTATGGTCTCCAAGAGGAAGATCTTCGCGAATGCCTAGATAATCGACAATAGCTTCGTCATTTTGAAATGTATCAAACTGTGGTGGTCCATCCTGATCCCAGTCAATGAGTTGGGGGTGAATGAGGGGAAGGTCTTTAGTGTTTTTAGAGTCCGCAAGGCTAATAGTGAAGATGTGGTTATATTCAGGTATGTCAAGGTAGTTATTGAGGTTGTCAATGGCACTCTCCTCATCAGTGTCGATCGTGAGTGAGTCCAAATTATCATCACTAGTAGCACCCTCAGGGACAGGTGTCCTCATCCTATGTGATCCTGACCTAGGGCCTTGAAACGAAGTTTGTGCGGGATCCTCATGGGTCGGTTCTTGACCAACTCTGAATTTCTTGTAAAACTCCTCCTCCTCTGTTAGTTCATCTGGCTCTCTAAATGTCTCATTGAGTTCATAGTCGCTGGAGGATTTGTCTGAACCCCATTCCCACTCATTGGAGTCTGTGGAATAATTATCCTCTTGTTGAACTTCAGCCACTTTGACTCGCCATATCTGTTTTGTTCTCTTATTGTGAATCTTGGGATTTAGAAAACCAAGCCCCTTGGAGCGTTCCCTTCTTGTAGTTAGCTCAGGTTGTAGAGGCTCCATGACACCTTCTTTGCGTAGTCCGAGAGGGCTTTTTCCATCATACCCGAATCTCTGCAGAATTTTGAAACCTTTACCATAGTTTTCACAGGGTATTATAATTTGATCATGTGTATCATCTTCAGCATCCTTATATAGCATTTTATATAATTTTTCTTCCTCTAGTTCGCCCCATTTTTGAAAGACGGTAGGATCCCATTTGAGTAGCATGATGGAGATTTGCTTATTAGGATGTGGCCTCCCATATTCCTTGGGGGAGTTCATGACTTGTCGTAAGAACATTGTTTGATTCAGAGTGTATTCTCCCATGCCTTTGTCTTGAAACTTGGCTCTAAGTTCACCTTGTTTGGATGTCGAGGGCTTTAATGACTCAGGATCAATATATGCTGAAGAAGGAGTAGCCTCACGATTGCTAGGAATGATAGTCTCAGTATTTGATCTCAAGTTATTGCAATATATGAATGGATTTGGATCACCATTGACCGTTACCTCGACTCCATTATGAGGAAATTTTATGCACTGATGGTACGTTGATGGGACTGCTCTCATTTCATGAATCCACGGACGTCCTAGCAATATGTTATACGTGAGGTCTAGATCCAGGACTTGACAAATCACGTCCTTTGTGACTGGCCCTATTCTTAGTGGTAAGATGACTGTGCCCTTGGATGAACGCTCTTCATCATCATAAGCCTTAATAGTGATTTGGTTTGTAGAATTCACAGCTTTGTCAGAATATCCCAATTGTCTGATGGTGCTCAATGTACAAATATTAAGACCTGCTCCTCCATCTATCAGGACTCGTTTTATTCGGTGTTTATGTATGAAGGCTTCAATATGTAGAGGTGCATTATGAGGCTGACTTATGGAGGCGTCATCGGCTTCTGTGAATATGAGGGAGTGTGGAACAGATAGGTATCCCACCATGGCTTGAAACTGATCCACGTTCAGATTAGTAGGGACAGCAGTATCTCTCAAGGTTTTATCAAGGATAGCTTTATGTGCAGGAGATATACGTAAGAGCTCAAGAATAGAGATGAGTGCGGGTGTTTTCCCTAATTGCTCTACAAGATCGTACTCAGGCTTAGTTGACGGAAGATTGGTATTCTTAGTAGAGGTACCTGGCAATGTGATCTTACCTCGACGGGTTGTAACATGACATTCGGAGGTAGATGTGGACGAAGATCCCACACCTTTTAGGACAATTTTAGGTCGCTGAGGAGGATTCTCAGGATTTTTATTTTTGATAGTAATGGTAGAAATATGATTGTCCATTGAGATGTGATTAATAGTGGAATCATAATTGTAAGATGTTCTGGTGTAATTGGCTTGATCATCTGTGACTTTGCCTTTTCCCTTGTCATGTTTTGGGAATGGTTCCTTAAACACCTCATGCTCTTGGTTAGATGAATGTCCCTCAATCTCAATATCTCCTCTGTCAATGAGATCTTGTACAATGTTTTTCAATCGATGGCAATTACTTGTCTTATGACCCTTGCTCTTATGAAACTCGCAATATTCATCATCATTCCACCAATTCGGTTTTACCTTTGGTTCATATGGAGGAAAATCTGGGACCGTGATCACCTTGTTTGCTACAAGCTTTTTGAATACTGATTCAAGTGGTTCTCCCAATGGAGTGTACTTCCTTCGTGGTTTAGCAGCCGTTTGATTATTCACTTGATTGTTGGTAGGACTTGATCCAGAAAAGATGAACTTTGGTCTCACTGTGTTGGCATCAACAACGCCATCATTAACTGTATTCTTGTTCTTGTTCCAAAACTTTGGTTTGTCCTTTCCCTTAAAGTCCTCTTTGTTTTCTTTGAATAGTTTGATAACTCCTTGTTCCATCAAGACCTTTTCTGTTGCTAGGCCCTTTTCAATGACATCCTTAAATGTAGACAAACAAGCTTTTCTGAGATCATAGCCAATAGCCTTGTTAACATTTTGTGTGAACATTTCCACCATTTGTTTTTGCGGGATTTCACAAGAGCATCTACTAGCTAAGTTTCTCCATCTTTGCAAAAATGACGCAAAAGATTCTCCTTCTTTTTGTTTCGTATTGCACAAGGTAGTAACTGAGACATCTGTTTCAATGTTGTAAGAGAAATGTTGGATGAATGCCTCTGCCAAGTCGCCCCATGACTTAATACCAGGAGGTAATTGAGAAAACCATTCCATCGCTTGATCTCCTAAGCTCTGTGGGAACAACCTCATTAAGTATGTTTCTTCTGCTGCTACCTCAATGCAAGCTGTGAAGAATTGTCTTATGTGTGCCTTGGGGTCTCCTCTCCCTCTATATTTGTCGAATTTTGGTGTTACAAAGTGCGGAGGAAACGGAGGCATTGGAATGCTCTTATCAAAGGGATAAGGGCATATATCTCTCATAGTATATGTGGGTTTTGATGTGCCCATGTCTTCCACTTTCTTTTGTAGATCTCTAATTTGTTGCTCCAAATTATTTTTGGGAGGAGATGGATTTCTTATAGCATGTCCCATGTTTGAAACACCCATTTGAGGAGGAACTTGTTGCATATATGGATGATATTGATCGTAAACATGTCCATATGGAGGTCTATATTGTTGCGACATGTATGGAGCGCTTTGCATAATTTCTTGTTGAGGGACCCCATATCTGTTTTGTGTATATAAACCATATTCAATGGGCCTTTCATTTTCCATTGTGTTGCCCCCAATTTTGGCATGAGGTCTCCTTGTGTCAAAATTTTGAGGAAGTCCTTGAGTATCCATTTGTCTTGGTTGACCCATATCTTGAGCATGTGTTTGAACATAAGGCCTCCATGATGGTCTTTGAGCGTAAGTATCATGCATTTGAGCTTGTATATGTGGGATTGCTGGTTTCTGAAGCAAAACTGATGGTGACTCCGGCATCATATTATTTGGTCCTCCACTATTTGGTCGAGTTTGTTGTGAAGGTCTACTTTCCATAAGTTGAGATAAGTCAAAATCATGTGGTATTTTGGCTCCACTTTGTGCCATCATGTTTAGAAAGTATTGACGATCTCTCCTCACTATCTCTTCAACCAATCTATTGAATTGAGGGTCCATTATAGATTCTTGTATGTCTGCTAATAGTATTGAAGAATTGTCCACATTATCATTGTGTGTAGCATCGTGTATAGCGTTTGCGCTTTCCACATTTGGATTGTGTCTATAAACATTCATGTCTGGTAATGTAGTGTGCTCAGGATTGTAGAAGACATCATTGTCATACTCATAAGAACTCATGTTTACAGACCCTTGAGCTTCTTTAGCTATTCTCCTAGATTTTTGAAGACGGGTTTCAACCATGAACTAGGTGTTTAGCAATATGTGAGAGACTGGACGAAACTGACAAGAGTATGGAAGACTAAGAGTTGTATGGAATGTAAATGAATCTGAAGTTTACTTGCAATGTCCAAAGTGTGAGACCAAGTATGTAAGTAGTAGAGTAGGTGTGACTTCCAAAGAGAGGATAGTTTCTCTTGATGAGGTAAGCTGACCTTGACTCTAAGTAAGACCCAAATGAGACCCAAAGGTAAGAAACCTTGATGAGGGACCACTTAGCAAAGTGCTGTAGTGTGTTGACAAAGTATGATGAGGACAAGCAAGTGACCTTTTGACTCAAGTTTAGACAAGTATGAATGTAAAATGAGGTATGAAGCAATGATGGACTGTGTAAGACCTTAGAACAGGCTGAATGCTAGATGAAGTCTGAAGAGACAACCTAGGAAGCTCAAGTATGCCAAAACTGATTTCTTTGTTCGCTTGATTGTTAAACTTCTCAAATCCTGACACAGACGCCTCTGTATACTTCACAGACGCGGTTTTAAGACACAGACGCTATTCTGTTTGACGCAGATGTGATTCTGAGATTTCCTATTGATGTTTGCTGGGACTGTAACAGTTTTTTGCAATTGTGGACACAGACGCGCCTGTATACTTCACAAACGCGATTTCCAGACACAGACGTGTCTCTGTTCTACCCAGACGCTGATAAAAACACAGACGCTATTCTGTATTTCACAGACGCGTTTATCAGACACAGACGCGATTCTAACCGACACAGACGCGTTTCTGCAACCTTAGTGCAATCTTTCCTATCTGTGAATTTGTTTTGCTGTGACCAAATCTGATTTTTTGACTATTTTTTCGTGACAAGAGGACACAGTGTTGATGACCCAATGTTTGCAGACTGTTTAGACTCCAAAAAGTGTGTTGTTTGATGTAAAAAGTTTTTGCATACACTTGAAGACACAAAAGACACAATATTTTGCTGTTTTGTCTTGATTGTTTGAATGTTTATCATAAGTCAAGCACAATTCTTATGGCTGGCCAGGACAATAATTGTTGATCCCACATGGGGTTTTACCCCCGAGGCTACGCTATTCAGAGCGGATACTTAGATGCTTGACCTCACTAGCTCCACCCTCGGCACTCACTTCTCGGGTCAGCCAAGCATCAGTCCCCATGAAAACTCCCCATGGCGAACTTTGTATCTCTACTAAGAACCGTATGTGTGTGGGCCGCTACCAGAGGTCCGACCTCCTGCCTCAACAATTAGAAGGATTTGGGCATCTAAAACAAAATGGTGCTAGTAAGGGCATCCGCTCGTGTGGCCATACATGCGGCACTTTCAGCTCTGTAAATACAGAAGGCTCCCAGCCGGTAGGGGTTACGCCCTACAAATGATCAAATAAATTTGATCAAACGGGTTTATGGGGAGACATAGTGTCGGTATGAACCAATCAGCACACGTTATTCATATTTTTCACCATGAATACATTTGATTATAGTGGCTTGGAAGAAGATGGCTTTTCTTTTGCTACCACTTGGGTCGTTCTCTTCTCACTAGTAGTCCTAATGACCACACGGGAAGACAGGCCCTCTAAAGAGTAAACAAAAAAGAGCCTATTGCTCAAGACACAAAAGACAATGGTTCAATTTTAGTGCACCAATTGAAGTGTTTGCTAAGCTATGAAAATAAGGCACACAATAAAATTACAAAAACCCTAGCCAAGGCCCTGCAACAAAATTGTTAGTAGTTTGGGTTGTTTCAAGTGATAACCCCTTCCTGCAAGCACACAAGTTAGGTAAATTTTAAGAAAACCCAAAAAGACTTTGTGAAAAAGGGGCCTTCAACAAAAATGTATTTGCCTCCAAAGCAAGCTGCACAAACCAGGTTAGCTAGATCTGCAAAAGGTTAGCCAAAAATAAACCAGATCTGAAACCCTAAGTACAAAATCCGAAAACCCGAATCGAAAAACTTGAAAAATTTGCAAAACAGAATACACAGACGCTGTTATACCATACACAGACGCGTCTGTCTGACACAGACGCGGTTCTGTGATTCTCAGACGCGATCCAAGAACACAAACGCCTCTTTCTTCTACAGACGCGATCAGATGGTTCACAGACGCGATTCGGGATCACAGACGCGACTTTCGGAAACCTGCAAAAAATAAAAATGACAGAAACACAGACGCAATCCAAGATATCACAGACGCCTTTGAAATACAAAAACGCGATCCGAACATTCGCAGACGCGGAAAAAACCTAAAATGTCGTCGAAATCATCCGATCTGCAACTTCACAAATGCAAAATCTGCAACAAAAATGTTAAATGCAAAGGGACAAGTGTCCCACCGGGCGTGCCAAAATGTGTATGGTGAAAATGGATAGCAATAAACAACAATATTTGAAAGACTAAAATGGATTCAACCACCAAACCCTAGCCTAACAATGAACAAAGATCCACCATAACATATGAAGATAACCTAAGACAATGCAAATAACTCAAAATCACAAAGATTATACCATCACATGTCCAATAGGGTTTTGATCTCCATTCTTCCTATCTCCATTGATCTTGTTTGATATGCTTGCTCTCAGATTTTTGTATGCACAAGAGCTCAACAAAGAACGGAATGTGGTTGCAAGTAGAATTGTAGTGTAGCCAAGTCCTCCAAAATCAGTCATTAGGATATGTCATTAGGGTTTATCAATGAAGAAAGCATCTCCTTAAATAGAAGACACAATAAGAAATGGAGGGTTAAGATTGAGAGGTGTAAAAAGAGAGGTCGGCTAGGATTAGAGGGTAGGTATAAGAAATACCAAAATAATGAAAGAGGTAGGTAGTGTAGGAAATAAGAGATGAATGACATGTGTCATGTGTAGAAAAAGATAATGAACTAATTAAATAAATAAAGATTTATTTAATTAATAGAAGAAATAGAACAATTAAATAAATAAAATATTTATTTAATTTAGGAAAGGGATAATTTAAATAAATAAATGTATTTATTTAAATGAGAAATAAGGCTAGAAGAGGATAAATGAATTAATTAAATAAATAAAATTTATTTAATTAATAGAAGAATTAGGCTTAGATAATTAAATAAATAAAATATTTATTTAATCAGACATGACAATTTTGGGTGTCTACACCTATCACAATTTTCATGCTAAAAACTCAAACAAGAGCATCTTCTATAGATATTTTTCAATATTGTGAACTTTCAAATTCTAGTTCTAGAAAAAGAGGGCCTGTAGACTTTCATAGTCACCAATTAGGGGTATTGAAACAACTAAATATACACCCCTTAGGTCTCATTCTACTCCTCCACTTACCAAACCATCACAATATAGAGCTCCCACCACTCAAGTAAATAGACCATTATTTCCTATGGTTGTCCTTAGAAATCATACTTTTGTCACCCTTAATGGAGGCAACCCTCTGGGTTTATCCCAAAAAGATGACAGACCAATGGTTTGTTTAAAAGCTATACCCTTTTTCACCAGTGAAAACTCTATTACCCCAGCTAAGCATATTCAAGATGTTGCTAGCATTGGCACTGTGTTTGATATAATTGAAGATAATGTAGCAGTTAGGCTTCTTGCACCATCCTTCAATGGTAAAGCTCTACAATGGTGTATACACCTAAAAATGGTCTTAAGATAATTAATTATATATGCAACTATTTAATTAATAACCCTTCCCAATTAATTGAATTCACAAATAATTTGATTAATTTCCCCATTCATCTACTTATAAAACAATCTAAGGATTTATTCATTATAATTCATTTCATATCCACCCTTTATTTAATTAATTCCTTCAATTTAATTAATTCTTCTAATTCCTAATTAAGATTAAAAAACTCAAGTTTGTTGAGATTAATTACCATTTTCCTATTATTTGCTTTTCTAAATTCAAATATAAGCACATGGCTCCTAACATTTAACCACCTAACCTAACCTCCCCCTAACCTAACCCATTGTATCTAATCATGGGTTTAACTAACCCTATCCTATTTGGCACATCCTAACCTCTTTTATCCTAACCTCTTATGAGTTGGATATTCTGCCCTTGAGACACATGGCACTTTTGCCACATTTCTCCTCCCTTGGACACTTGGCCTCTCATGAGTAAGGTTCCTTGACACTTGTCACCACAGATGGCAAGTGTCCCTTCCTCCAACCTCTTCTCCAACTTCCCCAATCTTAGCCCTTGATATCTTCAAATCAAATATGGACCATCGATTCCTACCACCTTAGCTTTGGCCTTGGAATTCCTATAAATACCCCTTATTTTGGAGCAATAAAGATCCCTTGCATCCTATATTTTAGCATCATTACTATAAGCATTTTTATCTCAATCATCTAGTATAATTGGAATTTTAGATTAATCATGCATACAATCATGCATCTCATATCATTTGCACAATCTATCACGTAGTAGCTATTCAACTCTTGAGTTGCCACTTTGGAGGTCATTGCTCTGCTAAGAGCCAACAATCCAACATCTTCAAGGTCCTCAAGAATAGAGGAAGATGGGACATCTCAAAGGAGCTTTTGGTTTTCTTTTGTTTAGCTTTGAATTCGCTTCATAATTTCATTTATATTGTCTCATCAATGTGTATGATTTCTTTCCGTTTAACCATAGTTTTAGCATCACATTAATTGGCGCTCACTGTGGGGTCGGAAACTCAATTTTTTGGTCTCGTGGATCATCAAATTCTCATCTTTTGGATTTTGTTTGTACATTCTCTGTAAAATCTCCTATGACATTGTATTCATTATAGTACGATATTCTATCTTTTGTTGTATGGATAGGTGAGAATTCTCATATGGTCAGGTGAGAAAGTTTGTACGATTCTCTACTTTCTCACATGAAAAATAGAGTACTTTTAGGGGTTTTTCTAATTTGAGTCTTCTGGCACTATTGCTAACCCTAATCTATTTTCTATCTTTCTAGGTGATTTTCACAGCCTAACAAGTTTCTACAAAACGTTTGTCCAAGAATACGCCTATATCACTCAAAAAAAAATATGATTCCTGATTCATTGTTTTTGCAGGTTGCCTAAGGAGATTCAAGCAAACTTTGTATGTTCTTAATTATTTTCTAGGCACCTAAATTATGATGTGGTGAATAATCAAATCTATTTTTCATGTTTGAGAAAAGTCTAAAAGGTAGGAGAGTATGCTCTTGTTTGCACAGACAATCAAAAATCCAAACCCTTGAAGCTTTTCTAGTTTGAGATTTGTGTTCCTTTAGCGGACCTATCACAGTGGGAAAAAGTAATCACCCTGTGAGAATGACCCAAGTGAGTAAAGCTAGACCCAAGCATTCTGACTCACTATAATAAATAGGCCTCTTTGAGATTAAAGTCTCGAAGGATGGATTTATTTGAGTTTTCTCTTTGAGATTTCTCATATCGGGCATTTTGTAGGGCCTTGCGGTCTCAATCACACTTGTGTGAATACATATTGCTTTGTACCTTGTCGAACTATAGGCCTCAATTGTGCTTGTGTGACTTCAAGGTTTAACTTCGAACGGAAGCCATTACTAAGAACTCTAGGATAGAAGCTACCCGGTTCACTTCCGAAAGGGGGATAATCTTTGTGCAAGAGAGATAGTAACTCTCCCAAGATACTTGCCATATCATGCCCCCATTAGCATTTAGAGTCGGCTAATATGGCATTGATAATCCATTGCATGAGACTTAGTGTCTGTATTCTGATTAGCTATTGGGTATATACCTAAGTCTGTAAGCAAAGGTTTTCTCTCTCAACCAACTTCCTTAGGATTAGCGTGTTGTTCTTGAATTCACTTTACATCTTGCATGTTTGTTGTCTTTATCCTTAAACTATGTGAAACTATCACTAAGCAACCTGAAATTGAAACTGGAAAACCTAAATAATCGACTAAAGCATCAAACTCAGTGGTCAAAACCTTGTTTCCTATCAAAACATGTTTCTTGTCTGATCCTATTTTGTATGAGTCAAGACCTCAATTTCCCAGTTTGTCATCCTAATATCGAAGAATTGTTGTATGATCCTCTGTGTATTGTCATACAAGCCTACAACTTTCACTGTCTTCTTTAAACAACTTTTGAACACTGATAAAAGCATCTCATACAAGTAACCTAGTTTGTTGTCTGGTTACCTTTAGTTTGTCGTATGGTCTTAGGAATTTTGGCATACAAAAATTTGTCTTCCTGAGTCCATAAAAATTTGTTTGCATGATTCTGATATCTTTTACGGACCTCTGTCATACTTTCTTGGTTAGTCTTGATACATCACAGGATAGCATATACCTTCTATTTTTCATCCTGAGCATAGCATCTTGATAGTATGCCCATGTCATTGTGTTACATGATTTTGTCGATTATATCCTAGTTGGTTCAATCAATTATCCATTAATCTGATCAATCTGGTCCGCTTAGATCATGTCTTATACAAGATAGATCGTTCTTGAAACCAGGCTTGATCTCAACCTCTTCATTCAATCATCATCTCAAACAAACATATAGCTTCGATTTGATCTTGACATTTGTATCACTTCTAGCTCTTAGTCACATGCCCATTTTAACCAGGGCGCAGACATGAAAGATCAAAGAAACAAAAATAGAAAGACTTGAAATGGTAGAAGATCGTGAGGAAATGACACAAGGAAATGAAATACAAGAAGAAGAGATAATTGATCAACACGTCAGAGAAATCAAACAAGATCCTAAATTTTATAAATTCATGGAGAAAATATTGGAGGGTGAAAAAGAAAAATACTTCCTAATGTTAGCAAAATCTGGTGCTAAACTTCCCCAAGATTTTGACGTAAACAATTTAAGACAAAGGGGAAGATCAAGTGACAATTACAATGACAATGAACAAAATGAAGAAATTTGCAATCGCAAAAAGGAGGAAACAAGAATTCCTGATGATACAAGAACTCATCAGGACACACGAAGAACTAATGATGATACAAGAAGGAATTGTGATGAAACAACAACTCATGCGGACACACGAAGAACTAATGATGACACAAGAAGGAATTGTGATGATACAAGAGGAGATCATGATCACATAAGAACTCATGACGATACGAGGATAAATCATGTTGATGATCCTCTCTTAGATCTCACATAATAGATACAAAATATTCAAATGCAAATTCAATATATACAAAGAGGAACTACTAAGAGATATTTTCTTCAAGAAATTTGTCCTTATCCATTTGACAGAAGTCTCAACATGATACCTCTTCCTCCAAATTGTGAAATTCCTAGATATGACAAATATAATGGAAGAACTCATCCCCAAGATCATGTAAGAGAATTTTGCACAATGACCTTGGAATTCACACATCAGGACACATAGTTAATGAGGTTAATTTCCAAAGAGCTTAAGTTGACAAGCTATGGAATGGAGGTCGAAACTTCCACCCGAAATTAGATTATTTGTAGAATTGGTGGACAAGTTTGTTTCACAATATGCGTACAACATACAACACAAGATTACAATGCTACAATTGTGTCACACCAAGAAAAAGAGTGGAGAACCTTTCATGATGTTTCTACAAAGGTGGAGATGATTAGCTACACAATATCCTCGTACGGTGCCAGAATATGAAAAGATGGACATATTCATTGACAATCTAAATGAACAAATGAGTTATAACCTAAAAATGCAATGTCATCCAACTTTCAAACAGATGATTGATAATGGAATCAGGATTGAGGAATCAATGGTAAATAAAGGAGAGTTGAAGATATACAAAGGAGTTAATCCTCCTCCCAACAACAATACTAACAATAACAACAATGATAAGCCCAAGTTTTGGAATAGAAATCAAAACATTGTCAATGACGGAATAGTGGATCATAAAAATGTAAAACCAAAGCAACCAGTGTTCAATTCTTCAAATCACACAGTAGTGGTTCAACAAGATAACAATAAACCAAAACCAACTTTTAATAATTTCTTTCGCACGAAATTTACCAACATTGGTGAACCACTTGGGTTAGCATTAAAGACACTTCTTGCAAACATGTTGATTACCTTGCCAAAAGCAAGAAAATTTGAAACCAAGGTAAAACCTACTTGGTGGAACGATAACCATTATTGTGATTTTCTTCAAAACAAAGGACACCAAACAAATGATTGTCATCGGTTAAAACATTTCATCCAAGATTTGATTGACAATGGCGTAATAACTATGGATGGGCATAAGATAAATGAATCACACACAACTATCAAAAATCTGCTTCCTAATTATGAGAAGGGTGAATTACCAGCAACGTAAAATGGCAAGGGTTAAGCACAAGTGAACTATGCTCATACTTATGATAATGTGGTTAATGTGAATGTGGTGAAAGAGAAACAACAACAAGAACCCGCTCATGTTATCACAAGAAGAAAATCCAAGGTTACTTTGTTGAGTACTACAACTGACATGCCATCCACTTTAAAAAAATATAGTATAGTCGAGCAACTACAAAAAACTCCCATGTAAATATCAATTTTAGAACTTTTAAAACTTTCACCCGCACATAAATAAATTTTAGAAAGAGCGCTAGTAGATACAATGATATCCAATGATCTTGGTGTAGATCAGTTCCAAACTATTGTGGGACACCTAATAATGCCTCAATGCTTATCATTCAGAGAAGAAGATGACATGTCTTTGTAACATCCCCATAATGCTCCATTGCATATTGAAGTCCTTATTCATAAAATGCGCGTTCAACATGTCTTAAAACATGGAGGAGTTGGCTTGAATATTTTCTCATTAACTCTTGTTCATGCTTTAGGTTATTCTAAAGATATATTTGATCCCCATAAAATGATCACAATCAAAGCATATGATGAAGAAGACCATTCCTCCAAAGGAATTGTGGTATTACCAATCAGAGTAGGACCCATGCAGAAAGATACAGTATGCCAATTTCTAGACCTATATTTATCATACAACATACTTTTGGGAAGACCATGGATTCATGACACACAAGATATTCCCTCAACTTATCACCAGTACTTGAAGTTTCTATAAAATGGGCAGGAAATCACAATTTCAGCATACTCGAATCCATTCCAATATTGTAGTAATTTGAAACTGGCATAAGAGGTCATTGTTCCACATAATAAAGAGGCATCATCTTCAAGCACACAATCAAAGGAAAAATCATTTTTCTCAATCTTGTCAAGTTTTGAAAAGCAAATACAGCTAAGAGATCAAAGGAATAGAGAATATTCACTATCACAGTTACCACTTTCTCCTAAATCTTATGGTAAACCATCAAACTCAAAATAACAACCAGTGGTAAAACCTCTTCCAATATTTGATGGAGCATTTGTTGGTTTTGCGACAATATATGAGGAAATGGAGGACAAAGATGTGCTACAATGGCTATATAAGAATAAAGAAGTTCAACAAAAAAATCAATAACGTCAGAGTACCTACAGAGAAATATGGAATATGATGTAACATCCTTCAGAAAATTGGATACACTAGAATGGGTCATGTAGGAAAAAGAAAAGAAGGTATCTTAGAACCCATACAACCTCATACTCAACCAGCTACAGACAAATCAGACTTAGGGTATAGAAAAGTACTCCACAAGAAGAAACATCTTCTAGAAACAACAAGATGAACATGACAAAAGGCAAGAGGAACTTGCAATCGAAAGAGAAGAAGCATCTACCAAACAACAAGAACAAGCAAACATAAGATCACAAAAAGAGAGAGCTTCCAATCAGCAAGAAAGACAAAATAATGGTACTTCCCAAGCAGAGTCAACTTCTAATCAAAACAAACAAGAAGCTTGTATAAAGCAAGGAGAACTAAT
The DNA here is from genome assembly GCF_030272615.1 of Cryptomeria japonica. Taxonomy (NCBI): domain Eukaryota; kingdom Viridiplantae; phylum Streptophyta; class Pinopsida; order Cupressales; family Cupressaceae; genus Cryptomeria; species Cryptomeria japonica. The sequence continues at coordinate 325,843,514 of NC_081410.1, forward strand.
AGAAAGACTAACAGAACTAAATATCAGCCCAAAGGAAGATGAATATGAGAGAAGAAAAGATATAGCGAGGAAAACAGAAGAAAAAAACCAAAATCTATATGAAGAAATCTACAGATTCCATGTTGCCAATGAGACAGATTCCAATGAATGGGAATGGGATTCCTATCATTCTGAACAATCAGCTAAAGAAACATACTATGAAGAAGATTTGGGTGTCGATGTAGTTCATGTGTATGTAGGACAAATATTAGGAACTAGATCACTTGAAATGGAATCACATTTGGTCAATTTGGATATAATCGAGGATGATCAAGAACTACTTGGGAGAGGTCATTCTAACGAGAGTATTATATTAGACATTGAAATACGTATTGAAGACTTTGACATTTCTATCATGATCCTTAATGCCTTTGAAACATCTCAACCTGAGGACCCCTTACCTTTAATACATCCTGAACTTATTGACTAGGATAATGAAGGACATATTGAAATTAATACCTTTCCTACTGACAACGCTATAGCCTTATACCTTAATGGAATTGAGCCCACAACAACTTCCACTAGGGATTTCACCAACGCATCTTCCAGTCAAGTGGGTGTCAAATCTCCCAGTTGCAAAAGTAAAAATAAAGAAAAAAATATCAAGTCTAATGCTGAAAACCATTTATTGGTAACATTAGACCAAGGAAAAGTAAAAAGAAGGGATGCATCTAACGGTGAAAACCTCCTTGACACGCTAGAAGATGGGAGATTTGACACCTTACCTAAATATTATCAAGAGAGATCATCTATACTGATTGAACCAACAGAGGCAGTCAACATTGGAACAATAGATTAACCAAAGATTCTACATCTGGCAACCTCTCTATCAGAACAAGAAAAGAAGAAATATTTGTAATTTTTCAAAAGATAAAAATTTAATTTCACCTGGTCATATACAGACATGCCAGGATTGGATCTAGATCTTATAATGCATCACCTAAATGTCACTCTAAGAGCCAAACCAGTAAAATAAAAATAAAGAAAGATGCATCCACATATAGCTCTCCTTGTCAAAGTGGAACTGAAGAAATTACTGGGTGTGGGATTCATCAGACCTGTGGCATATCCTCAATGGGTATCAAACATAGTTCCTATTTCTAAACTAGATAAAAGTATTAGAGTATGAATATACTTCATAGATCTCAATAATGCATGTCTAAAGGATGATTTTCCTTTGCCTAATATTGACATCATTATAGATTTAACTACTGGACATTCCATGTTTTCTCTAAGGGACAGATTCTTAAGATATAATCAGATTAAAATATTACTAAAAGATCAAGAAAAGATAGCTTTCACGTGTCCATGGGGTACTTTATGTCAGAACATCGTACCATTTAGACTAAATAATGTAGGTGCTACATATAAGAGAGCCATGACAACAATATTCCATGACATGATGCATATATTCATGGAAGACTATGTAGATGACATATTGGAAAAATCATACAACAGAGAGGAACATCTATAAATATTGGAAAATATCTTTGACTGGTTAGAACAATACAAACTAAGGCTAAATCCCAAGAAATGTGCCTTTGGTTTCACTTCAAGTAAGCTATTGGGATATATTATTTCAGCTAGAGGTATAGAAGTAGATCTGTCTAAACTTAAAGCAATCATGGAAATGGCATCTCCCAAAAATATCAGTCAACTCAGATCACCTCAAGGAAGATTGCAGTCAATTAGAAGATTTGTTGCTCAGTTGGTAGATAAGTGTCAACCTCATCTATTGCATAAGAATTTTCATTTCAAATGGGACAATCAATGTGAAGAAGCATTCAACAAAATCAAGGAATATCTCATGCAACCACTAGTACTAATGTCACCAATTCAAGGTAAGTTGTTGTTACTATATGTATCATCCACAGAAGTAACATTAGGAGTTATGCACACACAACAAGATAATGAAGGAAAAGAATGAGCTATTTACTACATCAGCAGAACATTAGTGGGATACAAGCTCAATTATTCACCAACAAAAAAAGCATGCTTAGTAGTAGTACTTGCTTCTCAAAAGTTGCAACATTATCTACTCTCTCACTCAATCAAATTGATTGCTAAAATAGATCCATTAAAGTGTTTGCTCAGCAAGGCGACATTAAAAGGAAGATTGGCAAAATGGGTCATGATCCTGAGCGAATTTAATATTGAATATGTGGACAGAAAAGATATCAAGGCACAAGTCATTGAGGACTAGCTGGAAGAAGTACCACTTCAAGATGATCATCCATTAAAAATCTAATTTCCAGATCTTAATATACTCATAGTCACCAAACAAACATGGCAATCATACTTTGATGGTTCATATACCCAACATGGATCAGGAGCAGACATTTTATTCATCACACTGTAAGGTCACACAATTCTAAAGGCATATAAATTGAGTTTTTCATGCACCAACAATACAGTAGAATATGAAGCTTTCGTCATAGGGATCAAGATGGCCATAGAATAGAACATCACACAACTACATATTTTTGGAGACTCTCAACTCATCATTAATAAAACTAATGATGATTATCAAACAAAGGATTACAAACTAATGCCTTATAAAAAGATGGTAGATGATTTCAAAAAGTACTTTGTATAAATCACTTTTGAGCAGATTCTAAGAAATGACAACAAAGTAGTAGACGCCATGGCAACACTTGTTTTTCTACTGCAGACACAAGAAAATAAAGAGTGTTATGAATTCCTGGTGGAAGAGTTGTTTTACCCTACCCAAAATTGTCCTAATTCCCAAATTATCTATCACCTTGTTGGACATGATTCCTCTCGCTATGGCAAAATATATACATACCTGAAAGATAACACCCTCCCTCCTAACTTGTCAAAGAACCAAAAGTAAAATTTCATCCACCAATCTTCCCATTATACTCTTGTCATGGATACCCTTTTTAAGCGAGGTCTGGAGGGTACTCTCTTAAGATGTTTGAAGCAAGAAGAATCTGAAAAGGCCTTAAATGAAGTCAATAATGACATTTGTGGTACTCATTCAAGTGGTCTTACCCTTTCGAAAAAACTCATAAGCTTGGGCTATTATTGGCCAACTATGGAATGAGATTATTTTTCGATAGCTAAAACATGCAAACAATGTCAGATCCATGGCAATTTAATTCATGCACCAGAACAAGAGCTTCATGCTTTGGCAACATATTGGCCTTTCTGTCAATGGGGTCTTGATCTAGTAGGAAAGATAAATCCTCCTTCATCCAATGGTCACAAATTCATCCTTGTAGCTACAAAATATTTTACAAAATGGATTGAGGCGGTACCTCTCACAAATATCACAGGAAAACAAATTATTGCATTTACCTTGAACTACATCATATGTTGCTATGGCATACCCATGACCATTATCACTGATAATGGGCAACCGTTCAAGAACTAGGATGTAAAAGAGATTTGTGAGAAATTTCAGATCTAATATAGATTTTCCACACCCTACTATCCACAAGGGAATGGACAAGTAGAAGCATCAAACAAAACAATTTTGAATATCCTCAAAAAGATAGTAAATGATGTTGGCAGAGATTGGTATGTTCAATTGAACTCTGCTCTATGGGCCTATTGTATGAGTCTCTGCACTCCTTTCTCTCTTGTCTATGGATCAGAACCAATATTGCTAATAGAAGTAGAGATACCTTCTCTATGAGTATCATTAAAAGGCCTTATCCTAGATGAAGAACAACGAGTATCTAGACTGCAAGAGCTAGAATTAACCCATGAACGACCACAAAATGCCTTTGATCATTTGAATGTGTATCAGTAAAGAATGTGCCGAAGTTATAATCGCAAGGTCAAACCAAGAGCATTTCAAGTTGGAGAACTTGTGCTAAATAAAAAACCACGCAACCAGTCAAATCGGGAAAAGAAAGGAAAGTTTGAACCAAACTATTTGGGTTTGTTTGTGGTCACAGCAACATTTGGGTCAGGAGCCTATCAACTATCAACACCAGATGGGGATCAGCTCGAGGAACCCTTCAATAGCATACATTTGAAAAAAAATTATGTCTAAAAGCAGAAAAATCCAAAAATAGTGAAAAAGCAAAAAATACAAAAACAACGAAAAAACAATTAAAAAATAAAAAATAAAAAATTAAATATGAGGAAAACGACAATAAAAACAGGTGGTGAAAACCTGGCAATAGGCACTATCTATCAGCTAGTTGTTCCATCTATTAGTTCATGCATCCTCCCACTCGCATTCATTTTCATCAGTGTTGTTCATATCCATAATAAAGTCTTTGTGCACATGTAGGCTTCACAGTTGATTTCTCACCATGGTTTGGATCATTGTATACCATAATAAAGTTTGTTTCTAGACTGGGGGCAAAAATTCCTAAACCTAGCTAGGAGCAAAATTTCCTTGGGTTTAATCAAAAAGGTAGAACAACAATTAGGCAACACTTGTCAAGAAAAAACTAAGACACATCCAACGTTGAACACAAGATAATATTATCTACTATCAATTATCAACTATCGATTTGAGCCTAACAAACACATATAATGGATGATATCTTTTGACTAACAGTTTTAACACTTTATCAATAATGATTCAACTTTTATATCTTGATTTTTGCTATCATGATTTCTGAGTGATTTTCTTGTCTATTGTCTATAAATTAATCATTAATATATGCAAATTTGTCTCAGGACATGATCATCAGAGTATCATCAAAGACATTTCAAATTTGCTTATAGAAATGGTTAATACTACATGTTTTCCACAAGCAACACTCAACTCATCTTGGTTCAATTATACCTCGATGCTTGTGCTAACTTCCCAAATTTTAAAGGCTCGGGTCATCATGGTTCAATTATACCATTGATGTTTGCACTTACTTCCCACATTTTAAAGTCTCAATGATAACAAAAAGCAATGACCAAGTGACTGATTCGATTGCAGCATTGCATTTCATTTGCATATTTAAAGTAGATTGCATTTCATTTTGTATGGGATCACAAAATCTCATCTTTTCCAAGGCCAAACACTTCAACAAGTGTTATCTATCTTATTAAGTGATTGAATAAATTGGACATTAACAAAAATAATCAATGCATTCATCCTGCATGATAAGTTAGTTCATTTCATCATATGTAACCATTGCATATTAAGACATCATTCATATAGATCATTCAATCATTCATTTAAAATTGATCATTCATGGCATAAATATCAATCATGTAAAGTGGCATCACCATTGCATTGCATTGCATCCATCTCATATCAATATCTATAGATAAAATCATAAAAGCATCATACAAATAGGAAACATTTCATTACACATGAATCACATAGTACATATAGCATCATCTTGCATCATCATATAAGAAGCATACATCCATCATTTAGGGTCCATTATCATATAGCAAGAAGAATACATCCATAATCTCATAAATTAAATAAATCAAATAAAATCGACTACATATCATATGATTAGAAATAATCAAGGTCCAATGTACAATGATATCACAAAAATTTCAGAGATACATTGCAAAAATATATCGTAGGAATCATCAATGTCTCATCAATGGTGTATACAAAATTGGATCAATGATCAGTCTCTCATATCAATGTCAACTAGGATGATGACCAACATCAGCACATCTAAATCTTCCTGAAACGGGATATCAACAAAATGTCATTTCTTTATCCAATCAACCATTTTGACTATCCTATCCGCTCACTGCAGATTTTCCATCAATCTCTTTGAGCACCCATCAGTGATGCTCGCTCATCATGAGGTCACGCATCTAGTATATGTTGGCAATTGACACTCATCGGATTCATTTCATTGTCATTGATGGAAACAAGATTACATGGAAATCATTTACCGGCATTAGGAGGCATATACTGGCAGACACCAGCATTGGAGTATCTAGGATTATACAGGCACCAGCACTAGCACCGGCATCAGTACTTGAAGGAAGCCGACATCAAGAAAGATTTATTTAATAAATCATTTTGTAACTATTGTCGAGGCCAACATTGAATATCTTTTGTAATTTATTGTAAGCCGACATAAGGCATATTATTTGTAATGGGTATATAGGTTAGTCAGCTAGGTCATTTTGAATATGACATAGGATGTGACATAGGAGAATATAGCAGAACTGCATAATGCAGAGTATATGTATGTAGATCATTTGTATGTGAGTGTTATATCATGCAATGATCTGTAGATAGCTTGGAAAGGATTCTTGGAGGGGAAGAGATACCGGTAGTAGTGTTCAGGGTTTATGAATTGATTCAGAGCAGAGCTAGAACCGGAACTCTATCTAGCATAGCAGATGCATTTTTTAGTTCAATTTTATTGTTTTACTTCAGCAGAAACTTGTAGTCAGTGAGACTCTTTAGTGATGAGAAGTATGCTCTAGGCAGTGTGCCTTCCTGCATGTGCAGGCACCCATTATATGTAATATCCTTTCATATGGCTAGTGAACTGATATTGTGTGTCACAAATCCCACCATGGTTTTTCCTCTTTGAGGTTTTCCATGTACAAATTTTGTGTGTTATGGTGTTCATTTATGTGGATGGTTTATTTTCTTCATGCTATATGTTTATTTGTTTACCGGTTTATATGTGTATGGTAAAAAATAATAAAATCAAGTGTTATCGACAGAACACTGATTCACCCCTCCCCCCCTCACAGTGTTCTTGGATCCCAATAGTATATTCAATCTTGGATTTACATCATTTAAACTCATCAATAATGAATTCAATCAAACTCATCCTATCTAATCATCAAATCTTGAGTTTATATCATTGACCCTCATCAATCATGAGGTCAATCAAACTCCATGAATCATCAATTCAAGCAAAACATCAAAGTAATCAGAGAACTGACACTTTCATCAACCAAAGTTGTGGGAATCAAATAGATTTTATCGGGAAATCAATTTCACAAAAATCCAAACAATCGAACCATAAATTCTCTCAATTGATCTCCCGAGGGGGCATCCTAGCATCATAATCTATCAGTCAGTATCTAGGGCATCATATTGAATCATGTTCGCATCAAATCAAAATTTATCATATCAAGATCAAATCCACATTGAGTCATGTCAGCAAACATCATCAAATCAAGTTTTCTTTGAACCAATGCATCGTCACACATCGCTTCAAAGAGGGGCAAAATGTCTACACTTAAAAAATGGTCTGAAGATAATTAATTAAATACGTAGTTATTTTAATAATAACCCTTCTCAATTAATTGAGTTCGCAAATAATTTGATTAATTTCCCCATTCTTCTACTTATAAATAAATCTAAGGATTTATTCATTATAGTTCATTTCATGTTCCCCCTTTAATTAACTAATTTAAATTAATTAATTCCTTCCATTTAATCAATTCTTCTAATTCCTAATTAAGATTAACAAACTCAAGTTTGTTGAGATTAATTACCATTTTCCTATTATTTGAATTTCTAAATTCAAATATGAGCACATGGCTCCTAAATTCTAACCACCTAACCTAACCTCCCCCTAACCTTACCCATTCTATCTAATCTTGGGTTTAACTAACCCTATCCTATCTTGCACATCCTTGCCTCTTTTATCCTAACCTTTTATGAGTTGGATATTCTCCCCTTGAGACACGTGGCACTTTTGCCACATGTCTTCTCCCTTGGACACTAACCCTATTATGAGCAAGGTTCCTTGACACTTGTCACCACAGAGATTATAAGTTTCCATTCCTCCAATCTCTTCTTCAATCTTAGCCCTTGATATCTTTAGATCAAATCTAGACCATTGATTCCCACCACCTCAACTTTGGCCTTAGAATTCCTATAAATACCCCTCATTTTGGAGCAATAAAGATCCCTTGCATCCTATATTTTAGCATCATTACTATAGGCATTTTTATCTCAATCATCTAGTATAATTGGCATTTTAGATTAATCATGCATACAATCACGCATCTCATATAATTTGCACAATTAATCATGAAGTACCTACTCAACTCTTGAGTTGCCACTTTGGAGGTCATTGCTCCGCTAAGAGACAACAATCCAACACCTTCAAGGTGCTCAAGAATAGAGGAAAATGGGACATCTTAAAGGATCTTTTTGTTTTCTTTTTGTTTAGCTTTCAATTTGCTATCATAATTTTATTTATATTGTCTCATCTATGTGTATGCTTACTTTCATTTAACCACATTTTTAGCATCACGAATGGTATAGGGGATTACCCTCTAACTACATCCACAATTGCGATGAGTTAGGAGAAAAATTATGTAAACACTTTGAAGACAAGAGTGACCATTTATCTCATGTATAATAGTTAACCACTATCAAGAGGGCTCCTCGTGAATTTATGGGAGATTTCAATTATAGATTCCAGAAGACTTGGGATAGGTTCTCTGCTTTAGTCAATCCATCTTCCAATCATTCTTTCTTGTATTTCCTTAGGGCTCTTAATAGTGATATTGTTACTATGATACAATCAATGGGAGGAGAGAACCTACCAAGTGCCTATGACATAACCATAAGGGTAAAGAAGTGTTTAATACAAGTAGGGAAGATAGCTCCTAGACCTCTAATACCCCTATTCCCAAAGGCTCCTACACAACAACCTATTTTGGAACCTCTCCCAATAACATCTACAAGTCAACAAATCATACTTGCACCTACTTCCTCATCCACACAGATTCGGGAGCTTAAGGCCATGATGCAGGGTTTTGGAAATGATTTATTCATAAACCAGCACTGCAACTCCTCCTTTTTCATCCTGTGAGTTTCTTTCCTCACCTTATCAAGGTACTTCATCATAAGAGCTCAAATATAGTTCATCTCTTTTGTAAGTCCTATGGTTCTTTAATTCTTTCTTAAATAATGCAAACGGATGCAGAGATCTCAAAGTCGCCACCCACAATTTGTGAGATATTATGAAATAATCTTGAAATATGGACCAATCTTGACAAAACTTACATTGAAGGATGAATTATAACATATTCTTAGGCAACATTTATGAGAATTGACTCAACCGAAAAAGGATTCGGAACCTTATAAGCTCATGACTCTTGTGCAAACATCCCCAGCAGAGTTGTCATTTTCGTTGGTGGCTCGTATGGGGTAATCTTGACTAGTATAACGATTCAATCTATTTCTAACCAAATATTTTTTTTAAATTTCCCCAAGAAATTCATCATTTTTGTTGGTTCCCCAGATTGCACACGGTGGGGGTTTTACACTATCGCCAGGTAGGAACCAATTCAGGCCCTCGAATCATGCATGGAGAGGCCAAATCCATACTATTTTAGAGATACTCAGGGACTTGGACCAACATATGACAAGGATTATGCTAACCCTTCTTCACTTTAGGCTCTGCAAAACCCGGGAGGGTGATCCCTTAATGCTTCTATAAATCTCCACACCACACATGCAAACAACATTAAAATAAAGTAGAAGATCTCACTCCTGCAAGGGACTCAACAAAGAGGGAAAATGCTACAAAGTGGCTAGCTCTAAGTGATCCTCGACCTACTTTGGAGAATGAGACAACTTTTGACAAGCAGTAGCATATGAGTAAAGAACTGTTACTGGAAACAACTTAAAGCCATGACCAGTGTCTTATCCATTGGGAAACTGAAATTTTAAAAAATAACATGAAATATAACATAATAGAATATTAATCTAATAGCTGGCAATCTTAAGATAACACTGCCTTAAACAATGCATCTCATATATCTATCCCAACCCAAAATACTTATCAAAATCCATGTATAAGCCCCATCAGTCTACAAATCCTATCCTAGAAATTTAACTGACCCCTTAGATCAGAGCATAAGATAGAAAACATATACCTCACAACAATGCCATGAACGAGAAAAACCCTTGATCTTACTCATTCAAAACATAACAGAGTTACACACTGGAGAAAATGAATTTAAACTATGCTTGCATTCATTTAATAAGCTAATTTCTATTGCAAATTATCTTACATATAACTCCTTCAAGAACCTGAAACAAAATAAGACACAAGACCCATTTTATTTGCTCAGCAAGTTCCTATTATAGCCTAGTCATTTCACCTGGACTTACTATACATGACCAAAGGTTTGAATCCAAAATTGTCGACCAAAATTTCTCAACTCCCAAGATTGTAACCAAATTTCTCAACCCAACAAAACACCTACTAAATTGGCCTTTGAGAATTAGTCGGCATCCATGTGTATCTACACGTCTCTATTTACTCCATGTCAACAAGCTTATCTTCTTCTGCCTTCAATTTTCCCATGTGAATAACAATGAAACAACCTTAATCACTCCTTTTTAAAAACGCTCTATATCTGTCATAGATCTATCCAGCATGGCACATTGCGCAATCACCATCAGCCAATATTGATATTGACCTTCCAATGTAACAAGATGGGTCCACAAAAGTCTAATTGTGCATCGTCTAGTCATCTTCCAGCTCAATTATGTTAGCGGCCCCACCTTTGCACCTTCCTGGTCTGCCTTGGACATGCGACATCATCTCACAATGTTGTGGTCCTTCATTTCCCTACATCTTCCTTCACGGTACTGTGAGGGTCATTTGATCTGCTCATTCATTACGTGCAGGTTATAATGTCCACTCAATACTTGTCACTATCCTTTGAGCATCTTCCCGCTTGAGTTAAAACATTGTCATCCATTTGATGTAGGTGCAAAATCATGGAACCTTTAGCTGCTCGGTACTTAAACATGGAGATATAAGCCGAAACATTAAGGCTGGACTTAGGGAAAATAAATGCCTACATAAATATTAAAATGGGACCTGACCATAATGGAAAAGACATAGTCTCTAGGAAAAATTAAAAGGTCGGCAGAAGAAATAACACCTAGGGAAAGGAACATGGTCCCTTCAACGATGGAAAAGACCCTCAAGTTTAAGTAAAAAGGTAATGAAGAAACATAACAGGCTTTGGGTTTTAAAATAAAAGGCTCACCCAGGAACATCTAAACCTAAGAACCTTAAAACCTGAGGGTAACACAGAGAGCAATATTAATTCAAAATGACAAAACATTGTCAAGGACACCTAATTTTTCATAGTCATTTTCAAGACTATCAAGATGCGCTCTTTATTCCATCTCTAAGAGATCTTCTCCAAGAGGCCTTGAACTATATTAATAGTACAAAAGAGAAAACAAAAGGAAACAACTCATCCACTCCAACAAGTCTGGTACAACCTTTAGAGGAAAAAAATAAAATAAAATCAATAAGCCCCCTCCTTTCTATCTCTCTTCGATTATAGGAGACAATTTAGTTCATAATTGCATGATAGATCCAGGGGCCGATAGCTCAATCATGCCCAAGAGGGTGGCTGACCACCTAGGTATTAAATATTAACCTATGGTGAGGGGAGTTGTGCAGCTTGGTGGAACTTCACTCCAAACTATGGGAGTGATTAAGGATTTGTGTTTGACCTTACATGCATATCTTGGCTACAGTTTCTTACAACATATTCTAGTCATTGACCTCCCTACTTTCTTTTTATTTGCTTATCAAGGGAGTTTACTACCAAGATCATAGGATATGTATCCTTTGACTAGTCCCATGTGTTATTTAGAACAAGATATGATGCAAAGGTTACCATAAAGGCAGAACTAATTGCAAAGGACCATATTGAGCCTTATATTCTGAGCCCTATAAATATATGAATTGTACTCTTCATGATGCAAATGAGACGGTTTAGACAGGGAGCTTGCTAATCCTATAGAGGAAGTCCCTGACTTCCTGCTTGATGAGTGGGCTAATTCTTTTCAATTTGACCCAATCAGTAAGGTCACTGATACACATCTTCGTACTTACTGCATTTATGAGGAAGACACCTTCATTCCCAATCTCACCAAAGGGTACAATGATTTCAAAGGATTGTGCAATATGTTTTTCAGTGCCTCAAGAAATAGGAATGGTGTAGGGGTTGTTGTGTTACTCATCTCTCCTAACAAAGAGAAATGCTATTTTTCATTCAGGACTCATTTTAGCTACACTATTTGGTTGAGTATGAAGCATTAATCCTAGGTCTCTAAACAACACAAAGAAGAGGGATAAAATTCTTACATGCACATGGAGATAGTGATTTAGTTGTCAATCAGGTAAGAGCTTAGAACATAACCAAGAACAACCTTCTCAAATATTATAAACATATAGTTTGGGACTTAATGGAAGAATTTGATACCTTCAATATATCTATTGTCCCTAGAAATCAGAACAAGCATGCTGATAGACTGGCAAAGAGAAAGAATAACATGTTAGGCTGGTCGTTAGGCCTGTTGTACCTAATAATCAAGTCAATTGGAAGGTTTTTTATTTGAATCAGTAGACTGTCAACTTCTTGCAAGAGGAGGCGGAGTTCCCAATCAAGAACCAATCCCTAATACAGAACAAGTATGAAGATCAGATCATGGAGCTCAATTCAAAAAAGTTTCCCAAAGGATTAATCACCTTGGAGGGGTCTTCAATTTATATGATCAAGTGAAAGGGAGGGAAATGAATTTGGCTACAAGAAAAAGAGATTACAAGCCAATCTTGGTGGCTGATGGGAAGGCTCTCAACTTGGGAAAGGTATGTTCCAAAATTGACTAAGAGGTCTTTATCAACATGTGGAAAGAATATAATGATATGTTTGCTTTTACTTATGAGGATCTAAAAGGGTTTTACCCTAGGTTGGCCCAGCATACCATAGAATGAGATCCAAATACTAAGCATGTCAGGCAAAGGCAAAGACCCATAAATACCAAGGTTGAACCCTTAATGAGAAAAGAGTTGTCCAAGCTCATAGAATCCAATATAATTTTTCCAATAAAACATTCTTCTTGGGTAGCTAATCTTGTCCCAATTGGGAAAAAGAATGGGGAAATCAGGTTATGCGTAGACTTTAGGGATCTCAATAGAGCCTCCTTTAAAGATCATTACCCCCTTCCATGGACCAGATCAGCTAAGGTTAGTGGTTCAACAAGATTTTCTTTCTTGAATGGTTATTCAGGATATAATCAGATCTTAGTCCAAGAATCAGACCAATTCAAAATTGTATTCACTACTAAATGGGGCACCTATGCCTATTGTAAAATGCCTTTTGGACTAAATAATGTCCATTCCACTTTCCAAAGGGCTATGGATATGGCCTTCAAGGGAGTATTAGCAAGGTTTGTGCTGGTATACCTAGATGATATAACTATGTACTCCAACCATTCAATAGATCATTCCAGTCACCTTGAACAGGTATTCAAAAAATGTAGAGAATATGGTGTGTCTTTAAATCCTAATAAGTGTGTATTCACCATAGAACAAGGAATTTTGTTAGGATGCATTGTATCAAAGGATGGTTTGGTCATAGATCTAGAAAGAGTAGAGGCCATTTTGTCTCTTCCAATCCAAGTCACAAAAAGGGTTTGTAAAGTTTCCTTTGTAGGATCAAATTTGTAAGGAGATTCATTCCAAACATGGATACTATAGTTAAACCTCTCATGGCCATGTTGAAGAAGGATATAGCTTTCAAATGGACAAGGGAGGGGAAAGACGGTTTTGAACAGGTCAAACAAGTAATTGCTCAGGCTCCTACCCTGATAAATTTCAATTATGACAAAGACTTCATCCTCTACACTTTGGGAGGGGAAACAAGTGTTTCAGCTATCCTAACACAACTAAATAATGATGGGTTAGAGCATAACAATGCCTTTTTCTATGAGGGCCTAAAAGATTATGAGCTTTGTGTATGCTTAAAATTCATCATTGCTAAATAGGAAATAAGGAAAATCATGAATTCCTTAACTATTCAAGCAATCCAAACATAAACCAATGAAATAATAAAAATAAAGCAATAAGGATGTAAAATATTAATCAAAACTCCATATTCCATGATTGCATATGACTTCCATTGTTCTTTTGATCTTTGTGGTATGCTGGATCTCAGATATTGCACTGGTAACCTGCAATTGACACAAAGATTCAAAGTTCATCATTGTTCATGATTGTTGAAAATGGAGAATTGATCCTAGATTTAAGAGGATTGATTGAGAGGAGGAACAGAATGATTAAAAGGTGGAACTCAGGTGAGCCCACATGTTGTTTGATAGTTGAACTACTGATTTGGAGGTGGAACTGAATTGATTGAATAGATAAATGAGTTAACTAATTGAGAAAAAAGTTGATTGAAAGATGAAAAAGAATGATTAGAGAATAATTAAAGATTGATGCAATTAATCAATAAATTGAATTGGTCAATTAAAATAGATTGAATTGTTAACTGGGGATGAGTGATTGAAAGCTTTTAGGAAAAAAAAAATTAGAAGATAGAAATAAATGATTGGAGAAAAGTTGAAGTAATAATTTAATTAATCAATTAATTGAATTGATCAATTAATTATTAATTTGACATGTGTTGTAGGATATTTTATTAAAATTCAATTTCATCTTGCATGCTTTTGAACTTGATTTAGAAATTCAATTTAATCTTTGCATGATATTGATTTAAATATTGAATTTATTTTAAATTCAATTTGTTATTTGAATATATTTAGAACTTGACATTGGTATTCAATTTGATTTTTGAATGTTAATTGAATTTTGATTTTATTGAAATTCAACTTGATCTTCGAATTCATGCTAACCTGATTTAGGAATTCAATTTGATTTTTGAAATCATGAAATTGAAATGCACGTGTAATGAAATTAAATGAAATTAGAAGAATATGAATTTGAATTTGAATTAGAAGAATTAATGATATTAAACGAAATTTGAATTTGGGGATTTGGAATTTGAATTTGAATTAGAAGAATTGATTAGCTAATTAAATAATTTAAAGAAACTATTTAATTATTTAGAAATTGAATTTAATTAAATAATAAAGATTATTCAATTAAAGGAATTAAATCACAATTAATTAAATAATTAATACTTAATTAATATTAAGAAAAGGGTTAAATGATTAATTAATTAGAAATAGAAATAGAATAATTAGTAAGATGATGAAGAAATGTGAATTTTTTTTTGAATAAAAGGGGTAAAAACTTTATTGAAACTCAAGAACCAAAATTACAAAGAGAGCCCGAGCCCCGAACCCCAGGATAGAACCATCAAGCCAGTGCCACTACAAACAACAACCTAACCCTCCATATCCTTAGTAAAAATCTTCTGCAAATCCTAAGATTGATCCTCAGAAAGGTGCTCCCAAACTTCAACCTTCCAATCACTATCATGTTCCGAGGCCCACTTTGCCAGACAATCAGTTGCTCTATTCCATTCTCTAGGGATGTGGATAAAAGACACCTGCTCCATTAAAGAGCTAATATGGAGAATCTGTTGAACAATCCCTGCCAACTGCCATTGTATCCCATTAACCTTCTGCTCATTCAACAAATTAACAATAATTTGTGAGTCTAATTCACAAATCACATGCCTTTGACCCTGCTCCCAATCTTGTTCAAGGGCATAGAGAATTGCAAATCCCTCCATGAAATTATTAGAGTGCCTCCCTTTATGAACTAAGAAGAGGAAAACTACCTCCCCCCTACTATTCCTGCCAACACCCCCAACACCAACTGGGCCTGGGTTACCCCTAGATGAGCCATCAGTATTAATCTTGATAATCCCATCCTAAGGGGGTATCCAACTTCCCACCCTTTGAACCTTCTTCATAGCCCTTCTACCTCTCCTAACACAAACTGAGGCCGGAGTCAGCTCTTGTAGGCCAAACCTACTCACAATGTCTACCTCATCTCTACTCAACCGAAAATTCACCTCACATTTGGCTTCCATTGTCTCCCGGATCATGGCAATAATCCTATTCCAAACTTGCTGAACAAACAATTTGACCTCACGAAAGATCCTTCTATTCCTCTCGAGCTAGATCTGCCACAGAATGAAGATGGGCCCAATATACCAGACAGTTTAGAGGAAGGATGACAAGATAGGAGGGCTTCCCAAATTGCTCCAGAACTCCACCAGAGAGTCCGCATGGACAAACGGATTCTTCCACACCCCCCACCAATAATGCCAAATAAGCTTCGAGAAGGGACATCTAAAGAACAGGTGTAAGGAATCTTCCTCTCCAATACCACACAAAACATAGATATAAGGCCCCAAGAATCCCTATTTATGGATATTGTCCTAGGTTAGACATTTATTCAAAGCCAAGGTCCAGGAAAAGCAGTTACACTTCGGCCAAGAAACATTATTCCACACCTGTTTCCACCAGGTCACCTCCCCTTCCTCCAGTCCTCGGTTCAACAATTCCCGGTATCCACTAGCCACCATAAAAACTCCCTTAAGATTTGGAAACCAAGCAAGCCCATCCCTTCCCTTGAGGAAGCTACAGTGTTTACTCTTCAGAATGCCCTGCAACTCTGCACACTCAACCTCCATTCTTGCAACTGGCCACTCATTAGGAGCCTTCCACCGCTCCAAATCCAACCTACCACACCTATAAGCAACCTTAAAATCACTCACCCTTGACCAACCCACCTCTAAAAACCTTTGGCTCAAATTCCCAAGATGAGGAAACTGATCAAGAATGGGAGGATAACCATCCCAAGAATCGTTCCAGAAAAGGACCTCTTCCCCCCTTCTACAAATCCAAAAGAGCCTAGACTTAATGAGAGAAGCCTCCCTCTTGAGAGTGACCCAAATCAAAGAGCCCATTCCCTCAAGTGGATACCTAGGGATTTCCTCCTTAGGGATCCTCGTCATATATTTGTTGGCCAAAATCCTAGCCCAGCCACGATCTTGTTCCACACACCACCTCCAATACAATTTAGCAGCCAGTGCTTCCCCAAAAAGAATAGACTGCCTTAAACCAAGACCCCCCGATTGCTTCAGGCAACACACTAAGTTCCAACTGAATAGACTCCATTTGGACGAGGAAAGATTGCTTGCCCATAAGAATTACCTAGCCCGAGAATGCAATCCCTTCATGAAACACATAGGAGCCACATGAAGCATACAGTGATAGATAAGAAGAGCTTGAACCACCGACTGAATCAGTTGGACCCTCCCGGAAAAGGATAGCCATTTGTGAGTCTAGTGATCAACTTTTGAGCGAAACTTATCCAAAATGTCCTACCAAGACTCCCTAGGAGGTTTGCCAGGAGAAATAGGAATACCCAAGTAGCTTAAGGGCAAGGAACCAACTTGGAATCTTAGTATAAGAGCAATCCTCCTTTGAATAGTTGCAGGAGTATTGAAGAAGATGATAGAAGATTTATCCTCATTGATTAACTAGCTCGAGGCCTCAAGATAAACATCCAAGGCCTTCCGTAGATTAGTAGCTTCTCTGACCCGAGCTAGCCCCATAAGAGTCGTGTCATCCACAAACTCCAAATGTGACTGCGGCTGGAGGTCATTACCCCATCTCCAACCCTGAATAACATCCAGACCCACATTCTGCTTAATCAGCCTCCCCAAACACTCAGCCACAAGAATGAATAAATAAGGTGAGAGAGGGTTCCCCTGGCGAAGACCCCTGGAAGCACCAAATAGCTCAGTATGGTTTCCATTAATAAGCACTGAGAAAGAAGTAGTCGTAACACAACTCATAACCCACTGGACCAACTCGTCAGCAAAACCAAAGGCCCTGAGGATCTTCTAAAGGAAGGACCATCGGACTCTATCATATGCCTTAGCCATATCCAGCTTGATAAATATAGCTTTTTCCCTCGATGAAGCCATAGAATGAATGGTCTCTATAGCAATGACCACACAATCCAGAATTTGGCGACCTTCCACAAAACCACTTTGCTCCTCAGAGATGACCCTCTCCAAGAACTTCTTCAATCTATCTGCTATCAGCTTAGAGATGATCTTGTAAACCACATTGCAAAGGGAGATAGGGCAAAACTGTCCTAACTAATTGGCCCCTTCACACTTAGGAATAAGAGAAATGAAAGTAGCATTCAATGCCCTAAGCATCTGCTTGTTCCTCTGGGACTCCTGGACAATTTCCAATAAATCTAATTTGATAATATCCCAGAATTCTTGAAAGAATTCCACCGGGAACCCATCCGGGCCAGGAGCTTTTCCTTTCCTCGTGTGAAAGACAATCCTTTCCAGCTCATCTAATGAAATAGGACACAAAAGTTGCTCATTCATCTCCCCCATGACCAAATATGGAATGCAATCAAGAACCTGATTCTCTGCCACCAAATCCCTCGGGGGGTCCTCCCTGAATTGCACCTAAAAGAACTGTAATGACTCCCTAGAGATCTCCTACAATGATAAACACTGCTCACCTCTATCGTTGACTAGAACAGAAATAGAGTTACCATGTCTTCTTGCTTTCACAGAGTTGAAGAAGAAAGTAGTGACATTGTCCCCCTCCTTCAGCCAATCAATATGAGCTCTCTGCTTCCAGTATATTTCTTCTCGAAGCTCCCATTCCTCAACCACTTTGACAACCCTTTCCTCGTCCCTATGTAGCTCCTCAAACAGACCTTGCTCTCTGATTTTGCTAGTGATCCCATTCAACACCAGTTGAGCAGCATTCTTTGCATGAAAAATATTCCCGAAGCCCTGGAAATTCCACTATTTAAGCTAATACTTAACATATTATATTTGCTTGGCAACAAAGTGCATGGCAATGCCAAATGGTGGCTTCCCCCTCCTCCACCATTCCACAACAAGGACCTGAAGGGAAGGATCCTAAAGCCACATAAGTTGGAAATTGAAAGAGGGAGAGAGAGAAACCTGAGCCAAAGAAGAAACCAGCTTGATGGGCCAGTGATCTGACCCTCTCCAGTCAAGATTCTCGGAACTTGTGGACTGTTGTTCACCAAAAGTGATAACCCAAGTATACCTGCAATCCTTCTATGAAATGGCCAATTTCAATCTATGAAACACATCAGGGCTTGGACAACATAACAGAGGACCCTAATTGATCCTCCTGCACTTCAGGTTCTGCTAGACCTAGGGGGGATACCCTTTTGATGCACTGAATCAAACTTATTCACTCACCATGACAGCATCAATGAAACAAATAGAGCATTCCACAAACTCATCCAATTTAGAAACACACTACAGATTGGCTAGATCTGCATAAACCACAAATGAAAAAGAGCTTGGAATGAAAGAACACAACCCCTAAACATAAAGGGAAATAGATTTTCTTTTAAAATTGTTGTTTTGAGACCATTCCCAAATCTATCAAAGACCAGTGCCTTGTTCATGGGGCAACAGAGTCACACACAGAACTACAAAGATAAATCATAGATGCAAGTTGTTTTTCCTTACAACATATCCCTGCACTAATACCTTGTACTAATGCATTACTCAATCCATTCATAAAATTATCAGATCTAGGACACATTCCATTGTTTATGACTGATTATAGAATTTAAACTCTCCATTGAAGAATGCCTACAAACAATCATACAATCTCCTTGAGATGACAAATTATAAGCCTCCTTGAGGATTCAATTCATAACAATTAAATGCATACACAGAGACAATATCATGGGAAGTTACTCATGCCTGACACAAGCAAGACCTGCAACTAAGATCACATTTACAACAATGCATTGCAATCCTCTGTACCCTGAAACAAACCAAAAGCATTTACAAATTTGGGTCCTGACATTTAGAAAGTGGAAGCCATCAAATCTGGAGCATTTTCCAAATTTCTGGAACCCTTACAACTGAGAAGAATTTGGAATAAAAAGAGGAGGGAAGAAAATCAAATCTGCAACTGAATTGCCAAGTGTCTCCTCTCTAACTAAATTTTGTTCACGTGGAAACTGCCTCCAAAATATCTCACATTTGTCAAAATTAACCTCATTATCAGATTCCTCACTCCGAGAGCTTTCCGGCGATATATAATACTTTATATTTTGGCCAAAATTTAGACCCTGGACGAATTAATTCCCATTTGTGCTCAGTCATTTAAATATTTTGAATTTTAATATAGTCAAAACTATATCATTTATTCAGTTTAATTTTGATTTTTTGCCTCCATTTGGTCCTGACGCTTTTGCCACGTGGTGGCCTCTGATTGGTCGATGGGGTTGACCGGACGCCACCTGGGATGACACCTCATCACTTCCACGTCATCTGCTTTGTCACTGCCACTTGGCTGCCACGTGTACACCACCTTAGTGCCACATCATCGCCACTGGATTGCCACCTATCACGACACATGGACGGCTCTCGTTCACTTTCGCTATTTCACAGGGTGTAACTCGCATGCATCTTCCTTTCGTGAAATAGCGTGCACTGTCGATCCATCTCGAACTTGCTCACTCGTTAACATGACCTTTCTCTGCAAAATTTTGCCTACCTGCCTCCAGAAGCGTGCCTGTGTGGGGTCCACCTAGTCACCATCCAGTCAACTCCTTCGTCGCCTCAAGATCCGTGCTCGCATGTGGGCCCACCTTGGGCACCATCAAGCACCATCCGTCAAAAGCCTTTATGGCTTAGACATATTACTATTGTGCGTTTTTGCTTATAAAGATTAAAAAATACCACTTCCCAGCCAATGTGGGATTAAAACATTAAGCCTGGGACTGTGTATTTTTTAAGATTTCTGAGTGTTCTTCAATGGCGTTTTGCATTTAAGGTTTTGAAACCTTCAAACTCCAACGCCCAAACAACTCCGTGAGGGAGGAGCTAGCAAATATTGTGGATTTATTGCACTTGCTTGAAAGCTTCTACATTTCTTGAAGGTTTCAAAACTGCCCATTGCATTGGCTGAAGCTTCTATTTGCTGCTAATTGCATTAAATTGAAGGTTTTGAATGCCATTAAACCTCCTTCTGCAGTCACCCACCTCACAAAAGCTCACACACCTGCCAAAAGCTCATGGCAAAGAGGAGAAGACTGCCAATTTACAATTTGTTGAAGTTCCCTTGGTGCTGCTCACACGTGGGAGGGAGAGTGTTGGTATGCAACTGCAATTTCATTAAGTTTAAGGTTTATTAAACCTTTCCCAGCTGCCACGGTCTGTGCATTTGTTTGAAACATTGAATGCCCTTTACTTATGCATGTAGAGAGGAGGAAATCTACATTTGGTTTGAAATTTTTACATTTCCTTACATGCCACGCTACCACTTCTTTGCTTTGGCTGGGTTTTTACATGTTGTATGGGAGATTTGGCATCAAATCTGCCATATTGCATTTGCTTGATGATTTCAATTTATTTTCCCAAATTTGCTCTCTACATAGCAGGGAAGACTAAGGAAAAGAGATCCACACCACACTTGCAATCAAAGAACACACATGAAGACCCACGTACCACACTCCAGCTACCATAATGCCATTGCATGGAGTTTTTGATGTTTCAAACATCTATTCCAAGACCATCGGCTTCCATTGCATAAGTTTTTTTTTTTTAAAAAGATTGGAATCTCCAATACACCACTGTAGAACATTCAACCTTGAGTAAGCCAATAGCATTAATCACTTCCTCGATTATGTCTAGAAGTTGAAATTCCATGAAATGAAAACCATACTGTCACAAAATTAATGCGCAGGCATGAGCCAAGTCGGGCCCCAAAGTGGGTCCGACTAAAAAAAATTTTGTTTTCATGCAACTGACTCCTGGAATGCTTCACGGACCTCAAACACACCTCTGGAATCGATCGGCACCATTTTCGGATCATAAAATTGCATTTTACATCTTTCGGGCAATTATGCCAGAATTTTCGCATTTAATCGCGAAGACGTAATTTTCAAACCTGTCAAAACACCTTTCTGGAGCTCGCCATCTGACAGGCATGTACTTTGATATACAAGGATGACATCTACCAAACAGTTTCTCAAGATGAGTCCCGAGCGAAGAGATATTAATTTCCGAAAACGGCCAACTGGCTTTGTCGACACTGCGGACCTGATGAAGTCAATGTTCTAGCAACACATGATGCCTTTCTCAAAAATATCAAACGACCTCCGTGGGTCCTTAAATTTGAAACATAGGTACCTTAAAGTACATATTAAATCTTTGAATTCTCAGTTCGATCACCAGAGTGACAGGATGCAAATGGTGCGCTCACCAAAACGGCTACATTAACTGATATAACACTAGAGTGCGATTAATTGAATTTTATGGCAAAATGAGCTCTTTTGAAAACCGATCAAACGGATTGGTAGAGACTTGAAATTTGAAACGTAGCTCACCATTTATACCAACATTAACCCGGAACAAACATTCTGACATGACGCTCACCAGGACATTTTTACACTTGTGCAAACATCACAAACTACAAACGGATTGAGCTTTGAAAACTGAGCAAACGGATTCATAAGGACTTGAAATTTTGCATGTTGACTCACATTTATGCATAAAATTCAATCCATTTTGAAATTCTTCATGATAATAAACATGGAAAAAGATATAAACACCCAAAGTAGGCTACTCAATAAAATCTACATTTGTGCCTAAAATGCACTTTCAGCTCACCCCTCAAACTGGGTACCTCATAAACTTCTCCAAATTGAATTCTAAAAGTTGCACATCACTTAATAGGCCAAATGAAAGGTGTGGGACATGAATCTTGAGCCTTTCCCTCTGAAAATCAACTGGCTCCACTTTACCCCCTTGCTAACTAGGCATTCAAACTTACTTATTTATGTGCTTTTCTGACATGGAGAGCAAAATTTTGAAATGGGCCTCTAAAATTTGACTCAATTTTAATCAGTCCCAACATAGACTACCCTCCCCCAATCCAAAAAATAGCGACCAGGAAACGGCCCAGCCTCTCTGCAATCCAATACTCTCCCATCCTCCTATTGTTCCAAGTGAACATACCAATACTAGGCTTAATGTCAACAAGCTGCAACAAGGATATACTATCCTGGAACAAGACTGAAGAAGGTTCCAATCGCATGACACCCCCTTTCTTCTCAATCAACTCGAGGATAGCATTGAAGTTGCCTGCCATAATCTAAGGATGAAAAGGGGCCAGCCTTTGCATACAGAAAATATGGGAACAAAGATTTTGTTTACCCAGAAAATCTATAGGGGCATAGATGTTAGAAAATAGAATGGATTCCCTAGTCTCAAGACTAGAGATAACCCCAGATAAAGAAGATCTGGATGCAGCCCACCAAACCAGACGAAATCTTGAAGGGTTCCAAAGACATGCCACCCCTCTAGAGGATCCAGCAGCCCCAACACACTGACATTCGCCTCTCCCCCACAACTTTGGTACTAGACCCATCATACTCTCCACTGAGAGTTTAGTTTCTTGCAAAAATAGGACATCTAGTGAATGATTCCTAATCAAATCCCGGACAGCTTTTTGTCTAGGGCCACTGTTCAAGCCCCTCACATTCCATGAAAGCACAATCATTTAGGGGGATTGGAAAAATGTGAATCCAAAGTCTTTACTAACCTTGACTCAACCAAGTTCTCCCCCATCAATTTGATCTTAACGAGGTCCTTCTTTCTGCCAGCCTTTGAGCTCTTCTCTTAAGCACTTATCTTAATATCTTTCTGATGCAGACCCAGGAGGGCAAAGGACTTTTTACTTTTTACCCCAGTCAAGTCCAATTTCAAAGCTGTTGGAGAACCCTTCCCCTCAACCAAATGCTCCTCCAGGCCAGGAGTGGGTCACAGATGGACCCCTACTGGCTGATCCATCTCCATCTATTGGCTTCCAACCACTAGTAGGGCCTGGGTAGAGTTCTGAATTACACTTTCTGATACCCCCCTGATGCACCTTGATCTAGAGGGATAAACCCCAGATTAACTTCCTGTTGGCTAAGATCATCCAAGACATCGAATCTATTGAAGGAATCCTCCCCTTGTCTCTCCTGAAAGGGCCTCTTTTGACCTTGGTTCTTGTTATTTGTCTTAACTACAACAAAACCATTGGTACCCTCAACCTCAACTGACATGGCAGCTTTCCCTTTCTCAGCCCTATCTGGGCTTGGGTCCGACTGTTGAGATTGGCACACCGCCAGTTTATATCTAGGATATTTACGTTGTAAATGACTGTACTAATGACATAGATGCCACTGAAATGGAAGAGTCTCATAATCTAACTGCTGAACCCAAGAATAAGAACCTGTACACATATCTATGGCATCTGGCAATGGTTTACTAAGATCAATTTCAACACAAATGCACACGAAGGTCATTACCTTTCTCCCTAGGGTTTGTGTTGAAGATCCCACTGGCCTCCCGAACAGAGCAGCAAGCATCCATAGCACGTCCTCTCAACAGCATTCCAGAGGAAAATGTGGTAGCCGAACCCACACTGGAACCCTATTTGGAAGCTCCTCTGACGGATTAAACCCTGCATGCCAAGGTTTGATGAACAGACCCACTTGGTTGTAAAAATATAGGTCACCTTCAAATACCCTATGGCGATCCTCCATGCAGTTGAAAGTAACCATGAAATAGTTATTCACCAATAGCATAATCTCCATTTTCCCTTCCGGTACCCAAGTCCTCTGCGCCCAGTTTTCCAAAAACTACAAGGACACCCTCATTCCCAAACACTTGCAATAAAGGGAGTGTTTTGAAAAATAATCAATGTCTTAAGCTAACATCTCAAGAGGAATGACCAACTTTGGCCTCTCACTGCATCTCTCTAGACATCCGTTAGTCTTCATAATCTGAGAACTGCCCGCATTCCCATTCCCAGAATTAGATGAAAAGAGATTATTGTTAAAAGTCTTCATACTCTGAAGTGGGGGTTTTGAGCCCACCGCAGCCCAGAAATTCATAGTTGTCATAGCCAGCGAAGCCTCACCACCAAGTGTCGACATCAAAACAGCAAAAAAACAAAATGAGCGCCAAGCACCCCCACCCCACAGGGGCCACACAAAGAGACATGGTGCCCAAGGCACCCCCTCCCACACAACCAAAAGGAGGGCCTGTCGACTCCCCCAAACCCACGGGAAGAGAGCCGCAGCAACCTAGAACCCCACTCCCACACAGCCGAAACCCAGCCATGTGCAGCCTCAACCCCACCCCCGAGCAGCCAAAGCCCCGCTCCCCAAAACCCCCATAGCATCCTCCTCACCCAGCACCACCCCCACAACCACTGAGCTCCCCCAACCCCCAGAAAAGCCCTTCCCCGCCGCTCCTGCAACTACCCCACATGCAAGCTAGGGCCATGAAACCCTAGCTCAGCCGCTCAGACGCCCTCGCATGCATGCCACCCTTTATGGATGGTTTGTTATTCCAACACCTTGAAATCAAAAAAATTGAAGAAATGTGAATTTAGAAGAATAAGATTAATTAAATTAATTAAAGAGTTAAAGAATTATTTAATCAATTAGAGGAATAATTGGTATATTATCAATGAGACATTTTAAGTGTCTACATTTGCCCCTCTTTGAGACAATGTTATTTCAAAGAAAACAAAAAAAAAAATTGTCTCGGTGATGCTTGTGGTGTAAATATGTGAAGAGATGGAGGTCGGATGCCCCCTTGAGAGATTGTTTGTGCATTAAAGGTATGAATGATCTCTAAAAAGAAGAATAAAGTGATATAGAAGAATAGTTAGATGATGATATGAATGGGTTTGATTGTGTAGAAGAAATGATTGAAGTGATTTGTAGGCTAACTTAATTGATTGATAAGATTGATTGGATTGATTGGATTGGTGAGATTAATAAGAGAAAGAGATGCTTGATGAGTGAATGATTAGGAGAATGAATCAGCAAAACTAAAATGAAAAATGGACATGATTTATGATGATGGTTACACGAACTTTTGTGCCTTTATTCATAGTGCAATATATATTAATCAATGAGCCTTATTATGTAACAATGGAGCTTTGCACATCAGGGTATAAGGAACCAAGATGTAAATATATCTCATTGCGGAAACAAACATGTAGAAAACAAGGAGCGAACCCTCCATTATGGTTGTAGCGCCAAGGGTTGAGGTATGTGTGATAGTCACAAGCATAACTATCCTTGACTTTTCATAGGATATTTGTTGAATAAGCGTACCAACACAGACACCCTAGGAACCATTGCCCCAGAACTTCATTGGTTCGCACCATAAACAGAAAACAAAGAAAAGGATCATGCCATCATGACTCCTCTAGTCACTTGTGGATGTCCTTGAGTAGCATAGGAACATAATCTGTTGCCAAATAATAAAAGATAGAGACTGACTAGGACAAAATTCAACAATCATACTGGTTTGTGCCTTTCTTCTTCCTTGCTTGATGTGATGGTTGATAATGTCTGATCTTAGAAAATGTGGACCCTGTTTAACACTGACCTGACTGATTTTGAGTGTATCATCTTCTATTTAAGACAAGATAATAATCACTTGATATGGATAGTTGATACGATTGATAAGATGGTTTGGTAAATTGATTGCAGATGTTGATTAGATAGTTGTATCCTTTCTTAACTTTGCGCAAAGTGTTTTCTAGATATCTACTAGGGTGTTTGATTCTTGCCAGAAATTTTATTGCAAGTTTTTTTATTGATTTTTTATTGTTTTTCAATTTTTTGGATCATATCTGACTATTTTTTATTTTTTGTTGTTTTCTCAATGTTTTTGGATTGATTTTTTGAGTTATGAAACATGACTTGTTGTGAGATTTTCCCAACATAAAGAGCTCGATGAAAAGTACAAAATAGAGACAAAATATAGGACAAGAATAAACTGTATTCTCATCAATAGATAAATGATCAATAGTTCAATAGTTGTTACATACAATGTAGATGAGTCTGCATATATAGACAAGGCAATATGGATATGTGAGCACACAAACATGACATGTGGCTCAATAAGAAACAAGGGTAGGTAGGAAATAGGTGTGGTAGGTAGGAGAAAAAATAAAACATTCCACATGAGGTGGATCACCCACCGAAGGTGGAATTATCACTGCACAATAAGTGGATATGGTAAAGTAGTAACAAGATCACACCATAAAAGGTGGAAATTCTCCTACACACACTATCCCAATGTGGCACAAACACCCAAGTGTCTCATACCCAAACTACTATGAAATGCATTATCCTAAGTAAACTTAAGTAAGGTGTAATAATATCCAACATGAACAAATAATTACACCAACACCTGTCATCAATTGAAAGATAACTCAAATAAAAGATAACACTAACTTGACCAAATGAGTCAACAACCATATTGATCTTCTTACCAAGGATAAGTGTTTCTTGATTGGATGTTTGTTTGATAGGATGCCCATTGTTGGAAAGATGTATCTATTAAGATATGATATCTAATAGGTACCTATTTTAGGAATGCACGTTGTTTGATAAGGATGCTTAAACTAATAGGTAATTGATCAATTAAGTTGTAGACTAGCTTAGGAGTTTGTCTGTTGATACATGATTTTTTAAGCTCAATGTTTTGATCTATTTTGATGGATGATCTATGCTTTCTTTCTTTAATTTTCAATTTTTTATTTTTTTATTTTTAGGGCTTTATTTTTAGGACATTATATGATTTTTTTGGATTTTTTAAAGACATTATACATTTTTTTTAATCTTTTCAGCTATGCCCCCTGTGTCTATCAAGGCAACAAATATTATGAGTGGATGAATGAACTGTTGAGGTGAAGATGGAGGTAACTTATTATGGAATTAGAGATGAGTTGGTTTCTAAGGACTATCGCGTGATGGATAAAATGTTTCCAAGCTAAGGGATTTGACAATGTAAGGTGATGGAATGTGCATTCAATGACGTGTGGTCTAAAAGAAGCGACATTTCAAGAGATTTTTTGAAACCATCTTTTTGCATTTTTCTTTTTGTCCTTAGTTTTTTTTCTATCAAGATCAAGGGATGAAAAGGGGATATGGATGGAGATAGTGTATGGATAGAAGAAGCAAGATCGTAGATAGTGATGGGTGATGGAAGTAAGGAATAGATACAATAATGGATATGCACTATAAGGTATGAATAAGGTAAAGCAATATCATAGATAGTGATGGATGATGTTTATGAATATCTTTAGCTTTGTCAAGATTAAAGATGGAAAAATAAGATGGATGTAGATAGGGTAATGGACATTGGAGGAAGGTAATGGGAGATGTGACAAAAAGGATAGAGTGGATGAAACTTTCCCCCAAGTGTAGAGGTATCCATTTACAAAAATGGCGATGTGTAAAATCGTCACAACATCTAGTGCCCCCTGAATAAGTGTTCCTAAACATTTCAAAGATAGAGACCCAACCCACACTTAGAACCTTCAGAATATTTAACCGAACATATCTAGCGACTAGGAACCATACTTAAAAGGGAAGATGAATCCCGAATTGGATCGAGGTACTTATTCTTTGATTACCCATGTGTGTGCAAGTGGGTTTATTTTGGCTCATGTGATTATTGTAAATGTCAAAATCGAAAATGACTAGCTACGTGAGTTATCCTGACTTCCAAAGCATCCTAGATAGAGCCTCATTGCTAGCAAGTATTCATAGCTCTGACAAGGTTATCATTGTAATCTCACAAATACTGCTTCATTTCCAGCCAGGCATCCATAGCCTCGATGGAGTTACTTGCATGTTCCCAAAGCCAAGCATTTTGATATTACATTTCATTGCATTTTTTTTTCTTGCTCTTTTTTTCTTTTGATCCTTTGATATTGTTTTTTCTCTTATTGATTCTTGTGTGCATTGACCTATAAGCAATGAATGTCACATAGGTTTGAGAATTATAGTGGTACTAAAGTAGGATTTTAGATTTTTCACTAGCCATGTCTTCACCTAAGAGATCACAATGATATAGAGTGAATGATCAAGTGTGTGAGATATAGTAATTTGAAGATGTCAGTATCAAGATACAACAAGTGGTTCTCTTTTTGAATCAAGTATGCACCCCAACCAAAAGATAGTGTTAAAGAGGAGCAACCTCACATTCTGAATCGTTTCATGGAAAGATATCTAGGAAATGAACTAAACAAAAGATTAAGCATGGGCTAGCATGTGACAAAATGACACAAACACCTATTTCATCGATGAAGAATTTATGCAAAGGATTGAATGGGAAGGATGCAAGGATGGAAAAGAGGTCTTGGATGATACATAGGATGTTGGAAAATTTGAGCGAGAATGGATGGAAATGTCTTCAAGATCAATGTTGGCACACACCTTGAGCGGTGTTTGAGTGATGGAGGGAAAGTGGATTTTGGATTTTGAGATTTTGATGGAGGAGTGGATGTGGAATTTGGGACATAAGGACCCAAAATGGATGTAGGAAGTGATGGAAGAATAGATTTGGGAAATGGGAGATGTGTAGATGGACGACTGAGAGAAGCTTTTGGAATAGAAAGTCTACATGCCAATTTTAATTTTTCTCTTGATTTCAATGCTTTTATGGGAATCCAAATTGATTTTGATTTTTCTTTTGCTTCTAGCTCTTTAGATAACATTGCTTCTATGAGAAATTTAGGAACCCACATAGTTTTTTATTTTTATTTTCTCATAATGGGCCTTTGTAGCCTTTTGAATATTGCTTTTCTCTTTTGGATCAAATTTTTCTTTTATTTTACATGTCTTTTAGATGGGACGTGTTGATCTTTTGATGGATATGAATTTTTGGACTTGTGGAATTTATGCTTCATATATGAATTGCTTTCAGAGAGAATGGGAATGATATGGAGGTCTTTTAGATGGGTTGATGTAGGGAGATGGTTGGAAGGTGCTCCAACATGTGTACCTTTGTTGATATTGATTAATGATAGGGTAACTGGATTGTGAGCTAGGGGTCATATGGATAGGCGATGGAGGAATGTAGGGTCCTAAGATGGATGGAAGGGATGAAAACTTTTATTTTGGAATAAAAAGGACCCAAAATAGATTTTAAGGATGAATAGATATGTTTATGTTGGAATTTAAAAGAAGAGACACTTGAATTTTGACAAGGAAGAGGATCATGAAGTAGAGTTTCTTGAATAAAAGTGGAGGAGCCCATTTGATATGCACAAGATTCAAGAACAATTTGGGTAGATGCAACAGGATCTGGTGGAAGATTAGGACCATGAGAGGAATAAGAAGGGATGATTGGATCTTTAGGTGGATATGGAGGATTATGACATGGAAGTGAAAGAAAATTTTGATCTTGACTTAAAAGAGGATCATTGGAGTTTGTGTTTTTCTCTTGATTTTGAATTGGATCATTAGAGTTTGCCCTTTTCTCTTGATTTTGAATTAGATCATTGGAGGAGATGGAAGGGATATTATGATCTTTCTTAGGAAGTGGATGTTGAACAGGACTGGGAAAGACACTCTGCTCTGGAGATGGAAGGTGATATTCTTGGATGGAATACAAAATAATGAGGGGATCATCATAAGATTCTTGATAGGTGGGATCTTGATCAAAAATTGGGTAAGATGGAAGGGTTTGTTCTTGATCTTGATTTATTTCAGGTTTTATTTCTTCTGATTTTGGATTATCCTCTTGACACAAGGTGGGAATTTGGATATGCATGGGAAACTCTTGGAAGATTTCAACAATTGGCCTGATGAGAAAGGATTTTGAATAGAAGTCTCTATAATAGGAGTATATGGTGTGAATGGGTCTTGAATTTTTAGAGCATGGAAGGGACTAGCATCATGAATTG
The DNA here is from genome assembly GCF_030272615.1 of Cryptomeria japonica. Taxonomy (NCBI): domain Eukaryota; kingdom Viridiplantae; phylum Streptophyta; class Pinopsida; order Cupressales; family Cupressaceae; genus Cryptomeria; species Cryptomeria japonica. The sequence goes on from NC_081410.1 coordinate 325,874,034, forward strand.
TATTAGCTTGGAAACTTATTGTCGATAGTCCTTGGGGGGTTGCGTTATTGGACAGAGATGATGTGGAATGATCTTGTGTGACTTCAGGGTATAAGGAAATGGTGGAAGATATGGAGGCTACTTGAGGTGCAAAGTATTGATGGGAAGAGCCATTTCTAGACATGGACAGATGACCTTGTTGCATGATAGGTGACACATTGGCCATGTTTGATTGATGTCCAAAGGGTGGCATGTTTCTAAATATACTTGCATTCATTTGGGACACCCTTGGTGGTGTATTTGAAGACATACGAGGATATTCACAAACATGTGATGGGACTAAAGGCAAAATTGATTGTGTAATTGTGTGTGATATTGGTAGTGGTTGACTTGTCTACACAATTTGTGGTGTTGAGAGTTGTGTTGTTTGTTGTATTGGTTGTTGGACTTGCATTGTTGGATGTGTTTGCTTTTTATATTGGTTTCTCATGTTTATTTGTGTGAGAATAGTTGGTATGTCTGATTGCATAATAAGAGCTTGCACATCAACTAAATCTAAGTTTGTATTGGGACTTCTGAATTTTTGAAATAGTTTAGACATTTGGGATCTACTCTCTTCACTTTTTTTAACCTTTTCTTCCAAGATCTCTATTTCTCGAGCTAGTTTCTCTTTAACTGATGGAGAAATAGGTATAACATTTGTTTGTTCCTGATAAGTTTGATGCACATTTTGGGACATGAATATGTTGGATTGAGATGATTGATTGTTTGGTTGCAATGACATGGTCTCATGAAAGTTGGAAGTTTGATAAGGGTAATCTCGTCTCCTAAACATTTGAGAGCTTGTATCAACCGTTGCACTACATGCCATTTTTGGGGGGATTTTTGAAGTTTGGGGATGAAATGCAATGCTACTAAGGGATGAAAGTGCAACCCTTTTTTGGGGGGGATTTTAAGAATTTTGAAAATGCACAAATGCAACTGAGGATGACAAATGCAACCTATGTTTTTGAATTTTTATTTTTTTTGACAAATTGGATTACGGAATGACAAGATGAAATCCTAAAGAATGACAATGCAACTTTGGACTTGGACTAGGGAGCGACCTAATTTTAAAGATAATGCAAAATGGAGATAATGATTTGACCCTATGTCTTATGAGGATGAAGACTATACAAGGACTAAAACTAGGATTATGACAACTGTGCAAGGACTTATGCAAAGATTATTATGACTATGCAAGGAGATATGTGAAGATCATGATGATTGTGCAAGGACTATATGTGAAGATTATGATGACTATGCAAGGAGTTATGTGAAGATTATGACGACTATGTAAGGACTATATGAAAAGATTATGATGACTATGCAAGGAGTTATGTGAAGATTATGATGATTGTGCAAGGACTATATGCAAAGATTATGATGACTATGCAAGGAGTGATGTGAATATTATGACTACTGTGCAAGGACTATATGTAAATACTATGAGGATGCTACTCGGATACAAATGAGGACTTTATAAGGACTATCTAAAGCAGTGTAAGGCCTTATGTGAAGATTATGACAACGTATATGGGGATGATAATTAAGACTATGAAAGGACTTATACAGAGTAAGGACGTAAATGAGGACTATAATGTGGAGGATAATGCGTACTATGCAAGGACTGATGCAAAGTAAGGACGTAAATGAGGACTATAATGAGGACAATAATTTGCACTATGCAAAGAATTATGCAGAGTAAGGATGTAAATGAGGATCATAATGAGGATGATAATGAGGACATATGCAAAGTAAGGATGTAAATGGGGACTTATGTAAAGCCTAAGGATTCTAGGAAACCTATGGTCACAAGTATGTAGGATGTCTTTGTTGTGAAAATTTTGGACCCTATTGAATTGTTTGATGTTTCAAGATAGACTTTGTTTTAAGTAACTCTATTTGTGGGATAAGTCTTTTTCCAATTTTGAGAGCACTATCTAAAGATAAGTATAGTTGCATGAATTGTGTTCGGACAAACTCAGAGAATTCCAAGCCACGCAAGGTAGGGCCTAAAATAGCCCAAGATCAATACTAACTCGATACTGGTTTAACACAATGATACATACAAAAACATAGCAAACAATTCTTAGGCTGGATATTGGAAACCATTCAATGAGGCCCTTACAAAAAAATACTGAAACAAGATGAACAACTCGAGAGTTTGGCAGCATTGGCAGCACTGGCTCCACTTCACGACACACACTTCTCGGACATGCCAGTCTCTCTTACCCCGAAGATCTTCAAATCTTATCACCAAGGGATTTCTATCTCATAATGCAAGGTACATGAAGGGTATCTACGGGGTACGATACATGCTCCCTAAATCAATGAATGTGGGAATTGGGCTACTAACTTGGTTCTTAGTATAATTTTGAGGGGTCCCGATCCAATGAAAAATTCTCAGGGCAAGCCACTTAAGGAATTATTTGAGCTTATCTATGCAGAGAAGGCCTCCACATACGTCGAATTCACTCAACACTCTAGCCGCCTGACTAGTATATTTATATAGCGGCTTTGAAAAACCCACTCAAGAGTATGCTGGGAGAGATGATATCCCTAATGCATCCCAATTCAAAATACCTTTGTGGGGTAATGAAATCCCTAGTAAAAGAAATCCCTCAACTACTAAAAGAATAAGTGGGTATCATTATCACATGTCCCTCTCTCTCAATACCCCAAAGGCGGGTGGAAAGGTACTTAATGCAATAGTGGGTCCACCCTAGACAGAAAAAAATATTTTTCCTTTATATACTACAATGTGTGAGCTATACTAAGCATAAAATAGGCACATGTCCATTCTAAACCCAAAACAGAAATATAAGATCCGCATATTCATGTCCATTTTAAACCCAAACCCAAAGATGATTTAATCTTGTTCAATTTTAAGCCCAATCATTCAAGAGTGTGCTTCATGTTCTTTTTAAATACAAAATTGAAATGTTCAACCATACATGTTCATTTTTAAACCCAAATCAAAAGATTGGATAAATCTAGAAATCCTACAAACACGCATTAGTAGTTTGATGAAAAATCTATGACTGATCGTGCCTTTTTTATTCTTTCTCGCCACACGTTGCAACAGGATATTAGTAGTAGAAATCAAAATTACAAAATAATTTTTTTTTAATTTTGTTATCTTTTTCAACCCCAAAATAAAATTACAAAGAAGATACCCCTGATGAATTTCTGAGAGCTTTCCAAAAATATAAGAATTTTAGAAAAAGACATTAATTTGCACCCTAGAGAGCAGATTTATAGAAAAACATGATTTTTTAAAGATCTAGCTTTAAGTTAATTATTTAACATCAAAATAAAAAGTTTAAAGAAGATACCCCCTATAAATTTCAAGAGCATTCCAAAAATGTAAGAATTTTACAAAAATTCTTCAATTTGCATCCAAAATTCAAAATTTAAAAAAAAATAATCATATCTTGGTCAAAATAGATGTTACAGATCCTAATTTTTTACTGTAGGTGTGGCTTGGGATCCTTAACCTATTGTAAAACAATCTCAGAGAAATTTGTTAATTTGCACAAAAAATCAAAGATTTATGAAAAATATTAAAACTACCATATCTCACTCAAAAATGACGATCGAAGGCTGATTTTTTTACTATAGAGTTGTGAGATGATAATTAACCTCTAGTAAAAAAACCATGATTAAATTATAAATCATTTGGAAGATATGATAAAATCTTTGAACAACCTGCAATCTTGCCTGAAAATTGATCTGCACAATGCTAGTCTTTAAATTTTTGAATAAAATACTAATTAAGATCAAAAAACCTCTTAAAATATGAATTTAAAAGAGAGGTGTAGTTGCAAGATCCAAAACCTATACCTGTAGGCATACACAAAATTCCAAATCAGAGGGTTGCAGATTCACGTCGGGTTCACTAAAATGTGTATGCTTAAAATTCATCATTGCTAAATAGGAAATAAGAAAAATCACGAATTCCTTAACTATTCAAGAAATCCAAACATAAACCAATACAATAATAAAAACAAAGAAATAAGGATGTAAAATATTAATCAAAACTCCCTATTCCATTATCACAGATGACTTCCGCTATTCTTCTTTTCTTTGTGCTATGGTGGCTCTCAAATATTGCGCTCGTAACCTACAATTGACACAAAGATTCAAAGTTCATGATTGTTCATGATTGTTGAAAATGGAGAATTGAATTTATAGACTTTTGGAGAGAATTGATTGAGAGGTGGAACATAATGATTAAGAGGTGGAACTCAGGTGAGCTCACATGCTAATTGATTTGGAGGTGGAACTGAATTGATTGAATAGATAAATGAGTTAACTGATTGAGAAAAAAGTTGATTGAAAGATGACAAAGAATGATTGCAGGATAATTAAAGAATGATGCAATTAATCAATAAATTGAATTGATCAATTAAAATAGATTGAATTGTTAACAAGAGATGACTAATTGAAAGCTTTTTGAAAAAAGCAAATTAGAAGATAGAAATAAATGATTGGAGAGAAATTGAAGGAATGATTTAATTAATAAATTAATTTAATTTATCAATTAATTATTAATTTGACATGTGTTGTAGGATATTTTATCAAAATTCAATTCCATCTTGCATGCTTTTGAACTTGATTTAAAAATTCAATTTAATCTTTGCATGATATTGATTTAAATATTAAATTTATTTTAAATTCAATTTGTTATTTGAATATATTTAGAACTTGACTAAATGGTATTCAATTCATTTTTTGAATTTTAATTGAATTTTGATTTTATTTAAATTTCAACTTGATCTTCGAATTCATGCTAACCTGATTTAGGAATTCAATTTAATTTTTGAAATTAAATGAAATTAGAAGAATATAAATTTGAATTAGAATTAGAAGAATTGATTAGCTAATTAAATAATTTAACGAAACTATTTAATTATTTAGAAATTGAATTTACTTAAATAACAAAGATTATTCAATTAAAGGAATTAAATCACAATTCATTTAATAATTAATATTCGGAAAAGGGTTAAATGATTAATTGATTAGAAATGGAAATAGAATAATAAGTAAGATGATGAAGAAATATGAATTTAGAAGAATAAGATTAATTAAAATAATTTAAAAATTAAAGAATTATTTAATCAATTAGAGGAATAATTAGTATATGATCTGATAAGTTGATACTTTGACATGTTTTTTATCAAAACTCTTAGGTTATTGGCATCTTTTGGGTTGCATTTTGATAGTAAAGGATTGTGAATTGACTATATGTAAGCCATGTGTTAAACCTGAACTTATGAAATCATGTTTGAACTTTGTCAGTTAATTCCTACAGCCATACCAATTTATTCCTGCAGCCAAGTGATTTGACCCTGTTGATATGCGGATTGTTTAGGATAATGTCATATGTGAGTTAATGAATGTATTAATTGATTAAGATACGTATGCATGCCCTTGTATGTTGATCTTGTTAAGTGAAGATAATAAATGATGTTGCGGTGGATGATTTCCTTTCGCGCCCAAAGACTGAAGAATCACGTTTAGATAACTGGAGATCAAATTGAAGGGGATCCGAGCAGGCGCAACATATGGCATAATTGGAGCAGTCATACTTCACTATGGTAGTTTAACTGTAGTGCATATTGAATTCGCAAAATATCGCTATGGCATGCAAAGACTGTGGTTCAGTTTAGATCCACTGACTGTTCCTGCAAGCAAGCTCTAGTTATCTCCTTCATCTGACATTCATCCACCTCTTCTTTTGGGCGTGATTTGAGTTGTCCATTATAGTTTATCCTTTATTTATAATAAGCTCTTCCTTTTTATGAGAGGTTAGACAAGATAGAAAGGAATTGAGCAAAGAGTTTTTAAAAGCATTCTAGAGTTTTCTTTTAGAACATGTAATCGATTTCAGAAAGAAATAAAGCAAAGATATGTTGTTCTGATCTGTTAAAAGTATTTTGCTGGAAGTTTGATATCACTCATCCAAGGGGGCCCACTTGGTGAGTGATCCTGTGTTTATGTTCATTGAAGTTCATTTTTACCTAGTTGCAGTAGAAGTTCAAGACTAGATTGTTCTTGCAGCCACTGGAAATAAATCCACTGACTGTTCCTGCAGCCAAGACAGAACGGTGTGATTTATGTTATTTACATTAGATCATTCTAGTATTGTTTTATAAATCTTTCATGTAGCCTTTTATGATTTCCATTCTTTCCTTTCCTTTCTGTATAATGTTAGTTATTGCAGCAATGCAGAATAACCATTTAAGGAGCTTAGTGCATATATATTGCAGACCCATTTCAAGTTTTACGTTCCTGGCTTGATAACTAAATGAACACCAACCATGAAAATAGTAAACTCTACCAAATGAATTTCCAAACTTCGGATTGAGATTTCAATTAGAGTAATTATTATCATTATAGTTGGGGTAGACATGATCAATGAGACATTTTTAGGTGTCTACAAGCTTAAGTACAACTACATGGAAAAATAGGTCATGATAGTTGTTATAGCATTGAAAAAGTTCAGACATAGGCTTTTTAACAACTGCAATCAACTCCTATTCTTGCATGCAAGTGTGAATGCTTTCCTCCTTAACAAGGATATTGGTAAAAAGAGGGCTAGATGGATTACCAAGGTCATGGAATATGACCTCAATATCAAAATCACCAAGTTAAAAAGAGGCAAGGGCTTGTGTGAATAGTATGCTTCAACTTTTGATAAGGACTAGGAGGTCTCCCTTGTGTTGTAGGAGGAGGAACAGCTAACCAACAATGAATGTGGACAAACCATTTGGTTTGAGGACATGACTACTTTATTAAGGGATGGTAGTTACCCCCTCAATTTTGGCAGAACCAAGAGAAGACATTTCAGACTTTAGTCCATTCCTTATGTTTTACTGGATGGCATTTTGTTTAAAAAGGACCTAAATAAAGACCTACTAAGATGTGTCAAAGAAGATCAGGTCAAAAAATTATTAAAAGACTTTCATGATGGCCCCTTAGGTGGCCATTTTTCTACAAGCACTACGGACATGAAAATAATTAGGGCAGGCTATTATTGGTCATCCTTATTCATAGATTCACACAAGTGGGTATGGAAATGCAAGGAGTGTTCCCTTTTCTCAGGTAAACAAAGATCGATTTACCTTCCTCTTCATCCTATACAGGTTGATCAGTCTTTTACTCAATGGGGCCTAGATTCCATTAGCTCAATAAACCCTCTATGAAGTGTTGGCCATAAGTGCATTTTGGCCGCCACATATTACTTCACAAGGTGGACAAAGGCAATCACCTTGAAGGATGATACTGAAAGTTTAATGCTTAAATTCCTGGAGAGAATTGTAACTATGTTTGGTGCCCCTTCCACCTTCATATCTGGCAATGTGAAGGAATTTGTTGGAGCTCAAATTAGTTCATGGATAGTTAGGCATGACATATATTTGAAGACGTCATCAAACTACTATCCACAAGAGAACAGCCTTGTTGAGTCCCCAAATAAGAACCTTATCAGAATCATCAAGAGGACTATGGAAAATGACCAAAGGTCTTGCCATTTGAAGTTAGGGATAGCCTTATGGGCTGATAGGATCACACCTAAGAGAGAAATTGGTGATTCACCTTCCATGTTAGTATATGGAAGGGAAGCAAGTCTTTTCTTATCACTTGAATTTCCCTCTCTTGACTTAGAAAACCAGCTAGAGCTCTTAAACAATGATGTCATGATAGTTAGATATGTAAAGCTGACAGAGATAGAAGAAATTAGAAGTAGATCCATGCAGACCCTCAATATCCATCAAAAACAGGTCAAAAGAAGTTTTGACAAGAAGGCCACCTTTAGGACTTTTAGGGTTGGTGACCTCATCCTAAAGTGTGATACTAATTGAGCCAAACCAAGTAAGCACTCCAAATTTGATGCTATTTTAAGTGGCCCATATATTATCACCAGTTGCAAGGAGTCCAATTCTTTCCACCTATCTAGGCTTAGTGGTGAAGCCCTTTCCATTATAGTCAATGATATCCACATTAAATCTTTCTCTTGAGGTGATTTTGGCCCTTGTAAATATTAACTAGTTTCCAATCTTCAAAGAAGTGCACAAGCATAGGCCATTCTTCTCTTGAATAGCAGATTTTTGATCTTTTGTAGGTTGCAAAGGATAAGGTTTTTTATGATGTTTCAGTCTTGACATTGCGCCCAATGAATTCCCCAGGCTATTGATCATGTGCCAAGATGTCTTTCCATCCCCTCTGAGTCACCAGAAATGTTGACCATTTTTTGTGTCAACCTTAGCCATGCAAATAACCAATCTAAGATAACCCACTGGCTAAAACCTTTATGTTATTCACAAAGCCTAAAACCTAAACCCTTAAGGCTTCGTGCCTTAACCTTTTCGGCCTTGTTCTTTTTATGAATTGATCGATGTAGGTTGTCATTTCACTTAAGGCCCACTGGCTGGAGGGTCCTCTTTTTATCCTAAGACTGACCTCTTTTACCCGCTACTGATCGACATGAGGTTTCTTTGGTTTATTATCATATCGCATTAATTTGGACTTGCCTTTGGGTCCCCCTCACGATATTGTGATAACCGCTTATTTTTTCATTATTTCACGATGGTTTGGGCTCATGGTAGGTCATCTTTGTGATATGGTGATGGTAGTGTTGTCCTTGTTTTCCTTTTTCGTGAAAACATCATAACCCCTATGATTTTTTCTCAAATTCATCCTCTTTTCTCTTAAGTTGAGTAATGAGGCATTTTTGTCATCTCATTTGTGTTCAAATACTTGGTATTTGAAGTTGGTTTTTCCTCCATTTTGTTAAAATTTTAACTTAGAAGTTAAGTCCCCTTTTTTGGTGTCAAGTCAAGTTTTAAACCTGATTTTGCACCATTTTTCATAACTTGGTGTCAAGTCAGGCTTTAAATATGACTTTACACTATGTCAATCAACTATAGTGTCAATCGGACCTATAGGTCCAATTTACACCATTTTGGTCATTATAAGTGCAAATCGAACCCATAGGTCCGATTTACATCTTAATGCGGCACGATTTTGTATTAGTTGTTTTTAGAGTTTGATTTTAAATTGGTTTCTTTTAACCATTTATTTATTGATTTATGCCCTAAATCTCTTCATTGCTTTCATGGGGGACCTTTCCAAAGTGTCTGAGTTCTTTGAAATTGGATTCGACTAAGCTCGTGGTATGTATTATTTTTGCCCTTTATTTCTTGTATTGTTTCAAACTTTATTTTAGTTGATCTTTATCACTAATCATAAACATTAAAGTTTTACTTCAATGTAAATGGTTAGTAATAAAGCTTTAATATTGTTTTAATCAATTTTGAGAAAACCTAGTTTCGGGGGTGAGTCTAGATTAGAACCTGACTCAAACCAATGATTTATTTCATTTTTTTTATGCATCTTTTGGTGTGTGGTGGGGTTTTATATATTGGCCATTTAGTGGAATTTATAATGTTTTGCATTGATATTTTGTCATTGATGCCAACACTAGTTGTTTGGATGCTTTACCGGCACCCTTCTAGTCCCGATACGTTGAGTGGTTTCTAATTGATTTGGATCCAACATGATCTGGTAGGCTTCAGTATGATTTGGTTATGGAATTGGCTTAATAATGATACTCATTTTCATATTCAGTAAGTTGGTTTTGGTCTGGTGATCGGATGTTATCATGTTTTGTTAGAAGCCTAACTTGTGGTTTTGGCGAGGGTTTCACCGATAGAGATTTTGATGAAGATCTTTGATGAATTGCATAAGCGGTGTTGGTACATCTTATGGTGGAGTTTAAGGATGTTGATGGTAATCATGTTTGAGACTTGCCGGATGGAGATCATTGTTGTAGTGTGTGGACCTATACTTGGTCCTAGTTGATCTACGTTATGGACCGGCTTTAATGTAACATGTGGATTGGACCTCTCGATGTGTTTCCAGGATGTCTTATGTGTTGGATATTATTTTTTTGGTCTAAGGCCGACATGGTGTGTAATTATGTAATTGGGTTATTATCTAGTGGTCGACCCAATTGTTTATAGTCAAGGGTTTGTATATATAGATGTAAGATCTCATTATAGAACATATGGTAGAGATCATACGAATGGGAAATAGATATGTAATGTGTGAATAATGTAATATCATTCAGGTAGAGGATTTGGTCGATCATTAGAGATCGAATTGGGTATATGTAAGAGGATTTAGTCCTTTGGTATTTAGCTTAATCAAAATTGTACCTATCCATAAGAGATGTTGTCTTTTGCAGTTCAATACTTCTTCGGATTGTAGTCTGGATTTTAATGTAGTTAGTGAGGCTCCTTTTGTGATGAGCAGTGTGCTCTAGGTTGTTGGCCTTCCTACAAGTGCAGGCCCCTCAATTGTAATTCACATACTTACTGCAGAAGTATTATCTGACTTTGGGTAGGCTTCCCACCGTGGTGTTTCCCTTTACCATTTTCTCCACATATAAATCTTGATGTCATGTGGATGGTATTTATTCTGTGATTATTGTTTATGCTTAATTGGTTTAAGTATTAATTTTTTTGGTTCCGGTATGAAAGTTTTAATTGCTAATGGTTCTATTAATCTGTGACAACTGATTCACCCCCCCCCCCCCCTCAGTTGTCTTCCCGTTATTTGAATTGTCTAATAATTGGTATCAGATCTTTGGTCCTCTTTGCAGAAAGCTTAACCACTTGAGGAAGATCCTATGGCGTCTAACAATTCAATTCCATCCAGTTCATCTGGAGCTAGCTTTCGGAAAGATATTCCTAGGCTTGATCGAACAAATTACATAGTATGGAAGATTCAGATGGAGACTCATCTGAGATGTCTTGGTAAGGAGATTTGGGAGATCACACAAAATAGTATCACAACTTATAATCCAACATCTGGAAATCCTCCTCTGGCAAACCTAGATAAAGAGCTTGAGAATGATTGTAGAACAAGAGAACTTAGAGAAGCCCTCTTGTGTGCACTTTCTAATCAGAAAATAATGGGATTAACTGACAAATCATCTACAAAGGCTATATGGGATAAGTTGGAGACTCTTAATGAAGGTGACCCTATAGTGAAGATTGCTAAACTTGATGGTTACCAGGTGAGATATGAAAACCTGAAGATAGAAGAAGATGAAAGCATTACCACATTCATGTATAGGGTAAATGAGATTGTTATGGGAATTCAATGTTGTGGTGGAACTCTGAGCAAAGATGAGATTGTTTCTAAAGTTTTGAGAGCCCTACCACTGTCTTACAAGATTAAGGATACTACTAATAATGAATTGAGAACAATGGCTAATACATCTATTAATAGAGATACTTTGGTTGGTAAACTATCTGCTTTTGAGCTTGAAGAATTTAGACCTTGTGGAGCTGTGAAGACTAAACCTGCTTTTCATGCATCTACATTTGAAACTAATAAGCAAGATTGGAAAGCTTTGTATGAAAAGGAATTAGAAGATATGAAGCAAGAATATGATGAGTTTGAGCAACTTGAAGCACTATTTTCTAGAAGAGTACCTAAAGGACCAGTACAAAATAAGTATGAAGGAAAAGCACCTTTTAAATGTTTTGCATGTAATAATAATGGTCATTTTGCATCTAGATGTCCTAAAAGGAATTCAAGATTTGAAGAAAGATCTAAAAGATCTTTTAAGCCTAACCGTGGATATCACAAGAAGTATAAGTACAAGGAAAACATAGACAAATCATGCTACATAGTGGATGAGGAAGGCGTTACTGATTTTGATGTTGAACCAACAGAAGACTCTACTAGTGGTTCCGGCAATGGGAAAGAATGGGTGTTCCTACACTGGAAGAGAATGTACCTAAAGAGAATGCACTTGCTACTAAAATTGAAGACAAATTTGAATGGGTAATTGACAGTGGTTGTTCACATCATATGACTAGAGATAAAGGGAAGTTTCTATCTTTGCAAGAATTTAATGGCAGTCTAGTTAGATTTGGAGATGACAAAGCATGTATGATCAAAGGAAAAGGAACTATATCATTGGATGGTAATAACAATACTGACAATGTTTATTATGTTGAAGGCTTAAGGCATAATATTTTGAGTGTAGGACAATTAGTGGATAAGGGATTTCAATTACAGTTAAAGGATGGAAAATGCAAAATCATTAATAGATTTGGTTTGGAGATTGCAACCGGTACACAAACAAAAGGTAATATATTTCATTTGGACTCCGGTGAGAAGACATGTTTGATTACATAGATCGATGAGAGTTGGCTATGGTATAAAAGGTTGTCTCATGTGAATTTTGATTGCATTGTGAAGATCAGTTCAACTAAGGCAGTTAGGGATATACCTAAGATTATGAAGCCCTATAATCCGGTATGTAAAGAATGTCAAATGGGTAAGCAAGTCAGAACCTCTTTTACGAGTATACAAGATAAATCAAATGATTTTCTGGACCTTATTCATACTGATTTGTGTGGCCTTGCTACACTTAAAAGTTTTCAAGGTGATAGATATTTCATATAAATAATTGATGACTATTCTAGAATGATGTGGGTTACTTTTCTAAAAGAAAAATCTGAATTATTTGAAAAGTTTAAAATCTTTAAGGCTAAAGTGGAAACTGAGATAGGATTGAAGATTAAATGTTGGAGGTTAGATCATGGTATAAGAAGACAATTTTCTGCTCCCTGGACACCTCAGCAGAATGGAGTTGTGGAAAGGAAGAACAAAACTTTCTTGGATGCTGCTAGAACAATGATGATGAAAGCTAGTCTACCTCATATCTACTGGAGAGAAGAAGTGAGCACAGCAATTTATATATTCAATAGAGTACATATCAAAGGAGAGACCAGTAAGACACCTTATGAATTATGTTTTGGAAATACACCTATAGTTAAGTATTTCAGAATCCTTGGTAGTAAATGTTATATCAAGAGAGATGATATCATTTGAAAATTTGATCCTAGATGTGATGAAGGCATATTTCTTGGTTATTCTAATGAAAGCAAAGCATATAGATGTTAGAACAAAAGATTGTAGAGAATTGTGGAGAGTGCTAATGTCAAAGTAGATGAGCTAAATAGAAGTCAAGTCAGAATTTATAAGAAGGAACCAGGAGTGGAAATGATTATATGTGAAGCAGTAGCACCTTTACCAGAACAGAGTGTTGAACCAGTTACTCTGGAAGTATCAGAGAATTCTACAGTGACTCGAGAATAGGGAAGAGGAACAAAGAGTCAGAGGACTTTTAGGTATCTGAGATTGAATCATTCAAAAGATCAGATCATTGGGGATAAGAACAATGGAGTAATGACAAGAAGAAGACTGGAAACTAATGAGGTATGTTTAATTTCTCAAGTTAAATCAGTATGAGTAATTAAGGCATGTAAAGATGAATATCGATTGAAAGCTATGGAAGAAGAATTAGAACAGATTGAGAAAAATAACACATGGACTTTGGTTCCTCGGCCTAAAAATAAAAATGTTATTGGAACTAAATGGGTTTATAAAAATAAATTGAATGAGGATGGTCAATTTATAAGGAATAAGGCTAGATTGGTTTGTAAAGGATATTCTTAGAAGGAATGAATTGATTATGGAAAGACTTTTGCACTTGTAGCTAGGATTGAAGTTGTAAGATTATTTATTGCCTATGTTGCTTATAAAAACTACAAGGTTTATCAGATGGATGGTAAATGTGCATTTTTGAATGGAGATCTTAATTAGGAAGTTTATATTGAGAAACATGATGGTTATTCACTATCAGATGATACAAACATGGTTTGTAGGTTAAGGAAAGCTTTATATGGATTGAAACAAGCACCTAGATCTTGGCATGCAAGGTTGGATAAATATCTTTTGAAGCTTGGTTATACTAAGGGCAATGCTGACAGCAATTTATATTACAAAATCACTGATGATGATATACAGATTATTGAAGTATTTGTTGATGACATTATTTTTGGAGGTGAAGATAAGTTGTGCATAGAATTTTCTAAGAATATGAAGAAAGAGTTTGAGATGTCTATGATTGGTGAGATGAAATTTTTCTTAGGTTTGCAGATTACTCAAATTGACAAAGGTATTTTTATTTGTCAAACTAAGTATGCTAAGGAACTATTGAAGAAATTTTGTATGGGATATTCTAAACCGGTAAGTACGCCTATGGCTACCAATGACAAATTGACAAGAAAAGATGTTTTTGCATCGGTAAATCCTAAAAGATAAAAATCTATGATTGGAGGTCTGCTTTATTTGACTCAGACTAGGCCTGACACTATGAATGTTGTTTCTATTGTTTCAAGATTTCAGAGTGATCCTAGAGAAAATCATGAGATTGTGGTGAAAAGTATTTTTAGATACTTGCAAGGTACATCAAAATATGGTTTTTGGTATCCTAAGGATGATAACTTTACTTTATGTGCATATACAAATGTTGATTGGGCTGGAAATGTTGATGACCAAAAAAGTACTTCCGGTGGAGCTTTCTTTCTTGGAAAGAAATTGGTTTCATGGAATAGAAAGAAATAATCATGTACTTCTTTATCTACTATTGAAGTTGAGTATGTTGTTGTTGCTACTAACTGTACACAGGTTTTATGGATGAAGCAAATGTTGAAGGATATAAAGGTGGATTATGAGACACCGGTAGTTATTCACTGTGATAACTCTGTTGCTATTGATATATCAAAGAATACAGTATTTAATTCTAAGACAAAGCACATATCTATCAAGTATAACTTTTTGAAGGAAAAGGTGGAAGCAAATGAAGTTAGACTGGTTTATGTGAACACTAAAGAGCAGATTGCAGATATTTTCACTAAACCTTTTCCCAAGGAATCATTTGAGTACCTGAGAGACAGATTGGGAGTTTCTGCCCCTCCGGTAGAGACTTGATTGATGCAGTTTTGCATCGGTCCAGTATGCATTATCAGAGATATTGTTCATTTCGACACTGATGTGGGGATTCTACTGCTTAGGGGGAGTAATTAGCTTTGTGATTCAATGGTTTATGTTTTTGCTTTGATATTTTTGTCAGATTTATGGTATTGATGTCAAAGGGAGAGTGATATTGATGTGAAAAAGAAAACTTAAAGGGGAGAGATATTGATAGGGATAAATTCATAACTTTACAGAGATATTATTCACAGGGGGAGTTTGGTCTTTGTTTCATGATTTCATTGCTATATCTTTGAGCGTGAGATTGTTGGTTGTCTTCCATTGGGGGAGACCTATTTGGCATTTCTTGGTACTTAGATGTTTTTCACATCTAGTGTTGCCATCAATGCCAAAGGGGGAGATTGTTGGCCATTTGGTGGAATTGATTATGTGTTGCATTGGTGTTGTGTCATTGATGTCAACACTAGTTTTTTACATGCTTTATCGACACCCTTCTGGTCTCGGTAGGTTGAATGGTTTTGGGTTGATTTGGATCTGGCATGATTCGATAGGCTTCGATATGATTTTGTTATGGAATTGGCTAATCATGATACTCATGTTCATATTCAGTAAGTTGGTTTTTGTCTACTGATCAGATGTTATCCTGTTTGCTTAGAAGCCTAACTTGTGGTTCTGGCGAGGGTTTCACCGGCAGAGCTTTTGATGAAGATCTTTGATGGATTGCATAAGCGGTGTTGGTACAGCTCCTGGTGGAGTTTCAAGATGCTGATAGTGATCATGTTTGAGACTTGGCGGATGGAGATCATTTTTGTAATGTGTGGACCTATACTTGGTCCCGGTTGATCTAGGTTATGGACTGGCTTTGATATAACATGTGGATTGGACCTCTCAATGTATTTTTGGGATGTCTTATGTGTTGGATATTATTTGTTTGGTCTAAGGCCGACATGGTGTGTAATTATGTAATTGGGTTATTATCTGGTGGCTGACCTAATTATTTATGGTCAAGGGTTTGTATATATAGATGTAAGATCTCATTTTAGAACATATGGTAGAGATCATAGGAATGAGAAATGGATATGTAATGTGTGAATAATGTAATATCATTCAGGAAGAGGATTTGGTCATTCATTGCAGATCGAATTGGGATTATGTAAGAGGGTTTAATCCTCTGGTATTGAGCTTAACCAGAAGTGTACTCAGGCATAGGAGATGCTATCTTTTGTAGTTCAACACTTCTCCGGATTGTAGTCTAGATTTCTATGTAGTCAATGAGGTTCCTTTTGTGATGAGAAGTGTATTCTAGGATGTTGGCATTCCTGCAAGTGTAGGCCCCTCAATTGTAATTCATATACTTATTGTAGAAGTATTATCTGACTGTGGGTAGGCTTCCCATTGTGGTTTTTCCCTTTATTGGGTTTTCCACGTATAAAACTTGGTGTCATGTGGATGGTATTTATTATGTGATTATTGTTTATGCTTAATTGGTTTAACTATTAATGTTTTTGGTTCTGGTATTAAATTTTTAATTGCTAATCATTCTGGTAATTTGTGACAACTAATTCACCCCCCCCTCTTAGTTGTCTTCTAGTTATTTTAATTGTCTAACAATATCCCCATCATACACCAGAGCTATGCCTTATGGTGTGTGGCGAGGACACAGTCCCGCAACCCATTTTATTTTACGTTTCCTTGCGATAATGATGGTTACCAGGCCTGTAATCTTGATCATCACCATCATTTTTGAAGTGATGGTGGTTGTTAGAGTTACAACCCCAACCCCAAATATTGTTTAATATGTTTTCTAAGGATTTTCCTTAAGTGTCAATTGGGGTTATAGTCTTGCCCGACACCACCTTTCATGACGTCTTTTCCAGAGGTGTCGGTTAGGGTTGTAACCCCGACCTACATTATTGCAGTGTTGGTTTTTCTCTGAAGTTTTGGTCGGATTCATAATTCCGCTCGACACTTCCTCATTTTGCATGTTCACCAAGATGTAAATCAAGGTAATATCTCTGATTCACATCAAATTGTCCTTCTAAAATCTAAATCAGAGGTATACCCCTGATTTACATCTTTTTTTAGTTTTTTTTTTTATGATCCAATTGTAAATCGGACTTATAAGTTTGATATACACTTGCTCTGGTTTTTTCTTTTTATATAGTGTAAATTAGACTTATAAGTTCAATATACACTTGATGTTGAATTTGCACTTATATTAAGTGCAAATCAAACTTACAAGTCTGATTTGCACCTAATACACACACTTGTAAATTCATAATTTTTGACCAATTTGTAATTGATCAATGGTTTTATCTTGTCAAAATAAAGATTCCTATGAAAGCTAATCATTTCAAATGATAATATTCCCATGTTGCAGTGCATTTATTGCAAATGATGGAACCTTCACCTAGCAAGAAATCAATTAATTTCAAGAAGCAAGAAGTATGTCTAGTTTTTCCTCCTTCGTCAATATCATCTAATATTGACAATATTAGAGATACGAAGATAGGCCATGTGGATCTCAATGAGTTATTGAAGAGAGTGAAAGTACCACCAGTGTCCAATAAAATGGATCCCACCATCAACAGTGAAATTAATTTGGTGGCGACCTTCCCTATGTCTGCACAAAATCTAGAATTTATGTTGGCCCTAGCCAACAGGTATGATTGTACCACCAGATTAGTGAAGGATGCAGATGGAAAGAAGACACTTATCAAGCTTTATGAGGATTTCTTTGATACAATCTTGAAGTGTTCACCTATAGATCAATATGTTGATATTGACGTGCAATCAACATTGGCTTCTTTTTATAAAAATTCAGATAAGTGCAGAAAGAATATAAATGATAACTGGGTAAAACACCTAGGCATACAATTTTAAGATGGCCTGAGACTCTTCCTCATAGTGATTTTATTGAGGAGGTCAATGATACAATCTCTTCTTAGTAGAGTAAAAGGCCTCCCAACTTCCAACACTTACTACAAGTGGATGTATCAATATATTCACATTATCAAGCAGAATAAAAAAAAGGTCTATTAGGGCAAGTGGATTGTAGATGCTATATGTGAGCAGTTAACCTTGAAGTTCTATATGACTTCTTACCTTGTTTATGCAACCACCTCTATGAGGCATTTTCCAAGCTTATCTACCATAGGTGACAGTAGCCAAGTTCCTATTTATAAGTACTTCACTTAGTTGACTCTTAAGGAGAGTTTACACAATTTTGGGAAGGTCAATGATGCCTTCTTTGCTCTTTATATGTGCTTATTTGACAAAGATCTTTAGAACAAAAGAGTGTCAGATGAAGCTTGGAAGATGGTGAGTGAATACAGTTGTATTTTCTTGTAACTCCCCACATTCACATATATCAAGATTGGATGCTTTGATGGAGAACCTTTCATGCTCCCAAGATATCCGTCAAATAAGATTATCTTATGGAGATAGCTCATTAGTTGATACCTATCCATGAAAGTCAATCTAGAGCTCATAAGATAAGTCTCAAGTTCTCCATCACCATAGGGAGATATTCCATCAATTCCATTTACAAAGCTCATGACATGGGGCAGGAGATGAGGAGAGTAACAATGAGATTCTTCAAGGCTAGAAAGTTTTAGATTATAGGGGCATGAAGAATAAGATTAAAAATAAATATACCCATATCCATCAGATTGAGGACTTATGGGTAGATTGCAGGATTGAAGAGGATGTTTGAAGATTGGACTACTATCATCTAATAGTAGAGCAAATTCAGAATCTTGAGCTTGTTGAGGTTCTTGAAGATCTTGAAGAAGATGGTGACATCTTCTATCCTGCATATGAGAGAAATAAAGTTGTTGGATTACCTCTGCCTCTCATTCAATGGTCTCAAAAGGACAATATTTCTATAAGGGCCAGGTTCCAAACGATTCTTGATAATACCACTACTTGGTTGAATATACATGGTGTTCAGTTGAAGCCTTTCCAAACTGAATCATTTAAAGAGGATGTTGTAGGGCATAACAGAAAAACTTTTGAGTTAAGGACCAAGAATAAACAAGATCCTATGACAACTTGGAGGAGGTAAGAATTGAAATTGATAAAAATTTGAATTTATTTTCAAATGAATTGGAAATGCATGAGAAGGACTTTGGCTCTTGGTTGAAGTTAGAGGATTTCTAGTTAGATGTTCTAGTTGATAATGGAGTGATCCCATCAAGGGAGATGTACAATGAGCAACGGGAAATACTGGAAAACTAGATAAATGTAATTGACGTGCTTATCAAAGATTTGAGGAAAGAACATAAAGAATGTAATGATAAAGGGAAAGACATCATCAAAAAGATTCTCTTCCTTGCACTTTCCTCGATGAGAATCAAAATCCCCTCCAAGAAGATACTAATTGGTAGAGAGGTTGGTAAACAAGCTTTCTCATTGTCCTCAATTGACAAGCTAGTGGATATCCAAGTTAATCTAGATGATCCAACCTCACTTTTGAAGAAGCATAAGAAATGCTATGTGAAACCTAAAGATTATATCACCTAGTTCAAGGCCATCACAAGTCACACTAAAGGGCCTAATTAGGAGACGAAGAAAGCAGCTTTGCAAAATTTCAAGGAATTCATGAAGCGGGATCAAAATGGAGTGTCTGGTGGCACTTAATAATTTTCATAGTATATGCATTTTTTAATAAAACATTGACACCACAAGTGTCATTTTGTATGTAGTTTTTGCACTTAGGCAATGCATGAGTCCAAAGTCAATTAGGACTCTTCTTTGAATTACTTATAGTTTTCCTATATTTTCTCAGCACATCTCTCTTATATATATGAGGTTGCTTATTGTGATTCGGATCTATTATCTTTAATATATATGTCAAAACTCTGCTGAAGTGAAGAGCAAAAAATTGAAACTTTGTGTTGTTCCTTTTATGATTTTACAAACTTGATGAAATAATAAGAAAGCTATGGTATCCAGACTTTGTGTCAGTTCATTGGTATTTTATGGTGAGAGTGTTCTTATGTCATTTTCATTATAATTTCATGTGTTGATCAAGTAAAGGCATGTTGCGATAATATTGTTGAAGTGTAGAGGCAATTATTAATTTGTGAACTTTGAGTCATAGTTAAACTATTGTTAGTAGAAATAGGAATCGAAGAACGGCATATCAATGTGAAGACTTTGTGATTCAAATTGGTATTTTTGAGATAAAGATAGTTGAGATATATTAAGGTAATGCTTTGAATATTGTGTGCTTGATTGTGTTATCATGAAAAAAGAAAATTTTGATTTGAAGACTTTGAGCTCTTTTCATTACTTTCAAAAAAATATTATCAAGAGTTATAATAAGGAATCAAGATGAAGACTTTGTGCTTTATTTTGGTTTTCTGGACTAACACCTTGCATTACAAAAGAAGTTATTTGAAGAAAGGTTGATAAGAGGGCAAAAATTTTAAGACTTTAAGCTTAAGCACTCTATCCCATTCTAGAGAAGCAATGGAGAAATTTAGGGCTTCATAAAAACTTTGCTTCTTTGGTTGTTTATATTTTGCTCATTCTTGCATTCTGAGTTAATTTGCAACAACAAATTTGTAAGAATTGTTGATCAATAAAATTGCTTCTCTGAAAATAGCCTTATGGGAAACTCAGTGATGGGGGACCCGCGTGTGTTCACTAAGTGACCTTTGAGATTTTAGATGCTGGCTCTTCATAGATAGGGGAAGAAAAGGAGAAGGAAAACTTAAAACAAAGCTACTTTATAGTGATGCACTGAAATGTTTTTAGTACATTATAAGAACATAGAAACTTCACATACGTGGAACTTTGAGGCTCATTCAACAATCTAAATGCCTAGAAAATCAAGATTGAAATATAAACAATAGCTCATTTAGCATAAACCAACATATACCATTCATCTACTAGATAACAAGTTCAAAAGACAGTTTAATCTGCAGAGTCAACAACATATATTCCTGAAGTTGTACAAAATTACAAAAGGCATAGAAAAATATTTATGCACACTAAAAATAGTGATCATATAGGCCATAGGCACAATTTGATTATCACAGTTTCAGGAATAAAATCACAAGTTAAAGGCACAATTCCAAAATAATTGTCTATATTTTTCTTCTCAAAAATATGAACCCCTACAGAGGAAAAAAGAAACCCTTAAATAGCCAAGAACCAACAGCCTGGTGGAGAAAATAAAGAGCAAAAAATAACCATATGCACTGATGGCAGCACTGTTAGCAACTATGAAAGAACCTAATGAGGAGTTGGATCACAACTTCAACCTTTAGCACAACCACTATCAAATCTTCTAACAATTGGATCAAAATGGGAGAACCTGCTACCTTTACCAAAATACATATTGCTAGCGACAAATGCCCATTATCTCAAAAATGCATGCCTAGGTCACCCGATGATCACATAAGCAAAATGTGACAGCAAGAGGGAGCAGCTTGGGAACTTAACAAAACTGCACAAAGCACCTCACGAGGAACTACCACATTGCAAAATACCAAAAATACCTTTTAAAATATGGGCCCACCAAAAGAGAGTGAAAAAGAGACCTACCATGGGTTAGTCTCTCACAGCTTCCTGACAAAGGGAAAAGAGAAGCTCGGATGATTCGAGCCATGCCGCCATGTCAAAGATGCAAGGATGCAAAATTTAAAACCTTGATCAAATGAAAATAAAAAGACAGCTCCTTGAAAAGGCACGGTGGACAAGAGTCTACATTTCTTGGTGACTTCTGGGAAAATCTAGCCCGTGGGATATCAATACTAAAAAATCCTAATTCATGGACTAAGCCTATACCTCCGGCTTGAAAATCTTCTTAGAAAGATACTACGAGAGAGACCAATCATCTTCGGAAGGGATAGCCTCAACCTTGAGATCCTAAAAATTTTGATCTACCTCGCTGACATCCTTGAAAGGAATCAATTTTGACCTATTATGAGCTAACTCAAGTATAGAGAGGAGCTTGGCCAAAGGATGAAATAAAGCCTCAAACTCATCCACCCCAGGGGGGCTGCTCAGAGCTTGTAGGGATGACTAATCTTGTTGCTTCTGCACTATCAAGCTTGAAAGATACTTAGCTTCCATGACTAAACCATATGGAAGAAAAGGGGAGGGTAGGCCAACTTTTATGAAACCTTCAAGGTATTCTGTAACAAAGATGATGGAGTCCTTTAAAGCTAATAGACTTGAAACACCTTACCTGGTCATCTTGTTGCAATTGATGAAATTGTTAGTCTTCTGAATTATGTCCTCAGGATTTATCATTCCTACTGTAGTTAATTCTTGGCAAGAAGCGGTGTAAAACCAATTGACTAACTTATGAGCCTCGGTGACTTTAGGGGCCACTGCATGTATGGAAAGCTCAATGAAAAGGTCAACCTTAGTGCACAAACCACTAAAACTATTAAAAACCTCAGAGCTGGTTCTAGGAAGGAAATGAATTGCTTTATCTTTTCCCAATACACATTATGAGGCCCTACACTAGATAGGTGAAGTCTGCGGGAGGAGCAAGCTTAGAATACGATGGTTTTAAAAGTAATTCCACCTTAGCCTCTTTGTATTCCAACCACTCATGCATTTCTTTCAAATCTTATGCTTGCATTGCTACCTGATGCTGCAACATTATTATCTTAGTCTACTTATCTTATACTTCTTCTTGCAGTCACTTGTTTTCTGTCTTAGATTCATGAAGCTCCTAAATGGATTGAGCCTGCAAACTCTGGAAGTCTTGAGAAGCTTTATCTTTTGTAGCTCTTTCTTTTCTAAGAATATTTTTAATGCTAACCAATTCTTGATGTTCTTTTTCCTTCTCTGCAATAGTTTCCTACAATTGGGCTTGAACCTGAGCCAAATTTTAAGAAGCGGCTTGCACGCATAATAATTCTTGTGTTTTATCATATAATTCTTTGTTTTTTGTGTCTCTAGTAGACTGCTCTACTCATAGCTAACCCTCAGAGGCCTTTAGTACATTCTAGAGCTTGTCGTTCTCACTCTTTTCCTAAAGTATTGTAGATTGCAGACGAGTCATCTTTGTTTCTCTAGCCTTTCCTTCTTTCAGCAATTGCTCATTTGTATCTTTCACTCTTTCTAGCTTGACCCTAACCTTCTCCAAGTGGAGGGTACGCTTTAGGTAGTCCAAGGAGACCACCTTTTGTGACTCCTCCATGATTTTGACCCTATCCTGCAGTCGGGCTCTACTTAGATCGATATCAATGGCATGCATAAAATAATCCTCAGATAGCATCTAATTTCCTGGCTTGACAATATTTGGTGTCATGGCTACAAACAACAAATTTTGTGGATCCTCCCTAGAGAGGTTTGGATACAGGACTCTATGGTATTTTGGGAACCTTTAACCTTTCTTTTATATGCCCTCTGAGATCAGGTGAGCTTGATCAAATCTGCATACTACAGGAATTCTGATGGGGAAAGGATCATTTTCCCCGCAAAAGGAGCTCCTAGAGGTGGGATGAAAGGAATGGGAGTCATGCTAACTTGAAATTGGGCTGGAGTGGTCAAAGAGAGGGCATTCAGAGAAAAAGGAGGGATCTCAGGGATAACACCAACAAATGAGGAGAAAAACAACCCAATACCGAATGAGGAAATGGGTGTATGACTTGCAAACCCAAGGAAATGTGATATGGAAGATATCTCAGTTGACTGGATTGGGGTCTGAGCAGAGTGGGTCAGGCTAACTGTATTGCCGAAAGTGGGGATGCTAGGTGGGGAAGACACATATGGACTACTAGAGAGTGAGACTAATTGGGTCTGTGAGGATGGCATGAATTGCGTGACTATCTTGGGATTACTTAACATAATAGCAGGCTAGGTTGAAGATGACGCTGACATAGAAACCAAAGAATGAGAAGAAAAAAGAGGAAGAGAAAAGAGTATCTGCAATGGAGATGTTGTCGATGCAAGGGGGGTTTGTGTTGATACAGGAACCTAAGCTTGAGAACCCTTGAGAACACTATAAGTGTTCTTCTACTTCTTCTGAGAGGCCATGACTTCTTCTGGAGAAACTTGTTGCATTGGGGTTTGACTTGGTCCTTTCTTGACACTTGAGATTGAGGTCTTTCGATAGGATTCTTTATAGAGTGAAAACTAGTCTCAGGAATTGGGCCTGGGAAAATGATCTTCATTTGTTTTCCATTCCCTCAAGGTTCCTCAACTGCTTCTGCAATAGTTCCTTCATCAGTATCACTCGAAGGAGGGTCATACTCTCCTCAATGTTGCTATTATATTTCTGCCATTCTTCTTCAAAAGTCTCATCACTAGGGAGATTTCCTAATCCAATTCTCTGGTCACTTGCCTATACACCTAAATTTGATGCCTCTTATCCTTAGACCAACTATCTTCTTCCATTTTTTTGTATAAAGGGAGAAGCAATTTTTTGGTCAGGTCGTATTTTTCCTTTACTCTTTAAAAAGATAACCAAGATGGTCTTTCTTCCTTGGGGATGGGATGCAAATTTGCGTATAACGTCAGATTATCCTCCTAATGGTTTCTCAATGAATCCCAAGCGTGGCCATGCGGTACAGGCATTATAGGATTCTTCCTTGAGATGAGGCATCCATATGGGTCATAACTCCATTTGTCATTAATAACAATGAGGCCTAGCTAAACCAGCTTTGAAGTGAGTATGCCTTCTGCATAGAGTCTATTAGAGACGACAATGGGTCCAATTATCTTGTTGTCCTTGAATATGGCAACCCCATGTCTCCTTGAACCTATGCGTTGCTTGATAATGACCAGTTGCTTGAACATCTCCAAGGCCAAAGTGCAATCCGTAATAGACTACAGGAGGTGAAAAGGCTCCTCAGTGAATCCATGAGTTCTGATGAAATAAAAGTTTGGCCCTAGATACCAATCACATGGGAGAACATTGGATGTCATCCAGGCACTTTGCATTTTTGAAAAATGAGTGATTGAATCTATATCTATCTTACTCAAATCTTGCATTGTAGGGGCTAAGAAGGCATCTAAAAATGCATAGGCATCATGTGTGGCAAAAAGAAAATTAGTCCATACTCTTACAAAGCTCATTCTATTGTGACCATCATAGATTGAAAGCTCCATGAATTATTTAAAGAACTCAAGATTTTGGTCCAGAATCATATGAGTGAGGAAAGAAGTGTACCTGAACCTATGTTACTTTCTGAAATTCAGCAGTTGTTCTGCCATCTCATGCACCAAGACATCCACAAATTCAAATCAGAAAACTTCTTTCTGCTTGCGGAACTTAACCAAGAAACCCATCTAAAATGGGTGAATATTTTGATCATCATCCAAACCAAAAACATATGCCAGCATAGATGCAGTGTCTTTCACATTGTGTGGTTTGAGATCATCATAAGCCAATTAGAACTAAGGGAGCTCGGTGGACTCCAACTACCTTTGCATTAGGTTGTTACATAAACCAATAGCAGTGTCGTTGCTCCTCCAATAACCCTCTAGGGTATTTTTCTTGAAAACTATTTTATTGTTGTCAATGTGAAGAATACATAGCATATCTCTAACAATTTCTACACTTATCACTACTCTTAGTGATTCTCCTTCAATCATTGGTGGGTTTAGGGTAAAATTTTCAATGCATACATTGATAAAATCAGGGCAATGCAGCACCATAGGCACCATATATTATGGGAGGCCAAAGTGCCAAAGCTGAAAGTAAGACCTACTTGAACCACTCTTCTTCCATCTCTGATAGGCGGCCTCTCACAAGATCTTTGTCTAAACATGGAGGTTTGGGTCAAAAACATCTTCAAAATTGTCTCCAACCATGATAGTGTCTTTGATAGGGCCTTTTACTTTCACCTTAGTGTATGAACGGTTAGGCTTTGGAGAGATGACATGTGTAGCAAAAGACATATCCTGAAAAATGTCCACATATTGGCTATCAAAAGAGGTACCAGAAGCTCCTATAGATGATGCCATTCTACTGTATTTTCTCAAAATTTACACTTCGATGCTAGAAAACCTTTCTTTTGTTTATCTTACTATTGCATGTGTGTTTTATCCTTGATAAAACCCTTTTCATGAGGATGGGGTCCTTGAAAAATGTGTTGAATGGTACGTTAACCAAGAGTTAACTTGGTGGAGTGGCCAACTTGCACATATGTGTAGAATTACATCACGTGCTATGTGCACTACTACCAACTCATTGGATACTGAGGCAATCACGTCCTTTACCACCTTTTGAAAGCTTTTGCACTGGCTAGTACGATATTCTTGGAAGAAGGGCTCCCCGATCTATGCATATTTATGAAGCCCTATCAATCATGTATACGTGAGAGATTACTAAAGATATTCCACAAAAGGAAATATTATGATTACACCCATGGCGCTAGCTCGTGATTTGCACATCCTCCAAAAAGACTGCATAGGAGGGATGATTAAGGGCTAATTTGTGTGAAAATAAAAAATCATTAATGCCAACTTGTGTTAATGGATGAGCCATTGATACTTATTTAGGCATAATCTTCCTATAAATGTCACCTAAGAAATCCATTGTGATCATACTGCAAATTAGGCCTTAGTGGTTTAAGATAGGAGTGAGTCGTTGCATAGCATAGAAGTAATGGATACTCCTATTAGACTAGTGAGCATAGGCAATCAAGTTGCCTTCTTAGGAAATATCTCTAACCACCATCTATAGCTGATGACAACCCATAGAAACCTTATATTTATAGCTACCATCAAATGGGTCTTAGGAGAAGATTTTGTAGGCTCTGAGGATCGATATCATGTAAACACAGATATCGCCTCTCGTTTTGTCACCTCCCTACTAGATATTAGTCTATCCAAACACCTTACTATGTAGCTTACTGATCTTCTTTTTCGTGAGAAGTATCTAGGTGGGTTGGATGTGGTGGTTGCCTTTGCAGACCTCATCCGAGGCATTCCTGCAGCCTCAAACCTAAGGCATTATAAAGATGACGACAAGGTAGTTTTATGGCTGCTCTTGGTCTCTGGTTTTAAAACCATGTTGATAATGACACACAACTACCAAGCATGGTGAGCAGCTGATTTTTTTCTAGAGATACACATTCTCATCGAAGCAAAATGGGTAACATGGTATTCAGACTTCCAAGACTACATTTTCCCAAGAATCCTGACCCTGAATGACCCTCCCATCCTTCAAGTGATTATGCAATTCTTGGACTTAGACTCAGATTTTCAAGAGGAGTTCAAAGAAGAAGATGATGATGAAAAAAATGATGACGTCAATTAGGAGGATCTTGAAGAGGATGAAGATGACGAGGAAGAATAATCAAGCCCTTCTTTGGCAACAACTTTTAGACTCAGATTTTCAGAAGGAGTTTGAAGAAGAAGATGACGATGAAAAAAATGATGACGTCAATGAGGAGGATCTTGAAGAGGATGAAGATGATGAGGAAGAATAATCAAGCCCTTCCATCCTTCAAGTGATTATGCAATTCTTTGACTTAGACTCAGATTTTTCAAGAGGAGTTCGAAGAAGAAGATGACGATGAAAAAAATGATGATGTCAATGAGGAGGATCTTGAAGAGGATGAAGATGATGACAAAGAATAATCAAGCCCTTCTTCGGCAACAACTTTCCTTCTATTTTGTATTTTTCTCAAATGATATAATGACCTAAGAGCCTTTTTGAATGTAAATATGTAAAGAAACCATATATATAATATAAAAAACACTTTATTTTTGGCTTACATGGCTTCTTTTACTCAGAATGTGTCATTTGTTGCTTTTTCTTTTAAGGGTTTAAAACAACTCAGAACTAAAATCTTAGAGAACTAGGACAAAAAGGGGCCTCTGAAAAACAAAAAGAAACACTACTTACAATAATTACACAAAAAAATGAGGAAAAGCCTAATGAAAATATTTGAGATGGATCCCATTAATTGGGATCTCCAATAGCTCACCTTGTGAGTGCTCCAACATGAAATAATTGAAACCTTAGTACTCAAAAATGTGGAACGAACCTTCCCACAAGTGGTCAAACTTGGCGTGGTGTCCTGGCATAGCCCCGCACTTGTTATATTTTAGGACAACATCCCTTTGTTTAAAACCAGGGTCAGAGATCTTTCAATCAAACCATTTCTTTACGATTTGTTGGCGGTTTTGGAGGGACTCAAAAGCCGCCTCTCTTTCTTCTTGAAACTCTTAGAGCTCCGCCAATCTTACTTCAATAGGCTCATTTTTCGCTAGCTCTAAGGATTTCAGAAGTTGTAAGGATGGTATATTCTGCAAAATTGGAAAATGCGCTTCTTTCCCGTATACAAGCCTATACTGGGAGTTTTTCAGCACTTGCTTGGGAGTCACTCTATCTACCCAGAGTGCACTTTTAAAATGGCAATGCCACTCCCTTTTATATTCTTCCCCAATTCATTTAATAACATGGATCAATTTTTTGTTGGTGGACTCAACCAAACCATTCCCTTGCGAGTAGTAGCTTGAGGAAGTCATTAGGTAGATGCCATGGCTTAGGCAAAACTAGGTAGCCCTAGACCCTGTAAAAGCTCTAGCATTATTTGATATTATGGTCTTTGGTGAACTAAACCTTTTAGTTAGCTCCTCTAGGAAGCTCATAATCCTAGTCTCATTTGTGTTTTTCAATGGTATTGCTTTTGTCCATCATGTGAAGTAGTTTGTAGCAGTGAGGGTCCATTTGTAGCCAATGGAAGATACCAAATTGATCATACCTATGAATTCCAACCCACACTGGTAAAAAGGCTCATCAACTATTAAAATCCTAAGTGACATAGCTCCATTTCTGCACTTTCCAATGTAGAACTGGAATTCTTTGCATCTCTGGACAAGGGTGTGCACATTTTCAAACAACAAAGGCCAATAATAGCCTGTGCAGGTGATTTTCATTACTGTTGTTTGTGCTGAGAAATGACCTCCTGTGGGGCCATTATGAAACTCGTGTAGAATCTTTTTAGCTTGCTACCTATCTACCCAACGGAGTAGATCTCCATTGAAGTTTCACTTGAATAAGACACTTTCCAACAACCGGTAGCTGCTATTCTATAGCCTGTATAACCTTTTGTTTTTTGTGGGGAGGTTTGGAGGAAAATTTTTAGTTTGCATGAAGAGTTTTCAATCGATGATCAAGGTCCTCTCCTCCAATTTTGTATGCATCAACACTATCTCATCTTGAGCTTCTCCTAAGTCTTCAGATTCTTGAGTTAAGTATTCACAGAGACCTTTGCCTCAGATTACCTTGGTAGGCCTGTCATCAATATCATACTCAAGGATCTTGGTAATCCAATTATCTCTTTTTTTTGTGATTTATCCTTCCATGATGTAACACGGGATGAGCCACATACACAGTGGTCTTATTACAGGAAATGAAATGCCTAAACTTCTTTAAGCCTTTTACAATGGTGAATGCTTGATTTTCAACAAAGTTGTACTTGACTTCATGCAATTTTAGCATTTTTTAGTGGAAACCGTATACACCTAAAAATGGTCTGAAGATAATTATTTAAATACATAGTTATTTAATTAATAACTCTTCCCAATTAATTGAATTCTCAAATAATTTGATTAATTCCCCACTCAATCTACTTATAAATAAATCTAAGGATTTATTCATTAAGTTCATTTCAATAATTCCCCTTTGAGTAATTAATTCTCCCCCCATTTTAATTCACTCTTCTAATCTCATGATTAGTTAAAACAAATCAAATCATGATTTGATGAAATTAATTAACTTTTCCTAATATTTGAATTTCTAAATTCAAATATGAGCACATGGCTCCTAACTTCTAACCACCTAGCCTAACCACCCTCTAACCTAACCCATTCTATCTAATCCTAGATTTAACTAACCTTGTCCTATCTTTCACATCCTAACCTCTTTTATCCTAACCTCTTATAGGTTAGATATTCTCCCCTTCAGACACATGGCACTTTTTCCACATGTCTCCTCCCTTGGACATTTTCCCTCTCATGAGCAAGGTTCCTTGACACTTGTCACCACAGAGATGACAAGTGTCCCTTCCTCCAACCTCTTCTCCAACTTCCCCAATCTTAGCCCTTGGTATCTTCACATCAAATTTTGACCATCGATTTCTACCACCTCAACTTTGGCCTTGGAATTCCTACAAATACTCCTCATTTTGGAGAAATAAAGATCCTTTGCATCTTAGATTTTAGCATCATTACTATAGTCATTTTTTTATCTCAATCATCTAGCATAATTAGCATCTTAGATTAATCATGCATACAATCATGTATCTCATATCATTTTAGATTAATCTAGCTTAATTTGTTAATCTTTCATTCATCTAGTTTGCATTCATATAGATTAGAACTTCGTCTTGGTGTAGTCAAGTCACTGGTATTGCTTAGACAAATCTGAGAGAAAATCTATACTCGCATCTTTTAGGAGGAAATAGGTTGATTTGTTATGGTTTTATATTTATGGATTTTGATCAACTAACCATGCATGTAATGATTATTTGAGTGTTTGTGTTGCAGATGTAGATTCCAGATTTCACATAAACATAAATTAGCGCCCACTGTGGGGACCGAAACTCAATTTTTTGCCTTGCAGATCATCAAATTCTCATCCTTCAAATTCTATCTGTACATTCTATAGAATCTCGTACGATATTATTTGGTTCATAGTATGATATTATTTTCCTTATCGTACAGTTAGGTGATAATTATCGTACGGCTAGGTGAGAAATATCATATGAGTTTCTACTTTCTCGTATCAAAAATAGATTGCATTTTAGGGTTTTTTGTGATTGAATTTTGATCATGCTAATACTAACCCTGATCTATTTTGAGATTTTTCATACACTAGCCAGGTTTTGTAGGATGTTTGTCCAAGAATACGCTTGTTGCTCAAAACCAATATGACTATTGATTTGTTGTTTTTGCAAATCGCCTGAGGAGATTCAACTAAACCTTGTGTATTCTTAAGTTTTCTAAGAACTTAAATTGCGATATGGTAAATGAACAAATTTGTTTTTCATGTTTGAGAAGAGTCTAAAAGGTAGGAGAGTATGATCTTGTCTATATAGACAATCAGAAATATAGACCCTTGAAGATTTTTGAGTTTGAGATTTTAGTTCCTTTAGTAGGTTTGTCACAGTGGAAAATAGTAATCACCCTGTGAGAACGAGCCAAGTGAGTACAGCTAGACCTAAGCATTTCGAATCACTATAATAAATAGGCCTCTTAGGATTAAAGTCTCAGAGGATGGAGTTATTTGAGTTTTTTCTTTGAGATCTCTCATATCGGGTATTTTGTAGGGCCTCGCGATCTCAATCATGCTTGCGTGACTACATCTTGTTTCGGTACCTTGTCGGGCTATAGGCCTCAATCGTGCTTGCTTGTCTTAAAGGGGTAATTTTGAATGAATGTCCTTATTAATAAATTTAAGATAGAAGCTACCCGGTTCACCTCCGAAAGGGGGATAATCCTTGTGCAAGAAAGATAGTAACTCTCACAAGATACTTGTCATATCATGCCCCCATTAGCATTTGGAGTCAGCTAGTACAGCATTGAGAATCCATTATGTGAGACTCAGCGATCATATTCATATTAGCTATTGGGTGTGTACCTAAGATTGCAAGCAAAGGTTTTCTCTCTCATCCAACTTCCTTAGGATTAGCATGATATGCTTGAGGTCACTTTGCATCTAGCGTATTTGTTGTGTTTTTGTCCTTGAAACTGAAACTGAAATGCTGAAACTGGAGAAAATAATAAAAACATCAAAACTCATTGGTCAAAACTTTGTTCTTGCCAAAAACTCATCAATGTCCAGTCTTGTGTCGTACAAGTCTTCCAGTTTGTCGTTCTAGTCTCTGAGAATTATCGTTTGGTTCACCGCAAACTGTCGTACGAGTCTTCAAGTTTGTCGTTTTTGTCTCTAAGAATTATTGTCTGATTCAAACTAAACTATCATACAAGTCTTCCATTTTTTCATTCTGGTTTGTGCGAATTATCATCTGGTTCACCCTAAATTGTGGTACAAGTATAGGTAGCAGCTCATACAAGATTTCCCTTTTGTCATCTGACAGTCACAAATTCTTGTCTGGATCATAATCTTTTGTCGTATGAGACTCTATTCTCATCAGTCCAGAAACCTATGTTTTTGTATGCCTTTTTGGATCTATCGTACTTGCCTAAATAGTCCTGATACACCATAGTGAGCATATACCTAGTCTTGACATGCTAATGTTCTCAAGTATTCATCTCCAACAAGTTCAAGATCTAATATCTCAAAGTGCATTATCACATTTTCTTTGATAAACTGATCATTCAAAACTAGTTTCTCATCGGGATCTATCATCCTTTATCACAAAAATATAGTGCTTGATCAGATTAACCGCATTCTCTATCATAGGATATATTGTTCCTATTGAACTTGGTCATATCAAAAATCAAAAACTTTGCACTCCAAACTAAGATCAAAAAACTTGCAAACTCGCAAATACTTGAATGATCATTTTGTCTCTTATCAATCTATCATATATACCTCAACAATTGATCACTTATTAAGACATGTTATAGAATATTTAAACCTCCCAAAATATTCAAAACATGTGTATGCCTATTTTAACCAGGGCTCGGAGATGAAAGATCAAAGAAACAGAAATAGAAACACTTGACACGGTAGAAGATCATGAGGAAATGGCACAAGGAAATGAAATACAAGAAGAGATAAGTGATCAACGCATCAAATAAATCCAACAAGATCCTAAATTTGAAAAATTCATGGAAAAAATATTGGAGGGTGAGAAAGAAAAATACTTCTTAATGTTAGCAAAATATGGCTCTAAACTTCCCCAAGATTTTGACATAAACAATTTAAGACAAAGGCGAGGATCAAGTGACATTTACAATGACAATGAACAAAATGAAGAAATTTTCAGTCGCAAAAAGGATGTCACAAGAATTCCTGATGATGCAAGAACACATGAGGGCACACAAAGAACTAATGATGACACAAAAAGGAATCGTGATGACACAAGAACTCATGACGACACACGAAGAACTAATGATGACACAAGAAGGAATCATGATGATACAAGAAGGGATCAAGATCACACAAGAACTCATGATGATACAAGTAGAAATCATGCTGATGATCCTCTCCTAGCTCTCATGTAATAGATACAAACTCTTCAAATGCAAATTCAAGATATACAAAGGGGAACTACTAAGAGGTATTTGCTTCAATAAATCTATCCTTATCCATTTCACAGAAGTCTCAACATGATACCTTTTCCTCCAAATTGTGAAACTCCTAGATATGACAAATATTATGGAAGAACTGACCACCAAGATCATATAAGAAAATTTTGCACGATGAGCATGGAATTCACACATTAGGACACATACTTAATGAGGTTATTTCCAAAGAGCTTAAGTGGACAAGCTATGGAATGATTCTCAAAACTTCCACCCAAAATTAGATCATTTGTAGAATTGGTGGACAAGTTTTTTTCACAATATGTGTACAACATATAACATGAGATCACAATGCTAGACTTCTGTCACACCAAGAAAAAGAGTGGATAACCTTTCATGATGTTTCTACAAAACTGGAGACGATTAGCTGCCCGATATCCTCCTACGGTGCCAGAATATGAAAAGATGGACATATTCATTGACAATTTAAACGAAGAAATGAGTTATAAACTAAAAATTCAAAGTCATCCAAGTTTCAAAAAGATGATTGATAATGGAATCAAGATTGAGGAAGCTATGGTAAATAAAGGAGAGTTGAAGATATTAAAAGGAGTTAATCCTCCTCCCAACAACAATACTAATAATAAGAACAATGATAAGCCCAAGTTTTGGAACAGAAATCGAAACATCATCAATGATGGGATAGTGGATAATAATAATGTGAAACCAAAGCAACCAATTTTCAATTTATCAAGTCACACAACAATGATACAACAAGATAACAATAAACCAAAATCATCTTTTAATAATTTCTTTCGCAGGCTACAAAAAAATTAGACTTAGGGTATGGACAAGTTACTCCACAAGAAGAAACATCTTCTAGGCAGCAAAAAGATGAACTTGACATAAGACAAGAGTAGCTTGCAATCAAAAGAGAAGGAGCATCTACCAAACAAAAAGAACAAGCAAACAAAAGATCACAAAAAGAGAGAGCTTCTAATCAGCACAAACAACAAAATAATGGCACTTACCAAACAGAGTCAACTCCCAATCAAATCAAACAAGAAGCTAGTATAAATAAGTAGAACTAATAGCAAGAATAACAAAACTACAAATCAGCCCAGAGGAAGCTAAATATGAGAGAATAAAAGAGATAGCAAAGAAAACAGAAGAAACAAACCAAAAGCTATATGAACAAATCTACGAATTGCAAGTTGCTAGTGAGACAAATTATCATTTTGAAGAATCGGTTGAAGAAACTTGCTATGAAGAAGATGTGAGTGTCAGTGTAGTTCATGCGTATGCAAGACAAACGTTAGGAACTAAATTACTTGAATTAGAATCACATTCGGCGGACTTGGATTTAATCGAGGACGATCGGGAACTACTTGTGAGAGGTCATTCTGACGAGAGTATCATCCTAGACATTGAAATACATATTGAAGACTTCAAAATTTCTATCATAAACCTTAATTCCTTTGAAAAATATCAACCTAAAGACCCCTTACCTTTAATACATATTGAACTTATTGACTGAGATAATGAAGGACATACTAGAAATTGATACCTTTCCTAATGACCATGTTATAGCCTTAAAACCTCAATGCAATTGAGCCTACAACAACTTCCACTTGGGATATTGCCAACGCATCTTCCAATCAAGTGGGTGCCAAATCTCCCAGCCGCAAAAGTAAAAATAAAGAAAAAAAAATATCAGGTCTAATGCTGAAAACCATTTATCAGGAAGATTAGACCAAGGAAAAGTAAAAAGAAAGGATGCATCTAACGATGAAAACCTCCATGAGGCACCGAAAGATGGGAGATATGACACCTTACCTGAAAATTATCAAGAGAGATCATCTATACTGATTGAACCAATAGAGGTAGTCAACATTGGAACAACAGATAAAGCAAAAATTCTACATCCGACAACCTCTCTATTAGAACAAAAAAAGAAAAAATATCTGGAATTTTTCAAAAGATGACAAATCAATTTTGCTTGGTCATATGTAGACATGCCAAGGTTGGATCCAGATCTTATAATGCATCATCTAAATGTCACTCCAGGAGCTAAACCAGTAAAATAGAAATTGAGGAAGATGCATCCTCATATAGCTCTCCTTGTCAAAGCAGAACTGAAGAAATTACTGGATGTGGGATTCATCATACCTGTGGCATATCCTCAATGGGTATCAAACATAATTCCTATTTCTAAAGTAGTTAAAAGTATCAGAGTATGCACAGACTTCAAAGATCTCAATAATGCATATCCAAAGGATGACTTTCCTTTGCCTAATATTGACATCATTGTTAATTTAACTACTAGATATTCCATGTTTTCTCTAATGGATGGTTTCTCAGGATATAATCAAATTAAAATAACTCTAGAAGATCAAGAAAAGATAACTTTCACGTGTCCATGGGGTCCTTTCTGCTCGAACGTCATGCCATTTGGACTAAAGAATGTAGGTGCTACTTATCAGAGAGCCATGACAATAATATTCCATGACATGATGCATGCATTCATGGAAAACTATGTAGATGACATATTGGAAAAATCATACAATAGAGAAGAACATCTAGAAATACTGGAAAAGATATTTGATCGGTTAGAACAATACAAGCTAAGGCTCAATCCAAAAAAATGTGCCTTTGGTGTCACGTCAGGTAAGCTATTGGAATACATTATTTTACCTAGAGGTATAGAAGTAGATCCCGCTAAAGTTAAAGAAATCATGGAAATGGCATCTCCCAAAAATATCAGTCAACTCATATCACTTCAAGGAAGATTGAAATCAATTAGAAGATTTTTTGTTGAGTTTGCAGATAAATGTCAACCATTTACACATCTATTGCACAAGAATGTTCATTTCAAATGGGACAATCAATGTGAAGAAGCATTCAACAAGATCAAAGAATATCTCATGCAACCACCAGTCCTAATAACACCAATTCAAGGAAAGTCATTGTTACTATATGTATCAGCCATAGAAGTATCATTAGGAGTTATGCTCGCACAACAGGATAATGAAGGAAAAGAACGAGCTATTTACTACATCAGTAGAACATTAGTGGGATACGAGCTCAATTATTCACCAACAGAGAAAGCATGCTTAGTAGTAGTATTTGCTTCTCAAAATTTATGACACTATCTACGCACTCACTCATCAAACTGATTGTTAAAATAGATCCCTTAAAGTATTTGCTCAGTAAGGCGACATTAATAGGAAGATTAGCAAAATGGGTCATGATCCTGAGTGAATTTGATATTGAATATGTGGATAGAAAATCTATCAAGAGACAAGTTATTGCAAACCAGCTGGTCAAAGCACCACTTCAAGATGATCATCCCTTAAACATTGAATTTCCAAATGCTAATATCCTCATGGTCACCAAATAGATATGGCATTTGTACTTTGATGGTTCATATACCCAACATGGATCAGGAGCAGGCTTTTTATTAATCACATCACAAGATTACACAATTCCAAAGGCATATAAATTAAGTTTTCCATGCACCAACAATATAGCACAATATGAAGCTTTGGTCAAAGGAATCAAGATGGCCATAGAATGGAACATCACACAATTACAGGTTTTTGGAGACTCTCAGCCTATCATTAATCAAATTAATGATGATTATGAAACAAAGGATGACAAACTAATGCCTTATAAAAAGATGGTAGATGATTTCAAGAAGTATTTTGTAGAAATCACTTTTAAGCAAATTCTGAGAAATGACAACAAAGTAGTAGATTCCATGGTAACACTTGCTTCTCTACTGTAGACACAGGAAAATCAAGAGCGTTACGAATTCCTGTTGGAAGAATTGTTTTACCCTGCACATAATTGTCTTGATTCCCAAATTATCTATCACCTTGTTGGGCGTGACTTCTACCATTATGGCCAAATTTATACATACCTAAAAGATAATACCCTCCCTCCTGACTTGTAGAAGAACCAAACTTGAAATTTGATCCGACAATCTTCCCATTATATTCTTGTTGTGGATACCCTTTTCAACGAGGTCTAGATGGTACTCTCTTAAGATATCTCAAGCAAGAATAATATGAGAAGGCTTTAAATGAATTCTATAATGGCATTTGTTGCACTCATTCAAGTGGTCTTACCCTTTCAAAAAAACTCATACGCTTGGGCTATTATTGGCCAACTATGGAACGAGATTCTCTTCACATAGCTAAAACATGCAAACAATATCAGATCCATGGCATTTTAATTCATGCACCATCACAAAAGCTTCATGCTTTAGCAACCTCTTCACCTTTCTATCAATGGGGTCTTGATCTAGTAGGAAAGATAAATCCTCCTTCATCCAATGGTCACAAATTCATCCTCGTAGCTACAGAATATTTTTAAAAATAGATTGAGGTAGTACAACTCACAAATATCACAAGAAAACAAATTGCAGCATTTATCTTGAACTACATCATATGTTGCTATGGCATACCCATAACCATTATCACTGATAATGGGTGACCATTCAAGAACCAGGATGTACAAGAGCTTTGTGAGAAATTTCAAATCCAACATAGATTCTCCACACCCTACTATCCACAAGGGAATGGACAAGCAAAAGCATCAAACAAAACCATTTTGAAAATCCCCAAAAAGACAGTGAATGATCTTGCCAAAGATTGGCATATTCAATTGAACCCTGCTCTATGGGCCTACCATACTAGTATCTGCACACCAAGAGGAACCACAGCTTTCTCTCTTGTCTATGGATCAGAAGCAATATTGCCCATAGAAGTAGAGATACCTTCTCTACGAGTATCATTAAAAAGCCTTATCCTAGATGAAGAACATCGAGTATCCAAACTACAAGAGCTAGAATTGATCCATGAATGACAACAAAATGCCTTTGATCATTTGAAGGTGTATCAGCAAAGAATGTGCCAAATTTATAATCACAAGGTCAAACCAAGAGCCTTTCAAGTTGCAGAACTAGTGCTCAAGGAAAATCCACGAAACCAGTCAGATCAAGAAAAGAAAGGGAAGTTTGAACCAAATTGGTTGGGTCCATTTGTTGTCACAACAACATTTGGGTCAGGAGCCTATCAGCTATCAATGCCAGACGGGGATCAGCTCGAGGAACCCATCAATAGCATGCATCTAAACAATTTTTATGTCTAAAAAGTAGAAAATCAAAAAATAGTATAAAATCAAAAAATCCAAAAAAAGTGAAAAAGCAGAAAATGCAAAAATAGTGAAGAAAAAAAAATCAAATATGAGAAAAAGTGCAATAAAAATAGATGGTGAAAACCTGGAAATAGGCGCTATCTGTCAGCTATCTCTTCCTTCTATTAGTTCATGCATCCTTCTGCTTGCATTCATTTTCATCAACGTTGTTCATATCCATAATATAGCCTTTGTACATGCGCAAGCTTCGCAAGTGATTTCTCACCATGGTTTGGATCATTATATATACCATAATAAAGTTTGTTTCTAGACTAGGGGCAAAATCTTGAACCTAGCTAGGGGCGAAATTTCCTTGGGCTTAATCTAATAAGTAGAACAACAATAGGCAATACTTGTCAAGCGAAAACTGAGACACATTAAACGTTGAACACAAAATCAATTGTCAACCATCAAACTACCCATTGTTAGTCTAAACATGACAAACACATATTAATGGATGATATCTTTTGGCTAATTATTTTAACACTTTGATAATAATGGTTCAACTATTTTATCTTGATTTTCACTATCATGATTTCTGAGTGACTCAAGGTTGTCTCTGACTACAGATTCATGGATGGAACATGATATTTTCTTGTCTACCATTTGTAAATTAATCATTAATATGTGTAAATTTGTCTTAGGATATGATCATCGGAGTATCATCGAAGATATTTCGGATTTGCATATAGAAATGGTTAATATTGCATGTTTTACGCAAGCAACACTCAAGTCATCTTGGTTCAATTATACCTCGATGCTTGTGCTAACTTGCAATATCAATACCCAGGAAAGTAGTACTCAGGTCATCATGGCTCAATTATACCATCAATGTTTGCACTCACTTCCCACATTTTAAAATCTCAATGATGACAAAACGCAATGACCAAGTGCTTGATCCGATCGCAAAATTGCATCTCATTTGCATTTACATTATTTAAAGTAGATTGCATTTCTTTTAGCATGGGATCACAAAAGCTCATCTTTTTCCAAGGCCAAATGCTTCAACAGGTGTTATCTCTCTTATTACGTGATTGAGTACATTGGACATTAACAAAAATAATCAATTCATTCATTCAGAATGATAAGTTAGTTAATTTCATCACATGTCAGCATTGCATAATAATACATCATTCATATAGATCCATCATCCATATAGATCATTAAATCTTTCATTCATTCATAAATATCAATCATGTCAAAATACATCATCAT
This sequence comes from Cryptomeria japonica, assembly GCF_030272615.1. Taxonomy (NCBI): domain Eukaryota; kingdom Viridiplantae; phylum Streptophyta; class Pinopsida; order Cupressales; family Cupressaceae; genus Cryptomeria; species Cryptomeria japonica. The sequence continues at coordinate 325,913,472 of NC_081410.1, forward strand.
TGCATTGTGTTGCATGCATCTCATATGAGCATGCATGGGAAAAGTCATAAAAGCATCATACAAATAGGAAACATTTCATTACACATGAGTCACGTAGTACATATAGTATCATCTTGTATCATCATATAAGAGGTGTGCATCCATCATCTACAGTCCATAATCATATAGCAAGTAGAATGCATCCATAATCTTATAGACCATATAAGGCAAATAGGATCGACTGCATATCATATCATTAGAAATAATCAAGGTCCAATGTACAATGATATCACAAAAATGTCAAAATATATCGCAGGAATCATCAATGGTGTATACAAAATCAGATCAATGATCAATCTATCATATCAATGTCCACTAGGACGATGACCAAAACTTTCTCCAGATGTTGTCGGCCTAAATGAATCTCAGGCTACTCCCCTGAATGCACCAACATCGGCACATCTAAATCTTCCTGCAACGGGATATCAACAAAATGTCATTTATTTATCAAATCAATCTCTTTGATCATTTGATTTGCTATCCTATCCGCTCACTAGAGATTTCCATCAATCTCTTTGAGCACCCATCAGTGATTCTCATTGATCATGAGGTCATGCATCTAGTATTTTCAATCTTGAGTTTACATCATTGACACTCATCAATCATGAAGTCAATCAAACTCATCCTATCAGAACATCAAATCTTGAGTTTATATCATTCACCCTCATCGATCATGATGTCAATCAAACTCTATCAATAATCAATTCAAGAAAAACATCAAAGTAATAAGAGAACTAACACTTTCATCAACCAAATTTGCTGGAATCAAGTAAATTTTATCGGGAAAACAATTTCACACAAATCCAAACAATTTAATCATCAATACTCTCAATTGATCTCCCAAGGGGACATTCTCATATCGTCATCTATTAATCAATGTCTGGGGCATCCTCACATCATAATCTATCAATCAGCATCTGGGGCATCATATCAAAATCATATCCGCATCAAATCGATATTTTTATTTGAACCAACGCATCATCACACATCATTTCAAAGAGGGTCAAAATGTATACACCTAAAAATGGTCTGAAGATAATTAATTAAATATGTAGTTATTTAATTAGTAACCCTTCCCAATTAATTGAATTCGCAAATAATATTATTAATTTCCCCATTCAATCTACTTATAAATAAATCTAAGGATTTATTCATTTAAGCACATTTCAATAATTCCCCTTTGATTAATTAATATAAATTAATCAATCCTCCCCCCCATTTTATTTCACTCTTCTAATCTCATAATTAGTTAAAACAAATCAAATCATGATTTGTTGAAATGAATTATATTTTCCTAATATTTGAATTTCTAAATTCAAATATGAGCACATGGTTCCTAACTTCTAACCACCTAACCTAACCACCATCTAACCTAACCCATTCTATCTAATCTTAGGTTTAACTAACCCTATCCTATCTTCCACATCCTAACCTCTTTTATCCTAACCTCTTATGGGTTAGATATTCTCCCCTTGAGACACAGGACACGTTTGCCACATGTCTCCCCTTGGACACATGCCCTCTCATGAGCAAGGTTCTTTGACACTTGTCACCATAAAGATGACGAGTGTCCCTTCCTCCAACCTCTTCTCCAACTTTCCCAATCTTAGCCCTTTGTATCTTCAAATCAAATCTGGACTGTTGATTCCTGCCACCTCATCTTTGGCCTTGGAATTCCAATACATACCCCTGATTTTGGAGAAATAAAGATCCCTTGCATCTTAGATTTTAGCATCATTACTATAGTATTTTTTTATCTCAATCATCTAGCATATTTAGCATCTTAGATTAATCATGCATACAATCATGTATCTCATATCATTTTAGATTAATCTAGCTTATTTTGTTAATCTTGCATTCATCTAGTTTGCATTCATATAGATTAAATCTTTTATCTTGGTGTAGTCAAGTCACTGGCATTTCTTAGACAAATCTAAGAGAGAATCTATACTCGCATCTTTTAGGAGGCAATAGGTCGATTTGTTATGGTTTTATATTTATTGATTTTGATCAACTAACAATGCATGTAATGATCTATTGAGTGTTTGTGTTGTAGATGAAAATTCCAGATTTCACACAAACAGAAACCAAATGGATGCTCCCCTATACCTTATGCGTCTTTATGTGTTAATACAACAACAATACTGAAACTACTGGCATAAACATACATGCAGAAACCCTTGGACATATCCAGATTAGCTAGGACAGGGCAGATGAGATGCCTTCTTTGTTTTTTTTCAAAAGCTTCCTTGGCCTCCAGTGTCCATTTGAAATGCATATCCTTTTTAAGCATAAGGCTGATCGGTCTTACCATTCCAGCAAAATCTAAAATGAATTGATTGACAAAATTGATCTTTCCCAAAAAAATATTGGACACACTTCTTGTTAACTGGCAAGGGGATCTCTTTGATAGCATTCACCCGCTCGGGGTCAATCAACACTCCTTCTTTGGAAACTACATATCCTAGTGAATTCCCTTGAGGTACTCCGAAGATACATTTCTTAGGGTTCAGAGAGACGCCAAACTCCTTGTACTTCTAAAAAAATAGCTCCAAATGGTCGAAGTGATCTTATTTGTGCTTCCAAAACACTGTCAAGTCATCCAGGTAAATAAGAATTATCTTGTTAATTATCTCTCAGGAAGCTATATCCATAGCCCTTTGAAAAATCAGCACCAACATTAGACAAACCAAAAGCAATCTTATGCTAGGTGAACATTCCCCATTTGGTGGTGAACATGGTTTTATGTTGGTCCTCTAGTTTGACAAGGAATTGGTTGTACTCGGAGAAGTCATCAAGCATAGAGAACATTTCATACCAACTATTGTATAAAGAAACTACTAAATTAGAGGAAAAGGATAATGGTCCTTCAAGGATTCCCCATTCAGGTCTCGAAAACCCACACAAAGGTGAATGTCTCTGTTCTTTTTTCGAACTAGCACCAAGTTAGAAACCCAGGTGCTATGCTTAATCAGATAGATAATCTGTGAGTCAATTAATTTCCACAACTCTTGTGACATCAAGGATTCTATCTTTGGATTTACCGGATGTTGTTTCTGCCAGACAGGCTTTGCTTCTTCAGAAAGCTCAATGGTATGTTGGATTACCTCTAGATTATACCCACGAAGCTCGTCATACGACCATGCAATTACCTCAATATATTTATCACAGAAGTGGATTAGCCTATCTCTATCATGTTGGGGAATAACTTTACCTACCTTGAACTTCCAACCATCCCCAACATGGAGTTTGGTATAATCATCTTTATCTGTTATGAATTTCCTTTTATCATTTCTAAAATATTCACAATCCAAAATATTTTCTAGTGTGATCAAACCTTTAGGAATTTTGTTTGTCTTTAACTAGATCACTCGGTTGTCGTATGCCTCAGACACCTTAGGCTACAATTGGTCCATGAACTCTTCAGATTGTTAGATGAACATAGCTATATGTTCATTGCTTTCAAAAACTTGTCAATGGGTGTCATTTTTGGGTATAGCAGGTCTGACAATTACTCGGACTGAATGTTAGTTTTCTAATAATTTTGATGTGGGATCAAACTGGGACCCTATAGTGGCCATGTGGTGTGCAGCTTCATTTTTCTTCCGAGGAATCCTTTGAATATTCAAAGCTTCAAAGCTCTCAATAGGGTCCCAAACTCTATGGCGCTATGAATGCATACAGACATATTTTGCAGCTAATATCCCTCGGACCCGATGGATAACTAACTCTGAATCTCCTAAAACTCTCAGTTGCTTGACTCTGAGGCGCTCTGAGGCGTTCTGAAGACTTAAACAATGAACCAAACCTTCGTACTCTGCCTCGTTGTTAGAATAGGCAAACTTAAGACACAAACACCTCAAGGTCTACTCTTCAGAAGGCAAAGTGATACAAATGCTAGGTCTAGATCCGGTCCTGCATCTGGCTCCATCAAATTGGAGGGTCCAGAGTTTGGAGGTCAGCTCTTCTTTTTCTTTTTCTTTGTCTTGCAGGTACTTTGTGTAATACCCTAAAAATGGTCATCTAAACCATGGGCCCCTAATCTCGACAAAATCACCAAGGTCCTAAGCAAAGGCAATTAAAATTAATCTTGAGCACACAATTAATTTCTTAAATCATCAAATGTCACACGACAAATTAATCACTCTGAATTAATTAAATATATATTTAATTACATGATCATTTCATGTAAATTATTTTTAAATAATTATCCTATTTATTTTATTAAATATCCTACCATATTTAATTAAATAAATCAATTTGCCATTAATTCATCAAAAGAAGAATTAATTGGGAAAAAAGAATTAAAAATTGAAAAGAAATCAAATGGAGATAATCTTGAAAAAGAATTAAAAATTGAAAAATATCAAGAAAAGCAATTAAAATAATTAAATCTCAAAATTGAATGAAATTGAGAATAAATTAGTTTTTTCTGATTTTATCTTAATTTTTGTTAAATTTCCTTTAAAACTGAGAAAAGCAGCCAATCACATCAATTCACCCAGATTGTGCTTCTTCTTGGGAAATATTGACCGCTCATCATCATTTGATCTTGACCATTGGTTTCTTTTTGAATTGTCTATAAATTCAGGCTCTCATCTCCTAATCAAGGGTCCTAGAGAATATATTGTTATCATGTTGTATTTGCTCTAGGTTTATTAAGATTTCATATTGAGAATATTTGCATATTAGTTATCCCATATTTGTTAAATCATTTAGCTTAATATTTATTCATAGGTTAATCATATTATCCTAATATTCATTAATCTTGCATATCTAGCTTAATCTTGCATCCATTTAGCTTAATTTCATGCTCATATAGATTAAATCCTTTGTTTAGGTGTTTTCTAGTCACTGGTATTGCATATAAACATCTAAGAGCAAGACTAAACTCGCATCTACTATAAGGCAATACGTCGATTTGTGATGGTTTATTATTCATTATTGATAGATTTACTAACCATGCATCTAATGACTTAATTGAAGTGTTGTGTATACTAGATACAGATACAAGTTCACTTTTCACGCACATTTTTGGTGCCCGCTGTGGGGCCCATAATTCAGTCCTTAGGCCTCAAAATCATTTCTTTAGTTTTCAGTTCTCATCCATACAGTCTCTGTGAAAGGTCATACGAATAGCCATTCTTCGTCGTACAAAGTTTTGTCAGGTCCTGTCTTTTATTGTTCAATTCAGAGAGAATACTCATACTAATTTCTACTCTAAATATTTGATTTGGTGTTTTGTCGTTCGGGTCTGTGATAATACTCGTATGATAAGGTATATACTATCATACGAATTTATGTTTTCTCGTTTCAAAAACATTATAGTTTTTAGGGTTTTTTGTGAATGAAATTTGGATTTTACTAACGTTGATGCTAACCCTGGTCTGTCTTCTGTCTACCTAAGATTTTCATAGCCCAACTGGTTTTCTGCAGAATGCTTGTCAAAGAATATATCAATTGAACATACGTTTGTCAAAGAATCAAAAGCAAAATGACTACTAATGCATTGTTCGTGTAGGTTGCCTAAGGAGAATCAATTAAACATTGTGTATTCATTTAGTATTTTTGTAAGCACTTAAATTGCTATTTGGTTAATGAACAAATTTGTCTTTTGTGCTTGAAGAAAATTCTGAGAGGTAGGAGAGTATGCTCTTGTCTTTTACAAACAATCAGAAATCTAGACCCTCAAAGCTTTTTCTAAGTTTTGAGATTTGTGTACCTTTAGTGGGCCTGTCACGGTTGGAAAAAGTAATCACCCTGTGAGAACAGCCCAAGTGAGTACAGTTGGACCTGAGCATCCAACTCACTATAATAAATAGGCCTCTGGTGATTAAAGTCTAAGAGGAAGGGATTATTTGAGTTTTTTCTTTGTGATCTCTCATATCGAGCATTTTGTAGGGTCTCGCAGTCTCAATCACGTTTACATGACTATAGCTTGTTTCGATACCTTGTTAGGATATAGGACTCAATCATGCTTGCGTGACTTCAAGGGGTAATTTCGAACAGAATTCCTAACTAAGAACTATAAGATAGAGGCTACCCAATTCACCTCCCGAAGGGGGATAATCTTTGTGCAAGAGAGATAGTAACTCTCCAAGACACTTGTCATATCGTGCCCCCATTAGCATTTGGAGTCGGCAAATACGGCGTTGAGAATCCATTGCATGAGACTCAATGGTCATAATCTGATTAGCTATTGGATGTGTACCTAAGTCAGCAAGAAAAGATTTTCTTCTCTAAGCCAACTTCCATAGGGTTAGCATGATGTGATTGAAGTCATTATACATCTTGCGTGTTTACTGTGTTTTCATCCCTAAAACTGAAACTAGAGAAAATGAATCAAAAACATCAACAACTCAGTGATCAAAACTCTGTCTATATCCAAAACTGGTCTCTATCAATCATCAAAAACTGGTCTCTCTCAAGTGTCAAAACTCTGTCTATCAGAATTTCATCTCTGTCCAGTCTTCTGTCATGCGAGTCTACTAAATTTTTGTCCTGCTACATACATATTGTCATACGAGTCTTCATTCATCCTATCAGTTTGTCGTCTGGCTCTATTAAAATTATCATACAAGTCTACACAATTGTCATCTTACCCTTATCGTATTGTCATACGAATAACTATCATACTCAATATATTGTCATCTGGAGGCCACCAAACTGTCGTACGAGTTTAGACAACAACTCGTACGAGAAACTATCTTTATCGTTCAGGAGTTGCTAAACTGTCATCTGGGTCTAAAAACTTTGTCATACGAATTCCTGAATTTGTCAGTCCAGAACAGTCAAACTTTCCTAAATTGGTCTACAACGAGCATAAAATTGGTCATCATAATCCTAAGCATAAACAATCTTGATAGTGTACCCCTGTCGTTGTGTTGCACAATTTTGTCGATTGTCTCTCAGCTAGTTCAATCAACCACTTATGAAACTTAAGTCACTTAGACCACGTCTTACACAATATATATCATTCCTGAAACTAGACTGAGTCTTACTCACTTCTCTCAAATCACACTAAGTTACTGAGATCGTGTCTTATACAGGATAGATCTTTCTTGAAACCAAGCTAAATCTTAGTTACTCAATCACTACGTTAAATGAACAACTAGTTGCAATTCAATCTTGACTTCTGCATCACATCTAGCTCTCGGTCATATCAGTCATAAATGCCTATTTAAACCAGAAGTTCTCACAAGAAAACTGACAAAGGTAAAGGGCCATCCTTTTCATTAAAAGACAAACCATTCTTTGTAGACGATCCCATCTCTAATAAGCCCTCATCATCAAATCTACCATTTTTTTATTGACCCTTATCTCCCACCATGTCTGGAGAAAGGCAAGAAAGACAAGTTGCTAAACACGATACTTATAAAAACCTCAGCACCCATGCTACTGATAGTGATTCCTCATCGAGCAATTCTAAAGCCTTTGAACCTACAAAAGTTGTTATAAATAGATGTCTAAAGAATAAACATTTCTGAAAAATGATGAAAATCATCATGACTAGAGAAAAGGAAGAACATTTTCTAGAGCTAGCAAAGAAAGGAGCTAAACTTAATATTGAGTATAACATTGAAACCCTTATCACTAAAGAGGAAGAGACACCTTTAACGCTGGTAAATAAACAATTACAAGCATTACAAATTGAAATCAAAGAACTAAAAAACAAGGATAAATCATCAAAGCAATATTCTCTGGACACAATATGCCCGTTTCCATTTGACAAAAACCTATACATAGCTCCATTTCCTTCAAGAGTGGAGATTCCTCAGTTCGACAAATATGATGGAAATGAAGATCTTCAAGACCATGTCAGATAATTTTGTGCTTTATATATGGAGTTCATGCACAAACAAACATATCTCATGCACCTTTTCCCGAGGAGTTTAGGAGGACAAGCTATAGAATGGTTTTCAAGCCTAGCTATGAGAATTAAAACTTTTGAGGAATTAATCGAATTGTTTCTCCAACAATACTCCTATAACATTCATCATCTAGTCACTCTGTTTGAGCTTTGCAATACCAAATAGAAAATAGGAGACCCTTTTCTAACTTTTCTTCAACGTTTTGAGAAAGACATTCTCTAGATATTCACGGCCTATTCCAGATTCTGAGAAGATGGATATCTTTGTCAATAACTTGATCCTTGAATTGAAGTACAGTATCCAAATGCAATTGTACCCGTCATTCACCAAAATATTAGATAGTTCCCTCAGAATGGAAGATGTGCTTACAAAGAAAGGAGATATATCACTTTGGAAAGAAACATAGCAAGGTTCTAGTTCCAAAGAAAATAAAAAATACTGAAAATACGGCAAAGATAACAATGAAAATGTTGTTAATGATGGAGTGGTAGAGATTGTTAAAGAAAAATCAAAACCCACAATTTTTAATCTGGCTAGTGGCACACAAGCACTCAAAGTAGGTGAAACTATAGCAGAAAATCCTCCAAAAAAATCAAAAGAATGGTTTAAAGAGAAACCTTGGCTTTCAAAGCCTAAACGCGATTTCACTCCTCTGGAAGAATCATATGAATCAAATTTTAAAACTTTATTGGCAAATGATTTGATAACATTGTCAGACAACTCTAGACCATATGATCCAGAAGTTAAACCTAAATGGTGGAGGGAAAACAAATACTATGAATGTCATTGAAACAAGGGTCATACAACAAACAACTTAATGAAGCTCAAACATGAGATTCAAGACCTCATCGATGTTGGAAAAATTATTGTTGGAAATCACACGACTAATGTTGATCACAAAGCTTTTAAAGATCCCTTACTTGCTTATGAACAATGTGATTCCTCACAATCCAAGAGAGGTGCCAAAGTCAATTACACCTACACTAACAATGACAATGTGATCAACATGATTGAAACTTCCCAATCTGATCATTGTAATGTGATCATAATCAAAGATAAATAGAATAAAGCACAAACTGCCAATGTTGTGACCCGCACGCAAAAGAAGGTTACTCTCCAAGGAGCTAGTTCCTCAACTTTTGCTCAAACAACATCAAACCTAGCAATTTCTTCAAATAGGAAACTAGATACAAACATGGCTAAATCTAAACTATTGGCTTCATCATCCTCTCCTGTTTATAGCATTGTCTAACAATTGAAAAGAACTAACGCTCAAATCTCCATTTTTGAATTGCTTATGATCTCTTCTACTCATAGAGAGATCCTGGACAAATCTTTACTCACTACTAATATCCCTAAAGATTTAGATGTAGATCAGTTTCAATTTATGGTGGGTCACCTGACTTCACCTCATTACCTCACTTTCTCCAAAGAATATGACAACTCATTGAATCACCCGCATAACCAGCCATTACACATTGGAGCTATGATCCATAAACACCGAGTCAAACATGTTTTTATAGATGGAGGTGTTGGGTTGAATATTTGTACCTACATTCTACTGACACAACAGGGATTTTCTCAAAATGTCATTGATCCTACAAAGAAAATAACAATCAAAGCTTATGATGAAGAAGAGAGAACCTCTAAAGGTCTGGTACTATTACCGATCAGGGTAGGACCTATGGAAAGAGATTTTATCTTTCAAGTGATCGACCTTCCTCTTTCATACAACATCTTACTGGGTAGGCCATGGATTCACGAAATGAAAGTAGTACAATCTACATATCATCAGTGCTTGAAATTTCCTTATAACAAAGTTGAATTCAGTATTCATGTTGATACAAGCTATACCTATAATGCATTAACATAGAGTACTGATACTTTTGTTCCTCATAACAGAGCAACCTCTACAGTTGAAAGTTCAGTAAATTGATGAAAGATTTGGAAAAGAAATTAAAAATCACAGATACTGGGATGGATGGATACAAAATAGAACCTGTACTTTCACTAATGTCTCTTCCTCCACCACCACGATAGTCGAGAAAACCATCAGAGGTTATGAAGCCACAAACTTCAACTCTAAATGTCATTTATGATGGTATCTTTGTACAGTACTCTACTTCCCTTGCAAATGAAATAGAAGAGGATGTTGTTCTCAAATGGCTTTTCAAAGAAGATAATAAAAAACAAAGAAATATGACATTGTGAAATTTCCCCTACACAATATGGTCTAGGCTATAAGATGATTCAACGCATGGGATATTCAGGTACCAGTCCTCTAGGCAAGTGTCAAGAAGGTATTGTTGAGCCTATTCAGCTACAAACTAAGTCTACAAATGATAAAGTTGGACTCAAATACAATCTAAGCAAGTCATCAGATCAGAAACATACTTCTCATCATCAACTGAAGTGGAGGAAAAAGATACTACCTTTAACATCACAAGAAATAAATACTCAGCAAACTCAAAAAGAGTATGAAAATAAACAAGAAGAATTGGAAATCAAAAGAGAAGAAGCAACTGGTAATCAAGTTCCAATTGTGACAACAATAACACTACAAGAAGTAGAAATCCTAGAAGATATGACAGGAGAAATTGAAGGAATTAAAGAGTTGTTTGCACCACTGAACATTTCGGTCACATATACAGGTAGAATGCAAATAGATGATTTAGAAATTGGCTCGAATGAGTATGAATGGGGTCTAGATCATCTCTCAGATACATCTGCTACAGAAACTCCTCAAGAATCTAGTGATATCATAGATGAAGCACAAGAGATAATATTCTTAAAGTTGCAAAAGGAAATAGAGGAAATCAGACTAAAAAGACAAGGAGACTATGAACAATAGCTGAAAGAAGAAAGAGCACAAGAAATTCTTCACCTACTATATCTCCCTCTAATGAGATAGAACAACTCAGATATGGAACTACAAAAGAAGAAATAGAAGCTACAGAAGCAGGACCAGTCATTAGCCCAGAGGAAGCCGAATGGAAAAGACAACAGAGACTAATAGAGCCATCAAGGTTATCCCAACAGGTATGTCAAATACAAGTGATCAATGAACCAAATCACGAAGGAACTTGCAGCATCAAATATGTAAATATTGATACTATACATACTTTTACTCAATCACTTGAAGAAAAGTCAGAAACTCCATCTTATGACTCTGATCACTTTGACATAAGCTCTATTTATGACAATACCTATTCGACATCAAACTATGACTACTCCGTCATCAATGTTGAGATTCTGCCTACTGACCTTGTTACTGTCTAACCATGATATGTAGTCCAGTCTGGAGTAGAGGACGGTGCTAGGAGTAGGTCTTTTGGGTTAGGTCCACTAAATATTAACATGCACTCTGATAATCATGTTGTAACTCCTCCTGGTCTCAAGACACTTACGCAAGGTAGTCTTCTGGAACTAGACTTGTTGGTTTGAGGTTATGATGATAATACCATGAACTCCCTTGAACTTGTTAAAACTTTATCCTTGGTACATCCTAAACTGATTGACTGTACTATTCATGACCAACCTTTGAATATACCTACCTTCGCTAATAACTACACATTATCCTGCTATCTTAATGCAGTTGAACCAATGGACTCTTCCACCAGTGAACAAAGTGGCAACATGATAGCAGCAAGTGTCAAGTATCTTAGTCGCAAAAAAAAATAAAAAAATTGTCAAGCAGGTGAAAACCTGGTAAACAGGTGCCTCTTGTACTCAAGCGCTCCATCTATCAATGCAACGTTGGCATTTCTCATTTTCATTCCCTCTTTCCTACATCCTGGCTTTCACTTGTACATATCTTTTAGTCACTTTTGTGACATCCTGGTTCTTTTGGAACCCTCATGGCTTGAAATAGATCAATGTCCTAGTATTAGGGTAATCGACTGATCAATCTACATGTCCTAAGCAGTATCAACCAAGTCATCTTTTTGTCAGTAGTACCAGGTCATCCACTCTGAGTCGGTCACCTGTCTCCTATCCACTACAGAGTTTTAAAAAAAAAATTTGTGAAGTAGATGAAAACCTAGTAAACAGGCACCTCTTGTACTCAAGCGCTCCATCAATCAATGCAATGTTGGCATTTCCCATTTTCATTCTAGCTTTCCTGCATACTGGCTTTCGCTTGTACATATCTTTTAGTTGCTTTTGTGACATCCTAGTTCTTTTGGAACCCTCGTGGCTTGAAACCGATCAATGTCCTAGTCTTAGGGTAATCGACTGATCAATCTACATGTCCTAAGAAATATCAACCAAGTCATCTTTATGTCGGTAGTACCAGGTCATCCACTCTAAGTCAGTAACCTATCTCCTATCCACTATAGAGTTTTATCATTGAGTACACAAGCAAAACAAGACTACTAAAAATAATCACTAAACTGTTTGAGATATGCATGAAATTTTCTTTGTGTGTTGTTTTTTACATTCGCTTTCAATTATTATTCCCTCTGAGTAACTCAAGGAAGTCTATCTTGACTAAGAGGAGAAAGGATTGGGGGCATAATATTTTTTCTTTTTTTTCTGGTTGAAGGAATGAATCTGATGATCTAGAAATATCTAATCAGCTGGGTGTCTGTGATAAGTGCCTTCACATCAAGGTAAAATCGCCACACATACCTCAACTCCACTTATTTTTATGCTACATGGAGGTTGGAGTCATTTCTTTGTCTGTTTGAGGGAATTCTGTAATGTGCAATCCGGATGCATGTGTCATTTGTCCAAGGATGTGAACAAAAAAAGGGTCATTGCGGAAAAGATAATTAATATTGCGTATGAAAATAAAGGAACTTTGTTTTCCCTGTTGTGATTATAAATTTCTCAGTGATGAAAATTAAGCATTCCAAATCCAGTGACTAGGTTTAGGTTGCATTCATTCTAAATTTTATACATTTTGAGTGATTTCGACATGATAACAATAATCTCTTTAGCTTTTGAATGAGAGTTTGAAGTATCATCATTTCTCAGCTCAGTGGTATCTTATTCATAATCATTTCTACAATCGAGTACTTGTATATTGAGTTGTATATTCATAATCATTTCTATGATCGAGTACTTGTATATTGAGGTGTTAGTTGCATACATGAGAATCTTATATAGATCCATACATTCCATTATATATTTATTTGCATTCATATTATTTCATGAAAAAAATTAACATCTGCACTACTAGTTACTCATTTTCATCATTTATTTGCATATTAAAAAAAAAACATTCATACACATCTCCTTTGCACACATCCATATTGAACAGATATGCATACCTATAGAATAAATCATATAGAAAGACATCTCATAATCAATCAACACAAGTATGATGAAATCAAATCAAGATCTTGTATATATCATCATAATCTCAATATCTCAGAGTACAAATAATATACACTATCATATACAATGTCTCGTTGGAGCAAGAATCATATAGGCTACAAAAATAGGGTATATAACAAAATCTAAGAGATATAACAAGCTAGCTATCTGCCTCTCCCTCATCACCAAGTGGAGGAGGTGGTACCTGTTGACCAACGTATTGTCTGGGTGCCCTAGCTCCCTCTGATCGAGGGATATAATGAGAATATTGAACAACCTACTATGCTATTAGGACCGCTACACTGTAAGTTGCAACATAGTAAGCTGCCTGACTCGTCTGATGTAATACCTCTCACTGGAGAGCATCACGCTCTGCTCTAATCTTAGCAAGTTCTCAGTCCCATTCTGCAAGCTACATTTGTGCCACTGTTAATCAGTGACTGCAAACCTGTCAACCTAGTCCTTAGAGACCGTACCACATCCGTTACCCCCTGCTCTATCCCAGCAACTCCACCTCCCTTCTCATCTCTCTACTACCTAACCTACCTAGGAGCTGCTCTCTCCTCCTCACCTCCACCCTCTGCTAACGTAGCACCACCAGCCTCAACCCCAATAGCCCCTACAGATCCACCCTCCCCTCTCTGTCGTTGTCTAGCTCCAACTGATACCCTACTACTACTAGCCCCGGGATCACCTCTTGCTCGCCTAGGTACCTCCGCTCTCTATCCCTGTACCTTCCCTGATCCCTCTCCTTGTCCTTATACCTAACCTGGTACATGTACCTATGTTGGTGCCTCATCCTTAGCCTCCTCTATAAGAGGTGCATGCTCTCTGAGATCTGTAAACCAAGGAAAAGGATGTTTCTGGAATCAATCTTTGTACTAGGGCAATACCCCCACATTTGCAACATCCTCTAGGTAATCCCACCTTTGTCATTGTAACCCCACTAACTCCTGCATGCTCAGCGCATATGATAGTCTTGGGGCCCATCCTCATCTCTCCTCCTCTCCATATCGGGCGTAGGTTGTGAACTCATGGGATATACCCTGTGGTCTCCCATACTGCCTCATCACCCTAGATACTACAAACTACTCAATGATAGACATTTATTGGCCAATGAGAGGCCAAGTCATGAACATGTCCTTCCGCTGAGCTCTCCAATCGTCCCACAACTTTAGACCCCCATACAGTCTCCATACTACAATGATCAAATTATCCAATTGCCTCCAAACATCAGTCTTGCCTAGATGGGGCTAGGTAACATACCATGGATAACAATAAACAATAGGTTGGTGCGCCTCTCTTGAATCATCCACTATCGGCCTGCATACTGGGATATGCTCCCATGCCCATATATGTAGAACTAAAACACTTGCCGCCATGCTCTTCCCCTCCCGATACACAATCTTGTGCATCTCATGATACATATGGGCAACCAAACATGATCCCCACCCTAGTCTCTCAGGATGAGTCAACAGTCTCTCAAGCATCCTAGCCCAACCACAAAGAAAACCTTGTTGTCCTCTATCGAGCATAACAAAACAATCGATAATACCTGCTAAAAAATATGCCAGCAGGTATTGCTCACCATATCTGCTCATCAAATCATCCCAAGTGATGGCGTGCTCCAAAATGGTTTCATCGTGGAATATATGTCTCAATGCTAAGACACCTAGTCATTGAGTAGAATCATAATCGACCTTATCTCTAGCAAACAAAATCCTCAGAATCCTGTATATACATCCTCTGGGGTAATCGTCATCTCTCCAATTGGTAGATGGAAGGTGTTATGCTCTGAATGAAAATGCTCTACTAAAGCAGTTAACATCCCGTGATTCACATGGATATCCCGCATCTGTAAAAGGTATCCAAATCTGCATAAATCAATATGTTCTCTATCTGCATCTGATAACTCATAGACTAACCTCATCATTGGGGGATATACACACTGAAATAGGATATTCCCATACGATAAAACATAACATATCGCATGATACCATGAGAAACCAAGAACAATCTCGTAAGAGTCATGGGATGAAACTAGATGATAAACCCTATATGACCATATGACAAAACAAATGGAGGACAGTTTGTCGTACGAGAAACGGTGTCAACCTGCATGACAAAACAAGGCAAAATGACTTTGAACGAAAATAAAATGCAAAAAAAATCAACAAAAATTCAAAATTGAAGAAATGCAAAGGCTTAAGATTCATCACTTACCACTGGGTCATAGTTTCGTTGTCGATTATGTCATCTTTGGCACTCGAATCGATGCTCCTAGATGGGAATAGCCATTTTTATTCACAGAGGGCTTTTCAAATTTCAAACTTTGGGAGGTGAAAATGAATTGAAAATGACACATGAACCCCTTATATAGCCTAAACCCTAATTTGAATTTGCTCCGATGGATGTAAAACTTGTACCCTGAGCTAAATCGACTGTCCTGAGTCCATTTTTGGGATCGAAATCAAAATCTGACATCACTTCTCTAGTTGTTATTTCACGACGTTGACCACTTTGCACTTTCATCCTCAAGTCAATTATTGAATCATTTTGCACTCAATTCAGTTCTAAATCTCAATTTCATTCTCAAATCAACTCTGATTTTAATTCTTCAACATCAATCTTCATGCTCAAATAATTATCATCGCTCAAAAATTGCCTAAATTCATCACACCCTTGATATCTTTCGATTTTGCTCTCAAGGGGGCATACTAATGACCTCATAACATCTTTTCAATGATCATCATCATCAAAAGTCGAGAATATTTTTCAAATCTTCATCTTAAGTCAAGCAAAAATATTTTCAAACAAAGAAAATCAATTAAACCTCGTTACTAGGGGCATCTTAACTAAATCATGTCATATCAAGTTGAGATTCTTCGATGTCAAATAAAGCAATCTCTAGGGGCATATCAATCTTGGTCCTTATCTGAATCAATCTTGAAATTGATGTTAAGTTTCATCACATCAAATCAAGATGGACATTCTCTCTTGCTAATCGGTTCTTGGTCAATCAAGTTCAGAATCGGTCTTATCACTTTGCTCAGTTGGTTCTTCTTCAATCAAATTCAGAATCCGTTGTGTCTCTTGCTCTATCTAGTTCAATCAAGTTCTAGATCAATGCATGTTTCTTGATCAATCAAGTTCAAGAATAGTATCTCACTCTTTTTCGATCCTTGTTCAATCAAGTTCAAGATTGGTATCGCTTTAATCAAATATGTTCAGTTTCATCACTTCAAATCATGTTGAACATCTCGCTCTTCATCGGTTTGTGATCCATCAAGTTTAGAACTGATTTCTCGCTTTGACATCAACTATTCTTTGAATCAATGTGCTGCTCACACATCAATTCAAACAAGGGCAAATGTTATACCCTAAAAATGGTCATCTAAACCATGGGCCCCTAATCTCGAGAACATCACCAAGGTCCTAACCAAAGGCAATTAAAATTAATCTTGAGCACACAATAAATTTCTTAAATCATCAAATATCACATGGAAAATTAATCACTCTGAATTAATTAAATATATATTTAATTAATTGATCATTTCATGTAAATTATTTTTAAATAATTATCCTATTAATTTTATTAAATATCCTAGCATATTTAATTAAATAAATCAATTTTCCATTAAATCATCAAAAAAGGAATTAATTGGGAAAAAAGAATTAAAAATTGAAAAGAAATCAAATGGAGATAATCTTGAAAAATAATTAAAAATTGAAAAATATCAAGAAAAGCAATTAAAACGATTAAATCTCAAAATTGAATGAAATGGAGAATAAATCAGTTTTTTCTGATTTTATCTTAATTTTAGTTCAATTACCTTTAAAACTGAGAAAAGAATCCAATCACATCAATTCACCTTGATTGTGCTTCTTCTTGGAAAATCTTGACCGCTCATCATCATTCGATCTCGACCGTTGGTTTCTTTCTGAATTGTCTATAAATTGAGGCTCTCATCTCCTAATCAAGGATCTTGGAGAATATATTGTTATCATGTTGTTTTTTCTCTAGGTTCATTAAGATTTCATATTGAGAATATCTGCATATTAGTTATTGCATATTTGTTAAATCATTTAGCTTAATATTTATTCATAGCTTAATCATATTATCCTAATATTCATTAATCTTGCATATCTTGCATTTATCTAGCTTAATCTTGCATCCATTTAGCTCAATTTCATGCTCATATATATTAAATCCTTCATTTAGGTGTTGTCTAGTCACTGGTATTGCATATAAAAATCTGAGAGAAATACTAAACTTGCATCTACTAGAAGGCAATAAGTCACTTTGTGTTGGTTTATTATCCATTGTTAAATGATTTACTAACCATACATCTAATGACCTAATTGAAGTATTGTGTATTCCAGATATAGATATAAGTTCACTTTTCACACACACACTTTGACACCTTAGGGATTGGTTGGTCTTCATCAAAATCACATACGTCCCAATTCCAATAGTGTGGTAATTCCCATAAGGATCTGCATTTATGAATTCATCTAGGAAAACCTCCTAATCTGTGGATTAGTCTCTGATTATTTATTCATTTTCTAATAACTCTACACATTTCATTTCACTTCCAAAGATGGACATGTGGGCAGCTTCAAAGTTCATCATAGCTTCATTAGCTATGTGTTCTGAATAGAGAGGTTCAGACAATATCTTCAACTTAGCCCCATGCTTAGTCCTAAGGATAAGGTGACCAATATAAAGAGAGATATCCTCTGACCTTCACGGTGAAATCTCAGAATGGACAAAGGCCAAAAATAGGAGGGATATCAATGATTTCTACTACTCGAGTCATCGTGATGCTAGGGCAATAAAATAAGGTGAGTAAAAGTTTTTTTATGAAACCCATAGTCTGGACTCTGTTTCCATCTAATTGCATGACCCCCTCCTTACAGGTTCATATTTCAAACTCAAGACTTCTAGTATTTTCTTAGGAATGACATAGTACTAGCACTAGAATCAATCATATAATTGTGAAGTAACTTATCTCCAACAATAAGGGTCAAAAAGAAAGCATTGGGCTTTGTCTTACCTTCCTTCATATTGGTAGCAACCTCAAGGCCTTCATTGGCAAGCACCACTGAGTTTCGTTATTGGTTTCCCAAAACAAGTCCATTGCTCTTTGTGTGTAGTTCCTATGTTGTTGAATCGGCAAAGAGCTTTTTTGTTTCACCGAGTATCTCCCACAAATGGTCTTTCTATTCAGTAATAGTGAAGATATCCCATAGGGATACATTCACGGGAGCTTTCTTCAATTTCTCCACTATGTCAAGGATTGTGGAAATGAGATCCTTCAAGTCTTTAGCCTTGTAAGGTATAAAACCTTTTGCCTTTTGAGAATTGGAGACCACAATAGGTTGCTTTGTCGACTTCTCTATATTTGCTTTCAATTGTTGTATCACAGGTTCTCTGGTAAATCGACCCTTGGAGAAGAGGTTATAATCAGACTGCAATTGTGATACCTTGGTAGATGATGTGGAAGCATCATTTGTGAGGACAGTCTCCTCATCCTCCATCCATGAAAAGAGGGTGTGATCTAGAGCGATCTCAGATTCTTTCTCTAAGGACATGCCCTCTCATTTGAGTGGTAAGTGAAGCATTATCCATACCTCAGGAAGCATAGACCCCAGCATCGGGGCTCATCCATTGACTCCTTTGCTTAGCCACTTTCTGTTGCAAGTTTCCTCTCGGACAATTTCATACCATATGAGCATCATTGCAAGGGAAGCACTATGAATTGGTGTTTTTCACGAATTTATTTTGGTCTATGACCAATTCCGTGATTTTATTGGGAGGTAAAGTTTGTAGAGGGGTAGGCATCGGCACAAGCTGGTTGTTCGGTTGACTTTGATAAGCTTTCACACTGCCTTGATATTGGTTTTGCCAAAAAGGGGGTCTCGCGCTTTGGTAATTTTGAAAAGGGGGGCGAGTAAGTGTTTCTTATTACCTCTTAAGGTTGATGATCTCATTTGAAAAGGTTCTAAGAATTTTTTTTTATATTGTTAACCTTTGCAAGTAGAGCAGGAGTGAGAGTGCTTTCCTGTCGAGCATTAGGATAAACATACATAGGTTAAGGTGTGGATGTGCTCGAAGGTGACAACTCAGGCATTTGGCTTGACAGGTCGGGAAAGACGAGCATTGGCAGTCTTGGTGGGAGCTTCCTTGCATCAATTAAGTTTTTCTCCACCTGAACGGCTAGCTCATAAGTATCTAGAAGAGTGTTACCTCGTAAAGACTAGATCATGATAGATATGTTGTAATTGAAAGCTTTTAGATAAAATACAAAAACCATGTCCGCAGGGGGATGTGAAGATGTAGGTATTCTCTATCATGTCTTCCGAAATCTGGTATGAAAAGATGTCACAACTTCTTAGGGGGGGCCTCTTATCATGATCAACTACTACATCAAAGAAGCTCTATCACCCTTTTCAATAAATCATTCAAAGAAACAATCTCCCAGATAGTCCCAGCTTCCTATTGAATTTGGTGTGAGGGATCTATACCAATCTTGGGCTTTTCCCTTGAACAAAGTTGCGAGCAATCTTAATGCTACGTTTTCTTGTGTGACATTATGTATAGTGCACACATTGGCCACATCTTGTAAATGCTCCTCAAGGGTCTTAGAATCATCTTCAATGAATTTCAGCAGGGTTTTTAATGCGGATGTAGGGATAGCATCACATTGAGCAGGAGTGACGGGTGGGATAAGAGGGCTCCCACTATTCCAAGTGACAAAATTCCTCAAAGGTTCGACTGTCATTGGGATGTGGGCTGTCTGGATAGGGATTTGAACTCCAACTCTTGATACTACTTGGACTAAAACTAGGGGTGGTAACAATAAACTCAAATTTGTTGTGGTTTGGCTCCTAGTAACTGACCTATGGCTCCTACACCCTCTTTAGACAAAAAGAAAAATGGTCCCACTGGGCATGCCAGAAAAAGAACTAATGATCAATAAAATTGCTTCTATGAAAATAGCCTTATGGAAAACTCAGTGATGGGGGACCCGTACATCTTCACTGAGTGACCTCTGGGATTTTAGAAGTCGGCTCTTCATACATGGGGGGAGAAAAAGGGAAGAAAGAAAACTTAAAACAAAGCTACTCTATAGCGATGCACTAAAATATTTTTAGTACAATATAAGCACAGAGAAACTTCACATACATGCAGCTCTGAGCCCCACTCAACAATATACATGCCCACAAAATCAAGATTGAAATATAAACAACTACTCATTTAACATAAAGCAATAGATGTCATTCATCTACTAGATGACAAGTTCAAAAGACATAGTTTAATCTGCAAAATCTTATAGCATATATTCCTAAAGTTGTATAGAATTACAAGATGCACAAAAAAAATTCATGCACACTAAAAATAGTGATCATATAGGCCACATGCACAATTTGATTATCGTAGTTTCAAGACTACAATCACAAGTTAAAGGCGTAATTCCACAACAATTGTCTATGTTTTTCTTTTAAAAAATATGAACCCCTACAAAGGCAAAAAGAAATTTTCAAGTAACCAGGAACCAACATCCTGGCAGAGAAAACATAGAGAGCAAAAAATAACCATATGCACCACTGGCACCACCGTTAAAGCAACTGTGAAACAACCTGATGAGGAGTTGGATAACAAGTTCAGCCTTTAGCAAGACTGCCACTGAATCTTCTTGTAGACGTATAAATCTGGCCACATATTAAATAAATATTCAATGTTTATTTAATCCATTAAATCAATTCCTCTATTAATTAAATTATATTTAATTAACTCCCCCATATTCCTCTATTTGATTAAATAAATCATTCAATTTATTTAATTTCATTCATTTAACCACATCCAACCCATTAATTAAATAAACCACCTTTATTTAATTAAATCCCCTTTCTCATTTAATTAAATTCACATTTAATTAAAAATCCCCTTCCAATTTAAATAAATCAAAATTTTATTTAAATTATGCAAGTTGTCATCCACTTTTTGGAATAAACCACTTTATTTCAAAAAAAAAAAATCCAAAAATACCTCCCACTTGCATTCTCCTAACAATTCCACTTGCATGATTAATCCTCTTCTATATTCTTCTAAAAACTCTAATTAGCCTAAACCATCTCTTAAACACTTAGACATTCCTCGAGAAGTAATTTCTCAAATTTTCCTCAAAGTCTTTCAAATGCATTAAAGGCTTTATGTCCTTAACAAGTTAACCTTCAAAATCTTCCTAACCATTAATTGTTAATTTAACCTCAACCCATGGTTAGAGACTTTCTTTCTAACTTAACCCTCATTTAACCCAGGGGTCTCATCAAACACATTGTTTTGATCCTAGTTATCTTATTAACCCTTGCATAAGAGTTTACCCTTTGGGTAAAAACTTTATCCACTAGTTAACCCTAACTTAACCCTAACCACATCCTCCTAGGGTGACCCTCATGTCTTCTTGGGCATTTAATGCCTCTTACATCCCCTCTCAGGCCACCTCGTGTTGATAATTGTCACCATTTTATTGGTGTAAATTGTAAACATGGATCAACTAACTTTCAATCCTAGCCCTTGTTAAGATTATTGAATCTTAACCATCCCTTTCTCTATTTCTTCTTTAAATAGGGCTCACTTTCTTCATTATCCATATCCAATTTTTTATGTATCTACACGATAGCCTAATTTTATCAAAGCATCTTGCCTCTCTTTGTTAGAATGGCATTTTAAACATTTAGAATCATTTCATCTCATTCATATAGCATATCCATGTTAGTATATCATATTATCATAAGTTTGTTAATTTTCTTACAATCATATCCATCATAACTTAGTATCATATCTTAATCATCATCAACATATCATATAGATCTTAGATGCATTCTTGCATATAGATCATTTTTATCACTCATTCTTGGAGTTTTCATTCCTAACTCATTTCCTCAATGATTTGAGAGCAACCATTGACTTGAGGGATCCTATGAGATAGAGAGCAATGAGATACATTGCAAAGCATTAACTAGTTTAGTCTATTTAGGTATTTTATCTAGAAATATCATTGGTATGTTATCTTTTGATCTTAATTTTCATATTTTGATTGCACTAAATCTTGCATACATTTTTGGTACCCATAGTGAGGCCGGACCTCATTTTTAAAATCATTTTTGTTCACAGGTTGAAGATAAGGTCATGTTAGAAACACAAAATAACGCATTTGCAAGGTCCTTAAGTGCATTCACACCATTTTGTAGCACATAGAACTCACTTAATAATGCATTCAAAGGACATTGTAGCGCTTCACAGCTCTATTTTAGCACTTAGTTTGTCCTTTTTTTTAGTGTGTTAGGTCTTCAGTCTAGCGCATATAAGCATCAAGGTAGTGCTCTGATTTTTATTTAGCGCTTAGCCATCATTCTATAGCGCGTAGGCTTCGCTTTTTATCACATGAGACAAGAAGATATTTTTGTTTGTAAGACAAAGGGAAAATTAGGCTTGTAAGCCCACCATATCATCTGACTTGTTGGAATAGGTTTTTTAGGTTTAAGATTTGTCTTGCAGGTTTTTGAGGAATTAGTATAGTCTTTTTACTTCTAACAATCATTTATTTTTGCAAGGGATTTAAAAGGAACAATCAATTTTCATTTGGAGGCTTTAAAAGGAACAATCAATTTTCATTTGAAAGCTTTAAAAGGAACAATCAATTTTTATTTTGAGGCTTTAAGAGGAACAATCAATTTTCATTTGGAAGCTTTAAAAGGAATAATAAATTTTCATTTGGAGGCTTTAAAAGGAACAGTCAATTTTCATTTGGAAGCTTTAAAAGGAACAATCAATTTTTCATTTGCAAGCTTTAAAAGGAACAATCAATTTCTTTCTGGAGGCTTTAAAAAGAACAATCATTTTCTTTTTGCAAAATATTTAAAAGGAACAATCACTTTTCATTTGGAAGCTATAAAAAGGACAATCATTTTTGCATGCCACTTCAAAGGCTTTCAAGTTCAAAATCGTTGTTATCTTTTGGCGATTCATTTTGTTTACCAGGATTTCATTTTAAAAAGTTCAAAGTTTTTGCTATCTTTTCACAAATTGCTAGCTTGGTTAAAAGGAACCACATGTCTTTTGGAGCAACATCTCCAAGGTAGCTTTTAGCAAACAATTGCAATATTAGCTAAAAAGAAAGAGTGTATTTCATGATTTGAAGGTGTTAGGTATATGCCCTCCCCTTAATTGGGTGATCAAAAGGCCAAAAACGCCCTTACTTTCTTTCTTTCAATTTAGCATTAAGATAAAACCTTTAGCAAGATTGCCCTCCCAAGGTGCCTATAAGGCCAGTGTGAGGGGAATGACCTAAGTGGGGAATGTCTTTATCACCAAGTATTCCAACCCACCATAATTAAATGTGGAGGCTAATGAAAATCCCCTTCAATGGTTTTTCTCAGTGATTAGCCTTCCCCTAGTATCCTTGTGATACGTAAAGCCTTTGTTCTAAAGTTTGGGAAGCCTCCCAAGGGATTTTATCACTGAAGACCGAACAAAACCCTAATTACGAACTTTATAACTAGAAGCCTCGCCATGTCAATTTTACCAAACATTTATAATATCATAGTGCAAGGGTGGGGAAGAATCCGTCCCCAAGACACTCACCATATATCTCACAATAAAATGATCCAATTGAGGAGAAATCTTCTTTGCTTCAACTTCTAAACAAAGGCAAAAACAACGGGTGCACCTTAGGGTGTGACAGGTTTGTTTGAGTTGAAGGAGTATCAAGTGTGGGCTACTGATATTTTAAATGACACTTGAGAATAGAGAGGTCTATCTAATGTGTATTTATTATGCAAAACCATGAAAATAAACAAGGATTTGAAAAGATCCTATTGAACATACACTATCTATTTACCATAGACAAACTATTTGCTTCTGTCTACTATGTTTTCAAATCATCTTTTAGAGGATCATCCATCAAAATAGATAGTTTTTTCAAATTTTTCACAAAAATCATCAAATGGAGAAAACTGGGGCAACATAGCACATTAAAAGATCATACTAGCACATCTAAACATCAGTATAGCATGTAGCTTTCTTTTAGTAGTGCGTAAAAGCCAAACATTAGCGCTTCAGCAAATCATATTAGCACATAGCAAAAATCAATATTTTCACAGTCAATAAAAACCATATAGCACATGCCAAGGACAACATAGCACATTTGAGCATCATTATAGAGCATTGGATTCATATTTTAGTGCATAAATAGACTGTTTTAGCACATGGTCAGAAAAAGTATCCAAAACAGAGAGCAGGTTATCAACAATTTTGAAAATTTAAACCATTTTCAGATACCCTTTTGGGTCCTCTGTTAACACCAACTAAAATAGAAGAAATTTTATTAGAATAGAATCATCTCATAATTTTAATTTGTCTTTTTTTTATCGATAACCATGATAATATATTTCTTAAAATAAGAAAGATTTACATCCAAAAAGTAGATAGACAGTCTGCCACAACATGGGGTCTTGCCCCTATTACAACAAAAGAACCCGAATAAGACCCCAGACCTACAGGGCCATCAACTACAAAAAACCAACATACATACACATATCCCATGAAAAAGAACCCAATTGGCCCCAAGGACCTATCTACCAAAACTATCCCAAGGCCTCCTCCCTTGAGAAGTTAGGAATACCCTGGTTGGGCCTTGTTTCTTGCATCTCACTCCCTCCACCTGGCACTATTCCTGGCCTGCCACCACACAACGAGCCATGCTCCACCACCTTTGCCTGCTTCCATGGAATCCGATGGCATACCATAGGCCTCCCATCCTCATCCAAAGGAGCCTCAAACCGAATTGAGGTCACCTTCCCACGAATCTTCACTCGCTCAGTCGGCCCCTACTCATGCACATACTGCACAATCTCTCTCCATCCCTTCCTTGCAATCTCCACCTGCAAATCAATCGGTCAAGAAGCTGACCAAATTAAAAATGGCTGCATCTCCCCCACTTCAATCATAATTTTAGTTTTACATTTCAACCATATTAACGTTAAAATACTGAGTTAAGTTATCCAAAGTTGGTCCAAACACATCAAGTTTCCAAAATAAAGATATGTCATTCTTTATTAGGAAACTTTATCACATCCTTTTGAACATACTTAGTCATATCAATAGGGGCATATTGAATCCTCTATTCGACTAAGTAAACTTAGATACCAAAAACAAAAGTATTTGTCAACCGAAAATGAAACTTGTATGACCACTTCTCAATAGTTACAAAGGAAGAAACTTCATCAAAAAACTGATTTGAAGAGAAAATGACCAAGCTAAGAGAAAATCTTGAAAAGAAGAAAGTTTCTCTACATAAATCGTAAACTCTTCCTAAAACACCGCACTTTCTTACACCTCTTTCATACCTATCTACGTGGTAAAGGAACAAAGTTTGACGAGGAAACTTTGCAAGCATGTGCCTTTGAACAAAAATCAGCATTCTCTCAATGTCTCACCAAAGGAGGAAAAATCAACTTAGCTTATTTTCCCAAGGATCCCATCACATATTGAATCAAATCAAGTCATGCCAGTTTCTACACGATCCCATAAAAACATTGATTGGGATGATGAACTTGAATCAAGCATGAGATGCAGAGAAGTTCACACTTGGAAAAACTACCTAAATATGGAAGAGGAAGATATAATAGATGATGTTATTGAGGAGGCACAACAAGACCCTAGCCTACACAAACTCCTGGAGAAACTCATCAAAACAAACAAAAATAATTTCTCCTACTATCTATCAAAGGTAACATGGATCAACCAAAACAAACTGAGAGCGTAAAAAATACAAAATCAAGAACGTACACCTATAACACTGATCATGACAATATGCATGATCATGGCAATACCAATGACCAAGATGACACTAATAATCAAGGTGACACCAACCATCAAGATACCAATAATGGAAACAATCTCATTACTATACTTACGCAACAAATACAAGCACTTCAACAACAAATGGAAGACATGCAACAAGGAACCACCACATGTTATTCCTTGGAGGATATTTTTCCTTATCCATTTGATCAAAATCTGAACATGGCACCATTCCCACCAAACTCTGAAATGCCAAAGTATGATAAATGCAATGGAAAAAGCGATCCCCGCATTCATATAAGGGAATTTTGAACAATGAGGTTGGAGTTTTGCCACAATGACACTTACATGATGAGATTATTTCCAAGAAGTCTAGGGGGACAGACAATGGAATGGCTTTTGAAAATTACACCTCCCATTAGATCATTTGAAGAGTTGGTGAACAAGTTTGTTTCCCAATATTCTTATAAAATTCAACACAAAGTTACCATTCTTGACCTTTGCAACACAAAGAAAAAGAACAATGAATCATTCATGATGTTCTTGCAAAGGTGGAGATGACTGATCTCTAGATATCCTCAAACCGTACCTGAAAAGGAGAAACTGGAAATCTTTGTAGACAATCTTAATGAGAAGATTAGTTATCAACCTAAACTACAATGTCTACCTAGTTTTAAAAAGTTGCTCGAAAATGGCATCCAGATGGAAGAGGCCTTAATAAAAAAGGGAACTTTGAAATTTTCTAAAGAAGGTGCTAGTTCATCAAACAACAACTATAACAATAACTCAAACAAATCCAAATTTTGGACAAAGAATAAGAATGTTGTCAATGATGGTGTAGTAGACGCTAATCATGTTAAATCAAAACACCAGTGCTTAACTTATCAAGTACTACTCCCACAAACACCCATCTATGAACTACCAATCAAGGAACTACCAATCAAGGAACAAACAATCAAGGGAACAACACTAACACAAAACCTGCACCATATCAAAGGAAGTTCACACCTTTGGGACAATCTCTTGAATCATCATTTCAAGAATTGTTGGCAAACAAACTCATTACATTGCTAAACATGAGGGATTTTGAACCACAAGTCAAACCTTCATGGTGGAATGACACGCACTACTGCGAGTATCATAGAAACAAGGGGCATCACATAAATGATTGCCTAAGGTTGAAAAACTTGGTCCAAGATTTACTAGACAAGGGTGACGTAACAATAGATGGCCATAAAACCAACAATGATCATGAAGCTTTCAAAAATCCCCTCCCTAATTATGATAAGGGAGGAGTGTCAAATAAAGGGGGGGGGCATAAACCATATGTATAACAATACTATCAATCACATATTATTATGTGATAATCAAGTGAATATTATCACAATCAAAGATAAACAAGAACATGTCGAATTAAATGTGGCTACAAGAGCCCAATACAAATATATATTGAAAGGGGGAACTTCCAAAGTAGTAACACCTAGGAATCAATATAGTTTGATAGATCAATTGCAGAAAACATTGGCCCAGATATCAATACTAGAGCTACTCAAAATTTCAATAGTACACAAGGATATCTTAGAGAGAGCTCTTGTTGACACTACAATTCCGAATGACATGGACATTAATAGATTCCATGTCATGGTGGGACATTTGACCGCACCTCATAACCTATCATTTTCAGAACATGACGACATCTCTTTGCATCATCTGCACAATACCTCGCTCCATATCAAAGTTTTGGTTCATAAACATTAGATAAAACATGTGCTAATAGATGGAGGAGTAGGTCTAAATATATGTACTCTAAAACTTATCCCTGCATTGGGCTTCTCAGAAAAAGCTATTGATCCTAAAAAGAAGATAATTATAAAAGCATATGATGATGAAGAAAGAGCAACAGAAGGATTGGTGGTGTTTCCCATTCAAGTGGGACCAATTCAAAAGGATATCATTTGTCAAGTCTTGGATATAGACTTAGCTTATAACATACTATTGGGTCGTCCTTAAATTCATGAGATGCAAGAAGTACCATCAACGTATCACCAATGCCTCAAGTTTCCTTACAATGGGCAAGAAATATAAGTATCAGCAAACACAAATTCTTTTCGATATTACAATATAAAAGCAACTCAAAATGTTTTAGTACCACATAATAGAGAGGCTATTGCTTCCACATAATCAAGCAATCTAGATCAACTCAAGTCTTTATCCATTGATTTTTGAAAGAAAATACAGCTAGAAGATAAAGGCATGGGGGAATACTCTTTTGAATCCCTATGTATATCGAAATTACCCATATCACCAAGATCTCATGGACAACCATCAGTGTCAAAACAACAATCTTCACAACCCATCAAAATGTTTGATGGTGCATTCATCCAAGTAGGCACCCTAGCAAATGAAACAGAGGACAAGGATGTCCTGAATTGTTTATTCAAAGATGATGAAGACACACAAGCAGTAGTTGTTGATATCACAATCCCAACAGAACAATATGGAAATGGATTCAAAATCATGCAACATATGGGATACAAAGGAAAGTGTCCCATTGGTAAGTGCCAAGAAGTTATCACAGAGTCGATTCAACCTCATTCACAGCAAGCCAACGACAAATCAGGCCTGGGCTATGGACTACATAATCAACCACAAGATCAACAACAACGTCATCAAGCAAATAGAAAATCAGCACAACAACAACAATCATTACAAGAATTGACACAAAAACAAGAAGTAGAAGAAGGAATCCAAAAACAAACGGAAGAAGAATATGAACACCAACAAGAAGAGCTTGCTATCAAAAGGGAGGAGGCTACTCAGAATTTATATGAACATATCCACAAGCTACAAGCTAGCTCTGAGATTGACTCCCATGAGTGGGAATGAGATTCCTCTGATAAAATATCTTGTGATGAAAAGGAGATCCCTATCATCCAAAGTTACACACCAATACTCTATGATGGACAAGGTTCAGGAGCTAGACCATTTGAACTTGGATTACAACATATCAATGACTCTAGTGAGGACACTCAGAATTCGAGCGAAATAGATTCGGAAGAGGGTACCATCATAGACTTTGACCTCACTAATAACAATTTTGACAACGTATCCATCATGACCCTCACTATTATAGACCTTAACCCGCCAGACGATCCCTTACCATTAGTATATCTTGAGCTCATTGATTGGGAACAAACCGAGCCACTCATTATCCCTATTTTTTAAAACGATGAAGCCATTGTTCATTACCTTTGTTTCGTGAACCTGGAAACATGTTCCACCAGTGAATTTCATAATGAAGTTCTAAATTGGGAGAGTGCCAAGTCTCTTAGTTGCACAATGAATAAAATCAAAAATAGTTCTAATGGTGAAAACCATTTAAGGGCAATATTAGATCATAAAAAAGTAAAAATAAAGGATGTATCCAATTGTGAAAACCTCTTTGAGACGCCAAAGGATGAGATACTTGACACTCTTCCTGAACATTATCAGGAAAGATCACCAATTTTGATTAAACCAACTCAATCAATCAACATTAGCACTAAAATAACAGCAAAGACCATACACCTGGCAGAGTCATTAACATAACAAGAAAGGACCAACTTCACCAAGTTCTTCAAAGAAAAGCAAATAGATTTTGCTTGGTCCTATGCAGATATGCTAGGGGTAGATCCATATTTGATCATGCTCAACTTATCTATAGCTCCACCAGCTAAACCAGACAAGCAAAAACTGAGAAAAATGAACCTGCATGTCGCACTATTAGTTAAGGCATAATTGAAAAAGTTACTTGATGTAGGATTCATCTGTCCCATAGATTATGCAGAATGGATCTATAACATTGTACCTGTATCCAAACTAGATAAAAGCATCAAAATTTGCATAGATTTCAGGGACCTCAACAAAGCTTGTCTAAAGGATGACTTTACTTTACCTAGCATTGACACAATTGTAGATCTAACAGTAGGACATGCTATGTTATCACTCATGGATGGTTTCTTGGGCTAAAATCAAATAAAGATATCACTAGAAGACCAAGATAAAACAACATTTACATGTCCATGGGGTACTTACTTCTAGAATGTCATGCCTTTCAGCTTGAAGAATGCAGGAGCGACCTATCAATGGGCAATGACCATAATATTTCATGACATGATGCACACATTCATGTAAGACTATGTAGATGACCTATTGTCCAAATAATTTACAAGAGAAGGACACCTGGAGATTTTGGACAAAATCTTTCAAAGGCTAGAACAATTCAATGTACGACTAAATCCTAAAAAGTATGTTTTCAGTGTAACATCTGGAAAACTCTTGGGGTACATAGTCTCAAAAAAGGAATCAAGGTGGACCCTGAAAATGTACAAGAAATCATGGAAATGTTACCTCCTAGAAATATCAGTCTGTTAAGATATCTACAAGGACAGCTACAATCCATCAGAAGATTCATTTCTCAACTAGCTGACAAGTGCCTTTCGTTCACTCATCTACTCCACAAGAATGTCCCTTTTAGAAGGGAAGATTGATGTGTAGAATCATTCCACCAACTCAAGCAATATTTTATGAATCCACCTATCTTGGTACCACCAATAGCAGGAAAACCTCTTATTCTCTACATATCAGCTATAGAGGTATCACTAGAAGGATTATTAGCACAAGAGGATTCAATAAGTAAGGAAAGGGCAATATACTACATCAACGGGATATTGAATGGATACGAGCTCAACTACACATTCATTAAAAAATCTTATTTATCTATGGTGTTCTCTTCTCAAAAGTTTTGACACTATATGTTAGCTCATACAATCAAGCTGGTAGCAAAGATTGATCCATTAAAATATCTACTCAGCAAAGCCGCTCTCATAGGGAGGTTAGCTAAATGGGTGATGATTCTAAGTGAGTTTGACATCCAATACATAGACATAAAGGCTATCAAAGGTCAAGCTATCGATGATCAGCTAGCAGAAGCACCATTACAAGACAATCATCCAATCCATGTTGAATTTCTAGATACATATATTCTCATAGTATCGAAAAAACCATGGGTTTTATACTTTGATGAATCATACACACAACATGGATCAGGTGTCAATGTCCTACTCATCACTCCAAAAGGACACACTATTCCTAAATCTTACAGATTGATGTTTCCTTGCACAAATAACATTGTTGAGTAAGAAGTTCTCATAACAGGTATCAAGATGGTGGTAGAATGTAAGATCATGGAGTTGAAAGTCTTTGGAGACTCATAATTAGTCATTAACTAGGTTAATGATGACTATCAGAAGAAGGACGACAAGTTGATGCCCTATAAGAGAATGGTGGATGACTTCAAGATGTACTTTGTGGACATCAAATTTGAGCAGATTCCAAGGTTGGACAACAAAGTTGCAGACGTCATGGCAACCATTGCCTCACTCCTGCAAATACCAGACAAATAGAGTCGTTATGAGTTTCTGGTGGAACAATTTTTTTCCCCCGCCTATGACAATTTTGAATCCCAAGTCATATGCCACATAGTCAGTTCCAACTCACCCCTCTATGGAAAGATCTACACATACCTAAAAGACAATATCCTTCCACTAGATCTATCCCAAAACCATAAACGCAACTTTATTCATCAAGTAGCCCACTATATTCTAACCGTTGACACACTTTACCAACGAGGTCTTGATGGTTACAACAAATCTGAAACTGCCTTGCAAGAACTTCACGAAGGTATTTGCGGCATACATTCAAGTGGTCCTACTCTTGCCAAGAAACTTCTAAGGATTGAATATTATTGGCCAACCATGGAAAAGGAATCATACCAGTTTGCCAGAAAATGTTCAAAATGTCAAATTCATGGTAATCTTATACATCCACCAACACAGGAGTTGCAACCCTTCACTACATCATGACCATTATATCAATGGGGACTCGACCTAGTGGGCAAGATTCATCCTTCTTCATCAAATGGACATAATTTTATCATCATGACCACTGAGTATTTTACAAAGTGGATAGAGGTTGTCCCATTGACTACTGTTACAAGCAAGCAAATATCCTCTTTTATCCTAAATTATCTCATTTGTCTATATGGCATTCATAGTTCCATTACCACTAATAATGGAAGACCATTCAAGAATCAAGATATGAAAGAACTATGTGAATGATTACACATCTAGCATCGTTTCTCTACACCATACTATCCACAAGGGAATGGACAAGAAAAGGCCTCAAACAAAACCATCTTGAAAATTCCTCAAGAAAATAGTGAATAAGGTTGGTCGCGATTGGCATATACAACTCAACTTAGCATTATGGGCCTACAAAACTAGCATTTGCACACCTACATGAGCAACACCATACTCACTTGTGTATAGATAAAAGGCTATTCTACCAATTCAGGTTGAAATTCCATCACTCAGAGTATCATTGAAGGGACTCATTCTAGATGAGGAATATCGAGTAAATAGATTGCAAGAGTTAGAGCTGCTAGATGAGCACCGACAACGTGTTTTTGATCATCTCAAAGCATATCAGCAACACATTTGTCGGAGCTACAATCACAAAGTAAAGAAAAGAGAATTTCAAAATGGTGACTTGAAACTGAAGGAAAATCCCCACAATCAATAAGATAGAGAAAAGAAGGGCAAATTTGAACCAAATTGGCTAGGTCCTTTTGACATCATATCGACTTATAGATCGAGCACATATTAGTTATCTACATCAAAAGGGGACCTGTTTGATGAAACTATCAATAGTGTACATCTCAAAAAGTTTTATACATGAGTTATCCAATCCATGGATAAGAGAAAGAAAAAAAATACAAAAATCAAAATTATTATAAAAATTAAAAAGTACAATAAAAGCAAGTAGTTAAAACCTAGCAACGAGCGCTATTTGTGATAGATTGGCTCTTCCATCTATTAGTACATATTGTCATACCTTTTGCATCCATCTGATCTAAAGCCATTGGCACATGATGCATAGTTTGCACAAAACACATGCAAGTTTGGACACACTTAGCATAGTCACTATCCTTCTTTGTTTACAACGACTTATCCATATAATCTCACACCATGGCTTGGTGATCATGTTTGTATCCAAACTTTTTTTAGTTATGTCAAACTGGGGGCAAAATCTTGATCTCAATGGGAGCATTTCATTTTAGGTTTCATCAAATAGACAGATTAACAAATAGAACATAAAGCACATCACAAATGAGGATCAAAATAAACCATCAATACAAAATATCCGAGCTAACCGACAAACTTAGCATCAAAATTTCCATCGGGATTGACACAAAAAATAGAACACGATGCATGATCTATTATGAATAATGATTTGTTTACTCTTAGTAAGAAGGTTGATTGTTTGTATATTGATTTTTGAGTTATTAGATCTCTTGAGCAACTCAAGGATGCATTGAGCTAGAGAAGAAAATAAGAAGTCTAATATTTTATTTTCTATCTATGAGGAGATCATTCATATGATGCAAATTTGTCTCGAGACATGATTAGAAATATATCATTGAAGACATTCCGCATTTTACATATAAAAATGGTTGACCCTTGTCTGTTTTACGCAAGCAACACTCAAGTCATCTTGGTTTAATGATACCTCGATGCTTCTGTAATTTTGCAATATCAAAACCCTTGAAAGTTGTACTTAGGTCATCATGGTTCAATTATACCATTGATGTTTATATTAACTTCCAATATTTCAAAATCTTAGTGATGACAACAAGGGCGCGAACAACTGGCTAAAGGAATGACAACAAGGCACAATTAGACTTGCATAGATCATTATCATTAGTGGATTTAGTTGCATTCATCATCATTATCATTATCATTATCATTATCATCAGCACATTAGTTGTATACAATATCATTATTATCATCACGTCCTATGTATATCATGTACCCATCACATAAATTCATTTACCATATAAAAGCACAACCATCATCATATCAGCATCAGATAAGCATATATCATGTTCAAAACATATAGATAACCATCATTATATGAATAACATCAGTTGCAGCGATACGTCATAGCATCATAAAAACACTATCAAGAAAAACATTTACATTATCTCATCCAATCATCATCATAAAAACATCATAAAGCATCATAAGATAGAAGTCATCACATCCATATGTAAACATCCACCATAATCATGAAACATCACATGTGGACCAAGGGAAAATCACAGTCATATCTCATATAATCTCAAAACAAGGTCAAAATATACAAATGAATATCATGTTTGTATATAAGATACATCAAAGGTGATCTATATCATAAAATGAGACAATCAAGTATAACTATCTCCAGAGGCAGAAGGTCTCACTGCAGATGTCCCCACAAGGTGGATCTCACTGTACAGGTCCAGTCACACCTCTTCTCTCCATCTTGGAATGACTACATCCAAATCGGGTGGAGGCTACTGCAGCATAGCTAGGTGCTCGTTGACCTCGAGGGACCAGATCCTCATATAATCGCCAGTAATACTCGACCTCCTTGGTCAAGTACTATATCTCCCTAAGTGTGTCTCGAAGTGGGGTGCCTGCTACTGCTCTATCCAATCTATCGGCAAGGGCCTCCGCTTGTCCCTGTCGCTCCAAAATGGTATCTCTCTTGATCTGCAGCTGAGTAATTTATCACTACTATGCTAAAACCTATGTCTGTAACTGCTGCACAGATATCTATAAGGCCCTAATCTATGCATCCTACTGATGCGAGAGCACTCTAATATGAATAGGCACCTGAGAGGAAGTCCTACTACACCTTTACCTATATGAGGAGCCGGTGGAGGGAGAACATATGATCTTCCCCTCTGTACAACTTGCCTACCTCCCACTACACCTCCACTACCACCATCAACACCCCCATCATCACCCTCCTCATCGTCATCCCCCTCATCATCCTCTTTGCATATTTGTCCTTCTTGACCCTACGGACGCTCCTCCTCCTCCTCATAATCAAAGGATGACACTGGCTCTCCTATATCTGATAAACATGCCACAACATGTGCAATCCGATATGCCAAGTACTCCTCAGTCATACCCGCATCTACCACTCTAGCTCCGTAATCCCAAATATAGCTGGCTAGACTCATGTACTCTGCCACTACCACAACATTGTCAATGGTAGGCCCCCACTCTAGTACATCCTGCTGACAATGAGCATATAAACAGGCTCCCCGTGATATCCCTTGTTGTCATCCATACTGCCTATATACCCGACTGTGCAGGAATCTCTCGATGATAAAGGGCATCCACTCGATAAAGTACCTGGACATATATACATAAGGCATCTCTAGCCCATCCTTTGCCCACACCTCACAATCCATATACGGCCTCTGGATGATCATATCTATGTCATACAGTACTTGCCACCAACACTCTAGTTTTCCTAGCTTTAGCTGGAAAACTACACCTATGTATCCATAAGCATACGACCGGCCAACTGGTCTATCTCTATCTGCAAGCAGTCGTGTCACCACTATATGCTCCTAGGCCCACACTTATAGCAATCTGACTCCTGTTGATAAACTCGTGTATCCTTGATACATGACCTGGTGCAACTCGCTATATAGGTGGGCCAGCATACATGACCCCCATGAAAATCTCCTACCCTATGTTACCATATCCTCCAAAACAAAACCCCATCCAACTGTCAGTCCCTTCAACCTACAGTCGGGATATAAGAAACCACCAATGAAACCTGCCAATAGATATGGTAGAGGAGCATAAATGTCTGCTATCTCCTGCCATAGGATCTCATAACCACTAATCTTCTTATCCTAAAAAACCCATTGCAAAGCCTCTATGCCACCCTCCTTAGTCTTCTCATATGGCAGCAAATCACCTACGACTAGAATCTGCAGGATCCTATAGCAATCCTCAGGCATCATCGTCATCTCCCCTATGGCTAGATAGAAGGTGTTGGTGTCGTTGTACCACCTCTCTGCTAGAGCTTTCAACAAACCCCGGTTAATCATATATCGAGGCATGTCCAGAAGAGATGATAATCCACATCTCTCAATCACATCTTTGTCCACCTATGAGAGGCAAGGAATTAGCCGCCATGTCTTCAGCAATCTCTCCCGAGACTATAGTACACCTGGAGAAGCTTGCCAATCAAATAGATCCATCATCAGCCATCAATCAACTCATATCTATAATCCATTTCATCAAGCATAAAATATCAGCATCATATCAAGAAAATCATATCAGGAATCATATCGACAAATCAATATAAGCATCATATCAGGAATCATATTAGCATCATATCAAGAAAATCATATCAACATCATATCGACAAAATCATAATCATATCAGGAATTATTTCTTAAATCATATCTCAAACTCCCATATCATACAACATATCAGAGAATTTCATATCAATGACTCATATCAACAAAAACATATCAGTGATCCATATCAGCAAAAACATATCAGAGAATTCCATATCAATGAAAACATTTCAGTAATCCATATCAGCGAAACAAATCAATGATCCATATCAGCAACCCATAATGTGCCCCATATCAGAAAATCATATCAGCAAACCATAACAAGACCCATATCAGGAAATTTGAGCAATCAGACCCATATCAACAACAATCACATCATCTCCAAGAACAAAGAATGCCTCAACAAAACACATTTCACATTTTCTAGCATGATTGTACTAAAAAAGACTACAGATGTGCTACATTTCCCTACACACGCTATCCTTTCAATCAAATGTACTAAAATTTCATGCTCATGTGCTAAAACTTGCATATGCGCTAAAAAAGACCATAAAAATGCTAAACTGTGATTCGTATGCACTAAATTACCTTACACACTAACACAACAATCAGATGAGCTATAATCTATTGCACATGCACTAATCTATCCTTATGCGCTAATCTACCCTTCTGACGTGCTAACCTATTAGGCGGATGCACTAAATCAAAACCCCAGCTAGGCATGCACTAAAATGCATTGCATATGTGCTAGGAACCTAGACCTAAGCGCTAAACTATAACTTTCAATCCTAGCCCTTGTTAAGATTATTGAATCTTAACCATCCATTTCTTTGTTTCTTCTATAAATAGGGTTCACTTTCTTCTATAAATAAGGCTCACTTTCTTCATTATCCATATCCAAGTTTTTATGCATCTACTCTATAGTCTAATTTTATCAAAGCATCTTGCCTCTCTTTGTTAGAATAGCATTTTAAACATTTAGAAACATTTCATCTCATTCATATAGCATATCCATGTTAGTATATCATGTTATCATAAGTTTGTTAATGTTCTTACAATAGTTTCATATCCATCATAACTTAGGATCATATCTTAATCATCATCAACATATCATATAGATCTTAGATGCATTCTTGCATATAGATCATTTTTATCACTCGTTCTTGGAGTTGTCATTCCTAAGTCATTTTCTCAATGATCTAAGAGCAACCATTGACTTGACGGATCCTATGTGATAGAGAACAATGAGATACATTGCAAAGCATTAGATAGTTTAGTCTATTTTAGTCTCTTATCTATAAATCTGATTGGTATGTTAGCTTTTGATGTTAATTTTCATCTTTTTATTGTACTAAATCTTGCATACACTTCTAACGGCTGGATCAAAATGGGAGAACCCGCTACCTTTACCAAACTGCATACTTCTAGCAACAAAATCCCATTATCTCAAAAATGCATGCCAAGGTCACCTAGTGATCACATAAGAAAAACATGGCAGTAGGAAGGAGCGGCCTGGGAATTTAAAAAAACTACACAAAGAACCTCATGAGGAACTGCCACATTGCAAAATACTGAAAACACCTTTTAAAACGTGAACCCACCAAAAGAGACCGAAAAAGTGACCCACCATGTGTCAGTCTTTCACAGCTTCCTGACAAAGGGAAAAGAGAAGCTCGGGCAATTTAAACTGTGTCAACATGTGGAAGACACGAGGATGCAAAATTTAAAACCTTGACCGAATAAAAATAAAAGGACAGCTCCTTGAAAAGGCACGATGGATGAAAGTCTACAAGAATCATCACTGCTCTATTTTGTAAATTCTTTCCTGAAGTAAGAGGAAAAGAACATCATCTACCTTGAAGAAAGAAGATAGGATGATGCATCACCCAAGCTTAGAATATAAATTAAAGGTTGTATCGTATTTTAACATAATAGAGTAGAAAGTCAAGCCTCCCCTTAGAACAATAGCAGAGATTAAATCCCATGTGTTGTACTTGAAACTACAATTTCGTAAATTCACCTACTTTACAAAATTTTCAATCAATACACCACTAATGCTTTGTCGCATTATCATGATGGTTTTAAAAGAATGTGGGCCCCCTTTGCGATTTGGTGAAGGTCATTAGCAATGAGGGGTTTTTTTGCATTTTCGCGGTGGTCAAGGTTGACCGTCAGGTCGAGGCTATGATATAGTGATGGACGAGGGAGTTCAGAAAGATGTTATCATGGGGCTGCAATGGTTATCCCTAACTACCACTTGAGCCCTACAATATGGAAATAGTCCACCAACAATGTAAATTTTTCATCGCGGTATCACAATGGTTAAAGAATATGTTCTCTTTGGCTGAAATACTGCAATATGGTTGTTTAGTTGATGGGCCCGATTTTCATGGCTCGATCTTGATCATTCATCCATGTGCGATAAAGAGGATCCAGTGGCCCTAATTTAGGCTAGAAGTGATCGTTGAAATTAAAATAGGTTCCCAAGGGTGGTTGTCGACTTAATGGGTCAAAAATCAATTTCTGACCCTGTTGGCTAACCAAATCAAATCTGATCTCTTTCCAACCACTTTAGAGACTGAGAGATTATTTTCATTACTCTTATATGGCTCTACAAATGTCTCTCTTTACCACCCATGCCCACTTATTATAGAAAGAAGACTTTTGGGTCTGACAGAGGACTTTCAAACACCATCTAGATGTAGGGTTTTCTCCCCTTTTTCAGGGATTATTGCTCTTTCCTAGTTTTGTAGGATATCTTCAGGCATGCAAACATTAGATCAATCAATCTGATTTGATCCTCCTTCATCTATGACCTAACCCTAGATGGTTAGGGTTTCTGAACCGATGTGCTATCTGAGTTATGCATGATCTATAAAGGCAAATTTTATAACTCTTTCAAAGGGTCCTCTCCATGTTTCTCTTAGAGAAATTCATATTTTTAGTAACTATAAGATTTTCTTTGCCTTTACATCAATAAAATCAAGTCTTACCTTTTTTCAGTTCAAATATTCTGTGTAAGGTATCTTACCTCTTCATTTGAATGCATCCTCTTATGTTCTTATATTATGTGATTGTGTTAAAACCATTGTGGACGTTGTCTATGAATTGCCTCCATTGCTCTCTTCATCTTACAAGATTATAACCTTTGCATATTGTTTAGGAGCTGATTAGAATATAAAATTGTGCATATCTTTGGGTAGTTTCTATCGGTGCCTTGCACAGTTATGGGCAGGAAGGATCAAATTCAATCTAGGTGCATCATCTCTCTTTTCCCTTTCGGCATTCCTTCTCCCCTTTCCCCCCCTAAATCATTAAAATAGGTTTTATAAGTGTTGGATTAGTTCAACACTACATCTTGATTAGAAAGGAAGTTGGCCTTCTCTAGAGATTCAACCTCACATGCGCAAGGTCCCACACTTGGAGGTTGTTTCCATGTTTCACAGGGTTGTTGAGCATAAGTTTTCAACAAGGGTGCAAACTTTTGTGACAATATTAACCACCATACTTGAGCTCTTCTTTTATCTTGTTTTGTGCTTGTATATTTCTAAGGGAAAACTCTACCAAAATTTTGAAGGAGACTTGAGTGTTATGGAGATCTTCAAGGGATATTTTGATTCATACTTTTATGTTTAATGTTATTATTTCTTTCATTTATATAATTTAAATGTTCATTGTTTGTGTTTGATGATATTATTTTGCTTGCATTGGACTTATTGGACTTCATAGAGATATCTTAGTTGCTTTGATCATAGTATGTTTATTTATCTAAGGTTTTCATCTCATTTATCGTGTTCTCCCTAGGTTAGATTAGAAGTTAGCTTAGATTTGATGATTTGTCCTAGGACAATCTTAGCATTTAAAATTTATAGTCTACACAAACATATAACAATATATACATATAAGTAAACAAGAGAACAAACATATATATACACTTGAGTAAACAAGAAAACAAACATATATAAATTTGAGTAAACAAGAGAACAAACATATAACAATACATAACAACACACTATTTACTAGGTCATTGCCGAAGTAAAGTCATGAAGACTTTACTTATTTTTTATTAAGGAAAATTAGGTTTTAAGGGACCCGAAACCCTCTTACATTATGAAAAGATAAGCATGAAAGAAGCAAGAGAGAACATAACAAAGATAGAAAATCTGCAAAAGACCAGCAGAAAAAATAGCAGCAAGGGAAAGGGACAGCACAAAGCCAGCGAGAGACTGACAAACAAAGACCAATATTACATATAAGATAAAAACTTTTATAGACTCTTCTGTGTCCTTCACCAGCATCATCATAGCCTTAGCAACTTCTCTCAAGTCTTTGTTCTCCTGCTTCAGATGAATGTCTTTAGTCTTTATCTCTAAATCACAGATAGTCTGCCTAGTTCTTCATTTGGAGATTTGGGGAGCAGAGCTGGAGGTCGACATATCATCAATGATCACCATTTCTTTGTTCTATTGGTTCCTCTCCAAACAATCCACCAGGGCGTTCATATTATGAGACAAAACCCTCAAGACCTCAAGACTGTGATTCATAAAATTCTTCAATGCCTTCTCAGTTTTAGCAACCCGATTGATGATGATTTCATTTTCAACCTTGGCCTTGTCTTTGACAATTTTGATCACATCTTCCAGATGCTTGAAGTCTCCCTTAATCATATCTTTTTCTGACCAATCCTGCATTTCAATTTCATCCTCTGCCTCACTAGTTTCCACCTCTGCATCCTTTTTCCCAATATTTGTATCCTTAATCAAATCCTAAATCTTATACTCCAAATCTCTCTATTTATTTTGAATACTGGTAATATTTTCAATTACCCATTTTTGGAAATTAAAAAATTCCAGAGTGCTATTTCTGGCAGCATTAAAAATAGAGTTCGTCGTTTCCCTACCCTACTCAGAGCTCACAAATTTAGGGTTAGATTCCTCCATGGTATTCTAGGCAACATTCCTGCTATCTGAGCCAATAAGGTTTGAATCAAGCTTTTCAACATAAACTTTTCTCACCTCCTCCTCTTCTCCTACATCCTCTTTCTTCTCACTCTCCGCTTCATAATCAGCTGCCTTCCCCTGTTCCTCCTCCATGCCAACTTCCACATCTGTGTCCTCTTTATCAACATCATCAACCCTCCCTTTTTTATGGAGAGGAGTGTTAGATGAATCATCTTCAGACTCAGAACCATCACGACTATCTGAAATACAGGCATTTGCCACCAAATTATCATCCTTACTAACCCTATCTTTTTTCTTCAAGTGTTCGTAAATGAGAAGGATGAGACCTTCATGAGCTATGGGATAGGATTTGAGTTTTTTGGCATGGTCATCCAAGCTCTCATTGAGGGAAGAAGCTAAATAGAAAGGCAAAGATATCTTAACCCCATGGCGGAAATGGTTAAGAATAGAAAAATGATAATTATACACCTTCGTAAACCTACCATCAACAGTTAGGTATTCCATCAAAACCCTTAACATCTTTTGCCAGAAGGACTTTACTTGATGAGGGAGGTAGTAAGAAACATTGTCTTTCTTAGCGAGCCAAACCTTTTCATCATCAGTTTTAGGGAAATTTTTAATAGCTTCTGCCGCAAACTTTTGATCTCTGTAAAACTTGGTGCCTTCCTTCTATAATCCCATTACTTCTACCACCAAATCCTCATCAAGCTTTCAGGTCTCCCTAAACAGAGTGACTTTGTTGTTGTTCCATCCCTTGGCAAAGCCTTGAGACACTGACTTTTTGCTATCGTGCAATCTTTCCATATAGTCTGTGAAACCATGTCTATGGAGCCTCCTCCAAACTTTTCGCTCACTTTTCCAATTGTCACAACTAGAGAGCTCATTCCAATTAAAGTTACCTCCCATGTTGAAATGTAGGTTGAGGTTTTCAATAGAACACAAACTACTCACAAACTGAAGATCAAGACTTAAGCGCAAGCTCGTGAACAAAATGTTGGGTTCAAAAAATAGGGTACTTTCCTTGAATTTGAAGAGGTATTTAAAAATAGTCACAATGAGCCAACACTTATTATGATTAGCCCCGTCACACTAGTGATCATAATAATTA
Organism: Cryptomeria japonica; assembly: GCF_030272615.1. Lineage (NCBI taxonomy): Eukaryota > Viridiplantae > Streptophyta > Pinopsida > Cupressales > Cupressaceae > Cryptomeria > Cryptomeria japonica. The sequence continues at coordinate 325,955,890 of NC_081410.1, forward strand.
TGCCTAAAAAAAATCATTGACTGACACTTCACATAATCCCAATCTTTGTCTTTGATATCCAGACCTAGAAAACTAATGATAGAATTAACTTGATCCATAGACATGATCAAATAATAATTGTGCCTGAGCATTCTTCTTACAATAGGCTTCTCCAATATATTTAGTGTCCTCCTCTAAATAAACCCCCTCATTAGCTAAAAGGTCAGCAACTTTATTACCTTCCCTTAGAGTATGGGAAATGAAAACACTATCATAGTCATTTAATAACTTTTTAGCACTTTCAACAATATTGAATATGTTCCAAGAGGGAGAGATAGTACCTTTGATAGCCTGAATAATATTGAGGGAGTCCCCTTCCAGCCATATTTTTTAAAATTTAAAACCCTAAGTAAGCTAGAGGCATTTCAACATAGTCTGAGCTTCAATAACATGATTGTTTTGAACTCCAAAGGGAGAGGCAGTAGCGGCAATACAAACAGCATGAGTATTTCTGAAGACTCCTCCTCCTCCTGACTTCCCAGGATTGGCTTTGGCTGCCCCATCAAAATTCACCTTGACCCAATCATGATAGGGAAATCTCCAAACAACATTTTCTCTCCTAATCTTAATATCATATTTGAAAACCTTGTGAATCAATTTCCATTCAATGATGATACCTTTCTCAATGTCATTCATGTTAGAAAAACAAAATTGCTTGTTGTTTCTGTGAGGAATATTTATGTTTTCTTTTATAGCCCTGCAGATCTTTTCAAAACCCACCTGAGATGTACACTTAGCCTCCCTAAAAATTCTATTATTTCTCTCCTTCCAGATATACCAACAGATCATTGGAGGATCAAGGACCAAAGGTTCTTGATGAGAGGATATTTGGTGGGAAAGATCCATTGCCAAATAACTTCCTTGAGACTGTTATGCATAACCCATTCAACTTTCCACTGTGCCCAAAATTTACTCCAGATTTCCCAGGTAAAGAAGCAATGGATAAACAAATGATCCACTAATTCTTCATCTTTCTAACATAGCTCACACCTGTTAGGAAACATGAAACCTCTACGAGCCAAGTTATCAATGGTAAGAATCTTGTTGTGAACTACAAGCCAAAAAAACATGTTAACTTTAGGAATAAGAACTCTATTACATATTTTAGTCCGTATTGGGTTGTTGATCTGAGTAAAAGTTTTTTATAAGCAGAAGCAACAGTGAAGTTACCCGTGGGATTACTCTTCCAAAGAAAAACATCATCAAAATCTTTATTAACAGAAAAGGATAGCAGATCCTGCTGAAGCAGCAAAAACCCATCATAAATAGCATCAAACCTCACCCATTTATTCTCCTTCTAGTAATTACAAACCATAGGCCCATACCTTCTTTTGCATTCATCAATGAATTAACTTCAATTCTGATTAAAGAGAGGTTCATCTTTAATCCAAACATCCTCCTAGAACCTGATTTTGTCACCTTTGCCAAGGATCCATCCAGCTCCAGCTTTGGCAACTTTTAGGGACTTGATTATACTATTCCATATGAAAGACCCAGCAGGGATGTCTTCAAATTAGAGAAGAGAATGAAGAGGTTGGACATGAATATATTTATCAAACCACACCCGATTCCAATATTTCTTAATGCCATAAGCCCTCCATATTTGTTTGGCAAGCAGAGCTTTGTTAAAACATTTAAGAACTTTGATACCTAAACCCCCCTTGCACTTAGGCATACACACCTTGTCCCAAGAGACCAAGGCAATCCTTTTTTCTTCTTCAACCCCTGACCAAAGAAATCTTTTCTGAATCCTCTCTAAAGCATCAACAAATTTAGCCAAAATACCAAATAAACTAAGAGCATAGACAGGAAGATTCTAAAGGGTAGCTTGAAGAAGTTGAAGCTTTCTTGCTTGAGATAACATAGATCATTTCCAGTCAGCCAATTTCTTGTTGATTTTATCAATTAACAAGTTCCAGAAGGAGTTTTGGGGAACCACATCTAGAGGGAGACCCAAATAAGTTGAGGGGAGAATTTCCACCTTGCACCCAATGATGTTAGCAATTCTCTACTGCCTTATAATAGGGGTATTCATGAAATAGATAGCGGACTTCTCCCAATTAACTTGCTGACTTGTCGCCAAAGAATATGAGCTAAGAGCACCTTTGAAGGCAACAATCTCCCCAATAGAAGAGTATCCCATTAAAATTGTGTCATCAACAAACTGTTGATGAGTACAAGACACATTAGCAGAGGAAGGTTGAAGACCTTTGATGGTTTTATTCACTTCCATTTTTTGAATCAGTCTGCTCATACTCTCCACCAAAATAGTAAAGAGAATAGGAGAAATAGGATCTCCTTGTTGGAGCTCCCTAGAAGATTTAAAAAATCTAGACGGAGTCCCATTAATAAGTATAGAAAAAATTGGGGTGGAAATCAGTTCTCTGATTACTTTAATTACCTTCTCATCAAATCCTAAGGCCTCCATAATTCTGAAAAGAACCTACCATTCCACTTTGACATAGGCTTTTTCCAAATCCAATTTTATCATAAAACCTTCTTTGTTAGCAACATTAAGAGAATGAATATTCTCAAGCACAAGAATAATAGAATCCAAAATCTGCCTACCAGGGACAAATCCTTTTTCCTCCTCAAAAATAATAAAGGGTAGGACAGCCAAAAGTTTGGAAGTCATAACTTAGAGATAATCTTATAAAAGGAGTTACAAAGACTTATTGGCCTGAATTTTCCCATGGAATCCACCCCAACCACCTTAGGAATTAGGGCAATAAAAGTAGAATTGATTTCCTTAAGGATTCTTCTGGATCCAAAAAAAATTTTAACAGCATTGATCGTATCTTTCCCCATAATATGTCAATATTCCTGAAAGAAGAACATGGGAAAGCCATCCGGTCCCGGAGCCTTGTCCCCTTGAAAAGAGAATACAGCTTTCTTAATTTCCTCAGCAGAAGGGATAGTAGATAGAGCCTTATTCTGGTGAGGTTCAATAATCTTGGGAATGTTATCAACTAGGTCATGTTGCTTAGCAATGTCAATATCCCTACAACCAGTAAGGAGCTGAGAGAATAACCTAACAGCTTCATCCCTAATGTCATCATCTTTAAGAAGAATTTTGTCATCAGCAATTAATCTTGATATTCTATTAGCAGCTATATGTTTCATGGAGGTCATGTGAAAGAATTTAGTGTTTCTATCCCCAACTTCCAACCAAATAGCCCTGGATCTCTGTCTCCAGTAGATTTCCTCCCTAGATATAATATTGTGAAGTTTGACTAAAATATCATCTTCCTTAGCCTTAGGATACTTATTATAACCATCATTCCGAATAGAGTTTTGGATATGTTCTAATTCCTCCTTCAACTTTTTTTTTATTCAAAAATATCTCCAAAAACCTTCTTATTCCAGATCTTAATGTTATCTTTGATGTTTCTAAGTTTTTTAGAAACTTTGTACATGGTTGATCCATCCACATCACTATTCCACCAATTCGCAATGGATTTTTCCAAAGAGGGGTGAGATATCCACATTTTCTCAAACTAGAAAGGAAAACAATGTTTACTCTTAACAGACTCAGCAACAAAAGAAATGGGATAATGATCCGAGCCAATTCTATTGATAACAGATAGAGAACATCTATGTGAAAGGATCCAGTCATCAGTGATAAGGGATCTATCAAGCCTTACCTGAATGAGGACTTCTCCATCCCTTCTATTAGACCAAGTGTAAGAAGCACCAGTAAGATCAGTATTAATCAAGGCATTAGCATTGATGAAATCCATCAAGTCGGTCCTGCTATCGAGTTGGGCTTGAGTTCCTCCAAATTTGTCAATTCCTTGCAACGGAGTGTTGAAATCTCTTATCAGCAACCAGCTATCCTGAGAGAAAAACCTTCTTTTCTGCTGGATTTTATCCCAAAATTTACTCCTAACAGCTTTGGAATTAGGGGTGTAAATGTTAGTAACCACCCATTCCTTTCCTTCAGTGATACTTTTAACTTTCATTGATATAATATTACCATCTTCATCGATCAAATCTCCTAAAATAGTTTTCTTGTTCCAGAATATAGCCACCCCACCTGATGCCCCATTTGAGCTACTACCAAAAACTCCTCCATGTTTAAAGAATTTTAAATTTTCAACTTTTTCCTTACTCATTTGGTTTTCCTGAACCAGGATGATATCCGGCTTATGATCTCTAATAAGATTCTGTAAGACATCCTGTTTGTTGAGACCAATTAGGCCTTGAATGTTCCAGGAGATTACCTTCATTTGGAAACCTGGGAGCAGGATTCCTGAATATTTTGCTGCCTTCCATCAGCTATGTTTTGTTTACTCTCCTAGTCCCTGTGCCACTTCATGGGTTTATGACCCTACAGAGATTTGGAAAGACCAATATCTGCCTTAGATCTGGTCCTAGTTTTAACCCCATTAGAGCATCCTGTCTTCTTATATTTCTTTTTTCCAATCCCTATTATCTCTTCCTCATGTTCATCTTTGTGATCAACTTGCTTATTATTCCACGGTTCTCCTCCTTTCTGGGATGAAGTGGTCGTTTCAGCTCCAGCATTCTGAAATAAAGAGTTTAGGTTAACCTGAGGAAAACCGAACTTATTTCCTTCCAAAAATAACTTCAGGTCATTAAGAGTCATTTGGACAAGCTTTATTACTTTTCATTACTGAAACCTGAAGGGCCTCCTGTTGGGATTCATTCATATCATCAATCTCACCTTCTTCAATAATTTCTTCTATGGTTACATTCTCTTTCTCCTAAGTTTATAAAGCTTCAAAAACATTGACTGTGTTGATCTCAAATCCACTATTTTCATTCTTTTTATCTTCCTCTTGAAGGGTAACCTTGAGAGGACTAGCTTTTCTATCATCTTCTATTACATCTTTTAGGTTACTAGGAATTCCACTTCCTCCTTCCACTCTCCTATCCTCCTTAATGTTAGTCTTCTCTCTCCATACATGTTTATGAGGATTGTTAGCCTTGATAGGTTAAGACTTTACTTGTTATGAAGGCTTGTTGTATTCTATATAATTCTAAGAAGTCCCTACATGCCTGCCAAAATAGATAGATGAATGCATGCAATCATCTAAACATATAAGAAGAACAAATATATGAGCACAAAAAATGACAAATTACAAAAATATCCTAATAGAATTAAGTGTGTTAACAAACATAATTACATTAATCTGTCAATAATCTACTTGGTTCAACTCTCAACGCTCTCGCATGTCTACAAAAAAATTGTAATAATGATGGTAGTAACATAATCACATGATGTTCTCTGGCGTCTATCATTAAGATTGGTTCTGATCATTATCCTATCTCTTTCACTGCCAATCCTCCTTCCTCAAAACGTAATTTTTAGTTTAGATTTGAAAAAGCTTGGTTATCCCACCCCTCTCTAGAAAACTTTGTCTCTGAGTGGTGGAATTCAGAGGTTGAGGGTACTGCTTTATTCATAGTGGCCAAAAAGCTTAATATTATCAAAGCCAAAGTCAAAATCTAGAATAAAGAGACTTTTGGAGATATCTTCAAAATGAAAGCCAATATTAAGATACATATTAAAGAAGTTCAGGATAAAATTCAAGTGGAAGGCCTTTCTCAGGATTTGAGGAATTCTGAAAATGGGTTGCTTTCCGAATACCATGATATTATCTCTAATGAAGAAACCTTTTGGAGACAAAGATCAAGAGCGTTATATTTGAACAAAGGTGATAAAAATACCTAGTTTTTCCACATGACTGCTCTTAAGCATAGGGCAGCCAACAAAATCTCCAATTTATCCAGTAATAGGGGTATTTTGTCGGATGAAGATGAAATTAGAAAGGAAGCTTTGGATTTCTTTAGTAATCTTTTGGGTGGTGAGGATACTCTAGATATCAAAAATCAAGACCTTCTTGCTCAAGCTATCCCTACCATTTTAAATGAGGATGACAACAAAAATCTATCTAGGATCCCTTCAAATCAGGAGATCAAAAAGGCAGTTTTTTCCTTTCTTGGAGACAAGTCTCCTGGTCTGGATGGATTCCCTATGTTCTTCTTTCAAAAATTTTGGAATATTGTGGAGATTGACATTTGTTATGGTGTTAAAGAATTCTTTGGGTCTAGACGGCTTCTCAAAGAACTCAATGCTACCTTTATTGTCCTCATCCCTAAGATCCCTGGAGCTGATTCTCTCAATAAGTTTAGACCTATTAGTCTTTGTAATTCTTTTTACAAGATAATATCTAAGGTGCTCACTTCTAGAATGCTGGATATCCTTCCTCGCATAATTTATGCCCAACAAAATGGTTTTGTCCCTGGTAGACAAATTCTGGATTCCATCATTTCAGTTCATGAGAACATTCATTCTCTAACTATCACTCAAAAATAGGGCTTTATTTTGAAGCTGGATATGTCCAAGGCTTATGACAGAGTGAATTGGCAATTCCTTTTCAGAATTATGAAAGCTTTTGGGTTTGGGGAAAAGGTGATTCAGCTATGTTCTCAACTGACTAGTACGACCTCTTCTACTATTATTATTAACGAATCTCCCTCCAGTTTCTTCAAAAGTTCTAGAGGCCTAAGACAGGGGGATCCTATCTCTCCTATCTTGTTTACTATCTTGGCAGAAAGTTTGGGCAGATTTATTATGAGAAGCGTGGAGGAAGGGAAACTCAAAGGCCTAAAGCCTTCCTCGTCCAACTTAACCTGTACTCATGAATTGTTCGTAGATGACTCTATTACCATGGGAGAAGCTACTATAAGAGAAGCTAGAAATATGAAGATTTTCATGGATTCCTATGAGGCTGCTTCTGGGAAAAAAATAAATTGGGATAAGAGTTCTTTGTTCTTCATCAATACCCTTGTAGATAGACAAAGAAGGATTGAAAGGATCCTTGGATGTAAAATTGCAGAGCTTCCTTCTACTTATTTGGGTCTCCCTCTGTGCTTAAAGCCTTAAGAGAATTTATGGATGAAGTTGGTTGATAGATTTAATTCCAAACTGGCTAGGTGGAAGGGATCCCTCCTCAGCCAAGCGGGTAAGGTGATGATGCATAAGGCTACTCTTCAAAATTTGCCTATCTATGCCCTTAGTCTGTTTAAGATCCCCAGGAAGTTTGTTGAGGCCATTGAAAGAATACAAAAAAAATTCTTATGGTTGAGAGTGGAACATAAAAATAGAATCCCCCTTATTGCCTTGAATAATATTTGCACTCCTAAGGCTTTTGGAGCCCTAGGAATAAGGAACATTATGACTATGAAAAATGCCCTGTTAGCTAAACAAATTTGGAGAATGAAAGGGGAGGAAAGGGAATGGAATTCCATTTGGAAAAAGAAATACCTTCATATGCAACCGTCTAATGAAGAATTTATGGATAATTCCTTCCTTGTGGATGGCTCTGCTATTTGGAATGTTCTTCAAACGGCTAAAGTCTAGGCTGTTGCTGGAAGAAAGTGGAAATTGGGTAATAAGAGAACTATCAGATTCTGGGAGGACAGATGGCTAATGGATAAACTACTGGAGGACATCCCCATTCTTAATGAATGGAAAGATTGGTTTAAAAGTAGATATGGAGACCTTGTTAGGGACTACTGGAGAAATGGTAAGTGGATTGAGTTTAGCCAGGTTTGTCTGGGCCTAAGATTTTTGGAGACCTTGCTCTCTTCCAAAATCTTCACGGAGCATTCTAAGGATTGCATGATTTGGAAGGAAACTTCTGATGGGTGATATTCTATTTCTTCAGTTGTCTCTATATATTACAAAGTTTTGGATGAGATTCCTTTGTGGGCGAAAGTGTGGATGAAGAATTTGACTCCCAAAATTAATATCTTCTTTTGGATCTTTATCCAAAATAAGGTGCTAACCCTTGATAATCTTTATAAGCGTGGATTCATTTTTCCCACCAAGTGCTCTCTTTGTTGTAGGGAGGATTCTGCCTGCCATATCCTCTACCAATGCACTTTCAGTTAGGATATTTGGAATATAATTCTTAATAAGTGGAAGTTGAGCTGGGTTTTCTCAAACTCACTGGAAGAGTTCTGGCAGCAATGGTTTTTCCCTAGCTCTAATTCTAAGAATGTTGAGATTTGGAAACTTATTCTCCCCATTGTCAACTGGAACATCTAGAAGGAGCATAACAACAGGATTTTTAGGGAAAAAAGTGTGAACCCTGAAGTGGTGGTGGATAAAATTTATAGAGGGATCCATGATTGCTTATATGGTATTGATACTGGATT